>NC_080640.1:6240130-6886559 GCF_027579445.1 Ammospiza nelsoni | reverse complement strand
ACAGACAAGAAACCCTCCTGGCAGGGAAACAACTTCTTTGCTAATAAGTATTCATAATTTGTATCTCAGCAAAAGATGTAAACATATATTATCATTAAATAGGCTGTAATTTTAATTGCCTATAAATGTTATTAATTCTGATTGTGATTATTCAATAGGTAATAAAGATAAAGGCTGTCAAAATTAATTAAGTACATATTCATTAAATTCAAGGTAGCTTCAGTTTCTTTATTGCACAAATACAATTAACACTTAATCTGAATCTCAGTAAGTTACATAATCATGTGACTCAAAATAAAGGGAGGATACAACCTTGGCCTTTTACTTTTTACATGGGAAAACATTAATGATGCTGACATTGGAGACAATTAGACAGTGTCGGCCAATTGTTTTTAGTCAGCTTTCTCTCACATCTGTGGTGTCTACAAGCAAGAAGGGCCATTGTTTCTGCAGGCCTCCGTCGCGCTTTGGCTCTTTGTGCTAACCGTCAATCTCTTGCTGAATATCAAAGCTGTGAGGAAATTAGAACAGACCAGCTCTACTGCACCACACTAAAGCTTAGCAGGGTGCATCCACTATGCTACTAATTAGGCAGTGGCCAACAAAATAACCTGTCAATGTGTGCTTGCCATTTCCCACACACCTGCATTTCATACACTAATAAGCGTACAGCCGCGGAGAGAAAGGAATAACTGCTGAAGTGTGAAAAATGAACAAAATATAACAATGTTTCTCTCCCCACCTATACTACTGCCAATTACCATTTAACATGAGGTAGAATCAACATGTCGGAAGAAATACAATACAGTATCTGAAACTAAAGAGGGGGTAGGAAGGAGCAAAGCCACACATAGCGAGTGTATTCATGTTTGCTGCAGAACATCGCGCTAAGTGGAATCTCCCTTTATTTGTATAAACCAGGAGGTTGAAAATGATCGTGATTAGGGTTTTTCTGTTCACGTCAGCCCAGAGAGAAATCCATATTTTTGTTGCTCACCAAAAATATGTGAATAAAAAACAGTGGCAAAGGACTCCTCCAGTGCTGTTCTAGCAGTCTGCATCCTTCATGTGCAGCAGTGCTGCCAAGCCAGCTCAGGCTGGCTGAAGTTCTCATCTCCCTTTCATTTACTTTCTGCCAGCCAGTTGCAAGCCTCTCTAAAGCTTCTGTGCACCATCCTTCCACCTTGCAATTCCTTCATTTGAAATCATATCAATCAGGATGTCAGTACCCGCTTGCCCAGTGAACTTATCACATTTGTGCAGTTATTTCCTGCCATGAATCTTTCCCCAGCCATACACACAGTTAGAAAACTCCTGGAAATTACTTTTCTGTCCGAGTGCTGAAAGTACACAGAAGCGTCCTATTATTACTATTTTGCTACGAAAGTGGGAGGAGGAATGCTTGTGCAGTGATTAGAAATATTGTGTTTGAAAGCATCTCATCCCCAAAACACAGAAATCAGTTTTATTACCAGTGTTGCGGCATCGCTGCGAGCTCGCACAACTCCCACTTACGAGCCCTTGTAAATTGCTAGGTTCCATACCACAGTAATTCTCACACCATATATTTCTTTCCCTTTCCCTTTGCTTTAATGCCTGATCAGATTGCAGGAGTGATGATTTAGAAGTGATATGCACCAAAAACAAAGCAGAGCAGAAGTAAAGATATTAAGTCAGGTGCAAAGCACCCAGGGCCAGGCTGCTAAGGCCATTACCTTTGCTAAGGGTCTGACTCAGCTGAATTCAGCACTTCAGACTTGGAGCTCTTTATTTTTTTTTCCCCTTTGCACAAACCCAAGGGTTATAAATGCAAATTTACTCATATGAAACACTGTGATTCCGTGTACAACTCCCTCCTCCTCCATCCTGATGCATATACTTAAACTCTCTGTTTTTGTTTTCTTCCATGGACTTGAGCTTTGTTGGATCAGGTAAATGAAGGGCAGAATTCTCTTCAAAAACAGATTTATGGAAATATATCACTCCTGAGTAGCCATCCTACCAGGCATCTTCAATATAAAGCTGAATTTAAAACATGAAATGAAAACCAGAAGGGCCGACACTTTGTGTGGATGAAGCTGTTTTCCTCTACAAGAAAAATCACTTCATCTCAATATGTAGGAGAAATGACTATATTGTTATGCTATCCTTGATGGAAATCATACAATAAAGGCCAATATTCAAATGGTATTTGTTAGATACTTTTGAACACCACTCTGCCTTTCATTAGACTTTATCCAGGAGCAGCATTTTCAATTATAAATAAAAACTTTCTCCGCCTCTTCCCACTTGAGCTCAAGTACAGAAGGCCCCTATTTAAAATGCAGCTCCCGAGCAGGCCACCAGGCCGCCTGTTCAGCTGCCAGTGGCTTTTGTGTACAAAGATGTTAATTGGTCCTAATCCCCTCCTAGAAGCTGTTTTGGTAGCCTGACCTGGCACCCCAAAGGACACCTTGGTGTGAAAAACTAAAGGGCCCATTGAAAAGAGAGTGAAAAGCAGCACTGAGCATTCCAACACATTTTAATTTCAGGAATTAAAAAAAAAAAAAAAAAAAAAAAGAGAGAGAGAAAAAAAAAAAAAGAAAAAGAGAGGAGAGGGGAGGGTGTAGCCAGAGGGGTTAGGGCAGAGGGGGGGATGGCACACATCATCTTGCTGATTCTGAATTGGTCATACAAAGCTTTAGCAACCATGAAGTAAGCTCTACAAACACCCTTTACACACACACACACACACACACACACACACACACACACACACACACATCCAAAAAGAAAAAAAAAAAACAAAACAAACCAAGATATTCTTATATTTCAGCTTCAGGTTTGGATCTTTCTTCCATTTTGTTGTTCCCAATGCACAAACTCTGCTTCGGAGAGCTGAAGGAACCCAAACGCAACCCAAGGCTCTGACATCCCTTTTTCTGTCCTCCCCTGGAGGAGCTGGCTAAATCCAGCCCAAAGTTAGTTTCCCTACGGATTCTGCTGGCCCGTTATGTGTCACAAACAAGCATCCAGGACCTGAAGGAGAGAGGACATTTTTTTATTAGGGACTTCCAGAGCAATCAGGGCAGGGGCAGGGGTGGAGGACGGGGAGGACAGGGAGAGGGAAAAAGGGCAGCTATTATGGCAAACTTATAATCAAATGTACACAAGAAATGTTAGATACAAACACTCCCCCTTAGGAAGTTGTAAAATGCTATCTGTCCAGCACGCCGTTGTGCAAAATGTACATTTACAGCTTGGGTGGTAAATTATGCTAATAGAATGCACAAACCTCAACCGTGAGGTTTTGAATTTTTTGACACAGTTCACAGATCAACTTCATAGGTCAAAGGAGTTTGCCTCCCACAGCCTGATAAAGTAGATAGATATACAGTCTGTGTGTATTATTATAATTTTGCTGAAGGCAAGTTTCTGGGTAGGATATATTTGGTACATTTTCGTCTCCGAATTCGCTCATAATGATTATTTTTCATTAGACACTGCTCTAGGCAAGGACAAAACACTTAGGAGACTCTTTTCATGGAAGTGTTTCAAGGTGTTGAATGCAAAAACCCAGTAATAAAAGCTTCCATAGCACACCAATGTACACAGAAAAAAAGCTACAGTAGCAATTCTTTCACCAAAGAACAACTGCTCAGATGTACTTTTTCATGAGCTTTTGCAGTGCAAGGGGAGGAAAAAAGGGCATATAAAATGTTGGATTCCTTAATCAGCAGAGATTTTCTGCTCAAAGAACAGGGGCCCATGGTTAGAGTTGGAAGGTAAGACAAAGCCATGATTCTTGCACAATTATTGTAAAACAAACAAACCAAGCCCCCGAACACAAAGCGCCTAAGAAATGTGGAGTATCCATTTGGAGAGAACAGCAAAAAGTGCTGCATTCTCCTGCCGACCTCCTAAAGCACTTCTGGGCAGCTGAAGTTTGCAAATCACACTGTTGGCATTTTCCAGACTCATAGAAAAATATAAATATATTTTAATGCCAAATTAGGAAAGGGTAGCTGTCAGAATTTCATCTTGGTCAGTTATCTCAAGGTTCATTTTTGATTTGAATGCCTGATTCACTGCTCTCATCATGATAAAATTACTCTGTCTCTGGCATGGCATTTTCAGGATCAGCTGCTTGAAAATGTTATGGTAAGGTATATCTCAGAAATATATATATCAGAAATAAAGTGGGACCATAAAAACACCTTAAAAATGAATGAAAATGAAGATGATCAAGCTAAAAAAAAAATTCCCTTGGAAGCAGAAAAGTTAAATGAAGGGAAATGTTAAAACGTCAATGCAGAGTTAAAATTCTGATAACATTTCTTTTCCCAAAATGTATTTGTCTTTTTAAAGCATACAGACATATTTTATAATTTTGGCTGTTTTATGGGTTTATTTCTGTTTCAAATAACTATTTTGCAATGAAAGCAAAGGCAGGAAGGAACTCAAAGGGATGCAGGGAGACAGGGTTTGGGTGAGTGTCTCTATGTGCACCCCCTAAGATGTGCTGCAGGAGCTGCTCAGCAAGCACAGAGCATCTGCTGGTTGAAAAGGAGGCATTTTTGAGGAGTTTTAATTAAAAAAATGAGTCAGAGTCAGACCTAGACCTCAGTCTGTGAGTGATCTGCAGGTGAATAATGCTCTGTCTCCTGAACTGAGCTGATTATTCACATGAGTCAGGTGAGCAGGGCTTGTTCCAGCGTCATCCATGTGAGTCCTCATTATAGAACAGCCCTCAAGTTGCCTGAAGTGAGGCAGCAGAAGTGGCTGGACAAACTAACCCAAAAAATCCTGCTGCAAACCCCACTGTGTCTCCCCCAGCTCTGCAAGCTTCTCTGGCACTGCACAGGGTCAGAGCAGAAGACAAACCTTACCTCAAACTGTCCCTGGAAACCAGAGCAGGTCATTAGAAACGTTAAAAAATAGTATTTATTTTTCAAGGGAATTTAAAATTAACTGCTCCAGGGCACCAAATGGTTCTTGTTTTTCACTGGACTGCTCAGAGGAAGCTTTCAGATGAAGTCTTGCTTATGAGCTGCTGCTGGTGTGTGTGGATCTGTACTTTCCTCTCAGTATTCCTGCACTTAAAAAATATATATAAAAGGGAGAGAAGCAGCCTCTGAAAACCACTCCTTCCTCTTTTGGGAGGTGAGTGTATGGTGAATATGTCAAATTTTTTTTTCTCCCCATTCCAATAATTTCCCTCCACTCCCCCTCACATTTCCAGCTCTAGTGGTACTTCAATCCAGTTAATGTTGTAATCCAGTGTTGTAAATGTCACAGGGGTTAATCTCCACCAAGCTTTTAAGAAAATAAATCAGCATTTTGACTGATTTGATACTTTAAAAAAAGTTTCCACCCACTCCTCCTTTCTTTTCCTGATGTGGCAGGAGGGGTATTAAACTCTGGGTGAGCCCATAAGACACTGTTGGATATTTTCTGTTATCCCTGCCAGGTGGCAGAGAACCACAAGAGTATACAACTCCTTTTTGCAGGAGATTAGTAAAATAGAAGGATTCCTAAATGAGGGCCTGATCCTGATGGGCACCCATCTGTCCCCCTTGAATTCTGTAATAACTGGGAAAAAAGAGATTAAGCAAAGAATTTGAACAAAAGGGGAAAAAATGAAAAATGAGTGAGAGCATGAGGTGGCATTGTTGCTGCACCCACAAAACTTTGAGCTTTCTGCTGCAGAGCTTCCAGGAATTTCCATAGTTGCAGCTTTTGCTTTTGAATTAACATCTGAGGCTCTTGAGGGGCATTGGTGGAAATCACAACCACACTCACACCTGTTTACACTGGCACTCAAAGGATGCTGCTCACTCCACACACCTCTGTGGCCGGAGGCTCCAGCAGAGCAGAGCTGGGGAGGGCAGCACGATTCCAGGGTAGGAAATGCCCTTGTTCCCCTTTTTGTCAATGCCAGCAAGCAGCAAACGCCGGGCTGGGAAGGAGGGGCCGTGCTGAGCGAGGTGCCAGCTGCTGTGCTGGGGGAAGAAAGGCACCCCAGGAGCAGCAGCAGCAGAGAATCAGCGAGCTCAGAGCCGCCAGGGGCCTCCCCCAGCCTCAGGCAGGCACTCAGGGACCCCCAGTGCCCCCATCCCCAGTGAGGGCCTTGGGCCAGCTCTGGAGAGCAGTGCCAGGGACCAAAACAGGGGCAGCAGGACTGCACAGCTGACCTGACCTCCTCAGAAGGATGCAGAATACTACTGCCATCATTTTATTTAGAAATACCCAGAAAGATGAAGCAATAGAATATTACAGGTGTTCTCTGCACGCTCTGGGTGTATAAACTTCTACTACCACCCTACTCCAAATGGGAAGCACTTGTATCTGTGTTTTAGAAATGAGGAGGTTCAATACAAAGCTGGCACATGGCTTTCAGAGAAAATCTGTCACTTAATCGGGAACAGAACACAAACGTAATGTTTAAAATCTCAGAGGGCTGTTGGGGGGTCCTGGCCCTACAGCACACCCTCTGAAACCTGCTGGCCTTGAACCCAGGGCTGAGGAACCTCCTAAAGGAGGTCTCACAAAACTCCAGAATGTTTAATCTCTCACATGGGATACACCATCCCCCAGCTCAGATTCAGATGATAACAGCAGTTTTGTGAATCAATTAATTCCTTCTCCAAAAATCTCTATTCACCTTTTTCTGCAAAAGTCTGGCAGAATCAAAACGTGTAGTTTTTCTAAAACTGCTTAACAATTAAGTACCCAGAAAATCCACCCTTGTTCTTTCTAAATAACCTACATGCCTAGAAAACAGTGAATACCCAGTGAATACACAATTTAGGGAAAATCAATCTACATCTGTCCCCCAAAAGCACAGCAAAGGTAGCAGATGTGGATTGGCTTCCTGTATTTGCATTTCCTTCACACAATGAGTGGATCTAGTTACATTTGTTTCACCTTTCAGCTATTTCTCCAATTTTCCTTCCTGAATGGAGGAATTTATCCCTTTTTTTTTCTCCCAGAGTCAATGCTGGGGAGGGAAGCAAGGAAGTTATCAAAGGGGGGAGGGTGGGGAGAACAGCCTAGGCAGAGCTAAGGCTGTAATTACCTTAGAAACATAAAGGTCTATTCTCTCATTGCTGAAAAAGGGGAATTACACACATAACTTCCATTAACATTAATGGGGCTCACCTACATAAATCCCTGGCACATCAATGGGAGAATAGATCCTGTATAACTATAGGTACTGTTTACTCAAAGGAAGTGTGTACCAAAGCATGCTGCCTAAATCAGGATAGAGTGGGTGAAAGCTCTACCTTACTCATTTCATTGTCATTTGCTCTTGAAGGGCAATTATCAAGAAATTATTAGGTAGTGGCATCTTAATATCATGCTCTCCTGCCTTTTTACTTCTTCCCTGACAAAGGCAAAAGCTGACAGAATGTAAAATATTTTCATAATGGATTTTTTCCTAGTTGTTTTTCTGGTACTCCCCCTTTCCTACAAACAGAGACACACATCACTTGTGTTTATCCCTCTCTGCTCTGTCTCTGTGTGTGATTATGAAGGCTGGGCTGGTTTATAGCCAGCAACATGAAATAAAAGGACTTCATCTCCCTTTCTTTTCATGGATATAGGAAAGAAAGTATTTGCCTTTCTTTTTTTTCAAGTTGATCCGCTGTTCAGAATGGCTATTGCATGAATGTCACTCCAGATACTGGAGTGGCAGGGGATTTAGTGCTCACCAGCACTGTTAAACACAGTGCCACAACATCTCATTGGGTCACTGCAATCATAAGGAGGGAAACTGGGAGCTCCAGCTACCTGCTAGGCGTTGAATTGCTCCACATTTTGGAGTGGTAGGACAAGAATAAAGAATATTTAGAGCAATCCTGGAACTGCAAATCACCATCTGACACTTTATGGCTGTAAAAGTTAAGCTCCAGTAATTGTGCAGCCTTACCTTGGCAGGCTGTCTCAAGGCACTGCCAGCACCAGCACGGTGACAGGGGGGGAAATGCTGGCTCCAGGCAGCCCTGGTACTGAACTCAGTGTCCCTTTCCCTGTATTCCTAAAATACAGCCCTCAAAGTACCAAATGGTTAGTTCTTATTTAAATTTTACATCATTTACTCTTGGCTCTGGAAGGGTTTTATAGTTTGGGGTTTTTGTTTGTTTGGGGTTTTGTTTGTTTTGTTTTGTTGAGGTTTTTTGTTTGGTTTGGGTATTTTATTTTTTTTTGTTTTGATCTTGTTTGGTTTTGTGGGTTTTTTTGTAATTTTTGGGAGGTTATTTTTTGGTTTTTTTTTTTTTTTTTTTTTTAATTCAGAAGGTGTAAAATTCATCCACAGAAAAGCATTGATCTTTGGATGGAGCAGATACCATCCTCATGGAGGAACTGAGTGAAAGGGAAATATCCTCCAGGCCATGCAGAGCAGGACCCAGACCTGCCCTGGCCCTGACATGCCTGGTCTGATCCACTCCTTCCTTGTTTGCTCTTCAATGGTTTTTAGGAGGCTCTGTGGTTTTTAGAAGGTTTTTAGGTTTTTTGTATGGCTTTGGGAGGGAATGCCTTCCCTACTGTTCCAAGGGGAAATTCTCTTTTTAAGGGGCTCTTTAGCCAGTCTGTGGTGCTCTGCATCCCCTGCGTTGCTGACAAAAAATCCAGAATGAAAGCAAAATATTGTGTAGCAGAATGTAACTGAGACAAATGTAGGTGGTGTTTAAGCAGAACCCCCAGCTTAAAGTCTGGAAGCACTGTATCAAGGTCAACTTTTGGTCTGGGAGTTGTCAGTGTCTATTCCAAATGCAAGGATAAATGGAGGAGCAGAAAATAAAATCCAGACCTATTCATGTCTGATATATATACCAGGGACATAAAAGGGGAAGATTGGATTTGTGAAGAAGCACAGCTGATGTGAGTGGCATGAGTCTGCTCAATGTATCATATTCAGAGAGGGAAATCATTTGTGATGGTCCTGCAGCTCTTCTAGGCATCTGCAGAGATCATATCAAATCTATTTAAAATGTGAAATTTCTGGTTCTGTATGGCAGAGTCAATTATGTCCCTGGCTTTGAAGAGGGCAGAGTTTCACTCCCTATAAACACAGATGGAGTGAAGTTCTCATTGTTGGCTTCTTTGGAGCAGCTCCTTCAGTGATTCCCCTTTTAATGAGCCGTATTGCCCTGGCTGTGAGGGAAGGCCAGGTTCTGCAGACCTTGTTTCTGTGAGGAGTGGGTGAGCCAAGGTGAGTTTTGCTTGAGCAGGGGCTGCAGATGTGCCCCTGTGCTTTGACAGCCCCCAGGAGAATTGTTTTATAAGCAGCAAAGGCAGGCAGAGCAGGACCAGCCAGTCAGCACCAGGGAATTACTTTGGAAAACTTGTGAAAACAGGGGAAAGATTTGAAAACCAAAAAGATGTTTTAGTTACAAACAAGTTTCCTGTAAAGCTCTTAAAATTTACCTGCTCAGCACAGTATGCAACAGTTGAAGTATAATGTATTGACTTTTCTAGGAAAAATTGACTTCTCTCTTGTATTTAGCTGTCCGTTTTTATGCTGAACTTTTGCCTTTTCTGGAAGTTCCTCACATGAGCACTTGTAACCAGATTTTCCCTACCTGTGTAATGACCAGGCAGGAGGAATACACTAGGCATGCTCTTTTCATCTTCTCATGGCTGAAGCATGAGAGACTCCTGTATCAGTCAAGCCTGATAATGGGCCCTGAATACAAAATAAACTAAAGTAACTAACTCAGCATCACCCAAATGTACCTCCTCATAAAAAAGCAGCAGTGCCCTGGACCACTTGGCCTGCCTGACCTGCTGCCATCTATCAAACCCTATTGATAGAAATAAACCTTGAATAGAGCTGCTAACACATCTCTTCTCTGAGAATGGCTCCTGACACCACACTTATCATGGTGCCAGCTTGGGGCTTTAGATTCCTCCTCAAAATGCATGTTTGCACCCTGTGCATGCTACTCACTTCTTACTCTTTCCTCCAAGAGAGCACAACCACCTTGATTTGGGGGTTTAACTTGTGCAGGCAAAGAAATGCTGCCACATTTCAGCAACAAAGACTGTGATGCCAGTTGCTGATCTCGGCCATAATTATTGAACAATTTTTTTCTTTGGAAACACACAATTATTGAGTTCATTGTAGACATACTGTATGTACTAACTTAATTTTAGCTGTATAATCTTATAATGGACATCAATGAATAGAGGATTAGTAAAAACCTATTAATAAAGAGATAAAAGAGGCCCTCAGATATTTTCTTTCAAAAGGCACAGTAAGGTTCAAGTTCTGCTTCTAGAGCCCAGCTTGCACAGTGGGCAGCACAGTAGGGCAAGAGGGAGAAATCACTCCCTTTAAATTGTGGATTAAAAGCAAATCTACCTTGCAGGTCTGACTTGAGTTTTGATTTAGCAGTAAATGCTGTGTCTCAGTGTCTGTCTCTTTTGAGGTCCCTGAGAACCCCTCAAGGGGTGGTGGTCTGCACAGTGCCCCAAGCCCATGAGTGTTGCTGGTTGCTTTTGCATAAAAATCTAGGCTCTTTTGCATAAAAATCTAAGGTTACAAGGCCTGTGATGGTGTGGGGCTGAGCTGGGGCTGGCAAAGCAAAGAACCAGCAAAGGGAGCAGCAGGGCAACCTCATTCCCACACTGCTTCAGCTCTGAGCTGGCAGCAGAGCAAGGACAGCCCAGTGTGCAAAACATCCAAATGTGATCTGTTCTAAGGTGGATCAGACAGAAGATTCTTTTTTCTGCATGTGTGAACACACACTTATGTGTTTCAAACCTTAGGAGGAATAAAGCTCCAAGTGGTTCAACACGGTGGCAACTTCCTGCAGCTGGCCTGATTCCATGCATCTGAAGTTGACAGGAACTCCAGCAGTGCAGGCTGGAGTGAAGTTTAGGTGAGCTGTATTTAAAAATTTATTTCAACACACATTGGAAAATGGTTTGGAAAATGTGGACTAGGAACAGAGGAGCAGCTAGAAGGAGAGGTTAGCTGAACATCATCTCTGTGCCACTGGGAGTATATTAGCTGCCTGGCTTTTAGAAATTTGGTAAGGGGAGAGTGGCACATCCTGAGAACTCTCCAGTACAATAGATCATTGTCATTTCTTTTACTGCCTGGAGAACAGACTATCCCCAGGCTGTTCCTGCAGCGTTTGTAATTTCCTTCTCAGAACCCAGAGAGGTAATGGAAAATGTCACCAATAAGAAAAACAATATTACCATTCCTCCCCCAGAAAACCCCGAAACCATGAGATGGCTGGGATATAACACTACCATGGTAGTCCTATGCCTGCATTGTCTGAGGCTTCTCAGCTAAAAAATTTCAAGGATATTTTTCACCAAAGGACACCAAAATCCACCTTTTAGCACCATTTTCCATTTCAAAGCTCTGTCAAAGTATTCCTCTCCTGAAAAAGGTGTGAGCACACCAGGATTGTGCTATTACTGCTGTTGTTGCTTTCATGTTACAACAGCTCATAGTGAGACTGGAGACAGGAGCCCTAAAACCAGCCTGCATGGTGTTAGAGCAGATGGACTGTGCTCTTCCCCAGAGTCCAGGGGCAGTGTAGCACCAAGAAGTGCTGGCTGGACCTTAAGAACTGCTGGCAGAGCTGAGGGGCAATAGCTGTCACTTTATTCTGCACACTTAACTCCTATTAGTATTAACGGAGCAGCACAAAAACAGTTGAGAGCAGATCATGGCCTGCAGCTATTTATGAATTTCTGTCTCATGTCTTGCATTTTATGGCATTGTTCAGTGGTGTCACCCATAAGCTTGCAGTCATTGTGTTTCTATTTTGACATAAATAGGAATGTGCATGTGAAATTTGCACTGGCAAAAAGGGAGGCGTGCATTTTGAACTGAAGTGTATTTTTCAACGGGGGAAGTGAATTTCCTTACGTAAATTCTCCTGCTGCACAACCCCCCACTCCAAGACTTTGTGTGGCCCCCAAGAGCTGCTTTTTGTAGGCTGCTGGTGCCCTCACCATCTTGTGCAGGACTTGTTTATTTTTATTCCAGTGGCACTTAGAGCTTCCCGAGGAGTGAGGTCCATTGTGTTATGTGCTGGGCACACAGCTGAATTGGAGCGAGCACGGCTTTCTCTGTGAGTGCTCTAGAGAGAGAATAGATCATTAAGGTCACTTGTTTTCCTTATAGAGGCCAAGGCAGGATTGATTCCTACATTATATTCTATCCCTGTATGTATTTTTCCTTCCCAGTTTCAAATAGCCGAGGTACCAAGATATACTCACTTCCCTTAGGAGAGTCTTCTGCCACCCAGACATCTCGTTCAGACAAAGTTATGCCTGAATTTTTTAAGCCCACATTTTTAAAAATGTCATTCTATTATTTCCAGATGGGGATTGTTCATGCAGAGAAGGACACTTGTCACAGAGGGAAAGGGGAAGGAAACCTTTGCCCCTGCCAGGGCAAAGAAAGGGTTGGAGGAGGCAGCCTGAGCCAACCACAAGAAGAGTCCCACTAGCTCTTTCTACCTCCACCCACTTCCAGACACTCTTGGCCATGTTTGAGACAGCACTATTGAATCCATTCAGCACTACAGCATTGTATCTGTGCAGAGAAATGCACTTCAGCAGGCCAACCACCCTTAAAACCAGCCCCATTGTTTCTCCTAAAAGCCTCATTGAAATCTGTATATATAACTGGCTGCTGTTTTGTGAGTTAGCCATACTTGTGTGTTACTGATTTGAAAATGAATGCTCCTTGGAGGGTTATTTGCCTTGAAATACCCCTTCTCAAAAAAAATGTTCCTCCTTCCTCCAACAATATCAGTGTGGAAATGCCACCCTTTAGAAAGATGATCAATATTGCTTTGTGGACTGGGATCTGATAGGAATTGATGTTGGCAGGGGCATCAGAGCAGTGGTTTAACAAATCTGTGTCTGTTTACTGAGGAGCAGTGTTACCTGCCCAGCAGAGAGAGACACAGCCACTGCCACACCTCACAGTGCTCCTCTTGCACGCTCTCAGTGAAGCAGTGAAAGCAGCTGGACTAGAAGGAGCTGGGAGGAGCTACTCCACAGACTGCATTTTTCACTATCAAGAAATCTTGCAGTAGCAGATTTGTTTGAGTTCTTAACAACACAAGCACAGGCTGGGAGCACTGGCAGATCCAGCAACCATGGCACCTTTTCCCCCAGGTGATGCTGCAAAGCAGGGCAGGGTGAAAAGCATGATAGATCTGTGAAGCACCATTCACAGCTGGGTCTGACAAAACTCTGGTTTGTTTCATTAATCACACCTAGAAACCCCTCAAAACTATAAAAATGCATTGTCAGATGTTCCAAATGAAAACCAGCAAATGCACCTGATGTCTAAATATCCAAAATGGTGTGCCAGCCTTCACCCCTTTAGTGAGCCCCATGCTGGTGATCAGCAGCTCAGCAGCTCGCTCAGGGCTGTGTAGAGATAGGTGCCTCTTTCAAGGTACAACTGGAGTTCCTGCCCACCAATGCACCAGCAGCCATAAAATCACAGACTGGTTTGGGTTGGGAAGGCTCTTTAAAAGCCATCTAGTCCAACCCCCTTGGATTAAGCAGGAGCACTTTCCATTGGACCAGGTTGCTCAAAGCCTCATCCAGCCTGGCCTTGAATGTTTCCAGGGACAAGGCCACTGTTTGACCACCCTCATTGTACAAAATTTATTCAATATATTTAAAATTATTAGCCCTTACTGTATCTCTATCAGCACAATGAAAAGTCTGTCCTCACCTCTCTTTTAAACCCCTTTAAGATCAGGTGCACCTGCAACCCCACTTCACTCAGCCCCCGGCTGGATGAGGTTTTACTGCATTGCTTGTGTGCAGCACTGAGGTGCATGGCAATACTGGCTTCCAGGTGCATTAAGACACATTCAGCTGTGGGTGAGAGGGGAAAATCTCCATCTCCACCCTGAAATGAGGGGTTAAACAAACCTGTGGCAGATTGGAGTGCCTCACAGAGTGTGGTAATGGACTTGGTGCCACGTGGATGGCAGAAAGTGTACACGATATTGGCCAGTTGTTTGATACTGCCACTCTAAAGGCCCCAAGAATTAGACCAATTTCACACTAGAAGAGGTGCTTGTTTCTCACATTTTCTTTCACAGTTGGAGTCCCGGTCACTTGTTGATCTTCTGTCCTCATAAAATCTTTCCAGTTCATTTAAAAGTTGGCTCTCTTGTGCATTTCTTAAATTCCTTCTGAAGCTCAAGGTTTTAAATGCTTCCTTACTTCTGAGACTCCAAGGGCAAAATTGTAAAGTGAGCACCCTGACCTCAAAAGCCTTATGCTGCCAGATACAGTCAGCAAGGGTTTGTGGTAAATGGGGCCGTGGGATCATGCTCCACTGATAAGCACTGACTAAACAGTGTCTTGTACTTGAAGGCTTCAAAATCCTTTGCTTTGTCTCCAGCCTTCTGCAAAGCATCTCTGTGATACAGAGTAGAGTTCTCCACGGAGAGATTTTCAAACTTCTCTTTTTAAAATTTTACTCTCGCCATAAAAGAAAACAGGTGGTCATATAAGGCTGGTAAGTTATTTCCTTTAAGTTAAGGACATGTCTTCTTTCCCTATAATTTTAGAAAATACTGCTGTTGAGTCCTATCAATGTGGTTGTTTGCAAGATAACTCATGAAAATATGGTTTTGCCTGTGCTATTCCCTTTCCCTCTCTCAGAGCACACTGTGTACATGGAGATGAATATTTCTTACATAACAACATAGACCAAGTAGCATTATATTAATTAGCAATTGTACACAGTTCTAGCTATGTAGGGAACTGAAGTCCTGCATTGTTTTGTGGTACAAAACTCACCAGTTTCTAGAAAATTCATGCAGGAATTCACCAGTAGATTAACTCTTGAATTAATCAAGACTGAAGGTGTTGCCCATTAGCATTGTTGCAAAACATATTTTTGGTTCATGTCCAATCCCAGACTACCAAGAGTTAATAGATTCAATATTAACTCATACACACTTGGGTAATCCCCACAGGTAATCCCCACAGTACTACCACCCAGCAAAGCACACCTTGAAAGTACAGAACTCCCTTGTCCTCTTATTATGATGCAGACATATTGATTTTACATAAGTTGAATGGCTTTTTCTTCTTTTTCTGGTACTTGTCACCTCTTGATTTTTATACATCAAGAACTTACAATGAAACATCTGATGAAAAAGTTCTTTATGAAAATGTCATTAAACCCTTGATCTGGATGTTTAAGTTAGTCTCTTCTTTTAAATCTTATGCAATATATTTCAGAGTAACAAAGCAAAAAAGATTTAGCTTTACACCAAAAATTGCTTCCTGGATTCGCTCTTCTGTTAGGATACTCTCTATTTTAGCCTGCACAAACAGACATTACCAAATCTTCTCTGCCACTGAATTCTTTTCTGTGTTATCTGCATATTCATACCAATTACCTATGGAGTGCAGGCTGTTTCAAGGGATGTTCTTAGCAGAAGCATAATTGTATTTACATATAGCCAGATGTTAAATTTCTTGGAAGCTCTAGATAGGTGAACTCTGGAATTTTTTATTTCAATAAATTGTTCCACAGGTATGAGCAGGAATATTTCATAGTGCTAATGTATTCACATGCATCTAGAGAGGAATATATCTGCCCTCTAAACTGTGAAAACAAATGATCAGGTAGAAAATTATCATTTATCTTGAGTTTAATATAAACTAGCATTACAGTTCTTTAAAGGGTTTGAACTTGTGGCTGTAGACTTTCCACTGTTTACTGTATTCTTAAGGACTAACAAAGCTATTTATTATTGTTATTCATATGAAAGAAGTGCTTCTTGATTGGCCTAATTATGCAAATGCACAGCAGGGGAGAATTTCTACCTGCAAATCTTACAGATAAACTAAATAAGAGTGGGAGCAGAATGGAAAGGGAAAGCAAATGAACAAAGTGGAGCTCTGATTACCAGCCAAGGTCTGCACATTCTGTCCCCACTGAACTTCTGTAGTGTTGTACTTTCTCATAGAAGTTTGCCAGACACACAACCATAGTTCTGGAAAGAGCATTTAATGCTTCTAAATAAGGATCCTGATCACCTACAGATCTTATAAATATCTTTTAACTGATGTCAAAGAAATAATCTTACTCCTGTTAACTGTGACAAGACAAAATTGTGTTTCATGTACATTTGGATTGTATGGAGGTTATGAAACATGGTGTGCTGATTTTGGCTGTGGTAGGCTCAATTTTCTTCACAGTAGCTGATGTGGGACTGATGTGGGACAGTTTGCATGTGTGATGAAAGCAGTGTCTGTAATTCAGGGATGTTTTTGTGAGCAGTGCTTGCACAGAATCAAGGCTTTTTCTGCTCCTCAGCCCACACCACCAGTGAGCTGGCTGGGGGACAGCTGGGACAGTTGATTCCAGCTCCCCACCAGGGTATTTCCTACCTGTGGCATCATGCTCAGCATACAGACCTGCTCTCAGGGGTATTTCCTACCTGTGGCATCATACTCAGCATACAAACCTGCTCTCAGGAGTATTTCCTACCTGTGGCATCATACTCAGCATACAGACCTGCTCTCAGGGGTATTTCCTACCTGTGGCATCATGCTCAGCATACAGACCTGCTCACAGGGTATTTCCTACCTGTGGCATCATGCTCAGCATACAGACCTGCTCACAGGGTATTTCCTACCAGTGGCATCATGCTCAGCAAACAAAGCTGCAGGAAGAAGACCCCTCTGTGGCTGGAGCTCTAGGGCTGAACCAAGCAGGCAAACCTGCCAGAGGAAGATGTGCACTGTGGTATCAAAAGGGAGTTGCAGCAACCAAGAGTTTCATTTGAAACAATTTTGCCTTTCCTGACCTCTCTTTCCCGGTTAAAGAAATTCGTGACATGGCACCTCATCCCCGACCTGTCATTTTGGTTGTATCAAGAGCTGCCTTAAAATCACAGCCGCATTTTGTGGGACGTTCAGATCTATCGGTTTGAACTCCCCCGTGTGCCGTGTCGGTGCCAGCCCTGCCCCGCAGAGGTGGCAGCGATTCTCCCCGCGCGGTCCCGCTCCCCCTGCCCGGGTTCCCGGCCCGGCCCCGGTGCTGCCGCCGCTGTCCGCGGTGCTGAGCGGCCCCGGAGCTCCCGGCCCTGCCTGCGGAACAGGCTCGGCCTCCATCAGGCACAAGGTGAGGTCCCCCATCACCGGGACCAGGGTTTGTCGGAATCCAGGACATCCCTCTGGCTGCCCCGGAGGACTCGAGACCCTGGCAAGAGGCTCCAAGACCTTGGCACAGAGTCACAAACACCTGTGTCTTTGATTTTAGCCCATGGAAACAATTCCCAACTTTGTGTGAGGAGTTACAAGCCACACAGGTTTGAATAGAATGCAAGTGAATTACCACAGGGTGGAAACGTCGAATTTTGGGGATTTACAGAATCACAGAATCACAGAAGTTCAAGACTGGAAGAGACCTATAAGATCATCAAGTCCAGCCGATGTTCTAACTGTTCAACTAGATCATGGCAGCAAGTGCCACATCCAGTCTTTTTTTGAATTCTTCAAGGGATGATGACTCCACCACCTCACTGGGTAAATGATTCCAGTATCTGACCACTCTTTCTGTGAAATATTTCCTTCTTAATTCTAACTTACATCTCGCTTGACGCAACTTGAGACTGTGCCCTCTTGTTCTATCTGTTGTCGCCCGGAGAAAGAGACCGACCCCCAGCTCACCACAGCCACCCTTCAGGAAGTTGTAGAGAGCGATGAAGTCGCCCCTGAGTCTCCTTTTCTCCAGGCTGAACAACCCCAGCTCCCTCAGTCGCTCTTCGTATGGCTTGTGCTCCAAGCCCCTTATTAGTCTCGTTGCCCTCCTCTGGACATGCTCAAGTAACTCGATGTCCCTCCTAAAGTGAGGGGCCCAGAACTGGATACAATACTCCAAGTGAGGCCTCACCAGTGCTGAGTACAGGGGAAATGAAATTTAGAATGAGGGTTCAAGAGGCAAGATGGAGGAATCTGGGTGTCTTCTGTCTTTCTCCTTTTCCTTCTTGTCCTCCATCTTCTGCTGTGAATGGTGGCACTTTTGGGTTGGTTTAGAGTAGAGACAGACTGTCTAACATAGGTGATAGGTATTGGAAAAGTATTGTAAATAAAGTATGTGTTATGTGTAGTTTTTAGTATAAAAAGATAACACCGCCCTGAGGCAGTCAGTGTGCCTCAACCCGACCTGCTGGACAGATCTCAGCAGGTCACAGAAAGAATGTCGCAGATAAGAAAAAATAAACAACCTCGAGAACAAGAGCCAAAGAATCCGGTCTTCTTCTTCAGTCTTGGGGCTGAGGAAAAAAGAGACTTTCTAACATCTTGGGGTCATCTCGACACCAGAGACCTTGTCAGGTTCCTCTCTGAACATGAACAGTTACACATAAAAGGAATTGTATTGATATTTCTGTTAATTCATTTTTCCAGCATCACTGGTGCTTAGGGCACTCTTGCAGAAAAAGACCATTTGCCTGAAATTTTTATGCCTTGAGGCATCTCTGGCTAAGCTGGTGCTCTGGAGCATTGCATTGTATTTTCCCTCTTTGATTCATGTGTCTGATTGTCCAAAAACAACACGCCAAAATTTAGCTAGAACATTGGAATAATTGCCTTAACTGTGGATGAAAAGATAGAGATAAAGCTCACACCTTATGTTTCATACTAATTATATCCAGAGGGATGCAATTGGCTCATGAAGTTTTGAGGCAGTAACACCATCTCAGCACAGAAACAGTGCTTACTGGCCCACAGAGCCCAAAAAATAGAAGATAAATACATGCTCAAAACTCCTATTTGCAGGGAGAGATTTCTATAGAGATAGCTGGGCAGCTGGATTTGAGCATCTTCTAACAGAGTGAAAATATTTCTTCTTTACTTGGTTCCTTTTTTATAACTGTGTTTCATGATAACTACTTATATTCATTGATTTTTCATCTTTTCCACATTTATCCACTCTTCTCAAATAACCTTCACATATTTGTCCTCAGCATTGAACATGCTTCTAAGGAACTTGAGATGTGCAATAGAAGAGTTTTTACTACATGATTAGATGGCCATTTCTTCTTCTTTTATATACACAAATTAGCCCTTGCTTCTATGAAAGTCTGTGCACAGAGTCCAAGGCATTTCCCTGAGGAGCATTAAATCAGGTTACCACATTTCTACTTAGAAACTTCAGGAGCTCAAATTTATAATGAAATACAGACTAACAGATGAACTGGAAATGCAGCTTACAAGTCTAGTGCTTTCCCTTTGCAACAGACAAATTTAATTTATAAAAGTTTTAATCAATTCCTCTGGGTTTTTCCCGACTTGGCTCTTCTGATAAAAGATGAAATTTGTTCTGAACACAAATGGTCTATACTGAGACTGAAGGCAGTCCCTCTATGGTGATCATCTTCTCACAAAATACCATTTAAACTCTACCTGGCAAAGGATCTGATTTCTTCAGGTAAAAGGCAGGAGGACACTTGGCAAGTGGATGATAAGCAAACTCACCAAGTTTCTCAGGATTTTAATCTTAACAAAGGGCAACTATTTCATGTATCTCATGTTATTTTCCCTACGACCACATTCAAATTACAACAGTGGAAGAAAGTATTAAATATACATGGAAACATCATTAAGCATGTGTATGTATCAATTAACTTGGTAAATAATAATAATGACAGTAAAAATAGCTAAGAAAACACAATGCACTGAGAAATAATAAGCATAATCCCTTCCATTCAAAATGTTTCACTCCATGGGGCCAGTAATCCAAGACTGTTTCCATAAGGCTCTGCTGTTTTAGCAGCTGTGACACAGTATAAAGTTTCCCATTTGGAGCCTGAGCACAATTAAAGTCCTCCTCAACACCTGATGTAATGGGCTCTTATTTGCTAATTCATCTCAGTAATCAGCTGATCTTGAGGATGTTCACAATGCTGTGTCCAGAGAAATATAGAGATTATCTTGGAGCATGCACTCAGGATGCCTTGGATTGGCTATTTATCCTCCTCAGCCCTTTATGGCAACAGACACTTCACTCTCCTGCCTGTTTCTAATTTCCATTTAGGATTTGGTTTATGAAATTGTTTAGAGGTCTCAAGGAGATTATAACTGTCTAGTGGTAGACACCCTTTGGAGGTTTAAATTAGAGACAAGGCAAGAAAATAAAGAAAGGAAAAAAGATCAGGGCTAACAAGAGGCAGTAAGTGCTAACACTGAATTGGAGTGGCTGTCAAATTTTTGACCACAATTTTGTCTCAACTTTATTTCAGTACACTAGTACTTGACACTCATGCCTCCTTCTGAACAGGTTTAGATGAGCATCAGCATCCCCATTTCAGAGGAAGAGCAGATAGAAACTCACTGGCCAATGACTAACAGTGCTCTCAGGATTGGACAAATTCTGGCAAAAATGAGAATTCGTCTTCTTAATTTTCTTAATTTTTCTTCTTAACTTTCATGGGTTTTGAATTAAGCCAAGAGGACATCCTTCCATGCTTCTGTACACATACCAGGTTATCCTTCACTTGTTTCTCTCTCTAACAGCATTTTTGTAACCAAGTATGACCTCAGTAACCTTTTTCTGTCTTTTGTGTCCTGGCTGACATTCTTCCCAATATCCAACCTGAATCCACAGCTCATGACTTGCCAACTCGTTGCTTGCCAGGATGAGTTTCCTTCTACTTTTTGTCCACTAAAATAAAAGGAAAAAAAAAAGTAGAAGGGAATTTAGAAGAACAAAAACTCTTGCAAATGTTTTTGCTGGATTGATCCCTGTGCAGCTAGACTAATAAAAAAAATCTTCTGATATGTAAAGGATACCAACCTTAGGAAAAATTTAAATTCATGTTCATTTTTTAAAATTTTTGAGACGAAATTGGAAAACAAGTTTCCCTTTGGTTTTCCATCCATTTCATGGACTGTTTTTCATGCGCTTTCAGTGAAGTGCTTCTGGATTGTTGTGGTGGTGCATCTGCCACCCTCCTCATCCTTGGGCCTGCTCTGCGACCTCAGAGGCTCCTGATAAACCCTGGTGGAACCAGCTGAGGGGTGAAGTGTCCATTTACCACACCATAAATCACTCCCTGGTTGTACCAGGAGCTCTTGCACTGTAGAGGTGGAAAGCACCAGAAACATCAGCTTCCAAACAAGGTGGGAAACAAAGGATAAGCAATTTTCCTTTGTAACCTTGGTAAACCACTTACCTGAGCTGTGGCTGGAGTGGAGTGGCACCAGTGTGAATTGTAGCCTGGGTGGAACGGTACCATTGTCACAGCACTCTGGGAAGCTGCAAAAAAACCACAGCAGTTATTGGCTTGGGCTATGGTCAGGAGGGAAACCTCCTGATGGCCAAAGTCAATCATCCTGTGACCCTGTAAATGGTGGTCCCAAGTGAGACCCTTTGAGCTCTCCTGGACTGCAGCAGCTGCAGCAGCACCTCCCTGTGACTGGGGCACCTCTCAGAGCTCCCAAGCCAAGTCTGTGGTACCCAAGGAACCATCTCTGACAACAAGGCTGAGGCTGATTCCCCATCCCACCACATCTCTGCATTCCTCAGAGTGAAACCCTTGCCTGTCAGGAAATGTAAAGTGTGAGCATTGATGATTTGGTGTGAGTACAATGATTTGGTGTGAATATTTCACTGAACCTGAGGGGAATTTTTGATAGGAGCCTTTACACCCTCAGAAATCTGTGTACACATAATTTTACCTGTGTGCCTGTGAATTGATTATGGTATGAATGTTAGTGTCTCAAATCTATGGTTAAGCAATTGTTGTAGTGAGCCCTACTGAATCACTATTGTAAATGTTAAAGAATTCAATGATTAAGTGCTGCTAAACCCCTTTGCATCCATATCCTTCACACCTTTACCTGCTTTTGCATTACCAGATTCCATACAAATAATTTCAAATTGCTTTTAATTTGATCTTTCTTTTTACACTTTAACCTGTGCAGTAAATTGTAGAGTGAACTTTGCCATCAAACTATGTCAAGCTGCATTTCCAAAAATTCATACTAAACCCTGGTTTTGCCCATACCTTTGGTGATGTTTCTTCAAGCAGGCAAACCACTCATTTGTGAGAGCTGTAAGAAGAGGTTTCTGCCAGGTAGATGTGCCTGGTTCTGTGACAAACTATGTGGACCTACCTTGTGTGGATTGAACTCTTTTATTTGCCCTCTGCTACATCTGGTTCCTTGGTTTTCTGCTTCAGCTGAAACATAAAAAAAACCAATTTATTCACCCAGGCCATGGCATCTCATCAGATGAGGCCTGTGATCCAGTTTTCTTGCATTGGCAATGACACTAAGTGCCAAGTAAAGGTTTGTGTTCTGGGCAAATCCTTATACTGATGTGATGTTTTCATTCTTGCTCACAGCAGGGAGATCAAACAGAAGAATGGGTTACAGATAGCTGAAGAGAAAAAAGCTCTGGGAATTTATTTATTTTTTTCCACAGGGAGAATAAGAAAAAAAAAAGGCAGCACCTCTTGGCAAACAGTTATATTAAGTGCAGTTTGCAAGAACTGTGTATGAAAATAAGTTAAAATTATTTTGATTGTTCATGAAAAAGGAAAAAAAAGATAACATGGTAAAAGAATTAAAAAGGATGTGGTTGCAGAAGGTGGGAACATCTGTTCTGCTAATTCTAATGACAGAACTTGGGGCAATTCATGTCAACAAAAAATAGAAAACATATACAAAATATAATAATTTTTGTTCTGTGTGTGACTGACTGTAGAACGCACTCCACTAGAAAATTTTAAGACTTAATATACAAACCAGAGTCGGTCATTTACACAGAGATGAAGAACAGCATGAGCACTAACAACTACATATAGAAAGATAATAAATAAATACTGTGCTTAAGTTGCTCAGCAATTATAAGAAGCAGAAAGATGGGGAGTAAAGTGCTTGTTAGAGAGTTCTTACACCTGAGTCAGAAGTGTCCTAGGTCAGCCCCTGCCAGCCAGCACTTTGGCCACAGCCATGGCCCAGGGTCACAATTTATATTGTGGCTTTTGCATAGACAGCATCACATGCATTGATCTCATTTTAGCTTCCCTGGTAATTTTGTTAAACACTTGCTGCTGGCTGTGACTTGCTTCTGCTCAAGAGTTATTCTTTGGAAGTGTTTTTCTTTCCTTAAAAGTAATTAAATACTCTGAAGTTAATCAGAGACCTGGTGTGCTTTTTTCCATGTCACAAGGTCATGTACCTTGGGCTGATGGCAGGATTGCAAACGGGGGCAGGATTGCAAAGAGTGGTCAGAGGCTGCACTAATCCCTGGCATGAGGGATATGGAGGAGCAGCAAATAAAACAGGGTCTATGTTAAGTGGGTGGGCAAATGCTTTTGAAAATATCCTCTAAATAGACTGATTTCTCTTTTCCCTATGTGTACCTGGCTAGCATTGTTTTGTGTTTTCCCTGGGTGCTCTGGAGCTGATCCTGGGAGCTTTTCCTTCCTGAGAGCCACAGGGAAAGATATATTGTCCATGTAACTGTGAAAATACTCCTTGAGTTGATGAATTCCTTCAGATGAAGAAATTTAAATAGCCCATGCTGCACTCCATCTTTGTAAATCCTAAGCCCTATGTGTAGCTGCTGCTAAGGAAAAGTTTGGGGAAGTCCAACTGCCACAGAAATCCTTCTGTGATTTCCTTTAAAAATTCATGCCAGATATAGATTTACACTTGGTTTATTTGCTTTCCTACTGAATATTCCTGCCCCCCTCACATTCACACATGCTCCCTCTGCATAAACGAAATATTTCTCTGATTGAGCTCTAATGCCCCGGTGATGGCCACAAATAAAAATACAGCAAGAAATGCAGCAAAACCTTTCAGCAGCAAATAGCTTCAGGAAGGTGGCTTGTGTTCATTGCTCCAGTAGGATGAAAATCAGCATTTTAGTGCAAACAAGCAAGTAGTGTCTCTGGGCAGCACACAGCTTCAGAACAGCTTTGGTGTTGTTGGAAAAAAAAACAAAAAAACCCCACTGAACCAACTAACCAAAAAAACTAAACCAGCTTTTATATTCAGCTTCACTGTATATGTAGATGTGTGTATGAATGATTTTTAATTTTTCCTATGCAATAACACAGGTGGTATTCCCTCTTTCTTTTTACAGAAATGCAAATGAATATATTTTGTAGAAACCAGGGTGTTTTGATTCTCAGGGACCCCGTGCTTTTGAAATGCTGAAAATTTTAAAGAAAATGACCGATTGCCTCCCTCCCTGTGGGGCTCCAAGGTTTTGGCCTGAGTCACAAGCAGAGACTGAAACAGAACTGTGACAGCCCTACACAGGACTGGGGAGCCTCTGGTTTTTGCTCCAACCCCAGCCCACAAGCAGCCCCTGATATGCGACAGATGGAATTTGAAGGAGACAAGAAAAAAAAAGAAATTAAAATTTCCTGAAGTATTTATTTCTTTTTTTTTTCTTTTAAATGTTCAGAAATAATTAATAATAATAGTAATAAGAATAAAAATGTCTAGCTCTTCACATGTATACTGAGGGCTGCAAAGCTGTAAAACAAGGGCTTCTGCTACTGTGTCAGCAATTTAGCCTGATGCTGGCTTAAACTGCTTTACAAGGGGAGCAGAGAGCTTACAATGACCACAGCTCCAGCCCTGAGACTGCAGATCAGGCCAGCAACCAGGGAAAAAGAGCCTCGTGGCACCTGTGTGAGGGGACAGGAATGCTCCTGCAGTCTCTGGTTAAAGAGAGGAGCAGGGAAATCCTCTTTTTAGATGAGGGCACCTGAGCCAGCTCTGTCAGAACACGTTTGTGCTGCTGTTCCCATGGCTCACAACGCAGCAGCGAATTTGGACACTGAAATGGCCCCATCTCAGCTGCAGGGAGGTCCTGCAAGACAGGACAAATTCATCACACAGCTCAGCCCCCTGTTTGGCAGGGGAGCCCAGGGAGGGTTTGGGTGGTGACAATTCCCTCCTTGGGAAGGGAATTTCCAAAGGCAGCCCAGGCCAGGGCTCCCTTCTTTGTGTGGGGCTGTGGGTGATGCTGTGCAGTCCAGGCAAGGCACAAACTGAAAACCACCCTCTCCCTCCAGATCTCCCTGGCAGATCTGTCACATTCAGCTCTTTTCTTTTTAATACAACACTTTTCCCTCCCCGTGAAGTTTTCCAGTCTTGACCAGCAGTTTCAATGTCACCTCTTCAAATGTCACCTGCGATCCCCTCCTTCACCCCGTCTGCCCTTCCCCAGATCATTTCTACACTCTTCATAAAAAACCAACCAAATCAGCATCACCACTGCATCCTTCCCCCCTAACCTGGAGCAGTGCATCTGCCCTGGCTGGGACAGGCTTGTGGCAGAGCCCAGCGGAGGCCACAGAGGGACCTGAGGGCAGGGCAGAGCTGTGGGGACAGCAGGTGCCACCCTGCCCAGGTGGCACGGCCTGGGGAGCCAGGGCATTGGGAAACCTGCACTCCTGCCCAGTAAAAACCCTCAGGGCTGGGCTGCCAACCAGAATGGAAGCAAGAGCTGCTCAGAAAACCCCTCTAAATATCTGTATTTGTGCACACAAGCTGAGCAGTGTCTTTACGTGTGCTTGTACATCTGTACATTGTCACACACGCACGGATGTGCACTCAGGAGTGCCTGCCTGGCCCGGCACGGTTTGGAGGTGAGCAGTGCCCTGCACGGGGTGGCACCTGGCAGGGTGGGCACCTCCGGGGCACCGGAAGCACCACGGGCACGGACACGGGCAGGGATCAGCCCCCGGGCCAGGGAGATCTGCAAGGGCTGGGTCAGAGCCGAGCACGGGACTGGGAATGCCCCAAACTGCCCCAGCCGGGAAATCACCCTCTAGGAAGTGGATCTCACAGCCCCCCGCTTAAAATGAAACATTAAATTTAATTTTAAAAACAGGAAAAATCGGGCAGGTTAAATAGGGATAGGGATTTGTTGTTATTTTGTTGGTTTTTTGTTGTTTTTTTTTTTCAGTGCATGTGTAAATGAAGGCAATTTGGGTGCTACAAATATAAGACGAAAATACACCTAATTCCGTCATCATATAGATATAATATATTTCACTCTCACCACATAAATACAAAACATCCAAATATCCAAAACATTCAGAACAAAAGTTAGTAGCAAGGGCTCAGCGCTCGATTCATTCATTATTTTTTCGACTAGTTGCCTAGAAACTTCAGACGTAAATAATTTACAATAAAATTACTATTTTCTTTTCATCCAGCTCCTTCTGTCCAGTTCTGGTCTATAGTTAATTCTATATTCTACAGCAACCATTCCACTTTTTCGTAATTTTTTTTTTCTTTTTTGGTTACAGTTTGGTGGCACGTATTTATACAGTTTGTAAACGCCATGTGTTAAAGTTCAAAGAAAGAAAAGAAACTTAAAACCAAAGTAAATATTTTTTCCCCCCAAAGAACTACCTAAGTACAGCATCCCTTTTGTGGCAAATTCAAGTACCGAAATTGAACAGAAAATATTCGATCCAGAATACTAAAAGGTGAAATACATATGTTTGTGGAGAAAATAGCAGTAAGAATTATGAAAAAAAAAAAGTTTGTTACATAGATGTGTTTTAAAGTACAAAAATAACAATAAAAGATACGATTTTTATATTTTACGTTCGTTTTAAATGAAGTATGAGCGATATGCGAGAGGGTTATTTTAGGAGGAAGGAAGGCTACAGGGTTTTTTTGTGTTTAGATGAACATTGAAATTATTTGGAAAAATCAAATAAAGCAATAAAAATTAAAATTACGATCGCAACAGATCTAGATACAAATAGATTTGTGAGTTCCATGATTTGTCTGCAGACTTGTTTTTGCAGATAAGCTCCGCGGGACAGGCCCGTTGGAATTCAAATTAAAAAAAAAAAAAAAGGAAAAAAGGGGAAAAAAAGGGGGGGCGTTGTGTTATCTCAAAGGAAGAGACAATTTTACGCAAAATTTCTGCAGCCACTGGTTTCTGTCTCCCCTATTCGTGACTGTACGTTCAGTCAGTCTCGGCTCTTCCCACATCCAAGATTTACCAAGAAAAAGAAAAGTTGCTGGAGGATTTCCTGACTGGTGCTAAGGGCTCGCTCGGGGCTGTAGTGCAGCGAGTGTGGGGGTAAACGGGGACCACAGGTGAGGCCCCAAAACCTTTGTGCTTAGAAATCACTGAGTCTGGGGGACACAAAAAAACCACCCCAAAACGGGCATCACCTGGCAGCTCCGTCCTCCTCTCTCCGAAACCCCGCTCCCTCGCTCGGCATTGGCCGAAGCCGATGGAGGGGAGCCCGGCCGACCCTCGGCCCGACCGCTGACCCTCTGCGTCCCTTCCCGACCGAACGAGCAGCGCGATCGCCCCTCCCGCCCGGACAGACGGACCGCGGGCAGCGGGAGCGCACCGGGAGGCGCCCGCAGCCCCCGCCGCGCCCCGGCCCCGGCTGCCCCGGGCTGCGGGCCCCGCTCCGCCCCGGCCCGCGGAGGGAGCCGCGCCGCGGGGCTCGGGGGCGGCGGGAGCGGGGCCGCCCGTCCCATAAATACCGCCACAAATAGAGACTATAAATATAAATAGGGGGAAGGTACTTAGAGTCAGTCCAGTGCTTTTTTCTCAGCGCTCTCTTTATTGTTGGTCCGGGAGTAGGGCTCGAAGGCGGACGAGCTCAGGTAGCGGGCCGACAGTTCCTGCAAGTTGCCCGCCAGCGAGCCGGCCACGGCCAGGGGCGCGGAGGAGAGGCGGCCGGCCACGGAGCCCAGCAGCGCGGGCACCGGCAGCCCGAACAGCCCGTGCCCCGCGGCCGCCGCTCCGTGCAGCGCCGCGGGCGGGGGGCGGCCCGGCGGCTCCGCTGGCGGCCGGAGGGTGCGGGGAGCCGCCGCCGCCGCCCGGAGCCGCCGCCGCGCTGCCGCCGCCCGCCGCGGCCAGGCCGGGCCCGCGCAGCGCCGAGCCCAGCGCGCCCGTGGCACAGGGCGGCAGCAGGCCCGGCAGCCCCGGCGGAGACAGCAGCCGGCCTTGCTCCAGCAACCGCAGGACGCTGCAGGTGGCGGCGGTCTCGGACACCACCGAGCGCAGCTCGGAGTCCTTGCCCTGGTCCTTCTTCTGCTTGGTGCGCCGGTTCTGGAACCAGACCTTGACCTGCGGGCCGGGGAGAGAGGCAGGGTCAGCGGGGCGGGAGGAAGCGGCGCCCCCCGGCAGGTGCCCCCCCGGAGGCTGCGGGGGAGGGCTGGGGCACAGGCACTTGGCAGCGGGGAGCGCTTCCCAAACGCACAAAGCCGCGCTCACAGACACGGCCCCCCGCACCCTCTGTCTGGGCCCGGTTTCGGGGTGACCCCGGGGCCTTTCGTTCTGCATCTTTAACCAGACCTCTCACTTCGTCCTAGTTTACTACAGGCCGGGAATTCTCCGCGAGACGGAGCCAGCCCTTTCTCACCGCTTTATTCTAAGCCGGCTCAGCCGGAGCCCCGGGCACTCCGCGGCTCCCAGCAGCCGCTGCCCGCTCCGACTGCCCTTCCTGGGGGTAGCAGCAGCAATGACCTTCTTTCCCCGTATTCCAAACTGAACGCTCTCTCTCTATCCCCAAATAATTTTAAATAATATTCAACTTTTAAAAGGAATTCTGGAAGTCACTCAAAAAAACAACGAACAAAACCAAAACCAAACCAAAACACTACAAAACCCACCCATGGCAGGTTCTGTAACCTACAAGCTGTTCAACTTGTCACTCCTATGCGGCAAGGAAAGAAAAAGCTAATTATCATATCAGGGGAATTTACTGTTATATGATGTTTTGTGGAAATATGAAACCAGCTTTAAGTTTGGACTTTTGGATGCTTCCCTGCGCTCTCACACAGTTTTAGGCCTCCTGTCGGTCCCCGGCCTTTCTGCCCTGGAGGGTACAGGAGCGATTCTCCCCTTCGGACATATAAGGACTCAAAATACGGCCCAAAGTTCAGCCCCATCGCCGGATCTCTCATACCCAGGAAAGCCCAGCCCGAACATCTCCAGCCCGGCAGCCCGGGGGGAAGGTGCCCGTCTCTCCCTGCGACTTTGAGCGCCTGTATGCCTGGGCTGGGAGCGGCTCGGCCTCCCCTCGCTTCTCCCCGGCCGCAGCAGCGAAATCTCCGCGCCCGGGGGCGGCGGCTCCGCGCAGCCGGGCACACCGAGCCTGGCGGGGCCGGCTCTCCGCGGGCCGGAACTGTGGGAGCCGGGCACACCGAGCCTGGCCGGGCCGGAGCTGGGGGAGCCGGGCACACCGACCCTGGCGGGGCCGGATCCCTGCGGGCCGGAACTGTGGGAGCCGGGCACACCGAGCCTGGCGGGGCAGGATCCCCTCGGGCCGGAACTGTGGGAGCCGGGCACACCGAGCCTGGCCGGGCCGGAGCTGGGGGAGCCGGGCACACCGAGCCTGGCGGGGCTGGATCCCCTCGGGCCGGAGCTGGGGGAGCCGGGCACACCGACCCTGGCGGGGCCGGATCCCCTCGGGCCGGAGCTGGGGGAGCCGGGCACACCGAGCCTGGCGGGGCCGGATCCCCTCGGGCCGGAGCTGGGGGAGCTCCCGGTCCGGCGGGAGTTTGGCTTCGTGGCCAAGCTCCCTCCGAGGCCCTCGGGCCTCCTCGCCCGCGGGGAGAGCCCAGAGGGGCTGGGTGAGGCGACACGAGGGACTCCCTTGGCCAGCAGTTCCTCTTGCTATGACACACGCAGTTAGGGACACACGCAGTTAGGGACACACTTAGGGACACGCAGTTAAGGTCACACGCAGTTAAGGTCACACGCACTTAGGGACACACGCACTTAGGGACACACGCAGTTAGAGGTCCCCAGCCGGGACTCCTCAGCCAGCAGCCCCTCAGCTCCATCCCGGCCGGACACGCGTGGGCACCCCGGGGCTGCCTCCCCCCTCGCCCCGCGGGGGCTGCGCTGAGGGCGCAGGAGGCGCGCAAGGCCGCGTCCTTGGGCCCCGCAGGGCACGGAGCTGCCCCGGCCGGGAGGGGGGTCCCGCGGGGCAGGGCAGGGCAGGCGCGGCTCCCCGGCCTTGGGGCGCTACCTGAGTCTCGGAGAGATTGAGCTGGCGGGCGAGCTCCGTGCGCTCCCGGCCCACGACGTACTGGCAGCGCTGAAACTCCATCTCCAGGCGGTAGAGCTGCTCGGCCGTGAAGGAGGTGCGGGTCCGCTTGGGACGGTCCAGATCAAGCCCTTTAGGCAGAATAATCTCTCGGATTGAACCTTTGGCATCTGGCAAAGAAAGGCGCAGTCAGCTTCATACCCAGGCAACCCTCCTCTGATTTCCCCCTCCTTTTTATACTTTCTAATTTTTCCAAGGGAAAGAGCCGTCCCCAGCGCCTTCAGGACCGAGGCACGAGTCGGGATGGAGCAGGGTCCCTGCGACTGAGGCTCTGCACCTGGCCACTGCACCCACGGAAGGGAAAAAACCCACAACAGAGAAGGAAGGAGGGGGCGATGGGGGCCCGGGCCTCTATAATTAATCCCCTCAGCCCATTTAAAAATTACTTTGACTATATTGTGCTCACAGTGCGACACTGCGGCATCACCCACGGCCCCTCTGGGAAGAAGCTGGGGGGAGAGAGATCCTTCAGGCCAGGCTTTGTGCCTGCCTGGAGTGCAGGGCTACTCTTTGTTCCTCTTGGGCTCCGGGCTAGGACTTGCTGGTAGCCACCATATACATTCCGTCCCCCACCCCAAAATATAAACACTTCTAATTATTATTTTTTTAATAACAAGTTTCTCATGCTTCCAAAAAAAAAGCTTTTGGAGGCAGCAGTGCCCCGATCTGGCTGCCTGCCACTGTGAACGTGGGGACACCTCCAGCCCACCCTGCACCGCTGCCGCTGCCGCTTTGGGGTTTTGGCAACGAGAAGCAGGAGGGGAAAAAAAAAAAAAAAAAAAAAAAAAAAAAAAAAAAAGGAGGGGGGGAGGGAAAGAAAACAAGGCACCAACCAGCCCGCAGAAACCTCACTTTTCTGGTAGCCCCGACTGGAAGGAAAGCGGGACAAATCTCATTAACACGACTGTCAAGCTAGAGCCAGATTCAGGTTACCTTAAAGCCTTCGGAACTTTACTTGCCGTAATTTTACCTCCTCGGTACGTTTTAAATCAGAGACAATCACATCATTTTAATCTGACCCTTCTCTGGGTCAGCCAGTGGCGTAAGGATTAATTCTGGCTTTCAAGGCCTGCTTCCCACATATTTTGTTCCGATTCTCTTCTCTCCCTCCTCCCCCGAAACGCACCTTAATAAAACTGAAATTTCTTCAGGTAATTTTTTCTCTTTTTTTGGAGGGAGTAAGAATAAGATTATTTAGCTATTTTAGCCTGGAGAAAGGACGAAGATTGAGGGAAATTAAACGTATAAGTACTAAAAAGTAATAATTAAATAACCCTTCGTTATCCCTCCATTTATCTTAAGGCTGGTGGTTATTTTAAAGCAGCCCTTTCCTACGGGCTGCCGGGCACGGAGAGAGGAGGCACAGAGGGAATCTCTGCCCTCCGAGAGGGCCTCGCTGCCCCTCGCCGTGGTGCGCGGCCGGCCGCGGGCGGGATGCGCGGGCGCGGAGGGAGCGCGCCCGGCAGAGCCGCGGCCCCGGGGGAACGAACGCGGGGCTCCCCGCGGGGACCGGCACCCCGGGAAAGCTGCGGGGCAGGAAAGGAAAAACAAAACAACAATGAGCGGGGCCGGTCCGTTCCGGGGCAGCGCCGGGGAGCAACAACCGCGGCTTAACTTTGCGCCGAGACTGCGGCGGAAATTCCCCGGGATAAAGGCGGCGGAGCGGGGCCGGGGCACGGCACGGCCCGGCCCCGAGCGGGGTCTCTCCCCCGCAGCCGTAGGAAGGGCTTTGGACCCAGGGCCAGACCCCAGGCAAAGCGGCAAAATCAACCCCATCTCCCGGGCTCACCTTCCCCCACCCTCGCCAAACACCTCAAACTCATACCTCTAACTAGGATCCTCCTGCAATAGTCCGGATCAGCCGAACTAGATTTACTTTTATTACAACCTTCCGTGGCTGCAGAGGCAGAAAAAGTCCCTTGCTGATCCTTCAAAAAAGAAGTAGAAATATTTCCTTCAGACCCTTTGCTTTCCTTGCCCTCTTTATGTCCGTTCTTCGAGACCCGGTTAGCTTCAGTCTCTGAACTGCATCTAACGTCCATTTTGTCTTGTTTCCCAAACATGTAGTGCAATAAAAACAAAACAAAAAAACCAAAAAAAAAAAAAAAAAAAGCGCCAACAACGATAACAAAAAAATTATAGAAGAGTAGAAGAAGAAGAAGAAGACGAAGTCTATGCTGGATATTGCACGACTTAGGGTGAGATCGGTGGGGATCTGTAAAGCACCTTGAGTAAGGAAGATCGGGTTTTATCCCACTGGAAAAGCAGCGGCTTCCTCAGTCCCAGCGTCCTAATGTGACTGTCCAGCTTCCCAGAGCGCCCAGTGATCAGGTACTCAACAGTACAACTCTAAAATGATTTAATGTCTGCCTTATTACAGAGACATGTAGTTGTTAGACACACAGAGGGACGGGCACTCGCTGTTTCAATTGATTACGGGTAATTTTGCAGCCTCCACATTTAGGTTACCTCATGAATACACTAAATTGTTTGGATAATATATCAGATCGTAATGGATGGTTTGTGTGCTTGTCCCCAATCAAGTAGAGTTTAGCCAGTGAATAAACTGAAATGATTGGTCTTGCTTTCAGGAAACACACAATCAAAAGACTGAGACTTCCAGAAAAAAAAAAAAAAAAAAAAAAAAAAGAGAGAGAAAAAAAAAGGGTGGGGAAGAGGGAAAAAAAACCACCAACTTTTGACAAGATTCACCCTGAATTGTTAGCACCATTAGCAGCCATTATTAACTTTCTTCAGTCTGCCTTTGACCTCCCGATTATATAGTGGCTTTCTCCAAAGCACGCCAAATAAATCTGAATAAAGCTGCTAGGAAAGGCTGAAAAAATGCAGTTGCAGGGGGGGTGAAGAAAAAGCAAAAAAAAAAAAAAAAAAGCCCCCTGGATTGTAAACAAACAAACAGATCCCCAGGACGCACACACCCAAAAAGTTCTTCCTTCAAGCAGATCTCTCCAAGGAAGCAGGTTATCTTGGCCAGCAGAAATCCTCGTTAACACATCTCCCCACAGACAGCCATCTTAAACTCCTACCTCTCCTTATTTCAGTCCCGATACTTGCTTTTTGTGCTTCTCCCTCTGTGTGTGTGTGTATGTGTGCATGCATGTGTGTCTGCTAATTCTGCACCTTCGCAAACACTGAACCTATTCGCAGAGCCTGCTCATTGAAAAAAAAAAAAAAAAAAAAAAAAAAAAAAAGCCAGCTTTGTGTGCAGTGGATCCAGGAGGGGGGAGAAAGAGAGAGGGGGAGAAAGAGGGAGAGAGAGAGGGAGGGAGGGAAGGAGAGAGAGAGAGAGAGAGAGAGAGGGAGAGATAGCCCGTGAAAAATCTCAACTGCGTGATCCACTAAAGGAGAAAAAAGTTTTACTCTAGCTATTTCATTGTCTCTGCTACAATATCTCTGAGAACCGCAACAGCCAGTAATCCAATAAGACCATTGATTAGGCTACAATGATTCAATTCAAGCAAATGGCCTTGTGCAAAGAGCATGCTCCAGTCCTTCTTGTCACCTTGCAGGGCAGAAGCCCTCTTCATGCTTCTCTCCTTATTCATTCCTTTATGGGAAACGTAGAGCAAAAGGAGTGAAAGATGGCAATTATCTAATTGGACTATTAACAAACAATTCTCTGAGTGTGGCTGTCTGGCAGTGGTTCTTGGGCGAGGTGAAAGGCCACATGTTGCACTGGCCCCATTCACAAAGAGTTTAGGGGCCTGAGAGGGAGAGAAAGAATTTTCCCTGAGAATTTTTCACACAAATGGCGGTGTATCCACCGGGCTGGCTGTTCCCCGCCTCGTCCCCTGCCTGCCTGCCTGCCTGGGAATTCCACCCACCTGAAGCAGGCAGGGCCAGCCCTGTGCCTTGTTGCTGATGGTGCCAGGAGGGAGAAGCAGAACTCAGCTCCATGGGCCTCATCCTGCCTCTGCTGGTGGAAAAACCACCCACCCTCATCCCATGGGACACAATCTTTGTCCAAGGTGGTGGAATGGAGGGAAGGACCCAGTGCTCGATCAGCATAAACAGGAAATTCATGGGAGGCGAGAAAAGAACGGGGGGTGGGGAGGGTGGGAAGGAGAGGGGAAAGGAAAGGAAAGGAAAGGAAAGGAAAGGAAAGGAAAGGAAAGGAAAGGAAAGGAAAGGAAAGGAAAGGAAAGGAAAGGAAAGGAAAGGAAAGGAAAGGAAAGGAAAGGAAAGGAAAGGAAAGGAAAGGAAAGGAAAGGAAAGGAAAGGAAAGGAAAGGAAAGGGGATTTTAAAAAAAGAAAAGAAAAATAAGAAAAATAAGAAAAATAAGAAAAATAAGAAAAATAAGAAAAATAAGAAAAATAAGATGGTTGTTCATAGGTACATTTCAGTGAGTTGTCTTTAGTAGAAATCTCAAATATTTGTAATTTTCCCACAAATCTCCATAATTTATTTATACTGACATTGTCTGAAAAGTCGAATTGAGATTGGTGAGGTGTACCTAAGACCTTCATCAAACCCTCTCATTTCAACTCTATTTATGCATACAACTAGACATGGAACATCCTCATTATGGGCCAGGTTTCATCTTTCCTTACAGCCAGTGCATCTCAGGGATCTGTGGTGCTCTGTTGTTTTTAGCTCCCATTGTAGGGCAGCCATATAAACCCAGGGGCCCCAAATAAACCCTAGCCCCTGTGCAAGGCTCCATGCAGCTACAGACAGAGCATGGAAGGAGTTCATTCCCCCCATGGATTTGCAGTGCTGCTCAAAGGCCTGCTGGGTGACAGGCTACCAGGAAATCTCTGATACATTTCAGAGAGATTTGGTCTTTCAAAGGGAAATGCAACAAGTGGATGCTGATTAGGGAAATTTTTAATGTGGCTGAAGCATAGGCTGGGCTTAGCAGGCCAGCTTTGTTGTGTGATATAGATAAACACAAACATGTGTGTGTGCACAGGCAAGGCTCCATCAACAGTCCCAGCTGGACATGGCTGTTTAATGCTAAACAAAACAAAGTTCTGCTACAAACATTTTTACCTAACGGATTTTATTTTAGACACAATGGGCGTAGTGATTCCCATAAAAGGTTTGCTGTGAAATACAGAGGCAATTATAATTGTATTTGCATAGGTGTGTGGGTGTATGTGTGACATTTCCCCCCATAGTTTTCTTTATGTAATCTCTATGCATAGGCCATAATAATAAACATGGAGCTATTGAACTCAATTACACTGTTTGAAACAGAATATCTGGAGATTAAATATTATGTTTGTGTGATAATCTGGCCTTTTTTTTTTTTTTGACAAGTCCCTGATCCAAAGTTCAGTAAAGACCAGGGGATTTTTGTTATACTTGTGCCATATTCTGATAAATACATTTCAAGGATCTTTTTGTCCATAGAATTCAGTGGTGTAAAGAGAATTTCCCCAATTGAATCAGTTAAATTTGCTTTCACACGTTATGAACATAGCACTGTTGAAGGTCTGGAAATTCAAATAATGAGTCTAATCCTGAGGGAAACTTGTAGTGAGCAGACAAGCCTGTCCAAACAGAGCTCAGTTCCTTTAATTGAGGCCCGCTCATCTGCAACAAATAGCAACATCCAGAGCAGCACTGGGAAAATCAGAATTTTACCCTTTACAAAAGCAACGTTTTCTTTAGTCCAGCAGTCACTAAATTTCCTTTCTCCTATCCTCATTCATTTTTTCCCCCACAATATGCTTAAATCATTCTTGGATGTTATGTTCTTTCAGGACATGATATGTCCCTCTCTTACTGTCACAACTTCAGGGATGTCTGTAGCTTCAGCACTCTCACATCCACACTCGTGTATCATTGGATAAGCAGATTAAGGGTTACTTCTTTTCCCTTCAAATAATGCTTAAAATCTCTTAGTACACTCTACAGGTACTCCCTGGCTGTGCTTTGCTGTGTAGACTTTTCTGTTTTTTCAAATACAGTTTTATAAGTTTGCATTAGCACGTAGAAGAATGAAAAATGTCTCTCATTGACTGCCATTATTTATGTTATTTTTATCTCTATTTCATGTACAGGAGAGATGTACATTATAGCTACTGCTTCTTGTGTTCTTCTTTGTTGATAAAAGTAAGAGTTTCAAGCTAAAAAGCATGGTTCAGAGATCTTCTGACTCAAAGATTTATCTCAGGGTTTAATAGCCCTAAGCAGATTTTTATTCCATGAATTTTCCTGATTATTTTGGCTCAGATTATTTGCTTTTGAATTTACAGATACTTTTGGCAAGGACCTGCTAGGCCTTTTTTGGATACTTGTTTAGCACAGGGGATGTGAGCTGGTACCTTGGGGCTGAACAACTTCCTGGTTATTTCCAATTAGCAGAGAGTGTGATGGTTACTCATAATGATACATGTGATAATGTCAAGGAATTGTTATGAGGAGACAATAAAAAGTTTATTATTTTGTGCATCAATGTTACATTTCTCTTGGACAGGGCGTTCCTGTCCAGTGTGAGTGACTGTGTCAGTGCAGAGGAAGAAGGTCTTTATCAAGATGAAGGTTCACCAGAAGGTTCTTTCCCACAAGTCTCAGGAATATGTTTACCATCAGGAACATTTATCACCTTCTCAAACAAAGTGCACAGCATATTTAATAATATAATTAATCATAATCTTCTGTTTTTGCAGTTACTCGCTGCTGTTGAGGAAATTTCCTTACAACAGAAGATGGATTCTGGAAGTTTCAAAATGTACATATTACTGTGTATTTAGGGGACATTCAGAAGGCCTGTGCTAAGCTCTCTGTTTCAAATAGAGATTTCTTCTAGTGTGTATTGCCTTCATCTCCTGCAACTGAGCCTGGAAAATGGACTCCTCCCGCACAGGGCAGCAGTATCCTTGAAGAACAGAGATGTGTTTCTATCTGGAAACTTTACACTGCCTTTGAAGGAAAGGATTGAAGTCTTTGACTCAGTTCAGCTCTCTGTGTGAAGTGGAAGGTAAGGTTGTCATGTTTGTGGTAGTCTGCATGGCTAGAAACAGCTCTAATTGCACTTCCCCAGACTTTCCAAGGACTGATGCTCAGGTACATTTGTGTTTTTCAATGTTACGTGGGCCCTTGGGTCATGATATAAAAGATGTACATGAAATGAAATGTCACAGGCTCACAAACATAATGGGTGCAACAGCAAGAAAAAGAAAATATCTCTCTGCTTTGTAAGTGGGCAACAACATCAAATATTGGTATGAAATTGGGATGTAGCTGTTTCCAAATAGGTTTCATCAGCTCCAGTGCAGATGTTGTGTTCTTCATGCCAGTGCCCCATGCATGCCTTCTGTTCTGCAAGACAACTGCTTAAAATAAATGGGCACACCCAGAGACATATTTAAAATAAAGCATCAATCCAGATAATCTAAGTTAGTCCTAGCACACCCTGCCATGCTTTGCTGTGCTCCTGATTGCCAGCCTGGTGCAGAATCCCCAACCAGCTGCTGCTAAATGTTCCTGCATACTTTGGCAGTAATTGCAGTATTGTCTCTCCCAGTACCAAACTGAGCACATTGGCAGGACTCAGCAGTGCTGTTCTGGAGGCCGGTAATAATGAGCATGGGTATCACACATGTATCATGACTAATCATGTTGTGGTCATTATGAGATGCTCCTTACAGTTATCAATCTGGACAGTAGCTTATTACAAAGCTTTATTGCCTGGATCATGCCCATGGCATATACAAGCCATCTGAACAGGGCTGAGACAGGATTCTTTCCATGAGGGAAAACTGTGATTTGAGAGGAAATACTGGTTTCTCTCTGAAAGCAGACTGAGAGCCTTTGGTTTCAGCCTCCCCCATGTCACTGGCTGCCTCTGTAATCAGCAGTACCTGAGCACTCAAACTCTCCCTGCCTTCATTTCACCCTCTCCTGAGAGGGGACTGAGCTTTCCCAGCTTGCCTGGAGCACTCATGAGTATTTACCACCTCAAAAGCTGTTAGACCATGAGCCTTTACTATTGGTGCTAAAACTCTCACAATCATATTTTTTTCACAGAGCCAATAAAAGCAAGCTTGAAGGTTTAAACAAGAGGAGTTGTTTGCGAAGGTGACGTGTCCAGAGCAGTAGATGTGAACTGTACTCTTCCCAATACTTGGTGTTTTACCACTAAAGACCTTTGCAGCAAATTAAAAAAAAAAAAAAAAAAAAAAAAAAAAAAAAAGGTCACATTTTGGGTTAAACTATTTAGTGCTTTGATTTTGAAAGCTTAAGTCAGGTCAGATTGAACACAAAGAGTGTCTCAAAAACTCATAAGCATGGTTCCAAGGATCCAGGGAAAGCTGCAGAGGACAGTCATGTTGGAATATGTGAGAGATTGGAAACTGTCCCTTCACTCTGGGGTGAGAGAAACTCTGACATCATCCTAAGGCTCACCCAGAGGCATCCAGCAGATTTAGTTAAAATCTTCCTGAAATGGTTTAAGTTTGATTTTTTGCTGTTTTTACTTTATTATCATGTAATTACTTTGTTCCCTGTATGGAAATGGAAAATGTCAACAGCAACCACAAGTACAACCACAAACAAAATCAAATCTTTTCTTGAAAGGTTTGTCTACCTGGACCTTTTGATTACATCCAACAAATAAGAGCCTAAACAGAAAATTATTGAACTATGGGTCTTGAAGGTACACTCATAAAGGGGAACAGAGTCACATTTACAGGAAATTTTTGACTGAATATGTAGCTTGAATGCTGGCAGGATTTTGTTACCCAGAAGACAGCAGTATTTCAGAAGCAGCCCTGAAAATAATGATTCAGTGCACTTCCAAACATTTTGTCATGGAAAATTATGGAAAAGGTAGGCAAAAAAAATCATTGCACTTTGGTTTGTTAAAACCCATTGGAGATTGTGGGTCAGCTTGGGATGAGTTCACTTTATGGTGAATACTTCACCTGATGGATTTAAGCATGCTGGAAGGGTGAGCAGCACGATGGAGACAGCTCTGAGCATGGCTAAATGAAAAGGAATGTAAATCATCAGTGATTAACTGTATAGCTCAAATAATCTGAAAAGCCCTGAATTTCCTGCAATCTGTGAGGGAAAAGAACCTGTATCAGTAGCCAGCAGTGTCTGATTTACCTCAATCTGTACCAGCAGCTTTAAAAAAAAAAAACAAAAAAGAAGACTATTTGGTTTCATATAAAGATAGAGCAGAATGCCAAAAACTCATCAGGATAGCTGGTTTATGACATATAGCAGGATTATGCCATAATTACACATTAAATCTGTGTTCATTCTATTTATCCTCCTCTCTCTTGAGGTACATAGTAGAGTCAAAAAATGTTCAAGAAATTAAAATAAAGAACAGTTACAGAGCTGCTAGGATTAATACACAAGACATGTCAAAGACTGGAATTATTTGGATGAGAAGAAGATGAAAAGGGAGCTGATTGTGGAAGCCAAAATTCTCAAGCACTGAACATCGTACCCTCTCTATTTTGTCACATGTGAATAAGCCTCAGGTTAAATTTAAACCCAGCAAGTTTAGAACGAAAACTAAATGCCCAGACACGTCTCATCACCTACAGGAGCTGCTGTTGCAGGAGGTTACTGAGGCAAATACCTTGGTGTGAATTTAAAGTGAGTTGGACATTGTTAGGATTAACTCGTTACACAGGGTTGAAAACGATGATCAGCCTGATTGAGTCTTACACCCAGGGCTGGGCACTGCTCACAGTGGGGAGTGGGGCATCTGTTTGGGATTTAGTTTGTTCTTCCTTGCAGTACCAGGAGCAGGGTACTCTGTGAGGTACCTGAAGGACTTGTGGCATGGGGTAGGAAAAAGCCAGAGCAGCACATTTGGGATAGCAGACAACATTAATCCTAAATGTGGAGGACAGCTCAGAAGTGGGGTTCTGCAAAGCCAAGCTTGTCAAAGTCTGGTGTGCTTCAAGTTTCTGCAAAGCACAGGCAAGGACAAGGAGGAGAGGAGCAATAACAAGAAGAGATCTTTTGCTCTGGTGCACTCCCACGGATTCCTTTCACAAAGGGATTGCAAAATTTGGAAACTAAACTCCTGTGGCCAAAGGTGCATTCCCCTTCTGGGTGCACAAGAGAGATGATTTATTATGTTTTCCAGTTCCCAGAAGGAAATAATCTGGATAAGATAAGATGATTCCACCATCTCTAGAAGCATTCATAAAAATGTGAATGTGTCACTTGAGGATATGGTTTAATGATGAACATTGTACTGCTGCTGGGTTGGTGGCTGAAGATCTTAAAGGTCCTGAACAATTCTATGATTTTAAAACATCCTGGAGTCCAGATCTTGCTGCCTGGATCCCAAGGCTCACTTTTGTGTGAAAGGAGCAGTAAGAGCAGTTCTTCTAGCAGTAGAAGCACATAGCAGCTTCATTGTCAGGCAGAAACTCTGGTCACAAGTATGGCAATTTTTACCAAACTCTCATAGTTTCCTCTTTATGAATATAAAGGAGTTTAGGTGTAGTTATAGTTTGGTTATTCATTTAAATAGCAGAGAGGTACAAATCTCAAACAATGTGTTTCTAAAGACTTGGTATTACTAGTATATAGATTGTCTATTTTTATTGCTAGGATGTTTTTACGATTGAATAGCACAAGAAAAGTGATGCTACATTAAAAACATCAGGAATCCCCATATCTGTTTGTGCTCTTGATAGATTAGATGTAATACAAAAAATAAAATAGTATTCTTTAGGTTTTTAACAACCCAAAACAGACTAATTAGATAAGAAATATGGTTTCTTTAATTTTTACAGATGGAAGAAATTATTTATTTAATTTTATTTAATTTTATTATTTTTTAATTGGTGAAAAAAAAAGAAGCCCAGAGAATGCTATACTTTCCCAGTTTTGCCAGAGAGATGGAGTGAGATCCTCAGGGAAAAGCTCCAACTACAAGACCACCCACAAAGAAAAGAAAAAATATTCAGAAAATAGACTTGTTAAACAGCAGGGAAGCTGAATAACTGCCAAGCCCCCACTGTTGAGTTCTCAGGTGTAGAAATGATGCCACCCACTCCCTGCCCTTTAATATGGCACAGACAACATCCATGAGGTGTCTGGCTGTGAAGGACAAACACTTGGAAATATTTTGAGATGTTCTTGAGGCCCTGACTCAGACCCCCACGAGCCAGGGGAGAGGAGGCAGGTGAGGTCCAGCTGTACCTGCCTTCCCCAGCTCAGGGGAAGGCACAGCTCTGAGGGCTGGCTCCAGGCTTTGCCACAGGGATCAGGTGCTACTGATGTTATTGAATTTCTCTTGACTCACACTCCTGCCATATTAGGGTCAGTTCCAACGACTTCTCAGTTAGCAGCCTACTGCCTGTTAGTATGAAGCTGTTTCATGCTATTTTGTGTCTTGGTTTTATCTTTTTTTGTCAACCCTACCTTCATTTCCTCCTAATGAAGAGCAGAATTGGACCTTTTGGTATCTGCATCTTTTTTTCATGGGAACTAATTCACCATTGTGTTGGCAGTGTTCCCACTGCTGTCAATGGAAATTATGTACTTTGAAGGAGAATGAGGCCATAACTGTTTAAGAATTAGGCTATTAAGACAGGACAAGGTTTTTTATTTTTATATAGCGCATTACATATGAAAATTCAAAACCGCTTTGTGGAGAAAAGGGATAATAGACTGTACTTCACAGGGTTGTTTGGAGTGGTGCTCTGATTCAGAAGGAAAAGGAAAAATGACTGTACAGATGTGAAAAGAATAGCAGAAGAGCTGGACATTCAAGGCAATAAAGCAGCCAGCAAGTTTCCTGGCAGAATAGACATGGCAAAGGGGAAATGGAAAGCTGAGCTACTGAGAGGAGCTAAATGTCAGCTGTGAAAAAAATAAAAAGAAGCTGTAGAACCTCAGCCTAGAGTAACCACTGAGTCCTTCTCCTGCCAAACAGGGGCCAGTGCCTGGCCTTGAATTAAGCAGCACATGTCAGTGGATGTTTACACAGAATGCGTTTTCTCTCTCTGATCATGCCAATCCCTCCTTCTGTCACCTCAAGACACGAGATGTGTTGGGGAGATGCTGTGTGGCACGCCGGGCCATGTTGTCACGCTGGCTCCTGTAAAGTCTTTCCAGCTGGGGAAAAGGACATCACCCACTGCCCAAGCTTGCTGCTAGTGCCACACTGGCAGGTGGCTGTTGGGTTGTGCTGCAAACCTGGGTGTCACGGGCTGTGCTGTGCCGTGGGAAGGCGGCTCTGTGTGAATAGCTGCTTCCTTAGCAGATGGAGTGGCAATTGTTGCACTGCGTGGGAAGGCCCAGGCAGCAGTCCTTTCAGGCAAATGAACACCACATCTGGATTTCTTTTCATTTCATTATGTTCCCATTCTTTGAGTGCCTCCCTCCCATCCCCTTCCTTTTAAATGGGATCTATCCAGTTGCCCGCAGTCTGACAGGAATGAAAGGCTGCTTGCCTTGCAGCCCTTTCCACACCCACAGCTTGTGCAGCAGGATGATTCCATGCAGCTCTGGCAGGGCAGACACAGCACCCTGCCCCTCCTGCGCTCAGGGGTGCTGGGAGCTGCAGGAAAAACCAGAGCAGTGCTGCTGTGTCTGACCACCAGCCATGACTCTGCAGAAGCTGCAGTCACTGGAGCAGCTGAAATATAGATGAGCCCAAAGGCTGTCTCTTCCTGCAGGAGGAATCTCAGGAGAATCTGGAGACAGGGCATGTGATGCACCCCCCTGACTGCCTTCCACCCTGCTGCCTCCCAGGCACACCCCAGCTGCTCTGCGGGGCTGGGTGCTGGCACTGCTGCTGTGCTGGCCGCGACACCTGCCCGCAGCAGGGCCAGGCATAGCAGGCAGCACACACCCTGCCAGAGGACTCCTGCAGGCAGATGGAGTGTCCAAACAAAGCCACCCAACCCAAAAGGCCATGTAGATGATCATCCCTTACAATGCACTGGGCAATAAAGCTCAGCTCCCTCAGTTTCATTCGCTGCGATGATTTTGCTGCTGCGCTTTCATCTGGAGCTCAGTCATCCAGAATAGCAGAGCTCGTTCTCTGAAATGTTAAGAAACAGTTGCATAAAATTGCTGTTTGATCAATTTGATTGCTAGAGCATGTGGAAAACTCAAAGAAACTTTTTTTTTTCCCAAGCAGGTTTGCAATCAATATTTTTTTCCAGTTATATTTTTTCAAAAGAAGCAGCTTTCAGCATTTTCTATTATCAAATCCTTGCTCAAGCATTTACTAGGCAACTGAAGTGAGATAAAGGAAATGTTAATAATCTTCATTTTTGCAGTGGTGAGATGAAGCTTGAGCAGCTGAAGCAACTTCCTTAAAGTGAGATATTGGGCTTGTGGCACTGGAGTGGAGCCTAGCAGAGCTTTGTTGCTCAATTCCATGTTTGCAGTGCTTCTATCCTGAAGCCCCAAGTAAAACAAGTCAAACAATATAGATTCATTACAGTTGAAATAAACCATCTGAATAATTCAAAATTACTTCTGTGATGTTGGCATTTCCCTATTCAACCTCTTTGAAAATAATATTCTAATGTGCCATCCAGCAAGAATCCTCTGCTTCTATGTACAAAATTTAAGGCCTTCTATTGAAATTAAATGGAAATAAAACAGGCAAGGAGTTCCAATACAGCAAGGCACTTAAGTATGTGTTTATCTTTAAACACATCTGGAGCCCCATTGACTTTGACAGGGCTACTCATATGCTTAAAGATAAGCCTGCTTTTGTTGGATTATGGCCCTGAGGATCTAAGTGCTGGGGGAATCATTTTCATGCTCTCCAGAAAGGGCTTCGAATCACTCTTGTTTAAGGAGAGCTAACTGGTTGGATGTAAACACACCTAACAAACCAATAGATCAAGATTAACTTTTATGCTGAGCCACTTGACATCTCTAGAAATTACTTACTGTTGAAGTTTGGTCCTTATAGAAAATAACGATCCAATTATTTTTTAAGTGAAACAGAGCTGTAGGAAAACCTTGATACCTCCACTTGGGAATTTTGTTTAAAAAAGAAAAGAAGAAGAAGGAGAAGTGAGACATAGCAATATTAAAGGGAATGTTGTGTGTGTGACTGAAGGATGGGAGAGTCGGAGGGATTATTACATTTTAGCTCTTGAAAGGAGAAGCAGTGTGGTACATACCAGGACTTTGCTGCTGGTTTTGCTGTTTTGCTGGTGATGCTCTGAGATCAACAAAGCAGATGGGCAGCATGGCAAAGTGGCCCTAAAAAATAAGTTGTCTTGAGTACAGTATCTTTCATTTGTAGATGTTCAAGAGGGTAATACAAGTCCTTGAAATGAGTGGAAATGCTCCCATTGACTCCAAAATGCTTTGCTTCCAGCTTGGCACTGCTCATCTCACCACCCTACACACACTCTGCTCTACTCAAGTGTGTGGATCTGGACAGGTCAGCCCTGCCCATCCCCTTGGAGGGTGTACAGGCATCAGGGTTGAGATCTTACCCCTGCCCCTTGATGCACACAACCCTCCACTTGAAAAAAAGATGTGGAAACAGCACTTGTGTCCCAGGGTCTTTGCCTTTTTTCACTTCCTGACAGTCCACTGCAGGCTGTGGGGCTCTGCCACGTCGGTGTGGTCTCCACAAGTGGGACAGCAGAGACCCATTTGGTCCTTGGGGTCTCTGCAGTGTAGGTGCAACCCATGCACTTCAGCTCAGTCCTTCTCAACTGGCCTTGGAAACACAATAATAAACAGCAGCAATCAGTGGGGGTTTTGTTGTTGAGGTTTTTTAAAGCAAAACCAGAATTGCTAATACTCCACAAAAACATTGTTTTTTAAGTGTTGCCACCTCTGCTCTGTGCCACATTGGAAGCCTGGATGGGAAAAGCAATGGGAAATGCAGGATAAGAAAGTACCACCATCTAGGCCAAGCACAGCAATATAACATCACTCCAGCAGTAATGACAATGGAGAAGGAACAGAATGCTGTCAGGGAATAATGGTGTCCTGCTGGCAGCTAAATATGAAAGCCAAAGCAGAGACATTTATAAAATAAACAAGCATCAGGGAAGATGAGACTTTTATTACAGAGCAGGAAATAGTGATCTTTAACAATGGTCCATTTCAGTTTCTCTCATTGTTACAGAAATAAAGTGGTGTAAATGAATGCTTTGTCTCATGTATGATTTATTGTTCCTCAGGCAATTACTGGACTGCATTCAATCTAGCCTAGGGGAGGGAATTGCTCGTCATCTGACCAGAGGGCAGCCGGTGGGGGCAAGCAGGCCAGGAGGGGACATGGTTTGTGTCTAAGCCTCTGAGCAAAAGCAGCAGGCCAGGCTGGCTCACATCCACACACGCCATCAGAGGCTTCGCGTGACGACGAAAGTTGCACTGCAGCACCGTGACATCATTTTGGTGGCACAGCCTGGTTAGGCACTTTCTGCACCTCACCCCTGCAGATCATCCTGCTGTGGCTGCTTCTCCCAGTGGTGCCAGCTGAGGAACTGCAGGGGGAAGCAGATGGAATGAAACAACCCCCGGAAAACGGCTGTGTCCCCCCAGCTGGAGGCCTCGGTGTCACTGTGGGATCAGCTGCACAGATGGGGACAGAGCTGGAGGGACAAGCACAGGGGGCTGCATGGAGATGGAGAAGGGGCCAGGAGATCCCCGTGTAAGGAGTAATTTTGCCAAGGAGAGGGTGAGGCAGACCATACCCTTAGTAAGAGGGTGAAATTACATTGAGGCTGTGACATAAAATGTACTAGCCTGCCACAGAAAGCTCCCACATGCTGCCGTACCATACATTTATTCTCTGTGGGGTACCAGCTCTATGTAAATGTTTCATAGAGGAAACAGCAGAGAAAGCAGCTTGGGGCAGAAGCAAACAAATTTCCAACTTCTCCTATCATTTCAGAGGAAAAAATAAATCTGCAAGAAAGATTATGCTGTTTGCCGTCAAGGTGTCAAATAAGGGAAAAGAAAAAGAGCAAGAATTTGGATATAAATGAGTAGTCAAGGTGCTGCCTGGAATGAAGCCCGAGCTAAACTCACACTCTTTTATTAACCTTTTGTAGGGAAAAAAAGCCCCAACAAACCCCAAAATGCCCACATTAAAAACACAGTAGGGTCATGATGAAGAAGAGAGAACACATTTAGTTTGTCAGAGGGATGTGTGACTTACAACAATTGGATAACACAAAACAGAAAGAAAGAAAATAAAGCTGGCCACCAGAAAACATTTCTTAGTAACCTCTTTTTAGTGTATTTTCACACTTTTCTGAGCTATCTGTTGGTATAACAACCTCTGGAGACTGCAGAATAATTCCTACGGGCTATTTTTAAATTTAAGGCTGGACTGAAAACGGTAAGAAAATGTTACTGAGTGAGGATAGATTAAATAGCCTAATAGACCATTTTCCTCTCTAATTTCCATTAAGGTGATTAGCTGGAATGCTGCTTGCAGCATGTTAGTGAAAAAACACTGGAAACACGGTCATATAGTGGATCCAGTATCCTAAACTAATGTTTGTAGTAATAACAGCGATATAAAAATACATCTCAGGTATTTTATTACTCTAGTTAATGCCTGAGAGAATCACAATATTCAGCACACGCATCTTGCAACACTCCCCAGGAGAAGAGATTTGTATCAACTCCTTAAAAAGAAAAGGAGCAAATATACACAGGGATTTGGTTGTGTGGTGTGCTAGGGCAATCAGGAAAATTAATCTGAATTAACTGAAGCATGAATTTAATTTGGATCCTTCTGCCAAGTTGCATTTTGCACATAATCCTCATTCAGAAGGGAAGTGTCTTCCATTGAGTGCAGAGTATCAGGCTCTCGCCGCGTACCTGTTGACATCGATACCCATTAGCAGTTTACAGTGGATTAGTTGCACTGTCCTGTGACTATTAAACAGAGAGTTTGTTTGCATTTTTCTATCGCTTATGGTTTGACGGGCAAGCTGCCAAGCATTTTAGAATTAACTACACGAAACCATCACCACCTCGACGGTGGGGAAAAGAGAATCGAGAGGGCTCCGTTGGATTCCCCGGTCCTGGGGAACCATAACTCACGGTGTGGCTCGGATGGCCAGGGGCCAGCTAGCTGGAAAAACTGTGTCAGATTTGCTTGTTAAATAGATTACGGGTGTACATTAAAATGACTAACAGCCTTGGGATGATGGGCAGAGTTAGTGCTTTCAAATAACTTCTCTTGTTAAGGCAATACCTGCCAGTTTACCTGCCCCCTCCTTGTGGTGCTCCCTGCCCTGTGCGGCAGGAGCGGCTCTTCCTCTCCCCGCATCCCGCTGCACCGGGCGCCAGCCGGAGGAAGGGGATGCTCTAAGGGACTTCTTCATTGGGAAAGTGGCGTTCGATGCTTGGTGTTTATAGCTTTGTTTTAAACTGTGCTGAATTGGCACTACGGGAGAAAGAAAGGGGAAATGGAAAAGAGAAAGGAAATGGAAAAGAAAAAGGAAATGGAAAAAGGAAACGAAGAAGAGAAAAAGGAAAAAGAAAAAGAAAAAGAAAAAGAAAAAGAAAAAGAAAAAGAAAAAGAAAAAGAAAAAGAAAAAGAAAAAGAAAAATGGAAAAATGGAAAAATGGAAAAATGGAAAAGAAACAAGAAGACGGAAAAGGGAGGAAAATAAAAACTCAATGAGAAAGGAAAAGAATAAGAAAGAGAAAGAAAAAGAAAACGAAAAAGAAAAAACAAAGGAAAACGAAAAGGAAAAATTGCTGTGTGGAAAAAAAGAGAAGGGGGCTAGACAAACAAAAACCTGCTCTGCAGTGTCGGCGGTGCCGCCGCCCGGCCTGACGCCGCTGCAGCCCGGCTGCTCTCGGGACAGGGAAAAGCCGAGACCCAGAGCGGGGTGGGAGAGGGAGCTCCCCCGTCCCACTGAGGCCCGGCAGCAGCTCCGCCGGCCCCGCGGGGCGGCCGGGCCGGGAACGCAGCCCCGGCGAAGGGAGAGCGGCGGGGCCCGGTCCGGCCGCTGCACCTGCCCGCACGGGCGGAGGGAGCGGGGCCGGAGCCCCGGGGCGCAGCCGCTGCGGAGCCTCCGCCGGCTCCGGGCCCCACAGAAGGAGCTGCGGAAGGCCAGAGGGAGCCGAGCCCAGCCCCGGCCACAGCGGCCCCGCTCGCCACCCTCGGCCGGTGCGTGGAGGATGCGAGACCGCCCGCACCGACGCCAGCCCGGAGCCGCCCTGCCCTGGGGAAGGCCCGTTCGGGCACGGCCGTGGGACACCGGGTACTGCCCCGGGACACCGGGCACAGCCGTAGGACACCGGGCACGGCACCGGGACACCGGGCACAGCCGTAGGACACCGGGCACGGCACCGGGACACCGAGCACAGCCGTGGGACACCGGGCACAGTCCCGGGACACCGGGCACAGCCGTGGGACACCGGGCACGGCACCGGGACCCCGGGCACAGCCGTGGGACCCCGGGCCCGGCCGCGCCGTCCGTCCCACGGGGCTGCCCCGCGGCCGGCGCCGCCCACGCGCGCTCCTCCCACCCCGCGCTCCCCACGCGCGTCCCGCCCCGGCCGCGCTCCCCGCGCATCCCCCGCTGGTCCCGCCGGGCCCGGCGCCCCACGCGTGCCCTGCCCTGCCCGGCCCGGCCCTCGGGAAGGGAGCGGATCGTGCCCAGCGCGGCCAGGGCTGTGCGGCCCCGCTCCCCGCGGGCAGCCGGGGGTACCGGGGCCGTTCCCCCGCCAGCCTCCCCCGGCACAGCCGCTGCCGGGCGGGCGGAAGCCGCAGAGGTTTCTATTCAGGACATAGGCACAATGGGGAAACAAAACCCCTTTTCCCCCTTTTTTTTTCGTGCGTGCCACCTCCCAAGATGGAGCGGGATTAGGGCTGCGAGTCCCCTGCACACACTGGGATGGGTTCCCCGTTCCCTGCCTCTCCCGGCCGGGCTCGCCCGCAGCCCCGGCTCCCTCGCTGGCCCGCAGCGCGGCCGGGAGCCACGGAGAACTGTGAGGAATTTATCTCACGGCACCTTGGGAAAACCCTGGGCTTGCGTTTTATTCAGCTGAGGGGAAACTAGGAATGGAGAGATAAATGTCAGGTTGAGTTCGTAATTTTTCCTTTATCTCGTTGTAGAGTAAGAGTATAAAGCATGTTTTTCATGACAGGAGAAGGAGGAAAAGAAAAAAGAAGAAAGAAAAATAAAGAAAGTGCCGAAAGGGAAACAGAATGAGAGAGAGAAAGAAAGAGTAAGAGAGACAGAAAGAAAGGAAGAAGGAAAGGAGAGAAAGAAAGGAAAGAAGGAAAGGAGGAAAGAAAGGAGAGAAAGAAGGTAAGAGGGAAAAGAAAGAAGGGAAGAAAGGAAGAAAGGAAGAAAGGAAAGAAGAAAGGAAGGAAGAAAGGAAGGAAGGAAGGAAGGAAGGAAGGAAGGAAGGAAGGAAGGAAGGAAGGAAGGAAGGAAGGAAGGAAGGAAGGAAGGAAGGAAGGAAGGAAGGAAGGAAGAAAGAAAGAAAGAAAGAAAGAAAGAAAGAAAGAAAGAAAGAAAGAAAGAAAGAAAGAAAGAAAGAAAGAAAGAAAGAAAGAAAGAAAGAAAGAAAGAAAGAAAGAAAGAAAGAAAGAAAGAAAGAAAGAAAGAAAGAAAGAAAGAAAGAAAGAAAGAAAGGGGTAAATATAGAAAACAAGGAACGACACTTTAACGTGTTCTTTGACAACTGAAATGAATTAATTTTTCTTGATCAAATACAAGTTTAAGGAATTTTGCGAACCTTCATGGCACATTTTATTCTCTTGATAATGTGACATGCACATGGGAGCACAACTAAAATCCGTTTAGGTGGTGGTGGTTTGTTATTTGGAAGTATTGCCTGGCATCTAAAAACCCAATTCGATATTAAACAGTTTAGAATCACTGAACAATTAAACGGATTTTTATTTATTTTAAAAAACTTTTGGCAGTTTGCCGGTTGCTTTAAAATCTTTCCCTGTAATGATTGGTCGAATTTTACCTCAAATGAGACACGGTTTTGACAGATTTGCTTTTGCTTTATTTATTTTTTTTCTTTCCGCATAGTCGGTGTCAGTGCTGGTTTCTGAAAATCAAAAAATACTGATTTTTTTTTTTCCCCCTCACATTTTCTCCGTAAAATTGTTTTCTTCTCTGTCGTCGACGGTCCTTGGGTACCACAGCAGCGCAGGGAGCGTGGCGGAGGATAATCGAACGGAAATACAGAATATTTTTCGTATAAAGGAAGGAAAGCTTATACAGAACAAACCGAATCGCGCCGTCAGACGCTGCCGATGATTTATTTGTGCCAATTCAAGAGTTCGATGGGGCCGAGGGACGCTGCAGACACACAGCCCGGGCGCTGCCCCGGCACCTGGCCCGGCCGGTCCCAGCGCCGCCTCACGCCTGGAATCGGCCTTTTGTTCCCAGGATTTTAGACCGGAGCTGCGCCCACCTTTTCTGTTATTTTATTATTTTACAGGTGGTTTGGAAACCCAGAATAAACAGAGTTGCGCTCCCAATAGAGGCTTAACAACAGCCTCTCCCCAAAGGCAGCTTCGTGGCTCCTTCCACGGCAGGCAGAGGTTTCGAGGAGAGACCTGCGAGCCGGCAGCCCCATCCCAGCCCCGCAGGACCTGCCCCGGCTCCGTCCCTGCCCTCAGGACCTGCCCCGGCTCCATCCCAGCCCCGCAGGACCTGCCCCGGCTCCGTCCCTGCCCTCAGGACCTGCCCCGGTTCTGTCCCTGCCCTCAGGACCTGCCCCGGCTCCGTCCCTGCCCTCAGGACCTGCCCCGGCTCCATCCCTGCCCTCAGGACCTGCCCCGGCTCCGTCCCTGCCCTCAGGACCTGCCCCGGCTCCGTCCCTGCCGCCCCCTCGCCGCCGCCGGTGCAGCCAGCGCGGTGTTTTCGCTTCATTTTCTTTATTTTCTCCCTAGGCTCGGGCGGACAGCCATCCCAGGCATCTCCGGGCCCGGCCGGGCGCACATCGGGGCCGGGCCGCGGGTGCGGCGGGGCGGGAGCATCCCCGGAGCCGGTGCCGGTGCGCCCAGAGCCGCCCGCGGCTCCGCGCCTCTCCCGGACACTCCCGGGTACGACAAACAGCGAAACCACGGGGCAGCAAAGCCACCCTTGCGCCCTCTCCCAGTCCTCGGAGTGGAAAACTCAGAGTGCGGGGACCCAAAGCGGAGAGCCCCGGCTGGCCGGGCTCCGGCGGCCCCAGCCCGAGGGCGCTCACACCGGGCAGCGGCCCCGGCGGGCTCCGCGGGGATGCCGAGGAATCGGCGCCTGCTTCTTCTCCCGTTCCCCTGCCGCCGTCCCCCCGTCAGGCAGGGGCGATGCTCTGGCTGCTTCTGCTGCTCTCACCCTCTCGTCCCCCCGAGCGCGGCTGGCCCGCGGCGCTGGGCGCTCCCGGTGGCGGATGCTGCGGGCTGGGGACGGCACAGCACCTTCACCCCACAGCCGCGGCAGCGGGGAGCGCGGGGGGTGACAGGCGGCACGACATCCCGGGGGGTGACAGGCAGCACGACATCCCAGGGGATCGCATCCTTTCCCTCTGGCTTTCAGGGATCCTTGGAAAAACCTTGTTGCTCGGGCACGGCAGTGAGTTTTTACCGGAGCTGCCTCTCCTCTGGGCAGGGTGAGGGTCCTTCCCTCACCTCCCAGGTCAGCTTCTGCAGAAATGTCTAAATGCAGGAAAAGCCTCTTTCTTCCCATTACACACACACTAAGGGTGGGGGAAGGAGGCTGTTCCAGAAGGGATGAAGCCAAGGAACCCAGCAGAAATTCAAGAAGAGCATTTGCCCCTGCCAGCCCTCACTCCCAGCAACGAGGGTACCATGCTGCACTCTGCTTGACTGGGGAAGTAGATTTGCTGCCTCATTCCTTGTAGCAGAAGCAGCCCCCCTCATCTCTTCCCTGGCAGAGCTCCTGGGCTCAATAATTTTGTTCCCATTGGTCACAACTATCTGAGAAGTGAAAAGTTTCCTTCACACCTTCATGGGGGCACTGTCAAGGTTCAGTGACAGCTTGGAGGAGATGGAACCCTCTTGTCCCCACCCAGGAGGACACAGAGATGCAAGCAGAGCACAGGCAGGCCTTTCCCATGCCTTGAAGACTGTGCCCTCTTAGCTGACCCATCTGGGCTTTGCAAGCAAACAGCAATTTTCCTCCCAGCAGTGAGCACCACCCTGCCTTGCCCATCTCAGCATGGAAATGTGTGTGTGTGACACCAGCCCCCATTCCATCCCCATCCCAGTTGCTGGAATGCTGAAATATCTTTCAAACATTTTACTCCTTGCTCCTCACTTGCCCAGGCCAAGACTGTAAGCTCAGAGGCTGTTTCAAGGAGAGCAAACAGGCTTTACCTTCCATCCCCACCACCTGTACCCCAGTGACTTTCCCTGTGGGACCCATGGAAAGGATCAATGGGAAGAGTAGCTGGTACCTGCTGGAGCTGTCCATTGTTTGGATGTCTGTATCCCAAGTTCCTGTCAAAGTGCTCATGGGCAGAGACCTCAGCAGAAAATCTCCAGGAGACCTTCCCTTCAGGAAGGGCAGCTCCCTCCCTTCCTCCCCCAGGGGATTCTGAGTGACAAGGATGAAAGGAGAAATTGGGTTAATTCCCCAACACCACCTGTCAAAACATCCACAACCTCTTCCTGGCCCTTCCCACTGCTGTGAAATGATGATGCTTCACTGCCTGGAGCTGTGTCTGCCTCAGGGAGGAGCTCTCCAAGACTCAGTGGCAATCCTGGGTGTGCACCTGGTGATTTCCATGCCCAGCAGTCAAGGCACAGCCGGCCACCTCAGCAGATCAGGGACAAGCCTGGATAGAAGCCTGTGCTGGATGCTTGGGAGCACACAAGGGGGCTGGAGCTTAAAAGAAGACTTGGAAGAAAAAATAAGGTTGTGATGGAAGTATGGTTTATGGACTCAGGCAAACACCCATGATGGTAGTTTCTTACTCAAAACTTCTCTACTCTTACAGGTGAGGGAGGATGCTGCAGGTACACTCACAGCTCAGAGCTGTGGAGACTTCTCAGCCACACAAAATGCAGCAATGTTTCCTGGGAAACATTGCTGGTTTGGGCTTGGGCTTCTCTGCTTTCCTTGCAGAGGAAAGAAAAGGGCTTGAAAGGGCAGAAAACATTGCATGAAAAGAAGAGAAGGAACTAGAACAATTGTCTGTGTAAGAGGGAATGGTTAAGGTGCCATTCCCAGAAGACCTTGGGTAACTTTCCAAAGAGCAGAGAAACCAAACCCAACTGCCTTTCCTCTCCTCCCAAAACACCTGGGAATCCTCACCAATGTTATTTAACAGAAGATTTTATCCTGACCCCAGCCCTGCTGAGTCCACAGGTACCAAGGCATTATGTGCTCTGGTTATGATGTTAAGCATTCATTCCTAAACTTATCCAAAGGAATACAGTGAGGAAAATACAGCTTGATCACAAGCAAGCTAAGCTCCACCTGCTCTATTAGGCACACCAGTGTTTTTTGCTAAGCATCAACAGGTTAAGAAATAAAATGCAGGCTTTAGAGAACTGTATTTAGATTTACAAACAACATAGTAACTGGATCAACAGGCTATAATTAGAATTTAATAATCCAAATGGAGGAGTAATATGCCCGCTGCTTGAAAAATTGGAGCCTTTCTTCTGCAGTTCTGAATATTCAGCTCTGCAGATTGGACTCCAACTTGCTTGACACAATTACTGTCCTAGTGAGGTGAACACGTTACAAATAAGAACAATAAGATCAACAATAGTTTAAGTCTAATACCATAAACAAAGGAAATAATCAGAACACCTCTTGCCCCAGCGCAATCTGCACAACTGGGATGGCAAATTAGCATGGTTATTAGAAAAAATACACAAGAAATGCTATATTTTATGGACTTTTGGAAAGGCTTTGAGGCTGAAAAATATGTTTCAGGCAATCCCATCAGGTGCATTGATGACTTTTAGATTCAGTCTTTGCATTTACTTCTAAAGCCTACATGGGCCAGGGGTGACACAGCACAATTGATGAATGGGGAAAAAATAGACCTGTGTCAGCCAGATTCCCCTCACATCACACTCAAAGTGTTTAGCCTGAGGTGTGTAATTAAGCAAAGGTTAATCCAAGAAACTCAACACATGTGTGACAAAACAGAGACAGTCCCCAGGCTGTGTTGGTGTCACAGCAGCCTCTGGCAGGACTCAGGCACAAAGAAGAGCCCTGGCCAAGCTCCTGGCTGGGACTGACTGCTCAGTGCTGCAGCTCAGGCCGGTGTTCAGTCCCAGATATTAAAAGGAGACCTCCCCTCTTATTTTGCTTGCTAAGAAGGCATCTGAAGTGATCACCCACCTGGCTTGAGGTAGGACTTCTTTCCAGTCTTTGGCCAAGCTGGCATAAGGCAGAACTGCTTCCAAAGGGAGATGCTGTGGTGCTGCCATCTGTGGCATCCGTGGTTTCCAGAGAGCATCTGGGATCTCTGCTGAATGAAACGTGAATGAAACAGTGGCTCAAGGGAAAGGGAGTCCAAGCAGCTCTGATCCCTGGGCAAAGAGAAGGGACTGCAGAAAGGAAAGTGTTACTTAGAAAAAGTTTTTCTCCTCCACAGTTTTTACCACAATGACAGATATATTTTCCCATTAGGTTGAGAATCCTGTTTTAAATCTCATGCCAAAATCCCAAGAGTAGGCCACGAAATATTACATCCATGTGGAAATAAACCATGCATTATTAACTTTCATTTTATATGGTTTCATTTCCATAAGGCAGGAATAATCAGAAAAGGGATTTGGCCCAGAAGGTGATTGGAAGGATACCCTAAGTCAAAAATTCAGGTGAGAGGATGAGGTCAGATGATCTCTACTGAGACCCTTGTCAGAAATGATACATATTCTCTAGTCTACTTTAAAATTGTTACTTGATTTCTTTACATGCCCTGACTAATATTTGTCTTCTTGTAAGAGCTCAATATTTTCCAAGAAAGTAATGACATTGTGGAGTGTTTAAAGAGACTTCAAGGTGAAAGATTATGCATATCCAGTGAGCCAGAGGTGACTAAACCAGGCATAGCATGAATGTTGGGCTCTGAGCCCTTCAGGTGTGTCAGGAACACCCAAATTATCCCTGGGTGCTGGTATGAGCATCCACTCTGCTGGGCTGGCTTGAAGATGTGCAAAAATCAGCTGATGGGAAGAGCCATGGTTTCCTGCTGAGGGTGTTTCTGAAGGAAACCAGGTGTTGCCTGGGACATTGATAGTTTTGAAAAAGGCCCAGGAGCTGTCATTTTGGCTGGGGCTGTGGGAGCTGGAGGAACCAGCTGAGTATGTTTAGCTGCTGCCTCCTGGGGCAGCAAGGACTGCACCAGTTCTCCTGCATCTTTTGGGACAGCCATGCTCCAATTTAGGGACCTTGTAATGCACATTCCTTGGAGCTCATCATCATTGCATGTGCAGAGCTGAAGCTTTTCTTTCACAGATGGTCAGGGTTCCACTCTTGTGTGCCCAGGCAAGACTGGAGCAGCAGCATGAGAGGAGAGGTTCTCTATCCCTGGCACCAGTGCAGGGCTCTGTGTGACAGGGAGGCAGCCTGGGGGAATGCCCTGTGTGACAGTGGGGAGATCTGGAGAGAAGGATGAGAAAGGACATGGCAAGGGAGGCAGAGCTTGTAGGCTCTCATGATATCTCTGCTTCCCTTTCATCTCATTCTAATTTAGAGATCACGCAGTGAGTGAGATCCAGGTGAGATTCAGGGGAAGACTAATGTTATAACAAACTCCAGCTTTTTATGGTTAAAATGACACTCCTCAAACTAGCTGGATAGCTGCAGGCTATTCCCCATAGCTGTACTTCCAAAACTCTAGAGATTTCCTTTCTCACTCTCCTCCCATTGCCTGCAAAACCAGGGGCTGCTCTTTGGTGTGCTGCAAACAAGAGTTCTAAGAAATGGAGCCAGGGTGCCCAGGAGAGCAATGGTGAGCACAACGTGGCACAGTGTCTCCAGTGTACCTCATAATATCCAGGCAGCTGCCTGTCCTCTTGTTTCAGTTTGCAGCAGCTGGAAATTGACTGAAGAACATCCATCTGGTCAACTGACCCAGCACTGACAGATATTCCAGTGGTAATCCATAAAACAATGTGTAAGGGAGGTCACAAGTGATTACGTTTGTGTTTGTGTGTATTTGGTGTCAAGAATTCACCAGCATATTTGTAAGAGTGCACTGACAGCACAGAATCTTAAAATCATAAAATTTTGATTTTGGGGGTTGGAAGGGACCTTGAAGACCAGCAAGTTCCAAAACCCTGCCACGGACAGGGACATCCTTCACTACACCAGGCTGCTCAGAGCTCCATCCTTGAACTCCTCCCGGGATGGGGCATCCACAAGTTTCCTGGGAAATCCGTTGCTGTGCATCACCACAGCAATTTGGTGTGCAGCAATTTCCCCCCAAATATTTAAGCTAAACGACTATCTTTCAGTTTGGAGCCATCCTGCCTCATCCTTTCACTCCATGCTCTTGCAGAAAATCCCTCTCCATCCCTCTTGCATTCCCTGACTCGCTTTTCAAAGGAGTTTGGACCACAGTGATGACATGCTGCAGAGGCTGAGCAGGCTGCCGGAGGTGCTGGGTGTCCCTGAGCCCTCCTGTCACAGTTTGGAGCTGCCAGAGGTGCTGGGTGTCCCTGGATGCTCCTGTTCCAGACCTTTTAGAGCTGCCAGAGGTGCTGGGTGTCCCTGGGCCCTCCTGTCACAGATCCTTTGGAGCTGCCAGAGGTGCTGAGTGTCCCTGGGCCCTCCTGTCACAGTTTGGAGCTGCCAGAGGTGCTGGGTGTCCCTGGGCCCACCTGTCCCAGACCCTTTGGAGCTGCTGGAGGTGCTGGGTGTCCCTGGGCCCTCCTGTCACAGATCCTTTTAGAGCTGCTGGAGGTTCTGGGTGTCCCTGGGCCCTCCTGGAGGCCGTCCCAGACTCTTTGGAGCTGCTGGAGGTGCTGGGTGTCCCTGGGTCCCCCTGGCCACTGTCCCAGTGCCCTCCTGGGTGTCCCTGGGCCCTCCTTTGGAGCTGCCAGAGGTGCTGGGTGTCCCTGGGCCCTCCTGTCCCAGACCCTTTGGATCTGCCGGAGGTGCTGAGTGTCCCTGGGCCCTCATGTCACAGTTTGGAGCTGCCAGAGGTGCTGGGTGTCCCTGGGCCCTCCTGGCCACTGTCACAGACCCTTTGGAGCTGCCAGAGGTGCTGGGTGTCCCTGGGCCCTCCTGGAGGCTGTCCCAGACCCTTTGGAGCTGCCAGAGGTGCTGGGTGTCCCTGGGCCCTCCTGTCACAGATCCTTTGGAGCTGCCAGAGGTGCTGGGTGTCCCTGGGCCCTCCTGGAGGCTGTCCCAGACCCTTTAGATCTGCTGGAGGTGCTGGGTGTCTCCGGGCCCTCCTGGCCACTGTCCCAGGCCCTTGTGAGCTGCCAGGTATCCCCGGGCCCTCCTGGCCACTGTCACAGACCCTTTGGAGCTGCCCGGTGTTCCTGGACCCTCCCGGAGCTCGCAGACCCTTCGGAGCTGCTCGGCCCGCGGGCTTCGAGCTCTCTCTGGCGGCAGCACTCGGAACAGGCGGCCGGGCCCGAGCCCCTCCATCCCTCCTCCCTCCTTCTCCGGCTCCCCGGGCCAGTTCCAGCCTTTCTCCTGGGAAACGCTGCCGGAGGTGGATAACGGGCACCCCGCACATGTTTGCCGCCCCTCGATGAACTCCTGCTTCTTTCAAGGGCTTGGAAATGATCTCCTTGTCGCAGAAATATGGGCTCGTGAAGTCCATGAACTGCGAATCGCTTGAGGGTAAGGGGCTATTCTGGGAAATGCCACTGCAGCTTGCCCTGCGCTGCCGCCCTTTCCCGGGCAGCTGCTGCTGCAGGCGGAGGTGGGGAGCAGGAGTGGGTCCTGCTCCTCTCTGGTGTGGTTTTCCATGTCCCTGTGCCAGGGCAGAGGGCACTGGCACACATTTGGGTCTTTGGGAGTCACTTTGCAACAGGGTTCTGCAAAAAGAGATTTTTTTTTTTGCCAAGGTGCAATCATAGAACGGTTTGGGTTGAAAAGGACCTTATAGATGGTCTGCTTGTGACTTCCCTGCCATAGGGAGGGACACCTTCCACTCTACCAGGTTGCTCAATGCCACATCCAGCCTGGTCTTGAACACTTCCATGGATGGAGCATCCACAGCCTGTTTCAGTGCCTAACTACCCTCAGAGTAAAAAAATTCACCCTAATATATGACCTAAACTCACCCTTCTTCAGCTTAAAGTCATTCTCCTTTATCCTATCTTCACACAAGGGTTTTTGGGCTGCTTATCCATCCCTCTGGCTATGTCACGATTCACCCCCTTTTGAGATCCAGAGAAAGTGTGTGCAGAAATCTTCTATAACCCAAGAAAGCTAGAATGTCTACAATGGCTTATTTAAAAAAAAAAAAAAAAAAAAAAAAAAAGCTAATTCTGCTTTCATATCCATTAAACTGTGTTGCATGAGTTTAAAAGGAAACAGAATCTGACCAAATTCTGCTGCAATTCAGCTATATAAAGGCATTAAGTTGAATGCTTAATTGGTGTAAATGGCACATTTCTGCTATTAGTGTTGGACTGCAGACAGCCTCAGTTTCAAACTAATGAACAAAAATTCTGGCCATTTCAGAAGGGAGAGAAAGATTCAAATCTACAAAGGGCACTTCCCAAGATACTTTTGCTTATGTAAACATCTGACTGCAAGGAAGAAGAGAGGTTCTATGTACTGTTGGAACAAAATTTCAGTTACTGAAGCAGTTACTGTGTGTTTCCAGATGAGACCCACAACATGTGGAAGAGGTTTGTGCCCTTTCTCTGTGTTGTGCCTTCTCAGCCAGAGAAGCTGAGCTGCAAATGTGGTGTGGGTCAGTTTAGGGGCAAGCATTTCACACAGCTGCTAAGGATGGCCTTGTGACAGTATTCAGCATGGTGATCGGATATTTCCTCTGGAAATAAAGGAAAAGGAAGTCATGGCACAGAGGCTGAGAACTCCTGGCAGGTTTGGTGTGACAGCCAACAGCTGAAGTGAGCTGATGCCATGGGACTGCTGGTTAGAGATAAGAGCTGAGCAACAACTCTTGAGGAATGTGCAAGAGGACAGCAGAGAGTGGCTACCACTGCAGCTGTCCATCAGCAGTTAGGCTGGAAGAAGGAGGAAATGTAGCATTGTCCATAAGGCATCTTGTCAAGAGATTCCATCTTGCTCCATGCTGGGGACTGCTGGCAGCTCCAATGTTTGGGGGCCCTTGTTTTCCAGCCAGACCCCTGGATGTGGACACACCCTTTGGTTGAGATCTGGCTGCTGTGCTCCATCCCCCTTCCCTCTTGTTGTTGGTGGAGCCAAGGTGCTTGGTGCTGTAGGACTCAAGAGGCTGTGCTTCTCCTCAGGACCAGCTCTGTGAGCCCTCATTCCTCCATGGGGGCATGCAGCCACCTCCAGCCCTGCCTGCTTCCTCCTCTGTGTGAACCACCTTCAGGGCTCGTCTGAAATCTCCTGTGTCTCTCAGCTGCTCAACATTTCATTTCTGATGTGTTTCTGATGTCCTTTTGTTTAGACAAATGACAAATCCCAGGAAGCCATAACCTAAAGCCCCATCTCTCTGAATAAGATGCAACCAGCTGTCTTTGGCTGCCTGGCAGGATTCAAACATTAACCCTCGCTGAGCATACAGTCATCCTGCAGCTGAGCTGCCCCAGCCTCACATCTCAAATTCCCAAGTGAAGGCCAATGCCATTTAGAAGGATTTCCCAGCAGCCTGAGCAGCAGCAGCAGTCTGGGTGCCAGGCATTCTCGGGAAGAGCCCTGGGCAAATCCACAGGGTTCATTGCACTTGGGGCCCAGATGGCTCGCTTAGAAGTGTTAAAGGATTTTTCCTTGTCGACAAAGATATAAGAAGAGACTTCATTCCACATGCAGTTTTTGTAAGATGTTCCTCAGAAAAGGTGGGCGGTTTTGCATGCATTTTTTCCCCAACCCAAAATATTTTGCAGGAGGAGCTTTCATAGTGTGGCCTTACTCATCAACGCAGGCAGGATCACATCATTGAGGAATTATGTCTTAAACTAATTAGATAGGTGAAGCTACAAGGGCCCAGAACCTGAAAGAGTGTCCCCCCGCTAAGGTGGCAAAATGTTGTTTTCTGATTCACTAAAAAGCATCTAAGTGCTATTCCCATGAGAGCTAAAACATTTAAAGGGTTAGCAATTAATGGTTTATTAATGGGTGGGACAGGATTTGAAAAGTTCATGTATTCCTGGTCAGAGCTAAAGGAAAACAGCAGAATTGAAAGAAATTTGAAGACAAGTGTCCACTCAATGTTGTCCCAAGGCACACCCATCTGTGAAAGTGTCTTCTACCCCTCAAATCCACAATGACTAATGAGTGGTAAGATAATGGAGTTAGAACTCTTCAAAGATTACTTTACACAAAAGGGGAAGAGAAATTGCTTAGTGTCATTAGGAAAATTGGGATGAAAACAAGTGATGGAAAATGTAGCCTGACACTCAAGAAACTCCGAGCCACTGACACGAAACTGTGCCCAGCCTGATTGCCAGGGAGAGGAGACAGAAAGAGGCGTCTGATTGTGGGCATCTCACAGACTCCTGCTTGTGGTTTATAAAGTGCCATGGATGCTCTAAGCAGGACACTCTGGGGATTTACAGTCCTTAATGACCTCAGAGCTCTTCCAGATACACATCTGACCTCGATGTTATCTGTAATACTTGGCCAATGCTGCAGCCTGCAAAGGAAGACTTTTTATCTGTGTTCTCTCTGACTGAACTTGTATGTGACATTGGAAAGAAGATCATTTTAAGATTTTTTTCTCTTAGTATTTTGTATGCTGAGACTTGAGAGTGTCTGTGCCTGTCACAGAGACCGTATCACATGAATGCTGGGGGATATTTATGGCTAGAAGTTTGTTCTTTTATTTGGGGTTTAAGATTCCCCTCTTTCCACCTGCTTATGTACATATAATGCCACATTAATAGTAATGTGGCATTACTATAAAGAATTAGCATTTTTAAGAGCAAAGTGGACTTGTCATCCTGAATCTATGTGGGTTTTATGCCAGCTCAAAGAAGTGCAGAATTGCAAATAAATGCAGTGCTGACATGAACCATGATGCTTAGCTCTCATGCAGCATATAATCTCACATACTCTAATGTTAATTAAATTCCTCAGAAGCAGCTTTCTGATCTCTCTACAGGGAGCTTGTTTGCCTTGAAATGAACTACTGTGCTGAGATAGTCTCCACTATACCAGCATTACGTTCACTACATTAACTCAGTAAAGACTTGGCATAAGACTTGTGGCTGAACCTCAGTAATCCCCTTTGCTTATCTGGAAACCCAGGGCTCCTGCTCTGTGGGGTCTGATGCTGGTGACTCGAGGTGACACCAACCTTTCTGCTTGTTCCAGCACCCTGAAATGGTGCCACAGCACTCAGAGGAGTCATGCAAAGCAATGAGCAGGAACGTGGCTTTGTTTGCAAAGCCATCCCCACCCTGACTGAGAATTGTTGCCCTCTATCCACTGGTTTTGCTGGTGGCCCTTTAGAAAGGGTCTGGGAGAGTGTTGTCTCTCTAGAGCAGCTTCCCCTCCCAGCCCCAAGTGTATTCTGACTTGCCACATGTTTCAGAGAGCAGCAGGAGCAGAAGTGGCTGACACAGAGCTCTGCTGTGTTGGAAACCTCAGCCTTGCAGCAGCCAAACCCTCCAGATAAGCTGCACCCCTGGCTACTGGGTGAAGCTCTGGGAGAGAGAAGATGTTACCAGTTCCAGAGGGAAAAAAGCTAATATTTCCTCATTTTGGGGGCAGCTTGGCTTCTTCTAGGCTGTTGTGGTTGCTCAGGTTTGGGGAAGAGGAGGGCAAGGTGAAGTGTTTCTGCCCAGGCAATGATTTGGGGATCAAGGGGCTGGTTAACTCATGAGTGACTGAAGACTGCTGCTGTGTTTTGTTATCAGGTGAAAAAAACTCCCATTAAAGGTGTTTCCTGACTATGTGACTTCATCCCTCTTAGAAAGAAAGAGGAGGAACAGAAACTAATACCCAAGCTTTGCTTGGTCCTGGGGCACATTGAGAGTGGTTTTTCTCTTGTAAATTAAATTATGGGACCATTTGCTTGGCTTTGGTGTGAACAAACAATGAAATAGGAAAATCTCCTATTCAGGGTGAGAGTCCTGGACATCTTTGAATCCACTTAGCATTCTGTGTAGTGTCAGGATATTAGTCCTGAGTGCTCTCAAATATTCCCAGAGGTTACAAGCTCAAGCACTCGACTCAAGCAAAAGCTGAGACTTTTAAAGATGGATACAAAGAAAACCAAACTCCCCTGGGGTATCCAACACACCCTACGCTGCCAGTTTGTGCATTTCTCTCTCCATCCCAGCAGTGTGAGGTGTGAGGGCTAAGAATGGGAGATGTCAGGGGAATTCATATTCCAGGGCAATATGGAATGTGGGGTTGTGAGGAGATAAATATTTGCAGAGCGCCTTAAAAGCTGGTGTGGCTCATCTGGCTGGGTGCATTTGCTCTGCACAAGTGTCTTGGTCTGTGCTGGGGCTGGGTTTGGGCCAGCACTGCTCCTGGGCTGAAATCCCACAGGGAGAGGCCTCAAGGAGCCCCAGAGCTGGGAGGGAGTGGGATAACCATTGTGGGTGGGAGGTGGGAGGACACTGAGGGCGCTAAAAGTGAAACTTCACTGACACCACCCACCCAGCCGACCTCGAGTGGCGTGTCCTTATGTCAAATCTAGTGCTCACACAGCCCTGAGATTGCTTTCTTAGTGCAGCTACTGCTGCTACTCATTTTTTGCTGTTTTGGGGTACTTGGAGGTGATATCACCGCTATACCAAAACATTCATTTTCTGGGGGGAGCTAAGGTACATTAATGCATTCTGGAAAGACTTTCCAGGGGGCCTATATTGAGGCAATGGATCAAATCTTCCATGATCCTTGTTAACATTCAACCTGGAATGGAAGGTTTTTAATTCTCCTTGTCGTGAAGTGCTGCCAGGCTGAGGTCTCAGTTCCTCTGTTAAACCATACTCCCATCAGAATCAATGCCAGGTGTAAATAAATGCAAACCATTTAATCCATTGCCATTTATTTTTAAAAAGCACTGTCAAACTTCAGGTCACTTTGATTTTCTCTTAAAAAGGATGACATTACACTCTTTGTCAGTACAGAATGGTGTTTAACACAGCAGGTAACACAGCAGGTCTTTGGCAACATAGCAGATGACTTAATGCAGGGAGAGTTTTACTGATTATTGAAAAACGTTTCTCTCTGCCCAAACAAGGACCTTCTAGGTTTAACCTATGTAATTCAGAAACATCAGATAAAATAGTAATTTCATTGTAAGTATATATTTTTACTGGATTTGTATAACCTTGCAGCTATGGTCAAAAACTTCCCTTTCAACCAGCACCTTACAGAGCACTCACATTTGCCCTAATCAAAGAAATGGAAGTTGGGACAAATGCAGGTTTGCTGTCCATTAATGTGGATAGGAAATGTGTATTGCAGAAATCTCTCTCAATACAAGTACCAGTAACTCAATTTGGAATAACTTGTGGTTAGTGGGATTTGCTTTTAAGCAACTAAGTTCAAATATGTAATACTGCAATAGTGGGAAATGGTTTAGATTAAGCAAATAATGTAAAAATCATTTATGGTTTTATTTTTATTAAATTTTCTTGTTGTCACAAGCTCAGAGCCTGATGCTGCAAATGGCTGAGAAGCTCCTGGGAATTGCTAAATACTTTGCAGTACCATGTGTAGGAGGAGGCTGAGAAGATTTTAAAGCACTTTGTGGAAAATATGTTTATATCTGAGTTGCAGATGAAAAACTGTGCAGGACAAACTGTATCAGAATTACCATACTGGCCAGTGAAAACCTTTTTTAGAACAGCAGTGTGAATGTGTAGCCTCAGACAGGGGCTCATTGCCCAGTACCCCATCTTATTTTTACAGCTGCAAGCTATTTTCAGTTCAGGGGGGTTATTGAGCCCTGTGTGGTTTGTAGTCAGCACTAGTGACTGCTCTTCTAAACATCTCTCCATTCTCTTTCATGTATGGAAACCCAACAACCTTTGGCAAAGACCTTCCTAGCCATGTGAGAAACAATCCTGTTTTGTTTTGGAGCAGATTTCTGCTTTGCTCCTTTTGATGGTCCTCAAAGAGGCTGCAGAGAGCTGATCCCTCACCTGCTCCCTCCAGAACACCTGGCAGACTGGAGAGAGTTCTTCAATATTTTCCCCCCTGGCCAGTGGCTGCTCAGTCATTCTTTGTCTGAAAGCTGTCCACACCTTCAGCCATCCTTGCTGCTTTTGAAATTTTCCCAGTTTTAACTGTACTGCTTGAGAGCAGGGTAGCAGAGCCGTGCTGACTCCTGCAGGTGTATGCAGCCCGTGCATTTGGACAGTAATAAACAAATTTCCAATGTTTCAGTCCCTATTGTAACAATTCCCAGCATAAAGGACACCAGACCTATGTACATTATCTCCAAGCACAACCTCTCAGGAAGTTCTGTTGCTTTGGATTAATTATGGACATTAGCAGTTTTTAACCCTGTGTTTCAGTGGGGGAAAAATGAAGACAGAGATTGACTGCAATAAGAAGATTTATAAATCTGTTGCCAAAAAGCACGACTGAGCCAACAAGGCAGATAACAAGAAAAATAGCAAGCACACAGTTTTATTTTTGTCTTAGCCCTAAAAGTCTCTTTTTTTAATAGTGGAGGCTTGTATACTGGTGAACATAAACTATGTTCTGATCAAATTTACTGAGAGTTTGACCTAGAATAAGTCACTGTAAGCATGTAGGATTTCTGTGTGGATGTGTGGACTTGCTCCATATACATAGCTCAGTAGGTCTTGACTGCACAAGATTGTTTCAATTTTTAATGAAAGATGCCTGGAGATAAAATATTTAATACCTCTTTCTGTACAGTCCAACTCCTCTTACTACCACCACAAAAATTGCAAAGGGCAGTGATACTGCTTGTTGCTCCAACAAGTGTTTTAGAGCAAAGGATGTTGCTGCTCCTTTGTGTTTTAGAGTAAAGGATGAAAAGAAAGACTTTATTTTTAAGTTGGAAATAGTTTGCAAAGATCACTAACTCTGAACTGAATCTTGCAGTCCTGACTTACTAAGGTCAGTGGGAATCTCACAATTGAAACTTCTATTTATATAAGAAGAGGTTATTCAAGTGAGAGCTAGGAGAAACCTTCTTGACTCTTTTTATTTTGTTTTTTCTCTGGAGAAAAAGAATTTAAAATTCAAAAGACCCTCTCCACAAAGAGTAAGTGGTATAGAGAGATTCTGTAAGTTCTCTGAAAGGGAAATTCATTGTTCTACTGTCTGCCTAGGGGTAACAATTAGAGCCATCCCCTTCTTTTGACTAATTTTAAGTGTTCCTGATTGTTTCTGGGAGAAATCTTTAAAGAACTCTATTCCTTACAGTGCACATTTTCCCTTCTGGGAGCTGAAAGTGTTTCTGCTCTATCAGTGGGAAGCTGCTGTTCAGGAGAAGGAACTTTAAGCACGAGTTGGCTCCAGTGGAAGCTGATAGGAGCTGGTGATCCATGTGCATTACAGTGCTGGCTGATCAATAATAATTCAGGGATAGAGTGGCGTGGCATCTACTGAGAAGTATTTCAGGGTTTGTGCTGCTTTTCCATGGGGACTGTAGCGCAATCTTCACTTATAAAGACATGTGATCCGAAAGCCTGAGGCAGAACAATCCTTGTTTTCACAGGAGAAGCTTTTCTTGGCTGCAAAAGCTTTTACGTTCTTATCTTCCTTTCTAAAAGCTGTGTCTTCTGCACAAAATTATATATTAAAAAAAAAATAAAAGAGGAGCTTAGGATGGCAACAACATCACAACCTCTGCAAGGTAAAACAACATGTAAAAAAATATTTTGGGCAGTGTTTCCTCATGCCTGCTTCATTGTGTCTCTTGTCATCTATGCTTTTCTTGGGGCTCTCATGTTTTCCCACATTGAAAGTACCCGGAAGGTCACAGTAAGTGAAGAATACAGAACATTTCTGCAGAAGCTGATGTGCCTCGCCAGAAAGTTACCAGGTATGTACTGGAATTTCAAAATGACTTATCTGCACAGGGAGCTATTAATTACTTTGCTTTTTGAATGAGTTTTTTTTTTGCTTTTTAAGACATTCTTCAAAATACTAGCAGCTTATCCTGCAAACAGGATTTTCACTCTGCCTAGCTAATGACACTGCTGGTGTCTTCTTTAGCTGTGATTTTTGACTGCAAGCTTCCCAGTCCTTGTGTTCCTGCCTAGACAGATTTCCCTGAGATGCCTGTGTTCTCCCTTTTTGCCAGGTTCTTAACGAGCAGCTGACATTCCTGTGGTATTTCCTGCAGTTTGCTGGAGTTGAATCCTCTCTCTCAGAAAGTTTTTCCAGCTGCCTCTTCCCTGCTCTGAGCTTCCCTGCCAGCCCTCTGGTGATGGGATGCTCAGAGGGAGACAGGTGCAGTTCTGCACCCCAGACCCAGTGATTGGAGGGAGTAGAGGAGAAAAGAAGGGTCAGAAATCCTCCTGGATTTGTGATGGGGCTTGTACATAGGCTTGGAGTTTCACTCAGGTAGCTGTGCTGACACAGTGATCAGTTTTGGGCAATTAAATAATGTAAATAATGTCCTTTCCAGCAAAGCCCAGCCACGGGGAGGAGGAAGAAGGGTAGCAGGATTCACAGCAGGGCACTGGGCAGTGACATCCAAGTGGTTCATAGTGGTTCCCTGTGTTGACCCCACATTTCTTGGCGCCTCTGGGTCAAAAGTAGACTAATCTCCTGGGAAGTCCAAAATGAAACAGGACATTCAGGCTGGAAGCTGGTTACTCAGTCCTGCTTCTTTATGTTTTTTTTCCCTGTACTTTTTTTCACCAAAGCCACTGAACCCACCTGATTTTCTCAGAGGTGGGGGTGAGGGGCTTGAAAGGGGAGGGTGAGAAGGGGAATATTTTTATATTTTTAAGACAATATGAGCAAATTCTCAGCTGCAGTATATTTGACTGGGGTTGCAGGCAGGCTGCTCCCTGGGTGGTGGTCTGCAAACACTCACTGTGCCTCCTGCTGTGACTGTGACAGATAACTGGACAGATAACCTGACAGAAAATGAGACGTTTATCCGCGACATCCATCAGCTTTTGAACACAGCTGACCCAGTCTGGTTTATCAACCCAAAAGAAAGATGGAATTTCTTTGGGTCTCTCTTTTTTTGCTGCACAGTATTCACAACTGTGGGTAAGTACAGAGGTAAAGTAACACCCTTCAGAATAAATTCCTGTTGCTGCTTTCTCTAATGAATTTCTTCCAGAGAATTAAAACCACCCTAAACAAGCAAACAAACAAACAAACCCACCCCTACTAAACCCAAAGCCCAAATCTCTTTGAATTTTTCCCCTGAATATTGCTGTTGAGTCTGCAAGTGGCTCTGCAAACACAGACTGCAGAGACATAGCTGAGTCACAGAAACAAGTCACAATTTAGTGATTAGTGATGGTACACACTAATTAACTGCATCATTACATATATACTATAATATGAATTCCTATATGATGTTCACAGAGCTATTGAAATAAAAAGAAATATCCATATTTCAGTCTCAAACCTTATCCTTCCCACTGTTGTGTGTCCTCTTGGGTAATGTTTTCTTCTCTGGAAAAGGGAATTCATAATACTTATATTGTTTTTCAATTGCTTCTCAGTTACTTATGTCTAATTCAGCTTTGTTAATCTGTGGTTCTGTAATTAACCACCGTGTTCACATTTCTCTGGGTTAACAGCACATGATAGTGTTTAAGTCACACCTTTGAAATCTTTCAGTCTGACTTCATATTTCAAAGGAGGACCTAAATCAAATAGAAACATCTGCTCTGATTTTGGCTCCCTCTGCATTGCTAAATACAACTCCTCATGCTCATTCCCAAAGCTACTTTTATCCCTTTGTTAATCTTTCTCAAATGCTGGCAAGTACAGGCACTGTCTATCCAAATTTGTCATAATCAAAGCTGGATGGGAAATATTCCCACAGCATTGTATCAAATTGCAAAGACATTTCTCCACTGCAGGAGGATGTGCTCAAGATCCCAGCATGGGGATGCATCCTACTGTAAGAGAAAAACCTTAAAAAGAGCTTATCCTACACAAGGAACAGTGTGAGAGCTCACCCAGAGCCCTTGTGGGCTGTGTCACAGCTCAAACCTCACACTCTCATCTTTTGGGTGACTGCTCAAGCTCAGCTTCTTGCAGTTAAAGACAAAAGTCTGGGTGGCCAGAGATGCACTGGGGATGAGACCAAAATCCTCAGCCCTGTGAATATTTCCTGGAACAAACACAGCAGCCAAGGACTTTTGAAAGGGAGTGTTTTATCAGAAAGCTTTGACTTCAGCAAGCTGATGAAAAGGCATATTGTGGGAAATGTCTTCCACGGGCGTATTTACCCTCCTCCATTAACGTGGGACTTGACAAATATCCCCATACACACCAACCCAACAAATTGATTTCTAAGCTGCCAGTACTTTTTGCCTTCAGAGCACTGAGTATTAATGCAGCTTCCTCAATTTTGACCTGAATTTTGGGATCAGTAGGAAGCCCGGAACATTTGCTGTTAATAGATGGAATAGGTGGCTATTTCCATTGCAGCGGGTTTGTTATTTGTAGAATCAGGAACTGATAAATCACCTTGGGATAGAATCAAATTATCTACCTTGAATTTTCTGGGAGAATTGAGTCATCTAGTCTGAAGTTTGATGGACTGAACTGGATCTCTTTGCTGCCTGGGGAGGCTGCCTAGTGGCTCAGCTGGGAAAGATTTTTGCATAGCTAAATTTAGGCTCAGGATAACTTTTAAGCCTGGAAACTGCACTAGGTATTTTTAATGCACAGAAATCAATTTTAAAAAGAGTAAATAAGATCACTTTGTGCAATAATGACAATAATCTTTCCCAAGTGCTTTGAGAGTTTCCCAGTTTGCCTGCGGGGAAGAGAGTGACCAAGAATAAATGATATTTCAGTGCCTCACAGCAAAGCAGGGACTGAGGCTGGGTTCAGACCAAAGGCTGAGGCAGCCACAAGTGAAAACATGCATGGATGAAGAAAATGAGGGAAACCATACCTCAACATATGAGATGATAATCTGACAGGCTAAGTACTTGGCCTAGAAGTTCCTCTAGGAAAAAATGGTCTTTGAAAGGAGAGAAGGAATACTCAATGTCTTCTGAAGGATTAAGAGAAAAATGGTTGATAAAATTTAATACAGTTACTATAATACCAAATTTTCTCCCACTATAATGGAAAATTATTTACAGCTTGAGTTTCATATCCAGTATGTTAGAGGAAGGAAATATAAACACCCAAACTGGATTTAGGGAAAAGGCATATCTTCTGCTACCAATTTTATGTATCACATCTCTCTCTTTCTCTTCTCATCCCCTTCTTATTCTTGTTCAAGGTTATGGCAATACCTATCCTGTGACACGGAATGGGAAGTGTCTCTGTATGTTGTATGCTTTATTTGGGATCCCCCTGATGTTCTTGGTCCTGACAGACATGGGAGACATCCTTGCAACTGTCTTATCCAAGTCCTACAACGAGTTCAGGAAACTGCAGTCAAAAATTCTTGCCTCTAAACTCTGTTCTGGATCCACATGCAGCAAAAGGAATGAACTGAAATCCAGGGAACAGTCTAAAATAGTCATCAACGAGCCCCTGGCCATTATGGAAGTGCTGAGAAGTCAGTCAGGTGTGAAACAGGTCAAATACCGCAACGTGGAACTTTTTGAAATGTTAATTGCCAGGGAGAATGAAAACACCCAACCAGCAAGAAATAAAAGCATGGAGAGATGGAGTTCATGTCCTGAACTAGCCAGGGAAAAGACTGTGTCGAGAGTAATCAAGAATTTTGACAAAATAGGAAAAGAGTTAGAAAAATTAGATGTGCCCATTGTGTTGATGGTGCTCGTTATCTTTGTGTACATCTCCTGTGCTGCTGCTATTCTTCCAAAATGGGAAAAAAAAATGGATTTTCAGGAAGCCTTTTATTTCTGCTTTATCACTTTGACCACTATTGGATTTGGAGATACAAAGTTAGAGCATCCCAAGTTTTTCTTGTTTTTTTCCCTCTACATTATAATTGGCATGGAAATTGTCTTCATTGCTTTTAAGCTGGGCCAAGACCGTTTAATTGTCCTGTATAAAAAGGTGATTTCATTTTGTGCAGAGAAAAATATGCCTTCAAAGAAAATATATCCAAAATAAGAGCAGTCATTTCTCCTTCACTTGTCAGCACTAGCCACTGCAAAGAGATGGAATTGTTTCTGTACATTTCTGCCTTGGGCTGGCAGGTGCCATATTTTAATCTGATTTCCTCTGAGAAATGACTGTGAAATGGCTGAACACTTCTGGAGGCACCTGGTGAAGGTATCTCCAGGGTAGACTTTGCAAAGGGGACTCTTCTCCTGAATAATCACAGATGCTGCCTGATGAGGAAGGTGAAGGCTCTCCTTGACAGTTCTCCCTGACATATTGTGCAAAGCTCTGACTTTCTGCAGCCTTTCTGTCCCTTCTCCCACTGCAAGCAAATTCAGGAATTTTGTTTTCAGTACTCGTCCAAGCAAGACCCAGATCTCCTGGAAGGTCCTGTCCCGCCACCTTCTCTGCAGCCGGGCTGTGTCTGTCTGTCCTGACTGTGACACCCTGCTCGTCACCAGAGAGAGCTGGGGGGAGAGGTGTGGACCCAGCTGCAGAGTGTGGCAAACATCACACCTGGCACAGCTCAGGGAAATGTCCCATGGAAAGGAAGGACACCACATTTCCCCATCTCTGCCACCTGTCCAGAAACCAGTCAGAGAATTGCTCATCTGTTCAGAGCTGGAAGCACTCCTGCTCCACCATGGCTCAGGGTGTCTGTGCTCGAGTCAATGTGTGTCCCACAGGGCCCAGCTCCCGAGGTGCTCAGGGCAGGTTCTGCTCCCTGGTGGTGTCTGGGGAAGGCACAGCAGCCCTGGGGTGGCTGCAGCCCTGGAGTGATGCTCCATGTCACTGCTGTCACAGGAGCCTGTGCCGAACACCAACCCAGAGATCCCCACTCCTCACCCCCATTTCACTCTGCTCCACCTCTGGGAGCTCCCTGACCCACCTGTTTCACTGGGATGTGGGGAGGACCTCTAATTATAGAATTTTGGAGCACATTAAGATGAGAATATAATTTTTTTCTTCAGGATGTTGCTTATATTATTAATAATTTGAATTATCAATAATAGCTTCTCATTAAAACCAATAATTTAGAATAAAAATATATAATTCATATAAAAGAAATCACTAACTTTAATTAACCACATTTAACTTATGATGACATGCTTGCCCACTAAGTGTGAAGATCTCTAGATAATAAAAAATGCTTGATTATTTACAGAATGTACAATATTCTCCATTAGCAAATTTACCAGTTGAAGCTGAGATTTTCAGAATATTTACATGCCATCTTATGTCTGTTGCACTCCATGTATGTGGCAATATGTATTCAATCCTTATTAATAATTAGATACAATTAAGCATTAATGATATCCAAGATATATATAATGACTGATAGTAAATAGAGAAGTGTTTTATAAGAATAAAAATAAAAAATGCAGAAGCTGGAAGAAACTTCAGTTAACTCTGTCATGTTTGCTGTGATTTTGGCCTTACATAGAAAGTCCCTCTATTCATATCAGTATTCCCATATTACTTAATTTTGTGTCTTCAGATTAAAATCAGTGTAGAGCTTTGGTACCATGTCAGAGTTCTCAGAAATCAATGAAAGGATTTGCATGGATCAGATAACTGCACTTCCTGCCCCTCAAGGTTTTCCTTGTGATATTCTAAACCTGTCAATATTTTTAATAACTGGTCTGTATGTAATTTAATTTGTTTCTGTCGTATCAGTGGAATCTCATTTATGGAGACCAGTTAATCCTGAATTTATGCCCTGTATATTTCTCAATGGCACAGTACCTTAATACCTTCCCATTTACTTTATGGATTTAGGGAATTTTGGCTGGATTTACAATAGAGATTCTGCACCAAATCATTCTAGTTATGGCCAAGGGATGGCAGTAAACAGCTTTCTTTCCTATAGAACCTGTCAGTTAAGGGGGATAAAAACTGATTTATTAGGAGATGGAACAAATCACATAAACATTACCCTCTATAAACCAATAAGGCACCTGACTGTTGAATATTGTGCACAACTCTGGTGCTCCACCTCCCAAAGGATATGTAAATTTGGAAAAAATTTATAGGGTAAGGGTGAAGGATGAACAAAGATAGGAAACAACTTCCATACAGGACATGTACAGGAGATCTCTAGTCTGGAAAGAGGTGAGAGTCTGATGGAGAGATGTGTAACATTACAAGGGCTCAGAGAAGGGGAACAAGGAATGATGGAATGATTTTCAAACATCTCTCATTGTGAGAGCTGGGGCTGACAAATGAATCCCACATGTGACAGGCTTAAGAAAAGAAACAGAAAGAAGAGAAAATGGTGCTTCACACAAGATATAATTAAGCCATAGCTATTCCTTGTCATGGGAGGATGTGGCAATTAAAAGTTCTCATTAGATCAATGAGAGATGGGACAAAACCATGAAAGAAAAACATTAAAAACAATTAAATCCAAAGATAATAATTCTGGCTTGATGATCACTGAATTCTAAACTGGGAGATGAGGAGAACCCTCTCTACAGATTTTGCTGTTCTTGTTTTCTTCCTTTGCAACCTGCTATCCCTCAGAGACAGGAGGTATTCTGTCCATCCTGCTCTGGCCTGATTTCCATGCCTGGAATGCATAGAAACACATTGCTACAGAGCTAAAAAGCCACTCAGCAAACCTAATGCCTAAATAGATATTTAGTTTCATATTTGTGTGCCAGGTAGGCAAACCAGTCCAGTCTGATTGTGCAAAACATATCACCAAAAACTGTGATTTAGGCAACACCACACAACCAGTCTGCAGTAAAAGTAAAGTGGTCATTTGACTTGTGTCATGAACTTAAAGGAGGGTGGAGAGTTGGACACACATTGCATTGTCAGGAATAAAAATGTATTTATGTCTTCTGTTCAGGTGTACTGGAACAGTGATCCCACAAACAGGAATACCCAGTCCTGGTTCTCTTACCCAGAGTTGGGAACCAGTTTCCAGATGGCAGAGCAGCAGCTTTGGGCTGACAGTGACACTGCAGAGCAGGATCTGAATGTAAATACAGTAAATATAGTCACAGCTAATGAAAATGAAACAAAGTAGTGACTAATGGCTCATTTAGTGCATAAATATTTATGATTTGACTGTTCTTATCATGGACTAAGTCCTGGAAGAATTTAGAGTCTCTGCCCACAGAAGTTTTTATCCAACAAAATTGACATGGAGACCAGCTTTGTTTGCTTCAAAGCAGTACAAAATATTGCTTTTCATAAATTTTCCCCATCAGGATCTGCATGAGATGGCAGATTAGATGTGAGGGGCTTCATTGAAGAACTCTTCTATCAGGAAAGACGTGACTGATGGGGAAGGAGCTGCTTGATGTGTAACCCACAGCGGATATGAGTTATTACAGCCCCAGCTGGAGAGCTTTACAGATCAAATGCACTTGATGCTGAAGGATGCTGGATCAATCACCCTTGATTGGGCCAAGATGGCAGCTGTCACGAGCACTTAGGAGCAGAGGGCAGGGTATCCCTGCTCTGGGAATCACAGGGAAACAACCATAGGAATGAGTGGAAGGGGTGGAAAATAATCTTTGGGCAGGAGGGTTAGGAAATGACAGCAGCAGTGGAGGAAAAAGCCATTTTCTGTGTAGACATAAATATGGTGAAGAGATGCCTGAGACTGAAAATACAGTGGGGGCTGGTTGCTGTGGCTTGGGAAGGTTTGTGCAGCCAGCTTGGCTGGAGAGCCCTTCTTAAACCAGCACAGTGGTCATGGGTGATGGGCTCCAGCACAGGTCTCACCACCAGCAGCCACAGCAGGGCAGAAAGTCTGTGCAAGGAATCCTCCTTGATTAAGAGAGATAAAACAGTGTCAGAAAGAAGATACAGGGTCTGGATTGAAAAGCCATTAATGAAACATTCCTCTCATCCTCTGCTCTGTCATTCAAAGGATGACATTTTGTTCACAAGCATCTTTTGCACGAGCAGTAATTCTGAGAACTCAGGAAATTCTTAATGGGATGTAGGACTTGTCATCTGTGTTCCAGTAATTCAGATGTAGTCCAGATTTTAGTGGGCTCCATTTTGATAACATCTGATAACACTTTGATGGCTTTTATGCTTTTTCAACTTGTTCCAGGTGGAGATGCACCCACATCACAAAAACACTGCCATATAATGAATGCTAATTGCATGTGTGGTGGCAGGCCCAGCACGGGCCAAGGCTGGGACTCCAGCTGGGAGCAGTCCCTGCAGTCCCCATTGCTTCCAGGTTCCCAGCATATCTTGTGATCCTAATTTCCAGACCACAGGGAGCATCAAATGGAGCATGTGTGGCTGTTGCATGCAATCTGAGTGTTTTGTGAACCTAGGAGGATGGGTCTTATAATTTAACCTGGCTTTCATAAATGAAACACTCTGAAAATTTATTATTCTTATATATAAGTAACAACAATATTTTGTTGTTGTTGTTATTACTATTAATAAGCAACTCCACAGGCTGTATTCAGCATGTTCTGCCAGGACATGCTATATTCTAAGTCCAACTTTAAGTATTTAGCTGGGCTATATTTCCATTTCTTCCTCACCTTATGCACCACTCATATGTAGAAAAAATATTTTTCAAGCCATCTGACATGGCAGCCTGCATTTACATACAGAGCAAGGGAGATGAAGTTGCTCAGGATAAATTTCAATTGTTTCTTAAAGTACACAGGCACAGATAGCAGTGGAAATACGAGGAATTTTCTCCATCACTCACATAGCAAATCATAGCTATGTGAAGACAGCAGATCTCTCATATATGAAGCCAATATTTTTAGGATAGCAGTCTGAGGTCGAAGTGCAAACCTTCATGAGCAATGGAGTCCATGAATGCATTGCTTGTATGTGCCAATAATTGATTGTCTGCACGTGGTTTTCATCAGAGAGTTTTAGGAAGTGCTTGAACAAATGTTACTTAGCTTGTGTGCTTATGGGTTTGCATGTGAATCTGAGCTTTTTTATTCTCTTTTTTTTTTTCTTCTTTGAGTTAAAAAATCAGTCTCTGAGTAGATAGAATGTAGTTCTTTTGAGGTTAGTTTAGGCTTTTTCAAACTGATGAAGCTCTCAGTGTCTGGCTGAGGGCAGAATCCTTCCAACACTGATCTTGTGCATAAAACTTTATGTCTGTGCATTTTCAGGATGCACAAAAATCCAGAGGAAAAGGAAAGCAATGGGCAAGAAGGGAAAGGGAAGCAAGAAGAAAAGAGTAGAAATTCAACAGTGAAAAATGAATTTCCATGTTAAGCATCCACTGATGAGAAATCAGGGTAACGATGCTACCAACACTGATTCATTACATTATCTGCTTCCACAAACCCCTGTGTGAACAGGAAAACGGAGTGAGAGAACACCACAAAACCAGCAGATAAAATTGCCAGTGTTCTTGATGTGCTGCTGGAAGAGAGCTCCTTGATCTGCTGCGCTCTGCAGACTGTCATCGTGCTCTGATCTGTGCCCTGTGGGGGACAGCCACCCGCTCGCTGCCTTCTGTCACACGTGGCAAAGGATCTGAGAAACAGAACCAGAGCTGCAGGCTGGGGTTCTCACTGTGGGTACCAGACACTCACTTTCTAATATTTTCCCCTCTTTACACTTTTCTTGTGGAAAGTAATAGGAGCTGTTGCTGCCAAAGGAATTTGGGAGTTTGGGGAATTCGGTTGTGTATGAATCCTTCTGCTCACCAGCTTGATAATGCACATGGTTTTAGGCTGTTTGTGTCTCACACAAGCATCCAAACTCTCAGGAGAGCACTGGCTGCCTGGATTTCACTGAAGCTTAATGGATGGTCCAAATACACTTGCCAGCCAAAAACTGCAAGTGTTTTCAAAGCAAATCTGAGTATAGGGTGGTATTTTTGGCTGAAGCACAAAATGCTGATGATGAAGAGAAGGCTTTTGGAAAGGCTTTAGCATTTCCACCTTTGAATAACCCTGTGAATTGAGCCATTCATGTCAGTAAGAAGGGAAGGAGCTGAAGGATAAAGCTCTTTGTGATCCTCCCATGCTGTCACTGTCACTTCTGACATGAGACATGTCAGGTCACACTGCTGGTGAAGGAGGGCTGGCTTTCTCCAAGGCTCACTCCAAGCTCTTCCATTTCCCCAGGAGAACACCAAACAGTGGTATGATCTACTTCAGACAAAGCAATATATGTAATTTTTTATAAAAAAAATGTTTTTCAAACAGTTTAAATAGCCTTGTGACAAGACAGCCTTGTACTTCCTGGGAATAAGAAATAAGAGAGCAAATGGAGGCTCATGAATTTTCCTTGGAGTTCAAGAGCGGGACATAATTTGCTGCACTAAGAAGTCTGATTTTCTGAATGGGTCTATAAATAGTGAATGCTTGGACTAACATTTGACAGCCAACAGAACCTCTGTTCTGTCTTCCCTGCAAGAAATGGTTTTTACAGCAATTTTCTCTGCCAAGGAAATGAACACATTCTGTGCTCAAAGAGATTAGGGACTGGCATGGGTAGATGTGTTTGCCTTCTAAAAAAGCCACTTATAAATGCTGTTTAAGAAGGAGAGGGCTGAATTCTGATCTTCTTGATATCCATGGCAAAGCTCACAGTGCTTTAGAAAAATCAGTTTGGAGAGAAGTGACAAATAGAATATGTTTTGCCATTAATCACTTTGATCTTGGTTTTAGAAGAGTTATTTCATGCCTAAACTGCCCTGGCATGGGAAGGTTTTTTCCTACAAAAAATGACCTAAATTACTGATTATTTGTCTTTTTTTTCTCTTGAAAGGACTAGATATTTTTCCAGGTCAGCAGCACTGACCTGGAAAATGATTACAGACCCTGGAGAAAAGGAAATTTCTTAATAAATCCAAGTTCTTCTTGACCAAAGCCAGACAAACATTGAGGTGTGTCTTATACATACATTAAGCAGTCATGTGGTTATTAATTTGTTTTTGTGGCTATGTTTGCCATTGGCTTTGAGCAGAACTCCCTGTCTCAGAGTTCTCAGCATGTCCCTGCATCCTCAGGAAGAGCCTGGGTGTGACATTCTTTGGGACAGGGCTCACCCTGCCATGGGTCAGAGATTTAATTCTTCCTTGGAGAAGCATGGATATATTCCCTCCTTTGGCCTTGTTTTCCATTAAAGGGAAGCAGCAGCATCAATAATAACAACACTACAAACACAGCAACTAAGATGGTCATTAAACTCAGTGTCCAGGTGACTTTAAAATAGATTTTAGGGATGATGTTCCAATAAACACTTTGACTTGAGCTTAATTGAAGTCTGGTGTTTTCAGAGTCAGGTATTTTATTTGTTCAATTATAGCTTTTAGTGATGGGAGCGGGAAACCATGCTAGAAACTGTTCTCAGCATTTCAGTCTTTGGAAAAAGGTGTCATAAAAAACCATTAGGGAGTGTGTTCCTGTAAAATTCTCCAGCCTGCCACTCCACACAGAAGGATTTGAAGTGGCTGACTTTGGCAAATGCTGCTTTGATCTAAAATCTCACCTGCTTTTTAGTTTGAATAGCATCACCATGGTCCTATACAACCTTTCAGAGCAGCTCAGTTATAAATAAGGAGACCAAAAGATTTGGCCCCTGTCTCTGATTACACTTCCAGTTTCAGAGGGAAGCAGCTCTATCAAAGTCAGAAAAAATAATGAAATTATAAACCCAACATGGGATTGAGGTCAGGCTCCTTGAATTCTGCTAATAATTATTATTTCTGGAATTTATTATCTTTATTATGGCGGTTCCTTGGAGCATCTTAGATAAGGACTTTAAACCCCCATTTATCTGAGAGTTTCGAGCTGCATGCCTGCTGCAGAGTGCATCTCTGTAACTAAAGCAGCCCTTATCACTTCCTGCCTGTCCTGGCTGAGCAAGAAAGAGAAACTCCTTATGGCACGTGCACAAATATGTGTCACTGGGTGATGGAGGGGATCTGCGCAGCAGCTGCGGCGCGTTTCAAAAGAGGGGAAACTCAGTGGAATAGGAGATGTGAATGCAGGAGCCTCCTGCAACACCATGGAGTTCCATGACACAGGAAGTGTCTGCACTGCCCATCTGCCCTGCTCCAGCTGTGCCACTTCACCCCACCAGCTGTGGTCAGCTCAGGACGCTTGGCATGGGCAACCCATCAGTGAGTGAATGCCTGACCAATGCACTGGCTTTGGGTGCTATAAATATCTTAAATATTATAAATATCTTTGTGGCCATGTTTGTGGGTCCCCAGGATGAGGGAAGAGGTGAGAATCTTGACTCCGTGTTTCAAAAGGCTGATATATTAATTGTATTGTATTGCATTGTATTGTATTGTATTGCATTGCATTGCATTGCATTGCATTGTATTGTATTGCATTGCATTGTATTGTATTATATTATATAATACATATATTATATTATATTATGTTATATTATATTATGTTATGTTATGTTATGTTATGTTATGTTATGTTATGTTACGTTACGTTACGTTATATTATATACTAAAACTATACTAAAGAAAGAGAAAGGAGAAATCAGAAGGCCAGCAAAAGAATGAATAATAAAATCCTGCGACTGACCAGAGTCCCAACACAGCTGGACCTGTGATTGGTCATCAAGTAGAAACAATTCACATGAGACCAATCAAAGATGAACCTGTTGGTAAGCAACTTCCAAACCACATTCCACAGCCATCAGATAATTATTGTTTACATTTCTTTTCTGAGGCTGCTCAGCTTCTCAGGAGAAAAATCCTAGCGAAAGGATTTTCATAAAATATGTCAGTGACATATCTTTATAAATATCTCTGTACATTAATCTCTTGGATAACTCTGAATGCTGAGGAAACACGAGTCTGTCAGCCTTCAGACATTAATTTATCTTTCCTGATGATGGATAGCTCTTTTTCAAGGTGCTTGAAGCTGCCTGGAAAGCTGGAAAAGTGGTGTAACCCAGCACAGCAATAATCTGACAAGCACAGATCAAGGAAATCACTTTTCCCCTCTCCAGAGTGGGGAAAAAAATGTGATAAACTTGCAAAATTTCAAATCATCATCACATTTTATGAGGCTGGACTAGAAGGCATGTGTGTCAGAGAAGTACATACATAGGAGTGTTTATAGTCATATTATTATATTGCTCAGATTAAGTGATTTATAGTAAAAGAATCCGCACTCAGGGGTCCATGAGCATCACTTCTTCACAGGCGAGAGTTGCCTTAGGACTAAAATGAAACAGGTGCAGAAAAGAGATCAGTCAGAAAAGCAACCACACTTGAATGTCTGTTATTGTTGAGAAGACACTGAGACACTAATTGACCCTTACAGGAGATGCTTCACTGTCTCACTGCCTGAAATATTTGTCAAAACTGTACAGAAGGATGCTCAGCTGCAAGAGAACTTCATAGCAAGAAGGGCTTGAAGCAACATTATTTAATGAAAAAGAAAGAAGATCAAAGCAAAGCAGATTCTAATGTCTGAGAGAGAGCTGAGCAATAGTCTGATAGTTATAGCTGTCAAACCTGGGAGGGACATGAACTTCTGCAGGTCTGTGTGGCTCTCTGCAGACAGCAAAGCAAGCAGCATCCTTTCATCCCTTTAGCTCTACAGAGAGGTCTCTGGATCCCTGCAGACTGGGGAATGCACCTCTGCTCCTTCCTGCAAGATTAAAATAGGGATAACCTCTCTGGTCTATTTGCCTTTATAAATTTAGTTTTTAGTCCCAGAGAACACAGTGAGTCAAGGGATGTTAAATTTGTATTTACAAGAGGAAAGCAATATGCACAAAAAATTGTCCAGTTGAACTCACGTTCTCTTAAAGCCCCAGAGTCTGTTAAAGCAAATAGGCTCCTCTGCAAGGAGCACCCTAAAAACAAACACTTCATGGCAAGCAGCAAGTGCTTAAATTCCTAGAAAAGCTTTCCAAGCCATGGTGTGCACAGCCATGACTCAAAGGCTATTCTGAGTGAAGAAGATGATTTACAGAGAATTCTGTGCAGGTGGATCAGCAGGTCCTGTGTTTCATAGTGGATGTGTTCTACTCTCTAGGTATGTTATGCTGTCTTGAGGAATGAATCATCTGTACTTGAAGAAGTCCTCAGGCATCCATCAAACATAACCTGGAGCTTCACAGCCAAGTGCCTCTCTCTTCCTGGAGGCATTCCATCCTCTGGCATGACCCTGGATCTCCATGGTGAGAGAACAAGGGGCTGTTTGCTAAGCTCAGGTGAATTCCCACACTCAGAGTGACTGACAACAAAACTCTCATTTTCTTCACTGGAAACCTTTAATGTGACTCCATCCCTGAATAATGCAGCTCCTGTCATTCCAATTGTGCTTCTGAAGTCTTTGCAGATGTTTTTCTTTCCATTCACTCAATAAGAGTGATGAAAAACTCTCTGTAGCTTTGCTTTCACATCTCTGCTTCTCTCTGGAGTGAAGCAAATCTGTCCCTAAGCAGCTGGAAAAGGAAGGATAATGTGTGATAATGATCCCAGTCTGACCTCCACAATATCGATCCTGACTGTGAGATTGGACAGATTCCTTTGGTATTGCTGTGGAAGAACTTTTTTCCTTATTTTATTTCTAAAAGTTCATGCTTTCCTGTTCTTTGAATAGTGGTAATGGTAAAAAAAAATTCGGGGGCGGGGGGTGGGAAGAAGTGATTAAGAGAAAATTCTCATTTTATTCCTGGAGGAAGTGTGATTTTTGCATTCCCTAGGTTCACTTAAAGTTACCTGAAGATGCAAACACCTCATCTGTGTTTTTACTCCTCAGGCTTGCTGGGGATAGAAAATCCCTTACCTGAAGCCACTAGATGGTGCAAGCAGACCTCGCTGCTGCGGGAAGCCCAGCGCCAGCAGACGGCACGGCTGAGAAGGACTCAAATCCTCCCGTCTGCTCCTCAGCTTTCTTCTGCCAATGTAACCAGAGAACGCCTTCGAAAATTCTGTGCAACATCAGAACAGTGAGATTGTTAGATGGGGACTTTAGGAGCAGGAGGATATGAATGAAGTTTGGGAAGGAAAGAATAACAAAATACTTCACACAGAATAGCCAATCTGTTATTGGGTTTAATGCAAAAAGGGGCCACAAAGATCATTTGATGTGCTGCCCTACATGCATTGTCACAGAGAGAGCATAGATTTTTAAGATGCTCCTTGATCAGTTCTTATCCATGTCACACCGCAACAAGTTTTTTTTTTTTTTTTTTAACATTCCTTTTAGAGAAAAAATATATAGGAAGTATTGAAAAATCTCAAATTTCTTGATCATGGCCAAATGAATGGGCAAACAGAGGCACAGAAGACTTGGAGCCCGTAGGAGCCCAGGGCCAGAGCCAGAACCAGCAGCTGGGTCTGCAGTGCTGCTGCTCCCTCTGCCTCTCTGCAGTTCCTCCCCTGTTCCTCAGCAGGTGGAAAGAGTTTCCTGCAGTGGAAATCACTGCCCAAAGCAGGGACAGAGGAGGTGACAAAGTGTCAGTTCCTGAGCCAGGCCCACCCAAACCCACATGGGAGGCAGGCAGTAAAAACTGAGACCTTGGCAATCCTTGTTCATTCAGGGAGGGTAAAAGCGCTGCCCACATTGCTCTGCATGCAATTCTGATGGCAAGAGAGGCTGATGTAGAGCAGGGCATTTTATGCTCTGGTTTTTATTTTAATTTGGAAAAATGACCTAAAGGAAATGACAGCCTCCCTTGGCATTATTTGCCCTCATCCATTGAAGTGTGGTAATAATACCTTTGAGGGCTGTGGCAAAGCCTAATGTGCTGTTTGCTCACCATAGGATAAAAGATTTAATTAATACCAGAGGAGGAGCTAGATTCCAATTCTTTGTTCCCATAATTGATCTCTACAGGCCTTTCTAGCATTAGAAAAATGAACATCTCAGACAGAAAGACTTATTTTGAAGCTTATTGTCTTTCACTGACAAAAAATCACTGGATACACACACAACATTTTAAAAAATCAAACCAAACCACCATCCATCACACTGCAATTAAAATAATGGTCAAACCAAACCCTAACACAGCCAGAACAATGCTGAATTCAGGGTGTGTTGGAAGACAGGGGAGTTCTTTAAACTCATATCACCAAGCACAGCCCATGCACTGGTGGTGTGAGATGGGTAATCACTTCAGGAACTCAGTGGGAAGGTGTTTGTCACAATTTCAGGGTTAGGAACAGAGAAATAAAGCAGATCTGCTTGAAGGATACCCCGAATGAACAAGTTTTCTCTTCTGGCAGAGCAGTTCCCCCTGCATTTCCCACCATGTCAATGGAAGCAACCAGCAGGGAGCTTTTCACAACCACTCCTTAAAGCTGGTGTCACAACTCAGCAGTGCCAGGAGCTGCACTTGGTGACCCTTGTGAGTCCTTTCCAACTGAGGATATTCTAATCTATGAATACTGAATGCCACAATGCTTCCTGGATGTGAAATTTATGTCTCCACTCAGATTTCAGACCAAAAAACCATCTCTGAGATATGCCCCTCAAGGCACACTGTGACTTTTCTCCTGCTTTGGAGCCCCGGTCTTTGATGGAAGCCTCCAAACATCATTTTTGCTTCCTGAGTTATCTCTGAAGCAAACTCTGCCATTTCCATCCCACTGCAGGCAGTGATTTTTCCTATTCTGCAGCCAGTCAATATTTGAATTGGCAGGAAGATGGGGTGTTTCAAAGGACAGATAATCTTTTATTTGTTCTCTTCCATCCTTGCTTATACTCGGCCCAGACTTCTGCTTAAATGTCTCCAGCTTCTCTTATTGTTATTTTTAGTGGAATTTAAGTTCCAGTGGTGGAGGCCACGGGACTTGAATCATTCCAGCCCCTGGTCCTGCTGGCATGGCTGATTATAACTGCAGCAGGCAGGTCTGATGCAAACACACCAAATGTCATCTCCTGCACCACAGCCCCGTCCCAGAATAGCACCGACCTCACCACCCCTCCAAATGCTGCCTGGATGCTGAACTTTGCCTGCCCTGAGTGCAGGAGGAGGAAATGCAGTGCTCAGGGAAGGAGGATGGCTGCCAGCAATGGCAACCAGCACACCAGGCATGGCTGATGGGGCTGTGAAGGAAAGGGGATGCTGAGCAGGGGTGACATGCTCCTCAGTGTCATTCCCAGGCCATGGAGGGGACTGTGTGACCCTGGGGTACTTCCTGAGAGGAGGAGGGAGGAGAATGGGTGCAGATCCCTTCTGCTGTCCCCTTCTGCTGTCCCTTTTGCTGTCCCCACTGCTGTACCTGGCAGGGATTTCTGTGTGTTTGCTTCAGGAGGAGAGAACAGAGCAGGGGCTGAGGATGCAGAGCAGATACAGCAACCACCGTGCCCTTCCCCTGTCCTCCCTGTCTGCCCTCCTCCCACTCCCCCTGGCTTCTCCAGGGCAATTCCCACATCATTTCAGACAGAAACCCGGGCAGAAATCAGTGTGGCAGGGAGCAGCATGGATTTACAGCCAGGGCTGCTGAGAGGGACAGGACAGGGCAGCATCAGCACTGAGCCCCTGGGGCTGCTCTGCAGATCCAGGGCTGAAACCCGACCCAAACCCACCTTACCAACACAGATTTGAGCAGAAATCAGTGTGGCAGGGAGCAGCATGGATTTATGGCCAGGGCTCCTGAGAGGGACAGGGCAGCACCAGCGCTGAGCCCCTGGGGATGCTCTGCAGATCCAGGGCTGCACAGAGGGGTGAAACCCACCCTAAATCCATCTTCCCCACACAGATTTGTTACTCTGGACTTCTCAGAGCTCTCACTCACTTTTGGCTGTGACCTGGGGCTGCAGCAGCCTCTGCTTTTCTGGGCTGGGGTTGTTGGCAGATAAGAGCAATACTCACCACAAGGGCTGCTCACGCATGGAGGGAGAGCATGGACATGGACAGAAAACGAGCCTGTTATAGGTAAAAGTTAAGTTATGTTAAATTAGGGTAAATAGTTCAATCATATTGTATTAATTATGTTCTATTAATTGCATTATGTTAAGAATGGGGGGGCGTTCATATTCATAACAAGCCCAAACATTCATTTTTCTGCCTGCCCAGTGAATGCTGCTTCTCTTGTTAAAAAAGACTGGCTGGAAAGCTGTAACAAAAGGCTCAAGGGTTATATCAGAGCAAGCAAATTGTTTTGGTGAGTATTAAGTAACATTTATAATTTAATTTTTTTTGGGAGAAACAAATTTTAAAAAGAGCAAGATCTGTTACCTTTGAAACACCTATCGCAAAAGCAGTGTGCTTTAATAAGATCATATATCCATAGGCAATTCTTGGCAAAGCTTACAGGACCCAGAAAGGAAACGTTAACATTTAAAAGATGTCTTTGTTGCTGTTTAATGATCTTTGCTATACATTTCAGACCCAACTCTCTTTCTGACTCTACAAGTTGTGTATATAAAACTGACAAATAGAAACAGAAACATGTTATCTGTGCAATCAAATTGGACTAACCACACACAAAAGGGTATCTAATATTATCAGCCTTCTACACTGAATGGATTGTTGTCTCACAAAGAAATTCAGCTGGATTGCAGTATTTGATAAACAGCAAGAAGGGGAGTGTCCTGCCTGTGCAATACCCACGAGGAGCAGTTCCAGCTCCAGGATATTGTTCTGCTTTTGTAAACATTTCCGAGGCAGCCCTGCTGCATGGTCGATGGCAGTGCTGTTTGTGCTCGGGTGGTGATGCTCAGGTGCAGTGTAACAGCCTGCTCAGCTCGGGGTGCCTGGTGGAGGTGCTGCAAAGGGCACTGATGAGCTCCTGTTGGGGCTGGCTCTGGTGTGGAGGGAGCCTGCAGGCCCAGCCAGGCACTGGGAGTGATTTATTTTTATTTATTATTTTGTTATGCACTGCATCACTAAATAATGGAAAGGCAATTCCTGCCCTGAGCAACACCTGGTTACTCCAAACAGCACAGGGAGGGCTGCATGCAGGAGTGCAAGGGCACTGGCGCTGCCTGGGGTCAACAGGGAGCGATTTCTGTGTGCCAGGATCTGTGTACTCACGGGCTGAGGGACAAGGACAGAGTTTATTTAATTCTTCTTTAGAGAATATTTTTGGTGTCAAGAACAGCAGAAGAGGAAGGGCAGTTGTCGCAGACATTTCTCCACAGAAATCCTTTCTTTCAGATTTCTGCGTCTTCGGGAGGCCAGAGGCCCCCGAAGAGAAGGTAAACAATTATTATCAGCTGCTGTGGAATGCAATAGGATTCACCTTGATTGGCTCATTTTCTATGTTTATAATTAAGAGCCAATCACCAGTTCAAGCCAGGGGACTGAGTCCTTGGCCACAACTTTGTTGTGGGCTTCTTTTCTATCTATTCTTATCTTAGCTAGCAGCTCTGCAAACTTCTCTCTATATTCTATTTAGTATAGTCATAATGTATTATATCATATATTAATAAATTCAGCCTTCTGATTCAAGATACAAGATTCACCGTCTCTCTCTCACCAGCAGCGACCCACACAGGTCGCTGTAATAGGCAGTATGTTTATTAACAACATAAGGAGTGTGAGACCAGCAGGGGAGCATCCTGAAGCTGGCAGAGAGTGCCCCAGGCACACCCTGAGCCAGGCTCTGCTCCTTGCAGCAGCCTGGCTACTCTGGTGTCACTGGACGCAGCCCCTGCGCTCTCCAGCAGGTGCAGAAAATGCAATTAGTTGCTATGGATATTGATCCTGCCTTTGGAGTCTAACTTTGAAGTTGGTTTGGGTTATCTGAAAAACAAAGATGCAGCATGATGCCGCGCCTTCACTAGGGTTGCAAATTATTTCTTTTATCCTCGAATTTTCCTTTTGTTGCTTTGCTTTCTCTCTTTTATTTATTCTTGTGAAGAGGCAGTCTGTGCAAATATTGTGATTTGAAAATAGAGGCAATGGAGACAGCCTATTGAAATCTCCTTTCATGTAGATGCAGGCTCAAAGCAGAACTAAATCAGAGGTTTTTATTTTTGGTTTTTTTTTTTTTTTTTTGCAAAGAAGTGGGAGCACCTGATTATTTTTGACAAAGAGAAATCATATAGAAAGAAAAACATAGTATTTGATTGCAAGTGAAATTCTAGAGGTGCTCAAGATACAATTTGATCCAAACTGAGACTGCAAACAGCCCAGAATTCAGATGTCCAGCTTACAAAAAAAAAAAAAAAAGGTTACTTAGAAATATCAAGATTTGAATTCTGAATTTCCAGAACACTTGAAGATTACAGGAGCTTGATCCTCAGATCCTTGGTTTGCCTGTATCTTAAAGTTATGAGGGATCTGCTACTATATACTTACATGAAAATCTAAGCAAAAACAGGAAAAAGGTTTTACATTTTAAAAAGCATTATTTAATTTAGGAAATTAAAAATATTTATTTCAAAAAAATAATCAGTTACATATATACAATGTTGAAAAACTGCCCAGGAGGTGAAAAAGGTCATTAATATTTTGGTGCTTCATATTTCTTATCAGAAGCTTTTCCTTATGATTGTTCACAATGTAGAATTTCAAAAGCATGTTTAATTTCCTCTGGAAAAAGAATTTTAATCAGAAATCAGGAACAGTTATTGGGAAGCAACTGGCATCACTTCTTCACCTTCTTTATTGCAAGCAATCTAGATAGTTAATTATAATTATAATTATGGTTATAGATAAAACTTGCCACTTTCAGTGGATATATCTTAACTGGACTCCTCATGGAAAAGGCACAGAAAGAGAAGGAAAAACTGAATGAAGAAATGCTCTCCTGTTAAAATCCAGAGCCTTTTTCCCATGTCAGGGCTTTAAATAATGAATTAAGCCAAAGCAGATATTCATCTTTAGTACAAGTCAGTGTGATGCTCAGTCCATTTCCCTTTCAATCCAGAATATGTGGTCAAAATGGGATTTCTGCTTTAAATCTGCACATAATTCTCGTGTGAAGCATCTGTAATGCCTGGATTTTGTCCCACTAACTTCAGACATTTCTGAAAAGGCAAAACCAGCTTTCTTTATGTAAGAATTTCCTTTAATAAAAACCAAAAAATCCTAGCCTGTAAACCTGGGGCTGTTTATTATTCATAAAGCTATTCTTGTCCATAACTTCTCACATATGATTGGAGTCCCTAGAAGGTAAAAATCAGAAAATTGTGTGCAAAAATATTCACCAGCCCAGTCATAAAACACAGCGAAAGATCTGAAAGTTGGAGGGAAGAGACTATGAACGTGGTTCTCCCTTAATTTAGCTGAATGAAGCAAACAAACCTTTAGAAAATGAAAATGAAGAAATCAGATAATGAATAACAATAAAGGCTCATTAAAACTTAGACGTGCGCCCCTCAAATATAATTACCTTTAATATGATTTCATCAGATGTCACTGGAGAGCTGGAAACTCATAATGGTGAAACACTTTCCATCAGCGAGGAGGTCTCACCGGGCTCTATAAATATTGACAGTGACTCTTCCTGCAGGGAAAATCTGGTGCCTGGAGATGTTAAATGTGATGGAGCGCCCAGGCGGCGTCACAGGGGGTGCAGGATGGAAACCTCCACCCAAATTCACACTTGGGATGCTGAACCTTTGTCAGATCTGAATATCTAACTGTGCAACCTCCCTCCCCTAGGATGTTTAAACTTCACGAGGATTGACTGACCTGCCCTGGGTCCAAACACCAGTTGTGGTGAGCTGCCCTGGAGAGCAGAGGAGCTAGAAGGATTTATGACTTTGGAAAAGCTGTTCCTAAATATTTGCTCTGTGATTGCCTTTGTTTACACAGGAAACTGGAAGGAAAAATGATATAAAATTGTGTAAACTTTATAAAACTTTAAACTATATATAAACAATATGCTATTAACTACAGCATGTAACTATATGACTTATAAACTATAAACTATATAAACTTTACATAACTTTTAAAAAAAGCCAGGATTATGTTTATTACATTAATACTACATGCTTATTATGTAAATAAACAAACATGTATCAATTACATAATTATATAATTAGATATTATATAAATATGTATTATATAAATATATGTTAATTATATAAATATATGTTTATTATATAAAACCAGGATTGCATGACAAAGAAGATACTCCATGTCACAGAATCCTGATTTTACATAAGTTCTCTTTCCTTTCCAGAAAGGCAAAAATGTTATAGAGTGAAAATTCAATACCTTTGATGTCATGCACAGAGGAATCCCTTCACTCCCTTTGCAGAAATACTCTCCTGCTCATGGGCTGCTCCCTGGATAAAGATGGATGTACTGAAGGTTTTTAAAGTGTTCAGCAAATCACATTTTTCGATTTCATGGCTTCTGTGGTCTTATCCATTGTGTTGCACTCTGCTATATTAAAGAAAAAGAAAATCTCTTGCTGCCAAACTAAGCCTTTTTAATGCTGTCAGGAAAAGCTCTGGCTTCAGCTTAGTTTTCGCAGTTCATGGCTTCAAATGCATCTTTAGATTCAGCACTGGCTCTGTTATTTGTAGTGAACTTTTCAATACCAAAGGCCTGAATCTCTCCCTTTATTTGTAGTTAATTTTCAACATCCAAGGCCTGAATCTCTCCCCCCAGGACCCTGAGAGGAGGATTGGTGCTGACCAGGGCTCCCAGTGACTGAGTGAAGTCTCACCTGAGAGCTGCTCCAGACTCCCCTCTCTAGGGAGACCCTTGCTGATCTCTTTCCTCCCCTGTGGGTAGGCTGATGGCATTTTGTTACCCCTGCACTCCTCCTTTTCCACCTGCCAGACACCACCATGGAAGTTCCTTGCCATTGTACCTGTTAATTCCTGGTTTTAACCATCTCACACCAGGCCAGTTTTGCTCCTCTGTTGTGTTACTTGGATAAAATGGCAAAAATGAAGGCATCTGAGAGAGTGCAGGTGTAAAGAGGTAATCTATTGAACTGCTTTCCCCTGGAAGATCCATGGAAATCCTCCAGCCCATGTACCACTGAGGGCTCATCTAGGACCTGAGAAGCTGTCACTAACACACCAGGGAAGTTTTGAGCCTTAAAAGTGGAATATCACATAAAAATATGCAGCAAGTTCACTGACAGCCAGGACTTTCTTCACTGCTGGGAGCCCTCTGGCTCATATTTGCTTCCTCTTTTTCTGAATGCATTTAACACAGCTTCATGCTTTTACTCGTCGTGTTCCCTTGGAAAATGTCCATAACGACACCAGGAAAAGCTCAATCAATATAAATGTCCAGTTGCAGTGCATATATTATATATATTTTTTTTTAGTAGGATTGAAAGCAAAACTGCAGATCTCAGTTTATGAATGTATTGTATCCACACCTGCATATAAATACATGTGTTTATACATTAGTGTGACATTACATGTCTGAGCTCATGGACCTCTGCACATACAACAAAATTATCTATCACATTAAGACTAGACAAGACTCACAAAAGCTTGAAAAACTGACAGAAAACAGAAGGGAGCACAGCCAGTTTTGATGGTTTCTGACAATAAATAGTAACCTTTATTTTTAATTTACATACCACAGGCCACACACGACATCCATGGGCAAACCCTGCTATAGCCAATGGAAATATATCCATTAACAACACCAATTTATTCTCCCTTCATTTCAGGCTTCTACAAAGCAAACTAAAATATGAAAAAAAGCAGGATTTATGCTGAGGGAAATGAATTCTTTAATTTGAATGCATTGATCAGGAATGAATAATTTGCCCCATGTTTTGGGGTCATTAGTGTGGGAGAAAGTGCAGTGCAGTCCAGCAGAGTCTATGTTTAGCAATGGTATTTCTCATAGAGCATGAAGTTAATTAGTCCCTAAGAAAATTCCCCCTCAGTCCCTTGTGGATTTCTTTCTGGAAAACCTCAGAAAGTCAATACAGAAGTTCCTTTTAATGCTATGCACTTCTACTTAACTCTATTTTTCAGTGTAGGACCAGGACGAGTGTGGCAGTCTTGAAGGTTGCTCACTGATAAATACACACACTTTTCTGGGCTCTGTAATTGCAGCCATTAATAAGGAAAAAAATGGGGAGGGTTGTCCTGCTTGGATTTGCTATTGCTAAAGCCACTGCTGAAGGAAAGAGGGTGTGTAAGCACCCCAGGATTTGCACCTTCAGGCCTGGGCACATGAACATCCACCAGCACACGAGCACTGCTGATAAATACACCATGGATTTCAGTGGATCCCCAGGGAAACCAACAGCTCTACTCACAAAAAATGGTTGTACACCAGTTTTTCTGCTGTTTTCTTCACTTTTGATTCTTCCCTTCCCCTGTTCTCCTTCTGCCCTGCTTCCCATGCCCATCATTAATTCTGCCACCTCAAAAGCTTTTGGAGAACAACCATTATGGGGAAATTTCTGCCAAGGGCAGCCCAGACCAGGAGTTCCAGCCCTGCTGCAAACTCACAATGATTTCCTTAGCACTGACATGGTTCCCTTTCATTTGAGCAGCTGTAAAAAATTACAGGCTCTGAAATCTCTGTGTATTGTTCCCTCTGTGAGTGGTAAGGATCTGCTGGAGCCAAGTTCCCTTCCATATGTGTAAACTGCTCTCCCCAGGAATACTCCTGCTAACTCCGCTCTAACCAGCCACTGCCAGATTATTTCTAGGCTTTAAAAAGATTTCCTTCAACCAAACACATTTAGGATTTTCTAATAGCAATTTAAACCTAATCTGAGAATGCCTGGAAGTGGAAAATGAGTTCTACATGCTGGGGATAGTGTTCCATTACCAGTAATTTATTGTCTTTAAGAGCATCACTGGAACATTTATTGACACAACAAAACACAGACATTTCTGGTTTATTGTAAAATCTCATTGTGCTCAGCCATTTGTGACTAAGCACAGCAGTGCAATTTGTACTCCCAGGCAGGGCTTCTTATTTTTCCAAGTGTGTTTAAACTCATACGAAAATTATACAGCCTAAGGGACAAAAAAAAAAAAAAATCTCCTGTTGGAAATCAGAGTCAAACCACAAGCTGTATTGGTGGAAGAAAATCAATTAAGATCTTTAGAAAGGAACTTGGCTCAAAAAATTTACTGCAGCATTTCCAGTTGTGTATGCTGGTATCTAAGAGATTGTGACTGGTTTGTTGAAGCAAAGGGTCTCAGTCATTTTAGATTGTAAATAATGGTTTTCTGTGTTAAGAATTCAACAAACTCATGTAGGATACAAACTTAGTATTTTTTCTCTTCATTGACTCTAGAACAGATATTTCAGAGAAATACAATTTCTAATTAAAAGTTACACAATAGAAAATGCTTTTAAAAAATACTTATATATTTATAATTATTGCTAAGACATTTTAGATCAAGTCCTGCAAAGTCACATCTTGAAGTCAGGGATTAAACATGTGGGTAACTTTTAGGTCTGTCAGAGTGCTAGAGTAGAAATCTTTGAATTTCACCCATTGGCAGTGGGAGATCCTGAGTGAGTCACAGTGGCTGAGAGGTGCAGCTCACACACCCCACATTTCACTGATGTTCTACTGCACTCTTCAGAGCAGTCTTAGAAGTGTATTTTGCAAGGATTCAATGAACTGTTCAATGTCAATTTTTAACCCTCAGATATTTTAGAGGCTCTCGTGCATTTTTATTTTGAATATATTTATTTCTTGGTAGATCTCACCAATCAACTTGGCCTCTATCACCTATCAAAAGAAAAGCCCATTGACTTCTTAGGTTTTTTCCTACTTGCAAATGTAGGTGGGTGGCAGAAACCTCTTCTTCTGCCTTCCCCTCTTTCCTGTAAGACCAGGAGATTTCATGTAAAGCCTTGTCCTGTAAAACTAATGTGATTTCCTCCAGAGCAGGCAGTTAACATTTCTCATTGACTGCACTTACATCTAACACATTGCATAAAGCTCTGAAGAGATTTCATTTATGCCAGCAATATAAATAAGGCCATACAAAAGCTTTTTGTCCCCAAGCTGATCTAGTATCTTTGTTCCTGCATTAGAGGTGTTTGTTTTCTTGCAAGCTCTGACTGTTTCTTTGTGCTCTTATCCCATAATTATTTCATTAGGACCCATGAGGCTGCTGCATCAGCAGAGCCCATTCAGCCCAGGTGTAGCTAAAATGATAATCTGTGGGAAGCAATCACAGCATTCAGCAGCCTGCAGGTCACACCTGCTCAGGGCGGTGGGCTGGTTTTGCATTATGAATTTTCCACAGGGTTTATTCCAGGATAATACATTTAGAGGTAGGTCTGGCAGACAATTCAAGGATTTTAGAGTGGATTCACTTTTCATGATGGGTAGGATTTGCAATTAAATCTTAATTAAGCAAGGCAGCTTTTTTGAAGCCTCTTTCACTGATGATTGTGTATTTGAGGGAGTCTACTGTGACATCGTAATTCTTAAAAATGGCAGATGAATCTTGTTTTATTTAATTCACACTTAACTTGCCCTTTAAAGAGACAAAGTTACAGCTTGGTTTAACATTCTTAAAGCCAACTGCATTTAAAATGTGTTAAAGAACAAGGAATGTTGTTCTCCACCAGAATTCCCAGGCTGAGTGGGTTGTGCACCATTATCCTGAATTACTGATCTTAGGCACACGCATCCCTTTGTGTACCTGTGTCTGTGAACACAAACTCATCCTGCATTCTCAATGCTGAACGTTTTTCCTTATAAAAGGAGTTCACAGTTGGTGCCTGGAGGGAGCTGTGTTTTCCTGCAGAGCCACCTGGAAGACACCAGTTTCTAAGACATGTAAGCAGTCAATATAAACACAATTCACATGCAATGACTGAATTCCTCTGAGCTCCAGGGATAAGAAGGACTTTTTTTTTTTTTTTTTTTTTTTTTTTTTTTTTTTTGTCAGAGGCTTTTTAGTTTCAGACAGGTTTCTGAAGAAAATAATTAGATTTGTAAAACTGAGAGCAGCATTTCTCCCCATTGATCACAGAGCTAAGAGTGGCCCCAGGGCTGCGTTCACTCCAAAGGGAAAACCAGCTTGGAAGGAACAGATACAACAAGGTGTTATTTAGCCCAGTTATTTTCCAGCTTTTAATGTGCTTGGCAGAGCCTCTTTTTCTTGTCAGATGAAGCATGTCAGATCTCTCCATCACTAACCTGTGGTCAGTAACACCAGAGTGCTCAGACAAAATGGAAATGCCATGGAAATGCTGAAAATAGCTTCCCTGGGCATCTTGCAGGGTGATGGTTCTCCTGGACAGCTCATGAGCACAGAAACATTAAATCCTCTGCCCCATGCAGCTCTTGGCAATGTTTGCTCTCAGGAATGAAAATATTCTGGGTGCAAGAAGCCAGCAGAGAAATGATGATGCTGTGGGGTGTGGGATGGAGGGCACTGCCTCTCCTTCCTCTCCTGCCTCCTGTTCTTGAGGTTAAATTCTCAGGCAAGTCCAAAAGATGAGGATATACCTGGAATACATTCAGGTATATCTTAATATCCTATATATATATAAAAATATATAAAACCAATGGTTATATATATATATATATATATATATATATATATATATACTTTAGCCACCACGTATATATGTAGACAAATATGTTCCCAGCTAAACCTAAACATCCTTTTTATGCTGTAACTCGTTTAAGTGTCCCAGGTGATGTGTTTTCTTCAGGGGTTTAGACAGGGAGCAGGATTAAGTGATGCTTTTCTGCTCAAGCAGTTCCCCAAGTACAGAATTGTCAAATGCTTTTTTTTCTAATGTGCATAGCAAAATACTTTAAAAAATAAATTTTAAAGACATCTTACCGTAGAATCAAATTTCCTAAATGTGAAATGCAACGAAAATTTCAGACCTTCATCGAAACCCTCACAATATTGTATTTTTGATTTGTTTTCAGTGTGAATTGTACAAAGCAAACCTGAGGGAACACCATCTCAGACTGCTACTACTATTTTAGTAGTGATTACGTGTGAACAATATTTTAGAAATAAGTGCCCTAACTTGAAAGTCTTTATTTTTGAAGAGGTTAAATTATTCAGTGCATATAGATCTGCCATTATGTGTAGAAGTCCAGGATTTTGTCCATGACACATATATACATGTGTGGTCTTCCAAAAGCATCACAACAAAGAATCACCTATTTATGTTCGTATTTCCACCTACTCTTCCACGACAGCTTTCCTACATCTGTAAACACCTCCTGCACAGTTTCTTGCTGGATGTGGAAGTGTCTGCCCTGTATTCTGACATTGAAATTAATGTTGTTGTTTCTATTCAAAGGGAACAAGTGATATTTTACTCCTTTTTAGCAGAGACACAGGAGCTGTTCTATCCCTCTTCTTCTCCCCCTTTCTCCACCCTGAGCCTTTCCAGCTTTAAAAATTGCCCCCTCAGAGCATGTCAGACCTGGTTATCACACACACAGCTGTTCAGCCAAACAGATATTTAGCATTATTGATGAATTGGTCAGTGATTCTCTCACAAGCAAAATTTCTGCTTTTTTTTTCCCCTCTCTCCTCTGAACATTCCATGCCATAGTGAGCAGTTGTGTATATAGAAATACACATCCACTTTTGTATAGATAGAAATACACATTCACTTTTGCAAATATAGAAATCCACATCCACACGTACACTTTCTGTAGGTTATAATTTCTGCAGATTAAAACACAATGCACACCCTGTGTGCCTGGAGAAGAGGAGATGCATTATTCAGTGGAACTAACTCCCACCCAGTCTCACTGCAGACTAATTAGCAGCATGGCTGTCGGGCACAGAGGGGGGAAAAAAAGTCTGGAAAGGGCTGCAAAGGATGAGAAAAGCTGGCTAAGGGTATTACTTGCTATTAGTAAAATATAAGCTGCCAGGTATGGCTTCCAACTTAAATGGTAAGAATTATTTATAGCAGGAATTCTTCCCCAGCAGCAATAGCTGCCAATGATTAATTCATACAGAAAGCTGAGTAAATGATGAAGTATTGCAAATTAAAACTCCAAGCACTAAAAATAAATGTAAATCTTAAAAAGAGACAGCTTCAAAAGGGATTATTTTCCCAAAGAAGTCAGCAAGGTAATGCACTTCTCTGACTGGGCTGTGAGAACCAGGAGGGCTTTTCCTAAATTTTAACATTTAAGGAACCTGTAGGCAAATGAGCAAAATTCCACTTCTCCCTGGTGCTTGCAATGGAATCACAGAATGCTTTTGGTTGGAAAGGGTCTTAATGATCATCTCATTCCTCTTGACCAGATTGCTCCAGGCCCCATCCAACCTGGCCTTGGACACTCCCAGGGATGGAAAGCATTTATAAGTCCTGAAAATTTTTATTTCTAAATAAATATATGCTTTTGGAACTAATTTCAGAGTTTATTTATTTTAAAATGTTCTTATTAGAAGTTTATTTCATATTAATTTCTTATTAAAATTAATAAAGTGATCACATTATTAAATATGGGTCTAATAAGCATGTGTATAGTTAAAGGAGTCAAAGCAAATAAAATGGAGCTGACCAGCATTTTTCAAAGCATGAAAGCATTTGTGCTCCACTGTTCTGTTGAAAGCTAAAATAACAACAGGAAGAAACAACTCCCTGGCTTTTCTTCACTCTTTTTTGAGCAATCTTAATTAGAAATTACAGGATAGGAAAACCTTATAATCATCAACAGCTGATTTTGGCTGTGGCTATTCCTTTTCTGCTTGTTCTTCAGTAGACACAGAGATGGCTGGTTGAAGACAAATGGGTTTTAGTGAGGGAATAATTTTTTGCCTGAATGCAGTTCACAGCTGCAGAGCAGCAAACCTGGCAGGCTCTGCCCTGCTCCCTGCCTGGGGAACCCCAATTCCATCAGCTGGATGGGGAAAGCAAAATATCCAGGTACCAACAGGCATCTTCACATGCAGATGGGTGGTTTTGAGGGCTCTTCTGTCTACCCAGGCTAATAGAACAGGCATGATTCTGCATTTATATTTCAGCATCATTCATCAAACAATCAATTAGCTGAAGGCAAGAGAAACCAGGATAAAGGGAGTGATGTAAAACTCCAGCAAAGTGAGCAGATATTGTCAGTGTGTTGTAGCACCACAGCAAGAGAGGGATGAGGAGGAGAAAAATGCCACAAGAAAGGACTGAGAGAGGAGGCACAGGAAGGAAAATGTCATTGTCATTTCCCCCCTGTCATGTCATTGATTCCAAGAGATAGAAATAAATTGCTTCTACAGTCATGCCCCTCTTTAGGAATGATCAGAAAAACATCTTATTTCTCTCCACATCTGCTTTTTGACAGGTGACAAAGCAAAAGCATTGCTGTTGATTCTCTCTCCTGTGAACGGTTGAGAACAAAAAATACCCAGGCCCACATTTTCCTGGTAGAATTATTGACATTCCACTGACATGCATTCCATATTAATGCTGCTCCTGCTGCTGACCAGAGCTGGTGCTGCCCTCCTCCTACTGCTATCCATGCAGGCTGTCAACCAAATAATGTCACTTTTTAGCCAGTGCCTTCAGTATCTGACACCTGAAAGATGAAACATTTCTTCTCACTTCAGTCCAGTTGATTGTATTTTTCTATCACTTCAGTCCAGTTGATTGTATTTTTCTATCTCCTCTGAATACAGAAGTCCTTTTTTGAAAATTCAGCTTCAAATGTGAATGTGTCCAGCTGCTGAAGCTGCTGGTTAAAAAAGTTTAACAACCCCAAACCAATTATTAGCCATCATTCAAGAATCAATAACCCATTAATAGCTTTGGGTGATACTTGCCATGTGCTGGCATAATAGGTTCTGTTTAGAAATAATGTGTGGTGGGCATTTTAAATAAAATCAAAGCTACCTGCATGCAAACCAAAGAGTGCTGAGCTGTCAGCAGATCCTCTCCCATTTTTAACTCTATAAAAAAAAATCTGTGCATAGCAAATAACCCACTGCCCTGAAAATTTATTCCCATTTCCAAGACCTGTTAAACTTCATCCAGAGATGGGTTAAGACCCAAGAGAGCAATTTAGACCATAAACATTTATCTCCTGTTATAACTGACATTGGCAAAATTCCAGTGTACATGTCTTTTGTTCCCAATCTGGGTGTTCACAGCAGGAAAAGGCTGCTGCCACAGAGGCACCAGCAGAAGTTTGAGCACTTTCCTAAGAAACCTGCATCAGCAGTGAAATCGCAACACATGGGAGATGGAAACACTAAACAGATTAAATGCACTGCAGGCAGTGCAGCCACAGAAATAAATGACCTGTGCGGTGATGGTGTCAATATCTTCAGCATGACATTTGGATCTGGGGCTACTGAGCTCCTCAAGAGACTTCTCCCTTTGGTTTTTCCAAAAGTGAAGCAAAGAACAGTTCACAGAGCTCAGTATTTGGTGACTAAATCAAAGTAGTGTGCTGTGTGATAGGAAAGACAAGAGTTTTACAGAAGTGGAAACCTTTGTTAGAATGTGTTCTTGGCCAGTTCAATGTGGTTAACCTCTTTTTTAATATAAATTGGGAAGAAATTGATAAGGCTGAGTCAAACACTTGGAATGCCATGAGGAGAAGACCAAAAAAAAAAAAAAAAGAAAGGAGACCTCATTGTGGTCTTTAATAACTTTATGAGGGGCAAATACTGATCTCTTCCCTCTCATCATCAGTCACAGGACTCAAGGAAAGGCATGAAGCTGAGTTAAGGGAAGTTTCCGTTGGGTATTAAAAGGAAGTTTATGACCAGTGGTTGGGCATGGGAATAAATCACACGGGACTCCATTTTCTTCATGGTTGAAAAAGGCCATTCTTTATTCACATAACTCCTTTTTATACAGTTTTGCAGACTTTGTGTGGGACCCCAATTGGTTGGTAGATTTCTGGCCAATTTCCTTTACTGGTTAGTAACAAATTGTTATTCTGCATTGATTGGTCACTCAAACCCTTGGTGTCTATGTGTAGGGACAGTTGTTTGTGGAAGATAATTTTCATTTTTCTGTGTAAAACCGTTTATGCAGGTGCAAGTTATGTTTTTCCCCAGAAATAGCTTGTTATGTTAACAAATTGCTCACAACAGGATTGCTTTCACATGGGAACTCACAAAATGCTGGCTTTGACAAGGCCAGCCACTGCTTCCAGGAGAGCAGCCTTGATTTTATGAAGCCTTTATTTATGATTTTTCTACCTTGCTGCAACAGTTGGGCACTGAGGCTCCCCAGGACAGTGGGCACAGCACTGAGCCTGCCTGAGCTCAGGAAATGTTTGGACAAAGCTCTTGGGCACAAGGTGGGATTCTTGGGGTGTCCTGCACAGGGCTGGACACGATAATCCTGGTGGGTCCATTCTGATATTCTATGATTGTGTGAAATTCCTAATTTTAGGCAGTTGTTCCTTGTGGCTGGCCAAAGGCAGCACTGATGTGCTCTGGTGTCTGAGCACAAAATTTGAGTGACTTTGCTGGGCACACAGAGGTTCTCTGGGCATGCAGGGGTTTGCTGGGCACACAGAGGTTCTGGCATATCTCATTGGGCACACCTCATTGGGCACACAGAGGTTCTGGTGCATCCCCCTGGGCACACAGAGGTTCCCCTGGGCACCCAGAGATTTTGGCACATCCCACTGGGCACACAGAGGTTTTTCTGTGTACACAGAGGCTCTGGCACATCCCGCTGGGCACACAGGAGTTCTGGCACATCCCACTGGGCACACAGAGATTTTGCTGGGCACACAGAGGTTCTGGCATATCTCATTGGGCACACCTCATTGGGCACACAGAGGTTCTGGCACATCACCCTGGGCACACAGAGGTTCTCTGGGCACACAGAGGCTCTGGAACATCCCCCTGGGCACACAGAGGTTTCACTGGGCACACAGAGGCTCTGGCACATCCCACCGGGCACACAGAAGCTCTGGCACATCCCGCTGGGCACACAGAGGTTTCACCGGGCACACAGAGGCTCTGGCACATCCCACCGGGCACACAGAAGCTCTGGCACATCCCGCTGGGCACACAGAGGTTTCACCGGGCACACAGAGGCTCTGGCACATCCCACCGGGCACTCAGAGGCTCTGGCGCGGCCCCGCCCCGGCTGTCCGGAGCATCCCCGCCTGTGGTGGGGGCGCGCAGAGAGGAGGGCAGAGCAGAGCAGAGCAGAGCAGAGCAGAGGAGCCCCCCGTGCCCCGCACCGCTGGCCAGCGCTCCCCGGCTCTCACGGGGACCAGAGGAGCCGCCCCTCTCCTCCTCTCCTCCTCTCCTCCTCCTCCTCCTCCCTCCGCTCCTCCTCTCCCGCTCCCGCCGAGCGGCGCCGGGGTCGCGCCGGGAGCGCAGCGCGGGGCGAGCGGGGCTGCAGGAGCGCGGCTGCCGCCGGTCCCCACCCGTGTCCTGCCCGTGTCCCCCCGGTCCCCGCGTGTCCGCGCCGGGCCGGAGCATGGCTTGGGCCGAGCTCGGGCTGCTCCGCTGGCTGCGGGAGAGCCGCCAGTCCCGCAAGCTCATCCTGCTCATCGTCTTCATCGCGCTGCTGCTGGACAACATGCTGCTCACCGTGGTCGGTAGGTGAAGCGGGCTCGGGCTGCTGTCCCTGCCCCGGCTGCTGCAGATGTGCTGCCCGAATGCCCGATTAATGCTCTCAAACCCAGCGTTTTCAAACACTGATTAATTTTATTTTTAACCGTGAATTATATTGCAGGCATTGCAAACGCGCCGCCGTGGACATCAAAGTCTTGCTTTATTTCCATGTTAATTGCGAGATAAGGAATGGTATAAAGAGGTCTTAATAACTCCTTTTCCCCTCTTTTTATTTTCTCTTTTTTGCCTTTTTCCTGCTAAACGCCACTAATACTTTGTAGAATGACAGATAACAGTATTTTTAGCTCATCATCGTTTTTTCTCCTGTGGTCGTGCAACTGAAACAACAGGCTAGATAACATTGGAGATGCCTGTTTCCTTGTGATAGTTCTGTTTCCCCCACATTGGTCTTAAAATGATAGGTTAATAAGAAAATTATCTAGGTCACTTTTAAGAAAAGCACTTCCATGAGTAAGTTTAATAAAATAATAAAAGTTTTGATCAAAGTCTAAGATCCAACTTTTAATGGCTTCAGTGGCACAGTGTCAAGATTCAGAAATCTACTCAAATAAAACAGTTGAATGTTTTTCTCTGGTAGACTTAGAACTCCTCCCATTCAAATGTTTATATGAAATAAAAGAATATAGTCCAGAGGAACCAGTGGCTCATGGATGTGCACACAGACACACCTGAATGCTCATGGTTCTCCTGGAAGTGGCTCTGTCTGTGCAGGGCTCAGCTCTCAGATGATGCTTCAGACTCAGCTTCTGAATCTGACTCCTGAATTTCTTGAAGGGGTTTCAGCTTAAAAGTTGATGCCACAAGGTAGACCTTAGTTAAGAAAATATATATTTTTAGCAGTTGATTTTGGATTTTTTTTACATTGATATATTTCCATATAATATTAGTAATATTTAATTGCTTGTTTAGTAATAAGTATGCTAGAGGCCCTAGAAATTATTATAACTTGCAGATTTGGGAGGCTGAACTTTTTCAGGATGAAATGCAAGATGGGAAGGGATGGTTTTCTCACTTGTATTAAAATGAATGAACCTGACATCTGTTTTTACAAACTCTAAAATCCTAATGTTTGAGATACATATTAATGCAATTAAATTGCAGCCAGGATCCTAAAACATATAAACATGGTTCCTTCTGGATGATCTTTTCAATGTAAATTTCAAAATAATGAGACAATTATTGCCAATGCAAATATAGGCATATTATTTCTGATTCCTTGATATAGGTTTGTTACTTTTTTTCCTTCTTATGGCTAGTACCTATCAATATTTTGGTGGTTTATTTTAAAAATGTTTTATATAGTATTTTTTTATATTTTTGTTTAATAATCATTCCAATGCTCTTCTCATTATTCATGCTTTCACAGCCTAATAAAAGGACTTGTGCAGCCACCTGCAACAAAGAGGCTTCAGACATGGGTTTTGATATTTTTGATATTTTGCTTAATGATGTATTCATAGAAAACCTCATGGGAATCTTATGAAAACTGGCAAAAATAAAGATCAGTGTAAATGAACTTTTTGTTTTAAACTGCACTTCTGAGTTACAGGTGTGTTTTTTCCCATGAGCAAATTTCTCTTTCAATTCTGTGTTTCTGAAATACAAAGCCTTGTATTTCCTGATCGATGGCAGAGCAAGCAGCTTGGTGATTCCACTTCCAAGTAACCTGACAGTAAGACGCCAATGTATTCTATTTGTTTTTCCAGTGCCAATAATTCCCAGTTACCTTTACAGCATCGAACACCAGAAAAACGCCACAGAAATCCAGACTGCTAAACCCAACCTCCCCTCAGCAACCATGGACAATTTCCAGAGCATCTTCTCCTACTACGACAACTCCACCGTGCTCGCTGGAAACGAGTCTGACAGGACACAGCGTGCAGAGCTGCCTCAGAGCCAGACAGAGCCCATGGCTGTCAGGGTGACTCCGGCCCCCTCTGACTGCCCCAAGGATGACAAGGAGCTGCTGAACGAGAACGTCCGCGTCGGCCTCTTGTTTGCCTCAAAAGCAACAGTGCAGCTGATGACCAACCCCTTCATAGGGCCCCTGACTAACAGGTATGGCGTTGCTGCTGCTCCATCCCACACTGCTGTTTTAGCCCAGGTTAGCGTTTCAAACAGATTCCTCTTAATTCTCTTAATTCTCCCTGGATTGCTGCCTTCTGGAGGAATATTTTAGTGAAATCAGTTTGGTGAACACTTCTAAACGTTTACACCCTTTCCAAAGTAGCTGCACGTCAGCCATTAGTATCTCACACTTTTCCCCCAGCTCCTGAAACCTTGGGTTTTTATACCAGCCTTTGCAGAGATGGTGTTTGCAGTTTAGGAAGGATGTTGAGATGCTTGAGCGCATCCAGAGGAGGCAACAAGGGGTGAGGGGCCTGGAACACAAGCCCTGTGAGGAACGTTTGAAGGAACTGGGAGTGTTTAGCCTGGAGAAGAGGAGGCTCAGAGGTGACCTTATTGCTCTCTGCACCTTCCTGAAGGGAGGCTGCAGACAGGTGGGGTTGATCTCTTCCACCGGGCAGCACTGACAGAACCAGAGGACACAGCCTCAAGCTACATCAGGGAAGGTACAGGTTGGATATTAGGAAAAAAATTTTCACCAAAAGAATAATAAAGCACTGGAATGCTCTTCCCAGAGAGGTGGTGGAATCAGCATCTCTGGATGTGTTTAAAAAAAGACTGGCCATGGCACTTGGTGCTGTAGTCTAGGTGAGGTGTTAGGGCACAGGTTGGACTTGATGATCTTAGAGGTCTCTTCCAACCTCATTATTCTGTGATTCTGTTGAAATATCTCCCATATAGTTATAGGAGGCCAAAAGACACTGCAATTCACAAAGATTGTGAATTGTCAATAATCCTGTGGCACCCACATGAGGCAAAGATGATATTGAAACTGTAGGCAGGGCTCAGATCCCTTCCCTGCTGTCACTGAGATGAGCAGCTCTTGCTGTGTGGAGCTGTCTGAGGAGAGAATCAAAGGGAAATTTGTGTGGACTTCAGGGAAAAGGGCACAAATGTCCAACTTTGCTGATGCCATGTTCATCACCAGGTTCAGTGGGTCCCACATTCCCATTAGTACATGACATTGCCCAGCCTCCTAATTGCTCCCTCTAAATTCTTGCAAATATACGATGTCTTGAAAAAAATATGTTTAAATGGGACTTTACAGAAAATTTATTTGGGCCAGGATCAAGCTTATAAACACCAATATCAGTGACTTAAAACTCCTCTCCAAATGAAAGTACCGATGATGTTAACATGAAGATTAAAAAGTATATATAATATTCAAATTTTTGTGTTAATAATAAATTTGATTTCACTGTTAGCATTTTGTGTAACCACTCCCCAGAGAAGCAGCTTCAGTCCTCCCAAACATTCTATGAGATTAATCTCTGCAGGAAATAAACTCCAAATTGTATTTAGTGAACATATGATCTGCATAATATTTTATATGTAAGCTGTTTTCATAGAGAATTATTCCTTTCAGAAAATAACATGCAGCAGAAATTTGGACTTGTAGAACACTTTGGTTTAAGCAGTCAATATGCCCATCATAGGTGGCAATATTTAAAACAACCAACACAATCCAATGACAGATATTTCAGGTTTTGAAGCAAAAACTACCTTGTTTAGGTTTTATGGTGTATATATACATACATACATACATATATATATATATATAGCCTATATATATTTACTATATATATATTTACAGTGTGTGTATATATATACACTATATATATAGTGTATATATATGCTATTAAACCTAATATATATATAAATATTGTCTGAGTGCTTCCTTTCAATCTCATAAAAAGTATCCAGCTGAGGGCTAAGTAGCATTTTTGGACTCACAGTGTTGTGTATTCAAAACCTGTGCTTGATCTGTGGAACTGATCTAAACACAAAAGCTTTAAATGAGGGAGACAGTTTCATTTCTCTCTCATTTCCCCTTATCACCAATACATATCACCTCCACAAATATGAGTACACCACCACAAAATTACTTTTTCACGAATATTGCTGCAAGTTGAGAAGGACTTTTCTTACCTGTATTGTTTAGTGAGGATGCCACAGCTCCTCTGCAGGTCAATGTATATGATCAGCTAAAATGTGTGATTGTATAAATCAAACAGAAAATATCTGGGTTATCAATAGAAAGACTCTTCCTTACCACTAATGAGCTCTTTGGTTACTGTTAAGCTTTTACCTTTATTACTTCTACAAAATTCCAGCAATATATCAAAGCTTAGAGAGAAATGATTGCTTGTTTCAAGCTCTGTGTTCACAGTTGGTTAAGATGACCAGTATGTTTCTTTTTCAAATGAGTAGCACACTCTGTACAGGGATTTTTATTTTTCAATCAAATATAGCTGAACAAGAAGGATTTAGAGTTTTAGTCAAGTGCTGGTTTTCACCAGGCACTGGCTTTGAGTTTGTACAGCCAGCAACAGGATGTTCCACTCATATGAGTCTGTGCAAATAATCACTGTTTTTTAGGTTTTCTGAAAGTTTTGGAGCTTGTTTTCCTTTCTTTTATAATTACTGAAAATGTAGATTTTCAAAAACAAATTTCGGAATTGGTTTCATTCAAGGAGTATGCTCTGCAAAAACCATTTTTTTATCTCTTTTCACGGAAGACCAGACACACCTGGCTCAGAGAACAGGTTTGCAGCTCCTGAAACAATACAAGTTCCCTCCGCCCTAACAAAGTCCTGGCAGAGCAAACACCAGTGATGGCTTTGCCATAGGAAGTGAACAGTTCACTTCCCACCCTGGCACGCTTTCAGGGCAGAGCTGATAAGGTTTTGTGGGTCAGAAGCACATTATTTTTCCTGATGGTGAAATTTGTGAGGAGCTATCCACAAAGCCCAGCATGTGACACAGGGCTCTTTGTGAGGAGGATGCTCTGGCAGGGGCAGAGTGAAGGGTGGACAAAAGGCTGTCCTGTGAAAGGGTGGACAAAAAAAAAGGCTGTGCTGTGAAAAGAGTGGGCAAAAGGCTGTCCTGTGAAGAGGGTGGGCAAAAGGTGCCCTTTGTAACCACCTGCCTTATCCAACAGCCCTGGCACAGGTGCCCAGAGAGGCTGTGGATGCCCCTGGATACCTAGAAGTGCCCAAGGCCAGGTTGGATTGGGCTCTGAGCACCCAGGTCCAGTGCAATGTGTCCCTGTCCATGGCAGGGGGTTGGAAGGAGATGGGGTCTAAGTTCCCCTCCAACCCAAACCATTCTGTGGTTCTGTGATTGACTCCAGTGCTTTTATCAGTCTCTCTCTGTGAGCCCAGCTGTGCCAGCCCCTCAACCACCAGAGCCAGTCAATGCCTCTGCCATGTGTGTCCCCTTCTTGTTTTCATTAGTCTGAAAGAAAATTTGTAGTTTTAACCTTGTTTTTCTTCATATCAGCCTCAAAAACCATAAAAAAATAATAGCTATTTTCATCATCACCATCCTGGCTGCAGCTTTGAACTCCTTAGCATGAGAGAGAGAGAGTAGCTAGGACCAAAATGTGTTCATGCCCAAGACCCACACAGAGAAGGAAGCAGAGGCATAAATAACATTTATAACTACATATTTACAGTTCAGTTCCTGTGTGAGCTTTCCTTTCAGGTTTTGGCAGAGGCTGAAGTGACCTGTTCTGTCTGTTCAGGTCACTCTGTCCCTGCTGACCCTACATGTTCTTTTTGAACTCCACACATATTCAGTGGTTCATTGGTTCAGAACCTCAAGGAACATATTCTTGCCATAAATCCTCCCCAGTCCTCACTGGCAGGGAAGCAGAGAGCCAGAGTTCCAGCCAGGACAGAGCCAGCAAGAGGTGCTCACATGGAGCTGTGCGACAGCAAGGTTGGAACCAGTGGATTTGCAGCACTCTAATTGGTAATTAGGCTCTAATAATCCACAGCTGCTCACCTGGTCAATGTAACCTTTATTGTGCAGTTGCACAGGACCAACAATCTGTTGTCTTAGTCTGGAGTAATCTTGTTAATGGGCATAAATCATTTCCTGAGAGCCCCACAATCTGGAGCCACAGGGGCTGAAATGGAGCTCATCTGGGCATCATTCTCCTGCTGTGGCAGCCTCTCCTTTCCCTCCTTCAACCAGTGACTCAGACTTTTCCAGAGATCACAAACACTTGTAATAAGCACTTTTAGCTGCAAGTAGCCTTGGTGAGGCGTGCTGGACTCTGCTTCAGAATTGCTTGGAGGGTTTTGAAAGAAGTGCCCAGGAAAATTATATGTTTAGCCATAGTAACAAGAAAAGATAAGAGAGAGGACAGGCTGTAATATTCTCTGGTGCTGCATACATGCAGAGGAACAAAATGCAGAGGTGATTGTGATGGAGGGTGCTGTGTCATGGCTGAGGAAAAACTGTATATTCACTTTTCACATGAATGGCCCAGCACCAAGGGGCAGAATCACAGAATTGGCTGCTGCAGGTAGTGCCTCTCCTTTTTATGGTTATTATAATGCACTTGTTCAGCAAAACCTCCCAGTCTGTGCTCTCAACACCTGTAGAACAGAGCAGGGGATGCAGCTGCAGATTGGACACTGGTGGCAGCACAACTGGCAGTTAATTATTGCTGCTATTTCAGGGTTTGCTAAGAGGCAGGGTGTGTTGAGATCGCCCAGGAAAGGACAATCTGCATACCTAAGGAAATGTCAGCTGGATGTGGGCAGGACTGTCCCCTGAGAAAGCCCAGCCATGGCTTCTAGGGCTTCAGCAATTCCATGCAGAACTGTGCATCTCCACGTTTTGGGGGATGCTCTGGGCAGTATTATCCTTCCAGAGCATTATAAGGACTTGTTTAACTCCCACCCTCTGCTATGTGTCACTTTCCACCTTGCTGTGGCCCTGTTTGTCCAAGGAAAAGGAAGAATAAGATCTTCAACTGCAAAAATGAAAGAACAGTGCTTGAGCAATATTACACTGAGCATTAGAAGTGGCTCCCAAAATGTTTGTTTTCTTCCTGCCTTCAACCACCAGGAAGTTCCCAGGTGCAGGAAGCCCATTGGAAGAGCTGAAATCTCCTTTATTTAGTATGACAGCACTGCTCTGTGTTTAATTTGTGAATGTTTGTGGAAGATCTCACAGCTCATGTGACATTACATTGCCTCTGATGCAATGATGGAAATGTGAATGTGGGAGCCAATTTGGATGGCATTTCTCTTCATGCAATAACTGAATATTATTTCAATGTACTTGTAGCAAACTGCTATCTCACAGGCCCTGTGTCAGGTGTACGAATTCCTTGATTCCTGTACTGAAATCAGAATTATCCCTCAATTATCCATCCTAGACACATCTGGGATTGCCGTGACAGACCCAGCCCTAGTTTACTTTGCTGTGGGGAAATGCATGAGGACATTCACCTTCTGTTTTAACACTCCAGAAACAGCTGATAATGCCCACCACTAGCAGTAGCCATACCTGCAGGGTTTATTTAGTTTTTTATCTGTACTCCTGTCACTGCTTTATTTAATTGAAAAACTCAAAATCAGAGCAACTGTGATCAAACTCTCAGTGGCCTGTTCTACCTGGGCCCACTGGGAAGTGCTCACTTCAGCCCTGAGGCAGGTAAGAATTTGGCAAGAGGTAATTTTTTATTTCCTCATGTACACAGAAACACTAGTGGAGACCAGCACCCCATTGTGTAATCCCTATTACACACACAGCAAGGGAAAGGCTGGCTGAGAAAAAAATCATTCACTTAAAATAAAGCAGACAAAAAAAATATTGCTCTTTTATATACCATGTGTGAAGGCGCTGGGAGATTAAAGTTTTTATCCTAAGAGTACAGGGGAATTTTGTGACAGGGATTTAATTTGCTTTGGGGACACCAGTTCAGGTGAGTAGCACATGAGTGACCAGTCTCTGCTGGATATTTACAACACTCACTTACAGATTTCAACTGGGAGAATCTATGTTAAAATGTTTTATAATATGTTTTTATCATATTTTAATGCAGTGGTGATTTAAGGCAAAATACCACGTGGAAGCTCAATTTATTTCATTAACAAAAATGAGACAAACAATGAACATTGAGCTCTGCATTCTAGGGAGTTTTCCATTATCAAAGATCCTTGACTGTATAAAAATATTAATACAAAAACAAAGCTCAGAATAATTATTTTGGTTTGTTTATGTCATGACTAGTGTTATTAATAAGGGCCATTTTTGACCTTTCCATTATTTGATTGACCTGCTTTAGCCAATGCTGCCCATTTAAATGTGCAACACTGTCAAATCATTGGAAACTGAAATCCTTTGAAAGTACTCCTGAATTTGGCCATTAAATAATGTCCTGGCAAATACATTTGAGATGCACAATCCTACAAAAAATGAAGCTGTGAACAAAGTATGTTGGATAGAATGTGCACTCTGTCTTCAGAGCCACCTAGGTTGGGACTCCAGGGTAGCTTTTTATTGGTGTGGAAAATAATATGTTGTGATTTTTATTATTTTTTTGTGGTCGAATTTTCAGCTTTATCTGCTCAAAAAATATAATTGCTTCCCAGCCAGGAAGTTCTTTATTTCCTGGAAACTTGAAAATACTTGGATAAACCAGACATTTCTACAGGCTGTTTGGAGTCCTAATGAAGAAATGGGCTGATGAAGAAAGCTTTGATCAGCTCCATTTCTGCTCCTAAACCCATGGAAAGCAGAAGCATTATTCTCAGGCTCTTTGGGACTCTTCCAGTGCTCCTGAGGCAAAACTCCCAGAAAAGCTGATGACAAATTTTTCCAGTAAAAAAGCCATTGGCTTGACTATGTCTCATTATAATCATTGTCTCACAAGGATGGAAACAGATGAGCGCTGAAACACGACTGGGGTATTTCAAAATTCAGCACACTCATGGAAATCTTCCCTTGGCATATCTTTGGCAGCCTCATGGAGCCCCAGAGGGTTTTATTGGGAACAATCAAGGCAGAATGAGAACAGGGCAATCAGGGCAATCATGAGAAGGATTTTTTTCCCAGGGATTTCAGATAAAAAGTCTGCTGTGTCAGATGAAAAGAGGTTTGTGGTGTGGACAAATATGGCCATGTGGTCCACAATAAATAGTTCAAAGCCTGCCAAGGAACTACAGGTTGGGTTTGTGTGGTGTGGGAACTCGTGTAAGACTAACTCAAAACCTCAGCAATGTGAATATTCATTTTGTTTTCCAGAATAGGGTACCAGATCCCACTGTTTGCTGGCTTCTGCATCATGTTTGTGTCAACAATCAGTAAGTGTCCATGTCTCACTTGGTCTGGCCCAGGCACAACTTTTAAATGAATGCTCCACAATAATTATCACTAGGAATTCTTCTTGTTGGTGTCTGGGGACTGATTCCCAAGGAAGATTTGAGGGGAAATTTGAGGGAAAATTTGAGTCAGCTCCACATTGATGGTGGTGCTGATAAGATTGAACAAGGGAACCTGCTCTGAGGGATCACAGCCCTTCATCCCACCTCAGCAGAACCTTCCTTAGCTGAGCCTTTCAGGTATTTCTGCTCTGGAGCAGTGCTCAGACATTGTTAAATAGCCATGGGAGAGCTGCCTTGCTCTCCCTGTACAGGCAGATACCACGGGGGTTTATCAGAAGGATTGTGAGGCTGCAGTGGCTCATGAGTAGGGTATGAGTCAACAGGATCACAGTGTGGCTAAACATCTCTGTGGGATGTGCAAACAGCAGCACAGCCTGCCAGTCAGCTGAGATAATTTCCCTGCTCTAATGGCATTGATAAGGCTTCAGCTGCTGGTTTATGTTTGGCATTTGACATTTAAACCCGGGGCCCAGACAGAAAGAGTACAGAGAACATCAAGGTTCATTAGAAGCCTGTGAGGATCAGTGAAAGAACTGGTTTTGCCTCAGAAGGCAAATGTGAGATGTATTACAGCCTGTGACAAAAAAAAAAAAAAGAAGGGGATAAACAGTTTTCCAGGTCCTCTGTACATAAAAGAAAGAATAATGAGAGGATTCCCAGAGGGGATGTGGATGGGATGGACATCCCTGGAAGTGCTCAAGGCCAGGTGGGACAGGGCTGGAGCAGCCTGGGATAGGGGACAGTGTCCCTGGCCATGGCAGGGGACTGAGCCAGGTCTCCTCTAACCCAAAACATTCTGTGAGTCTATGATCTTAAAGCTGTATCATCAAGGGGACTGAAGTACTAGAGAAGATGAGCTGGTCTTAGAGCCACTGACACCTCTGTGTTTTAGGAACATGTTAGATAAATTCTGGTTGGGATGTAGATAAGAGTAGCGAGCCTAACTCATGGCAGAGGAGAGAGCTGCTGATCTGCTGAAATCCTTTTCCCCTTTATTTTTACGTGTCCACACAGTAGGGATTTTTGTAAAATGAGGTGAAAAGCCCCAAGAGGCACAACCACAGGGCAGGTGGGAGGAGTGCACATGAATCCCATGCTTGGTTGGTGCATGACACCTTCCTGCAGCTACAACCTGCCCAGCAAAATCCCTTAGGTGGCCAAGAGATGGGAGCTGAAAAAAAAGCTTTGTAAACTCACTGTAGAGTCAATGACACCGACAACATGGGCTCTACAAGCAGGGATGTGGCTGGGTTTCTGAGAAACTCCTGTTTTCCAGTGCTGTGGGTGGAGAATTTAGCCAGGCTGAGTGCAGCACCCAGGGCAGGGAGTGGCTGAGGGTGAACCCTGGGGGCTGAATCTCCTGGGGAAATAAAGAGTGGCAAATGTCTCTGCTAGAGGCAGGAGGAGGAACTTGCTGAAGGTTTTGAATGGGGGGATCTGCCTTCCCTGCACCTCCAGCCAGCTGTGCTCCACACATCTGGCAGCACCAGGGGAAAACCTCTCTCCACCCCCTCATTGGAGGCAGCATTGGTGCTTGCAGCAGCACGGAGAGGTGAGGCTGCAAAGAAAACTCTCATTACTCCTCCTGTGTGCAGCTGAACCTGAGCAGAGGTAATCAAATCCAGAGTAATTAGTTAAAACTGCTTGGGCTCCTGCATTCTGTGTCACCTGGAGGCTTAGACACCTGGGAGCCATTCAACACTGACACATCCAAATGCAATAAGGGGAAATAATGCAGTTAGCATTGAAAGTGGCACAAGTCACTGTAAACACTTGACTGAATTGTAGGAAGTTTTTGTGATAGTTTCAAGAAATCTAACTTTTTAACCTAGTTATAGTTAACCTAATTTCAAAAATTACCTCTGTTTTTTATTTCTTTTTTTCCTGCAGTGTTTGCCTTCTCTGGAAGCTATGCACTGCTATTTATTGCCAGGTCCCTGCAAGGAGTGGGTTCCTCTTGTTCTTCTGTGGCAGGTAAGAGATGATAGAGGAAAATGCAGATCACTTTCAGTCTTTTTTTAAATTGAATTTTGTCAGCACATTCAATAATTAATACAAAATATTATATAATTAATATACACAATATATTTATTATATATTTTGTATATTAATAATACAATATGTTGTATTAATTATTGAATGTGCTGACACATTCAATAATTAATTGAAATTATATTTATAATTAATATACTCTATAAACAAAATATAATTATATTATATAAATATAATATCTATTTATAGTTATATTATATATGTATATAGAGTATATACTCTCTATATACAAAATATATAATTAATACAAAATATTCAGTTGAATCAATTTCTTTTTTTGTTTTTCTGTCTCTTTCATATGAAGTAGCTCAAAAGCAAATGCCTTTTAAGACTTCCTTGGTATTTGGGTTGCAGTGAGGTAGAGCACTAAATGAACTGCACTCTCCCTGGGATTTCTGCACCTGTGTCTTCAACATTTTAAATTCATTTTTAGCCATTTTAAAGGTCACTGGGAACTTGTGTTGGTACTTATTGCAGTTAGAACAGCAGCTCTGTCTGTTATGGAAATTTCTGTTATAAAATGTTGTTTTCAAGGGTTTACCATGCTGGCTGCCAGTTAAGGTACCAGAGTTCCAAAAAACGTGTCTCATTTTTAAATGAGTAGGTAGAATGTAGTATGGGTTTTCAGCCCAAATTATTTGAGCATTCTTGAGGCTGAGGCTGGGGAAAATACGTTTTGTTCATGCTGAATATTCCAATCTTGGAAAAATTTCCTGGAATGGCAGGAACTGACATCAGTTAGGGCTGCAAGTGAAGCTTTCCCAAGGGAAGACATGCCAGAATCAAAATTATTGTTCAGCTGTAACTCAGTCCCTGTGCAAGGGGGCACCTTCAGCTGTGGGCTCTTAGGTGAGCACAAGATTTTCTTTTTTCTCAGCCAATGAACACAAAAGAGCAGAAAAGGCCAAGGGACCATCTAGTCCACCCCTTCCTGAAGGCAGGATCAACTTAATATCTGTCATTCCTCATGCACACTTGACAGGCCTGACCTCAGAAGCCTCCAGAACTGCCCTCAGCATCCAGCTCAGTGCTTAAGCACCTTTATGGCCAGGAAGGTTTTTTGTTCCTGATGTCTCATCTAAAGGCTCTTTGCTGCCATGTGAGCTGATTTCTGCTTGCCATCCTGCAGAGAAGACAAAGATCCGTTTCCTTTCTTTATATTCCTGGCTCTCTTGTGTATTGCAAGGCTGTTATCACCTCTCACATCAGTTTTATCCTCTCTGGTTTTGAATTGGGAGTCCTTGTGTTGTCCCTCACAGATGTTATTCTGAGTCCTTGCTCACTCTCATTGCCATTCTCTGCATGGTCTCCAAGCAGCCCCAGATTTCTCCCTGTGCTGCACCAGAGCCAGACCCAGCTCTGAGAGAAGCTCTGGCTCCTTACAGGGCCCTCAGCAGTGAGAGTCTCACCCTGCATCTCACAGCAAAGGAAGTTTTGTGAGCCACTGCTGGCAGTCATTCCCTCCCCTGCATTTGTGTGTGCAGTTATTCCTATCCCTGTGTGACAGAACACACAGATATACATCTGTGTCCTAGAACTTTGTGTTATGGTTTTTGCATTTCCCCCTCCCTCTTTTCTTCCAGAATATTTCCCCAAATCCCACATTCATTGTGAATTCTAATGCAGCTCCCCAGCTGTTCATGCAAACAATTTGATGTCATCCACTCTTTTCAATAAACGTGGTGATCCACTCAGGACCTCTGCTCTTTTGGTGATGGATGGTGTTTACTGAGTGATCAACCATGCAATGTATTGTTTTCCTCCTCTGTGTAGCTGCAGAACTTATTTACTGAGTCCTATGTAAATCTTGATTTGAAAACAGAATTATTAATTTCTATAAGGACTCTCCTGCAGCATTTACGTCTGCAGTGTCTGAGTGCTCCACAAAAAGACAAGCAAATTAGGCTTCATGTTTCCTTTTGTGAAATGAAGGCTCATCATCAAGTGCAGAAATAAGGCATGTGGAGATAAAGGTCAAAAGGATCCTTTAATTTTTTTGTGCTGAACTTGAAATACTCATTTACAAAGCAATCAGCTCTGCATAATACCTCATGCCCAGAGCACTGTCCACAATTGGAGCTAAGTGGTCACCAGACCTTTGTGCACTCTGAGTATGAATAAATGATGGTGAATACTTGTCTGAGGCTTTGATTCTGCTCATTGGAAAGCATCATCAAAAAGCTCTGTGACAAAGAGAAGAATAAAGAATCTAACAAATAAGGGCATCACTAAATTACCTGACTAATGCTGCACAATAGAATGTGGTCTTGGGGACCATGAGTGCTGCCAGAACCATTTTTGCTTGGAAGTTAATTCTGTGGGAAGGGAGTATATGTGTATATATATATATACACATACAAAAAAAACCCCAAACACTTGGTAAGTCCTCTATAATGTTTAGGAGGTGTGGCAAATTATGACCATAAAATGTAGCGCACAGATGCCTAATTTTGTGCCTGTGCTTTTTTCTTATGTCTCTTTATTTATTTATTTTTATTTATTTATTTTATAATGTCTATTTATTTATTTATTTATTTATTAAAAACAATTTTAAAATATTTATTTATTTATTTATTTTTAATTGTAGGGATGGGATTGCTTGCCACTGTTTACACGGATGATGAAGAGAGAGGCAACGCGATGGGAATTGCCCTTGGAGGCCTGGCTATGGGAGTACTAGGTCAGTGAGCTGGAGGCTCTGCTGGCAGAAGAAACCATCCCCAAGCCATCCCAAAGCTTGTTCTTGGGAGCTCTGGAAACAGCAGAAAGGTCTCCCTGGGTGTTGTGGCATTGAGCAGTCTCCAGACTGGGTTCATGGTGCATGTGAGGACCAGCTTTTCCCACAGCAGGCATTCCCTGTGTGGATTCACACAGGGAATTACATGTCAAGCAATAATCTCTGAGGTGTTTGGGTTTTGTTTACACTGCACAGTGTTTTTGGGGAACGGAGAATATGGTTATTGCCATGATCAATGATCTTTGTGGGGATTTTCAAAGTGGATTTTTGGTCGCTGCGTGCCCGTAGCAGGATGCCTGAACGCTCGCAGGGGTTTTGTTCTGTCAGAGCTTTCACAAGTGTGTCCTTCCCTTTCCTTGGCAGTGGGCCCCCCTTTTGGGAGTGTCATGTATGAGTTTGTGGGGAAGAGCTCTCCCTTCCTGGTGCTGGCAGCCCTGGCTCTGTTTGATGGAGGTCAGTAGGTCCCTGCGTCAGTGTCTCCCTGAGGCACAGCCCATTCCTGCTCCTGCCATCCATCCCCTCCTGCAGGAGAGTCACAGCTTGCCTTTCTTTCCACAGCTGTTCAGTTACTTGTCCTGCAGCCCTCCAGAACACAGGCAGAAGTGAGTATTAAGGTAAAACACTGCAGCAATGGGTGTCACTTTGCCTTTCCTAATCCCAAGCTTTTGTTTCACAGAGTCAGAAGGGAACACCTTTGCTGACACTTCTGAAGGACCCATACATCATTATTGCAGCAGGTACCAGACCTCTTTTTCCTTCTTTAAACCAGCCATGGATGTCATTCCTACCCTCTTGGCATGCCTTGGGCTGAGCTGCTTTAACAGCATTGTCATTTGCTGGTTTACTTTATGCAAAGTTCTAATAAGAATGTATTGGTATTACAGGATGAATGAACCAGCAGAAGCACAATAGGCAGAAAATTTGAAATAAATGTGTATTTCCAACTGAGAGGCCACTGATGACCTCCAGGTGCCTGCTGGGGCAATGGGATGTGGCCAGGAAAGTTCCTGTGAGGAAAATGACTTGGGGCAAGGCTTTAGAGTGAGGGATTGCCAGCACAGCACAGGCAGGCACGGGGAATAGCACTGAACTTTGTTCCTGTTTGAAGAGGGAGTGAGTTTGGTCTCTTGAGTGTGAATTGTTGTATTTCAGAAAAGGTCTGCTGGAGTGGTGAATGCTGTTTGGTATTATATGTATCTTTTTTCTGATGAGCCTTTCCGTCTCAAGAGAAGTTTGCCTTTTTGCATTGCTGAATGTTTATTCTGAAGTCTGTAATTAAGCCTGGCCCTTTCTAATGTTGACAAAACACCAGGAAACAGATAATTATTTTCACAGTTCTGTTACATCATCCTAACTTGCTTGTCTAACAGCAATTCTTCCAGACATTTCTGGAAGTTTTCTGTTTATTTTTGATCTTAGAAAATTATCATAACCTTGTTTCTGTGACTTGGCTGAGCTGTGACTGAAATTATACAAACTCTTTTGCTTGAGAAATTCTTGCAGCATGAAAAAACCACTGAATAAAAGTATAGCAAAGACAGTTCTTGTGATAAGAGATCAGATTTGTCATTCATCTGACTCAGTAACTTCTCCTACAGCAAAGTATATAAAATATGAGAAATCCCCATGGATTTTCAGTGGGATTAAGGGGAGCACTTGGGTTCTCTGCCTCCCAGGACAGAGGCTGCCCAGTGCTGTGACAGTACAGATGATGCTGATGCTCTCTGACCTCAGCCTCTTCTCCTTGCTTTATTTCCCTTGCAGACCAAATTTGGTTCTGTCAAATGCCCAGGTTTGTGTCAGAGGTGATGCTTCACAGCCTGTGCCATCAGTACCCTGACCAGGCAGAAGAAATGTCCCTGACATGCTTTGTCCCTGCTGGTGGGAGTGAAGTCAGTGTCACTCCTGAAGCCCAACCTCACTGACAGGGATTACAGGAAAATCAGTGCTGCTGCCTCACAGAGCTGCTTGGACAGACAAGTTGGTTTAAACGATTTAAAAACCAGAGCTGAGACAGACATCACCATGAGCACCCCTTGGGAAGGTGTGGGACAGCTCTGCACTGGGTCCTGCTCTTCCACAGGGAAATGTCACTGATGTCTGTGGCACTCTGCCAAAACCTGGGGGGTTCTGGGCTCTGGAGATGGGATTCAGCTGGAAGGCTGCAATTTCCCACCTTCTGGCCAGCACAGGACATTTAATCCCATTCAAGGAGGAAAAGATGTAGGATTCATGCCCTTGACTCATGGCACTTTAAAGTAAGGTCAGCTCCAGGCAAGACTGAGGAAAAAATTAATTTATTTTCTTTTGGGGAAGCTTTGCTGAGGTAGCAGGCTCTTGCCCTGAGATTGCAGAGCACAGCTCAGGCTCTCACTTTTCTCCTGGGGCACATTCTAGGTCTGAAGCACCTTTGTCACCATATCCCTGAGTGCTTTGGCAAGCTCTGGTGCTGCTTCTTGGCCTAAGGAGAAGCAGGTTCCAGAACCAAGTGCAGGCACACCTGTTTCTCCTTCCTTTGTGAGCTCTGTTCAGCACAGAGTAAACTGAATAGAATAGAAAATTTAATTGAATATTCAATTAAATAGAATATTTAATTAAATAGCAAATCCTTTGCTATTTAAGCTGTCTCAGTTAGAACGGTCCTGCTTCCTCTGGCTGCACTTTGTGCAGCCTGAAATGTTTTTTCCAGCATCAGGGAAGCTGTTTGAGCCTGGCTGGTTGTGGCTTGGGAGAGCCCCAAGGAGTTTAACTGGGGCTCCTTGCAGACCCACTCTGGGAGCTTGCGCCCAAGTGGAAAGGTTGGCTTTTGTCCTTAGGGCAAAGCAGTGCTGAGCTGTTGCTCCTTGCCTGGGGAAGGGAGAGAGCCAGCTAGCCAGCAAGGTCATTTTAGGAATAGTCTAATGTATTCTGACAGCTTTGAGCAAAGAATGACATCAGTGCTCATTTGGTTTTGAACCTTGTGATGAGGAACTCCCTCCGAGAGAAATAATGCCTCTCTGACCTCTGAAAAATATAGATTTTTTTTTAAAGGTAGAATTTGTATAGTAAAGGACTGGAAGAGTCTAGAATATTTTCCTGAAATTCAGAGATTGTAAATATTAGGAAGAAAGGGAACACAAGTCTGAGGTTGTCACTTGCAGCAGTGATTCCCAAGAGCCATTTTAAAGGGATTAGCAGAGGGGACATGTCCTGTTGCCCTGCATTAAGCCTTGAGTGCCTCAGGGTCTTTTGAGTAAGTGTGAAAGGCATCTTGAATCCCAAGAAATACCGTGGGGTTTCCTAATCCCTGCTCTGGAGCTGAAGTGCAGCACTGGGAGAGATGAGCACCACCCAAACCCAAACTGATTCCGGCTCTGCGGGCACTGGGGTGGGGCAGAGCTGAGCTGGCAGCCGGGCTGAATCAGCACTTCCACCCTTGTTATCCTTTGTGCTGGGTTATTGGGGCTCCTGGGATTCAAAAGAGATTTGAAATTCGCAGGGCTGTGCCAGCTCAAAAGAGATTTGAAATTCGCAGGGCTGTGCAAGCTCAAAAGAGATTTGAAATTCGCAGGGCTGTGCAAGCTCAAAGCCGCGTTTGCTGCCCCACTGCTGCCTGTAGGATCTCCAGATAAAATCCCATTTTTGGGAGCAGCCATCCCTGTGTTTGCACCTTGGTATTTCCAGGACCAAGCCCTCCCCATGCTGCCATGTGGGGCAGGATGAGCTCTCAGGTGGCAGAGGCACAGGGTCAGAGCCTGAGCCTCTTGCACAGCAGGGCTCTGCCATTGCCCCGGGAGAACACGTCAAACCAAGTGGTTGTGGTTCTAGCTAATCATTTGTACAACAGACCTCGTGAACTTTCCAAATGTCATCAAGCTCGCTGCAAACTTTCACATTATGAAACAGCTTAACCTTTATTGTAGAATTTCTAGGAGAATAGAAACATACAAAAAGTTAGCCTTCAGTGGTTTTACAGTGTTCTATTTAATGTTAATCACCATCTGACACATGACAAATAGGGCTGTGAAATAAGCCCTAAAAGTGAAATATTTTATGTAAAACCAGTAAAAAGTGAAAATATTTTACATAAAATATTTTACGTAAAACCAGTAAAAAGTGAAAATATTTTACATAAAATATTTTACGTAAAACCAGTAAAAAGTGAAATATTTTACGTAAAACCATCCATTCTTTGCATGGTGTTTTGTTTATAGCCAAAAGAAATAATTAGTGCTATGTTTTTCCCTCCCCCTTCTTTCTTCCAGGCTCAATCTGTTTTGCAAACATGGCTATTGCTATGCTTGAACCAGCTTTACCCATCTGGATGATGGAGACCATGTGCTCAAAAAAATGGCAGCTTGGTAAAGTACAGTATATTGTTTGCATCTCTATATTTTTTCTATTGAGTTCTGGTCCTGTTAAAGATTATTTGCTTCAGGGGGGTAATTTTTAATTATTTTTTTTTTTACAATCTGTAAAGTGCCTGTGCTAAACCTGCAGAATTTACAAACACTGGTAGGTAAGAAAAATATTACACAGTGGGGTGGTGTTGTTGCAATAGAGGCTCTTGGAATGGGCTACACTAAACTACTGAACTATTTGAACTGTTTTTCAAGGAAAAACAGTTGCAGGCAGCCTCAGGAGTGGCACTGATCCCTCTCCATTGGGAATCCCAGCGCTGCTCGGGCTGTGGATGCTGGCCAGGGCAGCTGCAGTGTGCCTGTTGAGCTGCACAGGAGCCTTGCACAGCAAAACCCTTTGGTTTTTCCCTGCAGGGAGCCCCTCCTCAGTCCCTGGTTTGAACTGCACAGGCAGGCAGGCACAGGGATGGGCAGCAGGTGCTCTGTGCACAGGGATGGGCAGCAGGGTCACGGCAGCGCAGCCTCCTCCTCACACACACGTGGGGGAAAGATGGACTGCTGCTTAAAACGTGGACATGAGGAGCACTTTCCCTTGGAATTTACATATTTGGCTGCTTTAGTGGTTGCTTAATCATCCCTTTCAACAGAAAGCACTGGGGAGCCCCACCTTGGACCTTGTCATGAGTTTTAGCAGGGACACAGCCTTGGGAAACCAAATCCCTGGGCAACCATGGAATGTTGCCCTCCAGAAGAAAGTAGGACAGTTAATTTCTCTTTGACGTGAGCAAGAGCAGGAAAAAACCACCGGAAAGTGGATTAAATTCTAGTGAGTGATGAACTATGTGTGAGAAGTTTATGTGAATCTTCTTAAGTGGGCAATGCTCAGCCTTCATCTATCTCCGATTAATTTAATAGTTTGGTCATGAGGGTATTTTTTAATATCACTGTATAGTTTGAAAGAAAACAAAAAATCCTTCATGAAAATGATGTTCAGCTGATATGCCTGCTGTGTGTTAATGTGCACATTACACCCTATGTAAAGCACAAATCTTAGTTCTAATTAATGCAATTGAGATTTAGAGTGGCCACAGATGCAGTTCTTAATGAGTGAACCTCTTATGAGCTCTTAATGCTGAACCTGGCTATAACTTCTAGCCTGCAATACAGCAGAATGAACATGCAAACTTGGGTATTTTGAACCTCAAAAAGGAAAAATAAATATTGCCTATCTACCTCCCTTACCAGTTTCATATTACTGCTGCAACAGAAATGAGATTTACGAATTCTTCATTGAACAGAGGTCACTAGAAGAAAAATATCTATTTTAAATTAAGACTAATGTAACCCCTTAATGATACAAGTAATTGACTCCATTTCACTTTGGTTTGACAGCATTAATTAAAATTTTTAAGCCTCTTAAATTGTAAATTAAACTGCAGGGTTTTAAGCAAATTATTATCTTATGCAGTTGGAAGCCAGCTGTTTGAAGCATGAACTGAAGAAGGTATAAAGTACCTTGATTTGCCCAATGAATATTACTGTGCATAGAGCCCATTTAGAAAATTATAGTTCTGCCTCAGTATACCACAGCTTACAGACCAACCTGTTCCAGTCTTATTTAACAAGCCTTTGCAGTACAATTTCTCTTTTACAGCTGTCAAGGTCTGCTCTGTGTGACCATTTGGTATAACCAGACAGCTCCAAGCAGTACTGAAGTAGCTGTGGTTACACAGGCTGAAATTAAATATTTCCCCAGCACCACCACTGTAAAACCCACAAGGTTTTTAATCACAGGATATTGCTGTGTTAAAAATTACCCCTTGTTGTTTTTTTTTCTTATGAATATATCAGAGAGATGGGAAGGAAGATGGATAGGCAGGAAATGAGAAAAGCTCTGTTGCCCTGGTGGAAGATGAGGAGCACACACACGAGAGGCAGGGCTGGGATTGTACCCTGACACCACAGCTGATTTCTGCATCTCTGGCTGGGCCCTGCCCTGGGATTCTGTGCAAGGAGAGGAGGAATCCTCCAGTACAGACTGTAACAACTGGATTTTAAACCAGAGGTGTCACCAGACAACAGCATCTGCTCTAGATACAGCCACTGCTGTGGCAACCTCAGGGATGGAAAAGCACTGCTGGTGCCAACAATGTGTTTTTCCAAGTGGAGGTGGGAAATGAGAGAGACAGAATTTACTCAGGTGTCCTCATCTGCAAGCTATTACAGTTTCAAAATTTGTTATTTTACTTAAAGCAATATTTTAAAAATAATTTTTAAAGTTGTATTACTTATTTTTCAAAGTTTTATTACTTATTTTTTAAAGTTTTATTACTCATTTTTTGAAGTTTTTAAAGTTTTATTTTACTTAAATTTTTTTAAAGTTTTACTGCTTATATTTTAAAGTTTTTCTACTTATTTTTTAAGTAATTTTTAAAAAAAAATATTAAGAAGATGTTGGCTTAATAATTCTAATACTATTTTCAAAGGGTTTTTTTATCCTTACATCGTTGATACATGCTTGGCCAAGGGCAGCATCACAGCACTGCAGACCTGCCTGTGACAGGGGGCTCAGTGGCATTGCCAGGCTCAGAGGGTGTTGAAGTGAGGGGAGAACGACCATTGTGCATCAAACTCAATTTATTGATCGATCAGTCAGCTTAAATAATAGTGTTAACGAACTTCATGCATATTCCAAAATACAGCTTTATGATAGGCTAACAGAGAAAACTCTAACCACTCCTTTTGTTTTACAATACCGTTGATTGTTTACATCAAACAAAACCAGTGTTCTCACTGTGATACGAACGGTTCCCAAAACTTCCACAACTGTTCCCAGGGTGCCATCTTTTCCCAGAGAGGATGTTACCTTTGTTATGGGAAGACTGCCTGAGAACTTTATTGTTTATACAAGGATGCCTGAGAGAGACTAATTGTTTATAGAAGTCAGGCTGGAAACTGCTTTGAAACTGCTTCACAGCTACCTGTTACTTTTCTCTCAGTTGCATGGCTTCGTGGCCTTTTTCCTCAAGCCATGCCTGAACTCAACTCTCCACAAGAGGGGCACTGTCACTTGCAGAGCCCTGCTGTCCCCTCCTGCAGGGGGTTCACCCACCCTGAGCACCTGGGCTGGCTGCATGTGCTGAGCACCTGCTCCACAACCCCGGGCTGCTCTCCTTGGCCCATCCCAAAGCTTGTTGCAGTCACACATAAACTTTCTGCTCTTTGTTGTTCTGTCCCCTCTCCCAGAGCAGTTCTTGTATCTAATGCTGAAAAACTCTTTTTTTTTTTTTTTTTCCCAAGGCATCAGGTTGCTGCTGCATTTCACAGATGATGTCCTGAGATTTCACGGGGAGGCTGCAACAAACCGGATATTTGATTCTTTGGGCTCCATTAGATGTGTCCAGATGAAAATTGCAGTGTCTGGCATTTATTAGTTTCTTCTAACACTTCCCTGAAAGCCTTGCTGATAAAACCTCTCATTCATATTTTTCAGGCGTCGCTTTTCTTCCAGCCAGCATCTCTTATCTCATTGGGACCAATCTTTTTGGGGTACTTGCACACAAAATTGGAAGGTATGCTTAATTTAAAAATACTAATCACCTCCCAGTCTCTTCATGTACCATTTCCAGCGTTTCCCAGGGCAGTTTATTGATAGTGGAAATTATTAAAGCTTGTTCTATGGGAGCAAAATTAGTGGGTTTTTTTGAACACATTGCTACTTTTGCTGTTTAACTCAACGCTTCAGACGTGGCTTTGAAACATTTAGGATCAGCTCTAACATCTCATTATCACCATCTCTGAGTGATGTTTCTTCTTTGGTAGGTGGCTTTGTGCTTTGCTCGGGATGCTAATCGTGGGAATAAGTATTTTATGTGTAAGTAGACAATCACACATCTTTTAAATCATGTGAATGTTGGGGTGCTCATCTTCAAATATGTGCGTTTCCCATGAGAGTTCTATGACATGTTATTAAACAATGTGTGGGTAATAAGTTCCAGATCAGAGTTTTGAGTGCTTTCCTGTTTCAGTGCTTCAATTATTTTTAGAAATGGTGACTCTGAGAGGAGCATGCTGCTCTGTTGAGCTGTCACTCAGCAGTTTATAATAGTAAGTGTGTCAGTGGTTTAATGGCACAGTTGTCTGAAATGACAGCTCAGAACAAGGATCAGACTCCCAGATCTGTACAAAGTGGGGCATAACTACTTGGAGAATTTATCTCAGAAAAAGGTGCTAACCACCATGTGCAGTATGGTGTAATTAACTGCCTGAAATTTCCTTTGTAGGTACCATTTGCTAAAAACATTTATGGGCTCATAGCACCAACTTTTGGAGTTGGATTTGCCATAGGTAAGAACATTTGCAATGAGTTCTTACGTGAGTTCTTTACATGAGTTCTGTTATTTCTGTAAAAATGATTTGTTATGAAGTTACACAGAAAATCAGTTTTGTTGCCATTCTGATCTAACAGTGCTGCAGCCTGAGCTGTGGCCCAAACTGGCAGGCAGAGCAAGAAGGAATTAAGGGACAGTGCTTAGGGAGTTTGAACCAGGCTGCTTTAGACCAGCTGGAGCCCCAGGCCTGTCCAGAACTGCTCCATCCACCTAAACAGACCTTTCAACCTGTCCATGAATGTAAATGTTGTTTTTAGAAATGCAGCTGTGCACTGCCCCAAACCCTCAGCCTTTCCTGCAGAGGAAAAGGATTTATGTAGACATTTCCACTGGAATAAAAGGCTTAAATTGTACATAAAGGGGAATTCCCAGGCTCACACACATGTATTCTTCAAGTGACATGTGTGACTTTCCTTACACTGGGCTGTGCACTGGGGACCCTGCCTTGTTTTCAGTGCTTGGTGCTCAGCAAATGTCCTGGGGCATCTCCACACCAGGGATGTGCAGTGAGGAAAGAAGTTACAGGAACAAATTCAGACTTCAGGTGTCTCAGCAGTTTTGTGAGCTGTCTGTGCTGTTTCTTGCTAGAAATGAGGGTGTGTATCAAAAGACATGATAAAAACACTGTCAATCATTTTGGTTGACTGGGGGCTAATGTTGCCTTTTAGGCCTTCAGCCAGGGCAAGTTCACACCAGATAACCTTGCCCTAATTCCTTGGCAGGGAATGTGAGGTGGGAGCTTTGCTCAGACATTCGGTGGGAAGTGTGGATACATCCTAAACTCACATCTCTCCTGTCCTTTAGCAGGTGCCACCTCTATACATGTCCACACATGACCCCAGACACAGCAAAGACCATAAAAAGCAAAGCTAACACAGATTATTTTACACAAATATTGCTGTGTACACCTGTATAATGTCCACACATGACTCTGGGCACATCAAAGACCATAAAAAGCAAAGCTAACACAGACTATTTTACACAAATCTTGCTTAGTTATGAACAAGCATCCTTTTAGCTGCTTTTGCACCCCTTCTTGGCACATCATTCACCCAAAAGGGTTAAAGGATGGGAAGAAAAGGCAGCATTTTCCCGGGATGTGTTTTGCAGGGATGGTGGACTCCTCCATGATGCCAATCATGGGCTACCTGGTGGATCTGCGCCACGTGTCAGTCTATGGCAGCGTGTATGCCATAGCTGACGTTGCCTTCTGCATGGGTTTTGCCATCGGTAAGTCCAGCCTTCCCCTGCCTGGAAAGCACAGCTAAGAAAAGGGGAGTCTGCTACAATGCCAGCTGCGAATCCCAGTGGTGCCTGCAGGTTTTATGAGGGGAGGTTCTTATTTTCTGCAGGAAATCAGAGTGGGGGGATTGTGTTTGGCATCATTCCCCTCCCCTGCTGCAATTTGTGCACATTTCATGGGCTGTGAGAGGCCTAAAGGTGTCTGAGGGCACTGAACACAAATGGGATATGCTGAGGAAAGAGGCCTTGGGATACTTTACTACCACAGCTGTGCTCCAAGGGTGTGTGGGGGAATCAGACTCCCCTGATCCCCTTGAGAGCATGACACAGATGCCCTCAGGAACATCTCTAATCTCCCCAGGGAATGTGAGCTATGGAGCCAGGAATTTTTTATGATTATGTTTAATCATATTATATTTTAATTTATATTTTATATAATTATATATAAATATATATATTATATCACATATATATTAATAGAATATATTTTACATATATAATATAATATACAATATATATTATATATTACATAAGTTATATATATAATATGTATTTATATAAATTTATATATAATACCTTTATTATACATAAAACTTATAAATATTATACATGGTATTATATATATAAAATTATATATAAATATATATAATAATATATAATATGTATATAATATATTATTTATATTATGTATTATTTATATAATAATATATATAATGTTTTTATATAAAATATATAAAATTATATAGAATTTATTATATATAAAATTTATATAGTTTTATATATTTATATATATTATATAATTACATCTAATTATGTTTAATCATATTATATTTTAATTTATATTTTATATTTATATATATGAATATATATAAATATATATTATATAACATATATATTAATAGAATATATATTTTACATATATAATATAAAATATATATTATATAAATTTTATATATAAAATATATATTTATATAAATTTATATATAATAACTATTATATATAAAACTTATATATATATAATATATTATATGTGATATATATTTTATATAATTTTATATCTATAGATATAATATTTATATAATATATATTATTTATGATTATATAATATTTATATAATAATATATAATATTTATATATAATATATAAAATTATATAAATTTTATTATATACAAAATTTATATAATTTTGTATATTTATATATATTTATATAATTACATATAATTATATTAAATCATAATTATATTTATAATTACAAACACGTCTTTACATTCCTCAAATCTGTTTGTGAGATAGGGGGTTAGTATACAGAATTACTTGTATACAAAATATGCTGCTGCAAGTTTTGTGTCAGAGCAATCTGCAGGAAAGGGTTTTTATCTGTGCAAGGTCCCTCTGCTGGTGGTGCCATTGCCAAGGCCATTGGATTCCCATGGCTCATGACAATTATAGGAATTGTGGATATCATCTTTGCTCCCCTGTGCTTTTTCCTTCGAAGTCCACCCGCCAAAGAGGAGAAAATGGTAAGTGTAACTTGGTTTCTTTTTTATAAATTTTGGGTTTTTTCAGTGAAACAAATGATAACTTACATTTGCATCTTTGCCTCTAAGTTCCTCAAAACAGGACCAGCTCAGTGTATTTCACTCTCAAGCATTAACTTCGAAATGAACTCCCCCTTCCTTCTATGTCCAAGATGTATAAAGGGAAACCCTTTATTAATTAGATGTTACAAAGTCACAAATTTGATTTCTATGAAACAGGGTCCTACAGACATTCCTCTGCACCAGCATATGCTGGGGTAGAGTCAGTAGAGAATTCATTTCTCTTTTCATTGAGGATCCAGAACTCTATTTGGCCAATTGACCAAATTATTCCTTGGTGTGCCTCAAACTGTTTTTTCCTCACAGTCCTCTGGGAAAAAAAAATAGAAAAATATACCACAGTGTGTTTTGAATCATCTTTTTTCCTCCTTCTCCTCCCTTCATACAGTTCATGGATCCCTACAAACCAGTGGTTTGTCTTGTCCAGTATGTACCACAGGGCTTCTCTCTTTTTTGTTTTTTAACATAAATTGCCAAAGACCTAATGATCTGGAGCACTCAGTGCTCCCCAGACACTGTAGGGTGTGTAAGAACAGAGTCACCATCTGTAGGTTGAGCCCACTCAGCACTCCATCCTTACTCTTCCTGAAAAAGGCTGATCTGGGCCCAAAATGTAGTCGCTGGTTGTTTATTTGGGTGAAAATAAACTAATTTTGCATGGCAATGGTTTTATTCTGCAGTGGCACCTCTCTGCAAGGTAAGGACAGCACCTGATGCTGGTGCTGCTCACTTTGTGCTGGCAGAAGGTGGAAAATTGAATCTTGCTGCAATAATGGTGTGTGTGAGGCCAGAGAGCTTCTGTTTGGCTCATGTTTGGACTGCAGAATCCCAGTTAATCCCTTGTCATGACCTTTGCTGAATGCACTGGTTTAGTTTGTTTTGGTTTTTGTACATTAAATAAGGCTGAGGAACAGAAGGGAACAAAAACTCAGCTGCTGTTTCTTGGCAATATAAAATTTATCAGGTACTTCCATGGTCCCTGACTGTTTGATTTGTAACATCACAACCCTGAAGGGACAGGATCTCTCTCCATGGCTCCAACACCTTCCAGCATCTGCCACCTCTAATATACCTTTAAATGCAAAATAGCTCCTGTTCCCAAGTGGCTCATGGCTGTAAAATGATGCACCAGTTCTTTCAGGTTGGAGGAGAGTCAGAAGGAGGGTCCCAAAATTGTGGTCTTTGCCTAATTAATAATTCCCAAGCTTAATTACACTCAGCATGAAGAACAGTACACAGTTGCTCCAAAACTCCTTGGAAAATTTCAGCCCAGAGAATTTAGTATTTTATCTGGCCCTTACCATGATTACCACTTTTAGCTTGCTGTGTCAAAGCATATTATTGGGACCATCACTCCTGGCATCATACTCAGTTTTGCTGTTCTGGATCTCCATGGAAAGAGGGGACAAAGGCAGTAAAAGAGAATTGGCTTGAAGCAGTAGGACTGCTCTTGACCATTCATTCAGGTTTTAATAGATGGAAATTAACTCTGGGAGGGGTAAACTACTGTCTCTGCAGAGCAGGTAGATATGTATCAGTAATACCTGGGCTGAAATACTGGAAATAGAAATTTTCCAGGTCTTTAGCACCAAAAATCCCCCCTCACACAGACCTGAGGACTCAATTTACCCTAATTGCAATCAGTTTGGGCTCTGCCTCAAGGGAGGAGAGGTGAATCCCTGAGTGGTGCATGCAGCCCCAGCCTCAGCTGGATGCTAAGCAGAAATACTCACACTCTGTTCTCTTCCAGGCAATACTCATGGATCACAACTGTCCTGTGAAAACAAAAATGTACACCCAGAACAACATCCAATCCTACCCCATAGGTGAAGAAGAGGAGGAATATGAAAGTGATGAATAACAGAAAAGCCATATAACATATTTAGGTGTACAAAATGCTGTGGTTCATGTGAAACATCTCATCCAGAAATAGGTTTTAGCTGTACTGTACATTTAATAGTGAAATGGTCAGAAAAACCAAAGGTATATTATTTATTGGTGACTAGAAAGCAGACTGCAAACCGCCTTATGGGGGGAAAGAGCTTTTATAGACCATTTGTATAGTGTTACTCTTTGTGTATTTAATTTTATTGAATATTACACTCTATTTTTTATTAAATGTGTAGCATAAATCTGTATAAAATGTGAATTTTAACAATTTGGTTTTTAAAGTCACCTCATGGACAGTATTTCATATTTTATTTGAAGTCATAGGTTACTGTCAAACTTGAGTCTTATTTAATTGGAAATTTTAAAAAGCAACCCTCAAAGAGAACCCATCCAATTTACATCCTTTTAAGCGACACCCTCGTAAGTGCATTGAGAGAAGCTGGAATTCAGAGTGTGGGCAGCACTATCACTTTTTTCCATCAACTTCAGGTCCTAATAATATATACAAAAAACTAAATAAGAGGCACAACTTCTCTGTCAGTTCAAATACTGAGTTCTCCCTGAACCACCAATGTTGAGGAAACCATGTTGTTAAACAGATGAGTGTATTGCTATTATTAGTATCTAACAAAGTTTTAATCAAGCAGTTGTGCAATGTGAAGCCCCCAAACACTCAGCACCAGGCAAACAAGTGGGTGTGAACATGCACTGTTCCTGTCCCTTAGCAGGGAATGTAACAGCATGAGGATACTTTTTGTATTTCTATCTTTTGGATCTTTTAACATATTTCAACTTTATTTTAATTGCATCTTCAGTGAGTGGTTAGGAACAGCTGCAGTATTACAGTATTCAGTCTTAGCATGTACTGAAAGTGAGCTGCTACCTGGAGCAGTTCAAACAACTTCTACATGCATTTACATATATATCTAAAAATCCAATGTACAGTTATTTTTTTTTAATACATTTTTGGCTTAAAAAAATGGAAGAAACAGCCAGTTTGTTGCCAATCTCTCATAGCATTTGGGGAAACAGCCCAATACAGGTGAAGTATTGTATTAGGCAGTCCCTGCCTGCACTTAGAAAAAACAAGACTTGGAAAGAAAGCATTTTAAAAACAATCCCCATGTCCTTCTCAGCCATGGTGTATCATTTCATTTGTAAAATGAAAATCTTGATGTGCCTTCTCTCATGTAATTGCAGATGTTTTATGTACTACAGCATAGATACTATGTTTACATATAGTTTTGTAAAGCGTATATACTATGGTCAAAAAATATGAAAAATATAGTGGATCAAACTTCAAGTATTGCTCTGTCAATAATTATGCATTCAGAACGCATCAAAATAAAGTTATCTGACAGAAGTTCATGACCTACTGTAATAAAGTGAAAAAAGGATTAAAAAAGAACAACCCCTCTCAGGATTTGCCTTATGCAGTGTGCTTTACCAGTGTGGGGAAAGCTGGCATTTCTCAGAGCTCCTTCAGAAACCAAGATTCTGTCACATGATGAATTCTCCACTAACACCAAGTAAGTAATAATTGTGCAGATCAGTGGCTATTTACATCAGGCTCAGATTTTACTGTGATTTGAACACTGAAACTTTGTTCCAAGAGATGTTATTCTACTTACTGAAGTCTTCATTGAAGTCTTTTGGTCAACATCAAATTGCTAATCTGATCAAATCTGAGACTGAAATACCAATGCAAGAATTCCGAATTATTACAGGATGTGTTCATCCTTTTGCCAGCTGATCAACCAGTGTATTTCTTAAATTCACTAATATGTGACTCAAACATAGCAACTCACATTTTTTTAAAAGCACAAAAAGGCTTTCTTCATGGCTTTGCGTTGAATTTTTGAGCACATCAAAACTAAGGAGGAGTTTGCATTAATGTGCAACATGAGTTTGAGGAGGAGACCCAAGGGGAGAGAAATGGATCACATTCCTTTTCTACAGCTGGTGCCAGTTTCTGCTGGCCTGAGGGAGCAGCATCTTCCCAGGATTTGCTGAGCAGATCAAGGCAGTGGCTCCCCTTCTCTTGCTCCATTCCTGCTCCACCAGAAGAGGAAGATTAATTAAAATCCACATAGACACTCGTTTTTGTAATCTCTAAGCCACCTTTCCCCCCACTCCCAAATAAAAACTTAGCAGTTGTTATGGATTTTTTTCTGTCCTGGAAAAATGTGGATTTTTCCTATTTTGTATATTTTGATCTGTGTCAATTCAGGTGTGATAGATAAAGATACTTTATTCATTTACTCCCACTATTTATTCCTCCTCTGCAGCTGTAAACTTCCACAGATGCTTTGTTTCAAATTTCTCACCCCAAATAATCCAGTTATCAGTAGTTTTATATAATGCAAAATGTGCTTCTCCCCCTGAAGATCCCTCCTTTAAGTGGTGGCTTTAGATGATAAGCTACTGCAATAGAAGTGCTTAAAAAACATTGACACAATGCAAGAAAGTTGATAATTTAGCAAAACTATTTTATTAAAGCTTATTTTCATGATAAAATAATAGCCAACAAAATCATATTAGGCAGGTCTTCTGCAAATGTGTGTAGCTGCCACCTATTCAGATATCATTAAGTCAAGATATTCTTGTTTTCTGTGGTATTCTTTATTTTCAGCTATTTACAGTCAAGCATGAAGCAAAGATTACATCAGGAATGTAGTATTACAATTTCCCCCTGGAGATTCACTGCTTATTGTAAATAATGCCAGATAGGAATTCATGTTTTCCTTCTTACCACTAAAATACAACTATTTTGCCCTTTTTCCATTCAGTATATTTAAAAATATTGCACCACATTTAATTTACCTCTTACAATCATCATCATTAGCAACACTTATGTGAGGAAAACGATTCCCAGCTTTTCTTACCCACTGTGTTACAGGAGTCAATTTGAAACCATGAATGTGTATTTTGAAATCAGTATTTGCATTGTTTTCACAGCTCCTTCATGTGCACCAGGGCTTAAATGAAGCACTTGGATATATTTGAAAACCTCTGTAGTAGTCTGTAAGAGCAAACTCTGATGGCATTGAATGCAGATCACCACCAATGGTAAGCTGCTGAGAAAATGGAGTGGGGAAGTCTTAATATGCATCTCAAGCAAGTACAGGTTAAATAACTTTCAGACAAGAAGGGAAGCTCATTTTGTGCGATTATTTGCTGAAGCTTAATTTCAGAAGTGTGTCACATGCTGTTTTAGCATGGATAGTTTTCCATACATCAACTAAGTAGTATCAACTGCCCAGAACTCACTAAAAAGTGCAAGTAGTTGCATGACTGGCAGTAACCATTTTGCTTAGAAGCACAAGCACACTGTCCCATGATGAAAACCACTGCTTCTTCATTTTGCCCATCACAAACTAAACCAAGAAGCAAATTTAAAGGAGAGGTACATTACAGATGACCTCAAAAACTAAAGGAGTTATTTTTACCATCTCAAATGTAACTCCCACAAAGGCTTTTTTTTCTACTACCAGCAATACCAGTGATAATGATACAAGTACCTAGCACAGTACCTAAAATAAAGATGATATTTTATACAAAATTTCTATACACAGAAGATGAAACAATGTCTACAGGAAATAAATAAGAATGATGGCCTTAGCCAGGTGATGCTAAGATCCACAGTTTACACATAGCACAAGACCAGACAGTTCTTTTCAAAAGCAGCTGGCTGAATTTCTTCCTCATCTCTACTGGACTCACAAATTGACTCAAATAAAACATGTTATATACACTATAAGACATTTTGCTGACAAAGGTGATCCTTCTGCTCAGACTCTATCTTCTGTCTGAGAAGCTGAATGCAACTTACCATGCTATGATTACTCAAAAGTGTTGAGAGAACATTAGTTACTTTGTATTTTGCACCTTAAGCTTTCCAAAATGATAGTCTGCAGCAAAATATTAATTTCTTTATATTACTTACACCATGATTACATGCTTTTACACAGAAGGCAATGAAACCTCCAACTCTTGTGAAGAACAACTTTCCTTTATCAGGCTATCAAATAATACAACACCACAAACATATGATTTCATTCTGGAAGGCAACAAGCCTCTTACCTTGAAAATATTCCCAATTAAATTATTATGAGATACCAGTTTATACTTTGATATCTAACAATAGTCCCAAGTTCTAAGGAGGAGTTTTTTAGCATAGCATTACTATATTTCATGTTAAATACAAACTACAAAAAGTTCTTGCATTTAACAAAAACGTGGAAAACAAATGATATGCAATGGTAACTTCAGTAAGTACTAATAACAGACAAAATGAAAGACTTTTTGTTTGCTTTCATGATATGTTTGGCAAAAAATATACAATTACCTAGAAGACATACAATAAAACTGCGATTAACACTTAAAAGCCTGGCCCCTTGGTGACTTCTGAGTCAGTCATCAGCTTAGGCATGCAACAAGCTTATAATGTTTTCATCATACAATGGATACTAAACATCTTGAAAACCCTGCCTGTTTCCCATTGAAAACACTACCTAAAAAAACAGAACAAAACAAAAAATACAGAGAAGGGAAGTGGGGTCAAGTAATGCATTAGGGAAACCACACACATTGATGTGAAATGGTAAGGTTACATAATTAGAAAAAATAAAAATAAGTTATTAAAAATAAATTTCCAATATAAAACCCAAAGTGTAGTTTTAACCAGCTACTTTAACAAAATGATGGTGCTGTAGCTGGAGAAGAACCACTATTAGCAATTAACTGTGGAGAAGCAGGACACGCACATTATACCAGTGTTTTAATTTAATTTGTGTGTGTTTGGATTTAAGTGCAAAGTATTCTTTTAGTCCATTCCTTCAAAGACTAAATATGTAAATATCAGTCTACTGATTGAGGTGGATCAACAGGTTCTTCTTCTGATATGATGTTCAATGTCGGAGCCTCTGTCAGACTGCCATCTTCGCTATCCACTTCTTCTGCTATACTGGATTCCTCAAAATCTTTAGTCAGTTTTTTGGATTGCTTCTCTAAGAGCATGTTCTCCAGGGACTCTAGATCCTCAATGCCTGCCCTGTAGTGGATCATCAGCAGCGTGAGGGCCTGCAGTCTCTCACCTGACTTGGCCAGTGCAGCAGATATCAGGGCTTTTTTCCTCACGTCGCTCGTCTCTTTTTCCTCTTTAACCAGCGAATTATTGTTTTCCAGCTCTTGGTCTATTTCATTCTGCAGCTTATCCAACATAAACTCCAACTTCTGAAAGCGCTCCTCTGTGGGCAGACTCCTGTAGAGGTCCCGGCCGATCTCCTTGACGGCGATGAAGACGCTGTCGTCGAGGCCGCCCTCCTTGCGCACCAGCTTGATGCCGGCGCCCACGACGCGCTTGGAGGGGCTGCTGGGCCCGCTCAGCTCGGTGTCGCTGCTCTCGTTGTCCGACGTGTTCGGGGTGTGCTTGGGGGAAGGCTCGGCCACGTCGGGGCCCTGCTCGGCCAGCCGGGCTTTGGGCACCTGCCGGAGGTTCAGCAGCCGCGTGCTCGTGTTGATGATGTGCCTGGTCAGGCCTGTGGTTCTGGTAGCGGACTTGGCCTCTGCATCCAGCCGAGAGGAGGCGGCTGCAGGAGCCTCCTGGCCCTCGGCTCTGCCGCTGCCCCCAGTTCGATCGAGCCGCCTTTCGGCTCCTACACAAAAGGGTGTCTCAGTTAAACATTTCTCTTGACATTTTTTATGGCAAACGTAAGCACAGAACATGCACTGCGAAGCTGCTTTAGTCCACACTTTTTTTTTGCAGTAATCGCACCAAGTTGGATTCTGAAACTGAGTATCTTGAAAGCTATGCCTATTCTCTGTGACAACTTGTCCCAAGAAATGATCCTCTTTCTGAAGGGCATGAGCTTCTTCTTCTAAGTGAAATTCTTTCTCTTTCTCCAGAAATGCGCTTGAATCATCAATTTCACCTTCTTTTAAATATTTGAATTGTAAAGTTATGTCACCGTAACAAAACTTTTCATTGAAACCTTTATGGGTTGTCAAACTCCTCAACGCTGTTCTGGTGACTGCTGCCTTAGGTGTAGGAGCAAGCAGCTGAAATTTTCTAACAAATTCCATCGAGGACGTAGCTAGACAATCTAAAGCAATTTCTTCAAGTTTTATGCTTGCATACCCTAAGCAGATAAAACCACCTGCTTTGAAAGGGTCTCTGCACCACAGTGCAACATTAAGGTACTTGTGGTATTTTTCTACTTCAAATAGACAGGAGGATGTTCTCGCCACCGGCCATCGGCCCTGACGGGCTTTATAAGGAATTTCTGGTGACTCCCACGTTCGATGATCATCACTATCTTTGCTGCCACGTGCATTTTCTGTAAGTCCATCTTTTAATGTATCTTGCTTTGGTGCTGTTACTACTTTTGATACTGCTGGATCTTCTATCTGATCACTAATTTTAATTAGCTTCTCTGTAGATTTTTCTCCATTATTTGCAGGGGGAGGTGGCCTCTCTGGTTTATCAGGACATACATTTCCAGTTTCTAACACACTTTGGTTATCATTAGTAGACAAAGGAGGCTTAATTTGGGGCCTAGGTGGCACAGGAGGCTTAGTACTAGATCCTTGTGACTGTTTACCTGACGGCTGTGGTGCATCTGAAACCTCAAGAGTTTTAGGTGTTGCCACTTTAGCCCCATCTTTTTGTTGCGTTTTGGATGCTGCCTGGTAATTTCCTAAATGCAGTTTTCGATTCAGGATGGGTGATATAGTTCCAAGAGGTTTAGCAGCAGCAAGAATTACTACCGACCGTTTGGGACTCTGAGATGTTGGCAGATCTTCTTTTTGGTCAGGTGCATCACAAGCTAAGTCTTCAAACTCTGAATCAAAATCTCTGCTATCAGTATCAGCTGTTAAACTATTCTGGTCATCTTCTGCCTGTGACAAGAAAGCTGTGTCCTCCAATTGTCCAAATCCATCCTGCAGTGCTGAGCCATGCTGATTATACCCAACAGGCCTTTCATAAAAGACTAAAACTCTCTCCCCAGCTTGTCTAATCAGCTTCAACACTTGGACAGTTGATGTGATTTTAACACCTATTAAAAAAAAAAAAGACAAACATTATTAAGTTCTAATTATGATAATAATCTAAGTGACCAAAAATAGTCAACAAACACATTGCTGCTCAGTAACAAAGGAAGTCAATTATGACAGAAGAGCTTAATTGAAATGTAACAGATGGATTCTCTCTATTTTATTCCTATAAATGTGGAGCTTGAAAAAATAATTACATAAACACTCCAGTTTGCTGCTTGTAATAATACTGTAATCTTACACAGTAATGTTGATTTGATATGGTAACAGTTTTAACCTTGCTCTTACTGTAAGTTTGGACTTTTCAGCAGTAGACATTCGACATTCAAAAAAGAGCTCAAAAAGATGGGTATCTTTAAACACAGTTATAATTATAACAGAAGCAGGCTAAAATAAAAAAGCAATATATTAATGAAATATGGGCATAATGCTACATTATCAGTGTGGCTGGAGTGAGCTGAACCATCTTTCTGGGCAGAACTTTCAGAGCCATTTGATGTATCTCCAAATTACATGCAAGTTAAAATATCTTGATGAGCATGCAAATACAGTCATGCAGAGGATCACATAAAAATGACTCCTCCTTTGTTCTAAAGCAATCATCAGCAATCTATTCAAAGGAACTGAAAACCCTTTTAAATTACTGGAGTATTTCAATGGAGATTTATTTAGGCAGTACCTAAACAAAAGAACTCATTGTAGATTTTAAGCTGTGGTCTGTAAAACCTCTGTAAAAGGTTAAACTTCCTGCTAGCCCAGTCACATTAATGTTTTGGCTTGGTTTTTTATCGTTTTGTTTTGTTGTTTGTTTGTTCTGTTTTTAATGTTGTTGCCAAATATTTATTCAAGCTTCTTTTGCCTTTTACCTAAGAAGGAGTAAATAAATGTGCAAGGAAATAAATCAAGCAAACAAAGATCTTAAGCGACCATAAACACATTAATGTTAGCTTTTGAGTGCCAAGCACAACTGTAGCTGTTAAGAACGGGAGATTGGCTGAACTGCATACAGGACAGGAGGACCCTCATTGTGAAAGCTGACATATCACTCACTGCCAATTGCCAGCAGTCTGTCTCCTCTCTGTAGATCAGCAGCTGCAGCAGGTGAGTTTGGAGTCACAGTTTCGATGACAACGTGCCCTGCATCCTCCTCCTTGGACTGCACAAGGCGCAGCGTGAGCCCAACGCTCTGCAGATTCCCCTTCACAAGTTCTGCCTGCAGAGAAAGAAGTGAAAAGTATCTCAGAAAAGCTGACTGCAAGGATTCAAGGCTACTAACAATAATTTAAATAAAAATTAAATTATACCATTTTATTATTAAAAACAAGTTATTATTTAAAAGTGCATTAGGACATCCATTGACTTCATCTAATTGATTGTCTGCCAACTACTTTTACCCCTTTGGAGGTATTCAAAGAAAGTCCCAGTCCTAAATGAAATACTACTATTAAACACAACCTCATTATCCATTTTATTAGGAGCACTGCACCATCAACCCTAGGTATCACTGTGAATGTAGCCCATTTGTGTCATAAAACCTAACACTGTGAGCAGCTTTCCAGTAGTCTGTGCAAAAGTGTTTGCAGTGACAAAACTCTTATGTACTTATAGATTGCTTAAGTATATTTAGAACAAATCTAAATTAACAATAGCTTAAAAAGTTTCTTCAAACAGGGAAACCCTTTTCTCATACTTATCTTGCGAAATAAATAGAATTTAAATTTTAACTTAAATAACTTCAAATACATTTTTAAAAACAAACAAATGAAAACAAAGGACATGTGAGGTGCAATCCCTGTAGCTGACTTTTGCATGACACACCTAGGTAGGGATCAATTATTTACAGACCTCAGTGGCTGAGATCTTTAGCAACTTTTTTCCTAATAAAAGCAGCCCTTAATGAATTTAACAATATCATTTTTTCCCCTAAAGCACATTCCTTTTAGACTATTCCAAATGACTGCCTACCATCATTCCATCAACAGATATTCTATTTGAAAGGAGAACTCATATGTTTCAGCTTCAAGGATAGAAATTTAATTTGTTTTTTTGATTCCCAAGAAGAGAGAGGCCGACAGTGCAGAAGCCTCCACAGGAAATTTTGTATTTGGTTTCAATTTACTGAGTTCAGGTAGACACTCTTCTCCTCCAGCCTTCTGCATTTACTTTGTTGCTGTTCAGTTGCGGATGTTTGAACTGTCTGGAGCTGAGGCTCCTCTTTGGAGGATGTGCTCCTTTACTCAGTCCATGGCTCTCTCCTTGGCTGCATGGCTGTCACTCCCTTGCCATAATCTTAATAGCACTGCATCTTGGTTCATTTTAATTGTAGTTCAGTTCCTTGCAGAAATAAAAATGCTGAACTGCTCAGCAGTTTATTGAGTTTGAAGAAGCAGACTTGTATTAACTTTCAAAGCTTTGTCAATATTTTCTGCATTTCCCACAGGCACCTACTCTTTTTTCTCCAACTTCTATTGTAAATCCCCAGTAATGTATGTAAGAATAACAAGACCAATATAAGTTTAATTGCAGTTCCAAGACTTAAAGGTTATTCCAGAATGAAACAAGTAAATAGTTGCCTACAAAAACAGCCCTGATGGAGTTTTCCAGTTGATTTTTGTTCATTTGTTTGTTTAAATGCCATCCTCATTTACACCAAAACTACTGCTACATAATTAAATTTAAAAAAAATTAAACAATAAAATACTAAGCATTAAGAAACAAAGAAGTATTAGAAATGTCTGTGGAAGAAGACAAACTATTTTTTTTAAAAAAGAATTGCTCTTCTGCTTTAGCCCTTTATTTATATGCAATATAGCTTTAAGCTAGCACTTCACAAATGTTGCAATCTGCTGTATGGAAACAACATGAACAATTACTGCAATTTCAAACAACATTAATTGAATATTTTAACTGTCAAAAACACAAATGACACGAATTTGCTTTGGCAGCACGCAAAGCTGCAACAAAAACAACATCCAAAGATCACAATAATATAACTGCACATTCTTATCAAACAATGAGGAAACCATTATTTCTGAGCTTTGCTCAGAGTCCAAGTACTCAAATCTCAGTTTTCCTATGATGGCTCCTTTGTAAGTCTCACTCTAAGTGATTAAGCTCAAAAAAATACTTCCAAATCATTGTGTTTGAATAGAAGAGGAACTATCACAATGAAGATCAGGAAGTAAACTCGCATTTAAGGAATGCTGACAAACATGAAAATTGCAAAGGGCTGAAAAACAAATTATAACCACTTTCCCCCCTAATTTCTGTTAGTGCACTGAAGTAGAAAGCTGTTTAGTGAGTGAATTCCAGGAAAGAAATGGATGCTTAGAACAGTGAAAGGAAAAAAAAACCCCAACAAAAACCTCAAGATGGTTTTCCTTTGAACACTCTGTTATTCTGGCCATTTAATTATACTCCTTTAGGAAGTCATTTATTTTGACTGTATATAGTTTCTTCTGAAGTCTTACATTAGTTCTGTAGCTCACAGCCCAGGACTGGAGCTCTTTAGCAAGACAAGACGTTTGAGAGCCAAGGCCCAGCCAGGATGGACACCCTGTTAGCTTTGCATGGCAGCAGAAGAGACATTGCTGTGAGTTTGTTCTCCATATGAGATAACTCTTGTCCACGCAGTCTCTGAGCAGAGGAGTAAAACACCCACCTACTGATGAAAGGTGGCCATCACAACCCCACCACAGGAGTTACCTCAGGCCAACCTACTCCTTCCTTTTACAGTTGGTATTTTCTCATCTCTTCAAAAAATGGCCCAAGGTGGTAAGATTTCTCCAGAAAGTCTTGTCTCAAAGAGAATGTCAGGAAAAGAGCTGGTGTTGCAACATCTGACTGTTTAAAGAAAGGCAGCAATGATCTCTAAACTGTTGGTACTTGCAATCATGGCAAAGTGCATGATGAGCAGATATGGAGAAAGGGCATAATTAGGCAGCAAAAATGAATAAAAAAGTTACCAAAAGCTCTTTTTTAAAGCGCTTGTCAGTACAGACTCTGATGCTCTTGAGTTTCCTTTGAATCCAAGAACTCCTTTGAGCAGAACTACACAGTGGATGATTTAACAGTGAAAATATTCTGGAGTGCAAAGACGAGAAACTCCTGAGGTGATCCCCAGCATTTCACCCTTCCCTCCTCCTCCAGGGAGAGACCACATGAAAGAAATGAGGGACAGCTGGGACCCAAGATATGTAGGTATCTCTGAACATTTGGCTCCCATGCAGGGACACAGCCTGCAGATTACAACATGTATGACTCACTGATGGCAAGGAGACTTCCCATATTCCAGCAGTATCTGATGGAAAGCTGTTTTTGGAAGGAGAGTGCCTTTGAACATAACAAGCAAAGTTCATCTCAACTTTTTTATTAACTTTGGCACAGTCACAAGCTTTCTCATGAAGTAAAGTGGTTTTATTTATCAACCCAAAACAGATGAATGGTTTTCTTGATTATTCTTTCTGGCACCTGCAAGAAACACCACGCCATCTCAGGCTAAGATGAATGCAGGTGAAGACCATTTGGAGCTCTCAAACATCCCCCACCCCAACAAGTTCACTCACAAAAACAAACATCTTTGTATACCCAGCACAGCTACTTTCTGTCTCCCACTCAAATTAAGACTTGATAATAAATGTGAAGAGCCAAAGACTTATTGGAACACTGAACACAAGGAGGATGAAAATCAGCTAAATGACACAGAGGTTGGAAGAAAATTGCTAATAATGAAAGGACATTTATTATCAAGAAACCTTGCTGCAAGGGAGAAAAACTAACAGCTGCACCCAGGAGAAAGGGAAATTTTAACCAATTAGCTATATCATATTAAAGCAAGTTTATTTTAATTTGCTCTAATTAATAGCTTCGTTTTACTAGTTCCTGCAAACCTTAGTAGTTATTTAAATAAGGAGCAAGACAAAGCAGACATTAGTACTTCATTGTCAGTGACAAGCATACATTCAATGTATTTTATATTGAAATAGAGCTAAATTGTATCACAGAGCTTAGAAAATGTATCTTAAAAAAAAAAAAGGCAAGCAATCCCCAGACTATTTATGAAATACTTGTTGAGATTAAGATGCAACAAAACAGGAATGACTGTCCTAGAGAGAGAAAAAAAGGTAGTAATTTCCTTAGTGTTTTATTATTAAAAATATCCCCAAATCCAACAATAAAACAAGAGACCACAAGATGCCAATTAACTTGAGAATTAATAGAACAATTTGATGTAGAGCTGTGAACACTTGGCTTTTACAGCACAAAGTCCACAAGCATGAATTGCACAGCACAGTTTCACTGCCACTTTCAGTTCAGTACTGGATGGGTGATCTGGAAACACAATGAAGGAGAAAATCACCTTGAGTCTCACAGCCTTTCCTTGCCTCAGCCCTGCTGTTCTGAAAGCCCAGCAGTTGAATGTCAGTGAAAAGAAATTTTTCCAAACCTTTTCAAATATACCAGTACTGAACTCCACAGAGATTAAGCAGAGGTTTACAGCTTGCTAGTATCGTTTAAATGGCCAAATATTTACATGAATGTCAAAACATGATGTAGTTTTAATATGCAAATGCTTCATGAAATTATCAGTCTGAAATAATTTACAAATAAAATGGGATGATAAACATCCCTTTTACAGGCAACAGGCAAATGTGATGCCATCTCATTTACTATTTATTCCAGAACTATGTATGAAGTTAGATTATTATTTGATTCGGAGGTTAGAATGCCAACAGTAATACTGTAGTCTCATAAGTAGAATCTAGTTAACTTTAGATACAGCATTTCCATTCAGAATTTCTCAGACAAGACATAATAAATAATGTCCATTAATAAATACAGAGATTACAACATCTAGGAAAGCGTGTATGACAATTTCTTACCAGCATTGCAACACTGTTCAGCTAAACTTTAAAAATTATTAGGTGCATAGAAAAATAGAAAATGACAAAATTAAGCCCTGGCAGGATAACTGGAGCAGCAGAGCTTTGCTTTTAAACTTAACTGCTTATTTTCAGGAATTAAAAAATAAATAGTTGCTTTTGTAAGCTTAATTGTACACTGTAAAATAATGTGCAATAGTCTAGATTTGCTTAACTATTTGTAAGCATTAACATCATAAACCTTTACTAGAATTTAGTAAGTATGTCACATTCTTTTGAATAATTGCTAAAAAAGCTTGATCACCCAATCACAAATAAGAAATCTTTTTTTACTGACTTTACATCAACTAGAAGAATACTGTTTTTCCAAATTGTTCGTATTCCCCATTAGGTGTGTGTAACACTCCATGTAGCAGAAACTGAACCCATGTCAGTGCTGTACTGTGGATAAAAATCTTTCTTTTTGGCCAAACCATCGGCGCTGTTAAAGGTGATATCTTAGGTATTCTTGCAAGGTATAGTCCAATGCCTTCTGAGGAAAAAAGTGAGAATGTCTGTAAAGTATTACATTCTCCCAGACAACCCTGCACGCCGACAGGAGAGGAAGGAATATTTCATGTCAAACCCCCCAAAACATTAAAGTAAAAACTGGGAAGCAGTTTCTTCTCTTCAGAAGATTCAGTTCTTTGTATTATTGAAAAAACGTTTTTGGCAAACATCCTTAAAACATTGACTTTAATATTATTGCTTTTTTCAAGCCTATTACTGAATACAGTTATTATGTATGACCTGCACAGCAAAGAGGCTGAGAGATTATTTACAGGGGAGAGGAGGCACTGAAAGGAAACGCGTATCGCCAAACTCATGATTTGCTCCTTAGAAACCCTGGACGCAAAGGGAATAAAATAATTTTCTTGTAATGTTCTGAGAGGATTTCAATCTATGGTTTAGAACAGGAGTAGGTGTTTTTCTTCTCCTTGTGTCACAGCCCTGAAGCCTAAAAGGAGAGCTTGTGGCAGTGTGGAACAAGGCTTTTCCAGCCCTCCTGTCCACAGGCACGGTAACATCAGAAATGTTCCGATGTAAACCTGGACTAAGGAATCCACGATGACAGAAACACTTTCATTTCCCAGGCACTGAGAAAACTCCCAATTACAGAAAGAGAAATGCTTTCTGAGCATTCAAGAGCTACCCCTGTTCTTGGGATGTTTAAATAGCTCAGTATCAATAAAGTATCCCTTAATTATCAGTTCTGCACTGTACTCACTGTTATGTCTTACACGTGCACAGGTGCAACGATGCACACATGTGGATGTGCCTCCATCTCCAGATTTAACCTGGGAATTTCCTTTAGTGGCTTCAGAAATCTTGAAACACAGTGACAGAAGGTTTAAATAAAATAAAAAGCTGTAGTAATACTTACCGAATAACTACACCATACAGTACAACAGTGAAAGGAAGGAAATAATCCCTGTAATCAAATTAAATCTATATAGAAAATTCACTTAAGTTCTTTTTCTCCCCACTAGAAAGAGGCATTAATTACAAATCATTCATTAGAAGAAGACTGATGGTAATGTAATGTAAAAGATAATACACTGGCTACTTAAAACATCAGTATATACTATAGCTAGAAGCAATATGTCCTTCTAGAAACCAAAATATACTAGAAAACACATTTACAAACTTGGAAATTAATTTACTGATTTGTGAAATAATTTTTTTTCAAATAATTAACAAAAGACTTCTTGAATAAAAATCTGCTTCAATTTTTTTCCATAATCGAATCTAAATCCTAAATCTAAAATTGCTACTGTTCCACAATTTGTATCAAGACTTCTATAACAGTAACTAACATACTCTTCCTTGCTATGTGATCCTTCCTCCATGCCAAAGATATACACATCTTTAGTATCATTCAAGTGGAAATTTAAATGTATTTTTCTACCATTCTCAGGTTTACATTGATTCAGTTAATTTTAATAAACAATTTGATTTGTCCTCTCCATTTTTTTAATATTTTGACAAAACATATCAGACAAATACATTGAATGAATACGTATTTCTTCTAGATATACAGAATGGTAGGTGAAAGGGGGGTGAAATAACTAAATTTATTAGTACACTTAAACATTTAAATATATATATATATATATATATGTGTGTGTGTGAGAATAGAACTGCCAAAAAGAAATCAAAAGGAAACTATCTGCTGCTTATAAAAAAATTCCTGCTGAGCAACTACTATAAAAATATTCTTATGCTGATTTTGCCTGAAAGAAGTAATTTGATAACACTATTAAAAACTTAACATGCAAAACCAAAATAAGTTTGAAAAAGCTACTAAAATGGACTTTTACCACAAGGAGATATCACCAAACAACAATAAAATTTCAACCATATTTTTGTAATTTCTCTTTCTGTTCTGTGCCTCTTATTTGATAGCTAAACCATTCCTTACTTGTACCCAACATTCACTGGAGTGTTTGTAGTGGGTTTCTGGACCAAGTTGACCAAATTTTAGACATATTCAAATTTTAGACAGTTTTTATTAATTGCTTTTTTGCTTAACCTGGTGTTCTGCTTTCCTCCACTGCAGCTCTGACTGTGTGTTGAAAGCCCATGAGTGAGGAGAGTTTTTCTGTACTCACTGCTGTCCTGAGCAGACTTCCACTTGCTTAACCCCCTAAAAAAGTTAACTTTTCACACTGCTCACCTTTCTCTCTGAACAACACCTCTGAACAACACACTCTGTCCTGAAAACAATTTTCATCAGTGAAACAAAGGAATTGGCCAACACTCAAAATCATCTTGAGATTAATTATTCACAATCAATTTGTCTAGTACAAATATCAGAAAATATCTAGTGCAATATCAGAAAATAAGTTCTTCAGCTTCTTTCCTTTGATTCAACACTGCCCATTTTCTAATTTCTGCATTTTGGACATATATTTGCATTCCATACCCCATCAGCTGGAGCAGCTTTATAGGACTGGTTACACCTTGGTGTCTCCTTGAGTGTTACTGAATGAACAGGCACCAATGTTTTGTGGAATATTGGGAAAACCAAGTTTTTGATGACTATAAAACAGTGAAAAAAGGAAGTGGGATGTTCTACCTTTTGCTATTAATCTTTGCAGCCTTGTGAACTGTCTGTGCACGGGCAGATACAACCATCTCAGATGAACACTGCATTTTTCTGTTTGGTTTGTTTTACTTTTAGGAAGAAGTGTACTTATGGACAAAGGTCCATATTTTCTTACTAGTCATCCTAAATAGCAAACCAGTGGGACTCATTTAACTTCTAAAACCCAAAAAATATAAGTATGACGATAATTTCATTCTGAAACGAGTTACATATTGGGCCAAGATCATATTTAAAATAGCAATTCATTAACACCACAATATGGCAAATGTTATGCACATGTCTAACTTCACCATCATAAACTACTTGTCTGAAAAGAAATGTGACAATTCATCGTAGGAAAATGAAACATCTGCATGTCTGCCTGATGAGCACTGAAAACTTCAGACATCAGCAAAATCCAGAACAGGCTTTTTACTGAACAGAACAAGGAGCTGTACCTTATTTTCCCAAATACTTCTGACACATTGCAGGAACTCTTTGGCTAAGCTACTCCTAAAAAATTGCACCTTCCAATTGCATGAGGCAGGTTACACGACATGTAAAAAGCAAACTGTTTAGCAATTACCATGAATTGCTGGGGCATTCTTACAGCAATTACAGGACTTGAATGGAGGAGATAAAGACAAGGCAGCAGAAAACCTGCATTTAACTTTGAAGTGTCAAAAGCAGGTAAAATAAAGGCCTTCAGTCTTAGGTGGAGCTCTTCTTTGCAGAGCAATTTAGCACAAACACCAACATAGCTCGTCTTTAAGTGCTCTTACTCACTGACATCCTTTTAGTCTTTATTAAATTCAACTTTGATGATTTCCTTTGGCTCTGAAGAAATGACAAAGATCAACTTTTGTTTCTCTAATGTTATACAGCCATATAAGCCTTTGATAGGAAAAAGGCTTCCTCCAATATTGGTTAAGCAGTACTTTGTCATCATATAAATATTTTGTGCAAAACTCAGGTAGTCTAATAAGAAATACTGAAATAATGTTACTAAGTTCATTAATAATACCATGTGTGACATCAAAACAATAAAAACTTTACCAATCACTGCATTGCAAATTACAGATAAAGGAGACTGATGAGAACCTGTGAGATGGAAGAAAAAAACTGAAAACATTCAAGTCTATGCATTAAAAGTAAACCCTCTAAAATAGTAATTATTTATACATATCTTAGAAGTATCTAATTAATGGTGATATGACAGCTACTATTAATCTTCCTGCAATAAACTCAAAATATTGGACTATGAGGTGAAGTTCTTTATAATGGAACTAACAGACACAGTGAAGAGTTTTCTCCACACAGAGAAACTGCTGGGCAATTTTCACTATCAGACCCAGCAGCATTAAATATCTGAATACTGACATGGATATTGCCATCAGAACTAAAAATATGAAATGTTATTATCCACTGTGATTACAATAATATGCATTACAGATGCTAGTCTCCATGGAAATAAGATACACAATATAATTTATATGCACTAAAAAGTAGTAACTCTTTGATTTCAATAATGGGCTTAAAAGTCACATTTTAAAAGCTTAGAAGCTACTTTCTGTCAGAAGTTTTCTGACAGAAAAGCTACACTCTCACCAACAAAGCATTAAGATTGCAGGTAATACAAATTACACTCTCATCAATAACACAGCCAAAGGAATAGGGACCTCACGTGCACCTGGAAGCTCCATAATCATACAATTTGAAATATCATAGAACTTAAAAGAATAGTTTGTTTTTTCAGCAGAAACACTATTTTCTTGGCAAGTGGTACATTTCTCATCAACTTTAATGGCTAGATGGCTATTAAAGCAAAGCCCAAGCCCTGTGTGACCCACAGTGTTCAGACTCCCACATTCCCACCGAACGAGCTAAGCCCAAAGGAACTGAAGCAGATGTAGTAAAATGATTCGTGATCTTAACAGCTCTTCAGAGATTAAATAGAAGACCCATCTGTATCAAAATGAAGTTCCTGCTGCATACAAGCCCTAGCCCCACCCTTTGCCCAGAAAATCCAGACCAACACTTTTCTGAAATTCTGTGTTACCATGGCCAGAAGAAATGAGGATTTATATTTAACTTATTCTGAATAATTGCTGCAAGAAGGCCAAGGTTTTGTATATAATAATTTTTTCTGTACCTAGAAAGGCAGCCAAGCCACACCGAGTTGTTTTCAATTAAATTCTGGACAAAACACTGCAGTATAAACACACAAATATACAACCAGTAAAGGTTTCCACGACCATACATCTATTTCTGGTTATTTTGTTGAACACATCACATCAAATCAATTTATTTATGGTTATAGAGCACAAGTCCCTGGCAGGCAGTGAAACAGCAGCTCAATGTCACATCTAATTAGCAGCACCAAGACAACAGCACACCTAGAAACTAGATTTTCATTCTGTTACCGACGATCACCACTTATAAAAATTGTCACAACTATCAAACTGAAAATATCTTTACATCAACGCAAATACTGACAATTCACTTCGAAAAAAAAAAAATCAATAGCCAGCTCTATTGCCTCTGCACTTGAAAAATAATCCAGATTATTTTTTAATACACATAAAGATCAGTTCCCAATACACTCAAAGAATGCCTTAGAAACAGAATGTTAGCTGTAAATTGGAATGCACATACCCACCCGCTTTGCAACCGAGCTTCTAAAAACGCTTCACGAAAATCCAAACATCTGAACTTTTCACAGAAGGGATCTTTGTCTGCAATGCTCTCTCCACACAACCAACGTGACCATAAGGGCCTAATAAAAAGTAGGATTTCCTTTCCCTATAGTCAGCTAGCTAAATGACAAGAAAACAATTTGTGTAACTACGTCTTCTCCAGAAGCCAATTTTAGACCTCTCTAACACTAAAGTGTAAAAGAGATAAAAAGAAATATTCTTCCAGGAACAGCTTATTAAGAGTAAACCCAAAAAAAGTCGCAAGAGAAGCAGAACACTACCCAGAGTGGAAGTAAAAGTTCATTCCTTTTGACCTTTTTTTTTTTTTCAGTATCTTCTGGCTCAGGGAAATAATAGATACCATTTCCTCATCTCCCTTTTGTAAGGTAAGTGAAAGAATGAATAGGAAATTATGTCAAGCTTAAAAACTTCTTTTACTTCAGCACTCACTATAACTTCATACACTCTGGTTTTATGCTCTATTATTTTTAAATTAGCAACATATTTTATTGATAGTTGGTGAAATATATATGAAAAATACCCACAGGATTTCATAAAGCAACATCTTTCTACTTCCCTTTTCCCCTTCTCTCTTCTGTCACCAGAAACCCAGCTTGCTTGGGACTGTGACCAATTACCTCTTCCACAGAATTCAGAACTGACTCATTAAATTGAAAATTGAACAAAGGATTAGTCAATACCATACAAGGCTTGAGAAATAAATCTAAGTTTAAAAAAACCTCATATTGAAGAAGATAGGAATAACTCAGCTTACTTAATAACTTCAATGACCCTTATAATAAAAATAAGAAAATTGCATCCAAGAAGTTGATGAAAACTTGTGAAGTTATTTGAATACTTGGTTCAGACCATGGTACTATACTTGTTTGATCACCACAGTAAGGGCACCGTTCATAAACGGCACATTCAACACTAAGTATTCCAAAGTCTGAGGTTGCTCTTTTCAAGTGGTACTTGTAAAAATATTTCATTTAAAACCTACAGGCTTAAGACATTACGACTCCATAGAAAAAACCAATGCGCAATGTGATGAATGATGAAATACTTCACAGTAAAAAAGAAGAGGAAATCCTACAAACTTCCCAATAGCAAAGCTTCAGGATACAAAATTACAAATTTAATCATCAGCTCGCTCTCAATGTTATACAGTCACTTTACTCCCACTAGAGCTCAAAATTTTTTATAACCTCTATGACATTCTAAAAAAAACTACCAGAAAAATTATATTCAATCAGGGTTTGGGGAGGAAAAAAAAAGGGTAAAAAGATTGGGTGATGTAGAGATGGGAAGGGAAAGGAGATTGGAGATGGAAAAAAAAACCAACAGATCTGGACAGGGAATTAAGTTGCAGTTTGTAAATCCATGGCTGCACTATGACAGCAATACACTTGTACTTTTCCCATTCCCATGACCTCCGATTAATAAAACTTAATTAACTCACATTAACTACAAGAAACCAATGGATTAAACTTAAAATGGATAATTTTCAATTATTTGTGTACAGTGTTACATTTCAGTAGACATCCATGCATACATTACAATATATTAAGAAGAGAATTGCCTTTTTCTAATGAAAAAGGGGAAAAAAAAGACAACTTGGGAGCAAAGAAAGCGAAACTATCAATGCTTTATTTTTACTTAAGAGTAAAAAAATTATTTTCTTTCTACCCAAAGAAAATCATAATGAATAAACACATGTATTCATCATGCACAACCTGCCCTTCTCCATGAACTCCTGAAGCCCAAAAATCCAGCCTGTGACTTTCATACCATTTGATCAAGAACATTACAAAGTAATTCAGCCTCAGGTAAATCTATCCTGTTAAGTCAGACAAACATCAAAATTAACTGTAATTTAGATGCTTTCAGCAGAAACATCATTGATTCTTTGCCATTTTCATACAAGGACACATTTCTAAGTTGAAAAAGTATTTTGCATAGAAAGCAGACCAAAGTTAAAAATGGTATGCAAGGATCACAATCCGAATATTATGATAACATCAACCAGTGAGCTGTTAATAATCATTGAAATTATTGAATTAATAATTTTTGAAAGAGCTATGGTTTTATTACACAGAGAGTGATGTGCTTGCTACCATGGAGAATATCTGGGTTTTTTGCAGACTCTCTTCCATAGCAGCTGCCAGAGCTGTGGTCACAGGGGCAAACCCAGCCGTGACAGGGACAGTGGCAATGGTGGCAGCATCACCCGTGCCCAAAGGTGAGTGGAGAGGGACAAGGTGGTCCCACAGCAGCACCTTGGATGCCCATGGCAGCAGGACCATCCTGGCAGCCAGGCTGCCCTGCTGGGGAGGTGCCAATGAGTGGGGGGACCTGAGAGCCAACCCACCCCACAGAAACACTGAGCTTTCCACCTGGGCTTGCTGCAGCTCTCTGCAAAGCACTCACCCAGTTTCATAACCCAACATCTTTTTATTTCGCTTTCCGTCTCTCCTCCACCACCACAAACCCAGCTGGCTTGGGACTGTGGCCAATCACCTTCCCCAAAGAATTCACAACTCACTCATTTAATTGAAAATTGAACAAAGAATTTGTCAACACCATACAATGCATGAGAAATAAATACAATTTAAAAAAACTCATACAAGTAGCAAAGCTCTGAGGACACAGGGCCAACAACACTAACAAGGACTAGAGCCAAGCTAGGCCACCTTCTTGGTTTAAGTCTCTGCCTGGGTAAACAACTTTTTTCCAACACAAGTTCCAGCTCTATTTTACAAATAACTGTGCCTTCCTAAAAAAAAAAAAAAAAAAAAAAAATCTACAGGTATACAGACACTCAGAAATACCAAAAAAGGAGACATAGCTAAATTAATACAAACATGAGACTTTTCCAAAGAGCAATGAGGCACTTTGAAATGGATTATCAAAGTTATGCCTGTAGATTTCAGTGACACTCAGTTGACTTACCAACCTTAAAGCAGCGTGGCTAAAATATGATTTTTGAAATTCTCAAATAACAAAAAAATTAGACTACTAACAATAAACAATTTTACAAAAATCTATACACTAGATAGATTCTAGTGCATAGATTCCCTAGATTTCCTTGCCAACATTCACATTACAGAGTACTCAAGACAAATGGGAGTAATACTCAAAAAATAGAACTAAAGGTATGCTGGGGAAGAGGTGAAGTGATAGAAACTCAAAAAAAGCTTGTCTGCATCTACAGTGCACATTTTCATATCAGTCACACTCTCTGTCTTACAGAAGGTGTTGCTTTAAAGTATTTCTGACCAGCTGATAGTTGCTGGCTGCCTGCTCATGCAGCACTCTCAACTGCTATTCCTTCCTTAAGAAATGCTATGTAGAAATGCATGATACCTATAGATTCATAAAGAGATGACTGTACACTTCAAGTTCATGACTTTTTGCAAAATTTTAACTTTTCAGTAACGACAAATTAACCACTGCTCTGCTATTCTGGGTTTATGCTGCTGTCTCAAGAGAAATTCCACTTTAAAAAATTTCAATCTGTTCCATTGATAGTAGAAATTTATACTCTTGCAGTTTGCATTTGTTAATACAGAACACTTGAAACTTACCTAGTAAATCTGTAGAACTGCTAGACACCAATCATCAGGAGAGCACATTGCAAGAAAAAAATAATCTAGCTTTCATAAGGAATAAGAATCTCTTTCAGAAGCTGGTTGGTAAAGTTACTTCCCAGTAAAATGCAAAAATAAAAAATAAGAAAGAGTGCCAAAGTTCAATGTCAAAGATTTATTTCTGATATGGACAGAAGAGAAGAAAGAGAAAGGAATTTGCTTGTACCTCTCCCATTCTACCACTGCTTTGCTGAAAAGGAGTCCCAGGACAAAAATCTGTCAAGACCCACACAGCATCTTTGCCTGCATTGTTCTTCCTGCAGCCACAGCAGCATTCCTTGAGTCTTTTCTACTGCAGATTTAAAACATCTACCTCAGCATTTGAAGAGTTATACACCAGGTTGAGGATTTGGCAAAATCAAAAAGAACCCTTTGCTCCACTAAATTATTTCTGAATGTGCAGAAAAGTGTGTGCTGTGTCCAGGACACATTTCCAGTGTCTTTATAAGTTACTACTTCCATCTGTTAAAACAAATTCAGAAACAAAACTAATCTCTGCAGAAGTAACTTTTTTTCTTCTTAGTGAGAATCAGGTTCTTAATTTTCTGGAAAATCTCTTTTATTTTCATTACAATTACTAGATATGAGGGAATATTGCTTTAATGACCTCTCATAAAATCTGTTCCTCCTAGCAGCTATTTTTAAGCTCGGGAATTAATTACAACTCTTGGTTACCTCAATCATATGCAACCAAGACTTTTGGTTCCTCATCCACTTCTACACATCAGTTGGCAAGAATCTGAATGCCTCTGCTCACAACAGCAGCCAAGAGTTTGTTCTGAGTTATTACAAACATTTTTAGAATACTCCCTATTTCACATTCTCTTCCAATAGCGAAAGCTTCAACAACTCCAGCGGAAATAAAAATGTTTATCGAGATTGGCAAGAAAATTGTTTAAAAGAATGAATTATTTTCTCAAATATTGTTTTGCAAGGAGTAAAAATCCATCATAGATGTTCCCATGTTTTGGCTAAACATCCATTGTAGCCAGAATGAAGACATTTAATATTACTTTCTCTCTCCAGCAGGTCTGTACCTCAGATGTAATCTTGATGCGATTTAATTAAGAGTTTTTAGGCTAAAACTGCCTCCAGCCTGGACTGTCTGCTATGCAAAGAAAGTTTATTCCATCTGAAGTCATCCCTACAGATATATTCTCAGGCTAGTCTGAAGACTAAATTAGTATTTTTTGAATTATTTTTATTTAACTAGTTGAAACGAGATAGCTCTGCTGCCTTCCCCTCCCTGTGTAACAGCATAGTCTGTCATGTACTATTTACCAAAAGTGAAAATAGAATTTGAAGAAAAAAGACTCTTTTATCAATGAGCAGGAAGAAGGTCTGAGCCAGCTTGGCACTGACCTTGCTGGAGCTGGGACCAGATTACTTCCAGAGGTCCTTTCCATTCTAAATTACTGACTCCACTCAAACAGATACCTTGTCCAGATACCATTTTTCATCTTCTTTTGGACTATATATAATTATAAAGAAATGCTTGGAATCAAGCCAATTTTTCTGCTGAGTGTTTCTGGTGATACAACCACATAATTCCTGGGAGTTTCTCAAACCTGTAAATAACATACATTAATCAGGCACTTTAAAGATTCCACACTAGCTAAATATTGCAAATTTCTTTCATTTATGTACATGTCCATAGAGAGAAGTTGATCTGGAGTCTACACACAAGTCTTGAATCCAGAAATAGACTAACTGTCATATTGGTGTGGTTCATAGTCCCCAAGAACAGAGTGTACAGCTCAAACAGAACTGGACTCCACATTTCACAGAAATACCATGGGACTGAACAGCAGTTTGTGACTTAAGCGAGTTACTTGTTGTACACTTAACCAGTCCAATGAAATGTGTAAATGTGCATCTGATTGAAACCAGTGGAATTCACTGCTTTGAAAGGGGGAGATTTACAGTGGAGATGAGCCACATGTTTGCACTAGAAGTTCTGGACACTGTAATCCTATGCTCCCTTCACATGTAGCTTACATTATTATGTAAAGTGATTGTTTTTAGTTCACAAACTGCTGTACAGGCTATTCCTGATCTATTCCCACAGATGTGTGATTTACCTACTGTGGAACCTAGAAACTGATTTTTGCAATTGCTCTCTAAACATCAACTTTGTTATTTCTTGACTCTGCTGATGAACTTTGGGTGAGTCAATTCCAGTTTCTCAAGGGTCGCTTATTGTATTTACAAGTATCAACATTTTTTTTTAATGCATGGTCAACTTGTTATCCATGAGACTTCCATATCAATTCAAATGAAGTAGAGCAACTGATGTTTTTCATTGTACATATATATAAGTGCATGTACTTATATGCACAACTTAGACTTAAACAGTGCATGTGCATATTTATAATATATATGCTTTTAGATGGGTTTTATAATTAAAAAAACAAAACCAAACAAACAAAACACACAAAAGTATTTCTGCATATCTGCCTCAATTTTCTAAGGAATTAAGCTTCTTTTTTTCCTTCAGCCAAGGAAAATCTAAAGCTTCGATTAATATCAAATGGATCTGAGGGTGCACAGACATGATATTTTTCCAAACTAAGCATCTAAAAATGGAAAGAGATGACAGAAGTATAGATTTGAATATACTGACATTTGGTTAAAGTATCAGTGAAGACACTCATAGTTCCTATATTCTGTTTATCTCACCCAAAGTCTGACAGAGACAGCCTTTTACCAGATTGCATTAAGGGAAATGCTCAATTTTCTAATGATTATTTACTCCTGATCACTCCTGATCTGCAGGTGGCCTTTGCAGAGCCTCACTCTGCTCCCTCTAACCTTAATACACCAGGTGACCTTTTAGTCATTTCATTTGTGTGACGGGAATTGGCAATTCCAGGTTTGATCCCCAAGGCTTTTCCAGGACAATTGCTGCACTGCCCACTCACATTATTCTCTTACTGCTCTCTGCCATCATTACAGAGCTCTGGGAGAACATGCACTGCACTTCTCTGGGGAAATTTTTGCTTATAGTTTTTTTTTTTTAAATTATGGAAACATTTTTTAAGATGCTTGGTCACCAATAAAAATCACTTATCTTACACTGATAATTATCTTATTATTCACTTTTGCCTACAAAGTGAGATTCCACTCCTGCTATTCTACAGACAGAACGGCCATAGCAACTGGTAATGCAGTAACCACTGAAAATTATAACAACACTATAAATATACCACTGTTCTCGTTCACTCTGTGTGGCCTCCAAGTGTTGAGCTCCACCAGACCTAGAAGAGACTTGTAAGACTGAGACAAGCATGTAATTTCTGGTTCAGCTTGTGATTGAAGAGGGAGAAAGAAAGAAAAAAAGATGAACAGTTGTTTTGAGATAACGTTTAGTTAAAGAATTACATTCTAGGAAGGCAAGATGTGACACATGTAACAACACTGCATTACCTTGAGTTCAAGAATCTGAACTACTAAAAGCATTTGACTTCATAAAAATAGTTACAATATATTAGACTGTACTCAGAATAAGCAATTCCTCCCACAAAATTAAAGGCTTTCTTTGCAGTCACACAGTACATTTTATGCCTGTATTTTGACATTTGAACCATAAAATATAAAATTACTAGACATCAACTATTTGTGGTATATGGAAATTCATTTCTATCCCATTGAAGGGCACCAGATACGTACATTAAAAATGGTATGTTTATTAGTTAAATAATTAATATAAATAATTATTTTATAGTTATTAATTAAGGATAGTTTAAAAAATCTCCATTCTGAATTCTTCCTGGTATGCAACCTGATGATGCTTTTGTTTAAGCTAATGTCATTGTTAATTCAGCCAGTGTAAACAAAAAAAAAAGAATTAGAACCAAGCAGCTGAGATTTCTTGTGTGGTCTTCCCAGCAGTTACTAATGCACTCCAAGTCTATAAACAGGTGAGATATTTATACTCAGAAGCAAGGACAATATCAGATTCCTGAAGGGCAGAAGTTAAACATCAGCTATTCTGTGACACTACAAGCACTTGCCTATCCTTTGACAATCTGCAGAAACTCCAATGTCATTTTCTCTTCCTTAACTGCAAGATGAACTTGCAGATGATGAACTGCTTGTGGCAGTAACGCTCAGGCAGGTTCTTACTGAGCAACCTGCAGTCAGAAAAGAACAACTCTGCAACTCTGTCATGTCAAACCTGCACACATCTCACACAGATGTTGGGAGATAACTGGTTTTAGAAGGGTTTGTGAGCACCAAGTGCCAATACCTTGCTATTTCTTAACAAGATTTTTACTCATAGCCATGGGCCCCTTTTTCACAACTTTTTACCCACTCCCAGGCTTTCTCTCTAGAAAATGTTTCTGTTCAGTAATTACACATTCAAGCACAGACTCCCCTTCTTCATTATTGGAGACATAACTGTTCACCAATGGAAGGAAAATAGCTGTCAGCCTGCTCAACTTAAAGAGGTCTTGATTTGCTAGGAAACATTGCAATATCACTAAAATCCATACACATGAGTAAATTAGCTCCAATCCAATTACTATCTCCTTAGTAAGAACAGATCCCAGCCTCTTAATCTGAAAAAAAATCCCTACATTAGGAAAAGGCTAACTATTATAAAGTTATCAGAGAAAATATATTTTAAAAGTAAACTTAAGAGCTGAAGAGGAAAAAAACCCTACAAACCAATGAGAACAGAACCAGCTAATTTTTCCAAAGCTGGCTGCAGATATCTGTGTTGAAGTAAGTCCCTCCCCTTCCACTTCAGTCATGTGAGGCAGCCTCCAAGCTGCCAGCTCATCTGGCCAAGCAATTTTGCAATAGGATGTAACAGAATAATTGAAAAAGCCATTCCAGAAATACTGAATTAGCCAGGAACCACTTTGTGTACTCTGGTCAATAAAACAGTGTTATCTCTCTTACAATAAGCCATGCTGTTTACACAAAGTTAGCTTTCATGCATCAGCCATCTATTTATTTAGCAAGATCAGCTATCACTGTAAATCAATTTCTTTGCGAATGAGAAAGACAGCTGCTGTAAAACCTACTTAAAACTCTCTACTGCATTCAGTATTTGGGCCTGTTACAGAACAGGCAACAAGAATAAGGGAAAAAATAGAGTCACCAGCACCACATCTGGTGACACTCTGAAACAGTCATCACTTTTACAAGCATTTCTAAGGAAAAGGCATAATTTACTGTAAATAGTTACATGTCTTTAAAAATGAACCAGTACATTAAAATATGACAAGAAAAGCTTACAACTGACAGTCAAACTGGGTACCTATGTATCAAGGATGATACATAAAATAGTCAACTGAAAGGTAACTCAGAATCTGTACTCAGGTTGGCTATTCCATGAGTAAAAGCACAGCAAAAATGGGTTTCTTTTCAGATCAGCTCTGTAAAAAAGAGAACAGGACTAATCCTGAAGTTTCATGCAGCTTTTGTCCATGAACAGTCATAGAGAAAGTCTCCCTAAGGACAATTCACCCAACATACCCAACTAAAAGGCTGGAGCCTCTTCCATGACTGATAAATCAGGTCACTGCCACATTTTCAGAGGTCAACACCTTGCAAAATATCAGCTTGGAAAACCTCAGCTGGATAGACAGCATCACCATCTGCAATCCAACTTGGCTACAAAATCTAATGGAGATTTCAACTGGAATTAGGTGGCTTCAAATCAAACTCATTTCACTATCCAAGATGAGTAGCTGGTTGCAGAACTCCTAAATCCAAGGAGCATGGATCAGCCTTGCTGGCAACTGAGAGTAAGAGCTGGGCATGGGGAAGTGCAAGAACACAGAGAGCACTAAGCACTGCTCAGCACAGCTTCTCATCCAAGTTATTTTATCCATTAATCTTTTCATCTACTATTTTCAATTTGAGACTCAAGTCAGATTTGTTGCAAGCAGTCAATGTCTGTTAGTGCTCTCTGTGTTCTTGCACTTCCCCATGCCCAGCTCTTACTCTCAGTTGCCAGCAAGGCTGATCCATGCTCCTTGGATTTAGGAGTTCTGCAACCAGCTACTCATCTTGGATAGTGAAATGAGTTTGATTTGAAGCCACCTAATTCCAGTTGAAATCTCCATTAGATTTTGTAGCCAAGTTGGATTGCAGATGGTGATGCTGTCTATCCAGCTGAGGTTTTCCAAGCTGATATTTTGCAAGGTGTTGACCTCTGAAAATGTGGCAGTGACCTGATTTATCAGTCATGGAAGAGGCTCCAGCCTTTTAGTTGGGTATGTTGGGTGAATTGTCCTTAGGGAGACTTTCTCTGTTCATGGACAAAAGCTGCATGAAGCTTCAGGCTTACTCAGGATTAGATCTGGACATAGGGAGAAAAAGGAGCAGGGAAGGGAAGCCCCAGCCTTGGATGCACATTCTGCATTTAGGACTGTCTGCTGCCAAATGCCAGAGTGGAGCAAGCTCTACTTTGTGCCTGCCCCAGCAAGGGTGCTCATGGCCAGGATGCAGCAGGTAACAACTTCCAGGTCAGGCTGTGACTGAAATAATGGCATTGGGCACTAAGGAATTATCTGAATTTATACTGAAATAAATCTCTCTAGCAGTGGGGTTTTGGTGGGGTTTTTTAAATGTTCATATTGAACAGTTACTAAGTAATAAAGAACTACAGTGCATTTTCACAGAAGGTTGTTCATTAAATCACAGCAAAGCTTTCTGAAGCCCCAAGTCAAAAGACTTAAATGTTTAGGATGAGACTGAAAAAATTCTGGTGGCCTTCAAGTTTATTTGAAAGACAGATTACAGAATATTATGTAAGGCACAAATCTCAGAACTATTCCCCATTGTATTTACAAATATTACCAAGTTTTACAAGATCATGAATTTTCATAAAAAGTGACATTTTCAAAAAGCTTTTCTTGCTTTAATCCTCCTTCTTTCTTTTGATAGGATTAAATACTGAAATGGCAGGCTGTTAAATAAGCACAGTGAAATGCCAACTGTGAGGCATTTAACTCCATGTATTCACAAATTAACATTTCACAGTTGCTTTAAATTTTGACATTATAGTTTAGTACCTTCAGGCAACTCATTTCAGAAGGTGCTGGATTTGATTTACATTATTTTTCATTTTAGATTCATATGTTATGGTACTGGAATACCTTGAAGTTGCCCTTAATCCCTGATAAAGGAAATTTGGTTTTATGAAAAGCTGAGAAATATTGCTCTTTTTTTTATAGTGCAATATTGAAAGGTGGTGTTATAGGTCCTCCCCTTGAGTTACTCCAGTGCTGATCACAATGTTCAGAATGAACTGGAGAAAACACCAAGCAGTATTCATAAAAAAGCACTGGGATGCTAATCTTAATTCTTTAATTCCTTCTATTATTAGATTACTTCAGGAGATATTTTTGTGCTTCTGAGACAACTGCTGCCAGAGTGAATCCTATGGGCTACCAGACGTGGCATTTAAGATGGAAATTTTTACTTTGCAGAATATGAAATCCAGTTTCAGTATGGCCAAAGTCAATATTTATAGAAGGGATTTCAAAAAAATTTTAATGAAAAACCCTACCAACAATAAAAAAAGCTCCAAGACTTACTGCCTGTAGAAATAAGAAATTGTGGAGAAATAAGAACCCATGGCTATTCCTACAGTACCACCTCAGACAACATAGCTGACACCAGAGTTTAAAGGTGCTCCCTCAAATTTTTCTTGGGTAATGTAACTTATTTCATGATCAATAATGGTTCTCCTGGGCTCCTGAATTTCTGTAAAAAAAGACTTAAAGAGAAAATTTGGAACAGATATTTTTGGTGTGGAGTGGAGAACCTCTCCACATTACTTTGGATTCTTACAGCCAATAAAAAGCACAAATTTTTACTTTGCAGAATATGAAATCCAGTTTCAGTATTGCCAAAGTTAATATTTATAGAAGGGATTTCAAAAAAACCATAATGAAAAACCCTACCAACAATAAAAAAAGCTCCAAGACTTACTGCCTGTAGAAATAAGAAATTGTGGAGAAATAGGAACCCATGGCTATTCCTGCAGTACCACCTCAGACAACATAGCTGACACCAGAGTTTAAAGGTGCTCCCTCAAATTTTTCTTGGGTTATGTAACTTATTTCATGATCAATAATGGTTCCCTTGTGCTCCTGAATTTCTGTAAAAAAAGACCTTAAGAGAAAATTTGGAACAGATATTTTTGGTGTGCAGTGGAGAACCTCTCCACATTACTTTGGATTCTTACAACCAATAAAAAGCACAAACCATTTACAGTTTACACATGTATAAGATTATCAGAAGATACCAAACTCCTTGCAATAGTTTCTACAATTTCTAGAAAATTACTTAATCCTTATCAGAAAAATCAGTATGTAGATAAAAGAAACATGACTACAAAGATTTGCAGAGCAGTTCATAAGAGACAAGATTCTCACTTCAATACAACTGCACTCTTGAGTCATTCTTCTCTACAGAGGTGGACCCAGAGAAAAGCACCAGCAAATACAGAGCAGTCAATGCACAGAGTACTTACAAAGCTACCTCTGGTCTCTGCTACTCATACTTCATCTCCATGTCCATCCTTCTGCCAGTTGTACAGAAAGCAGACTCTATTTTCCTTTTATAAATAAAGAAATTCTGATTTTTGCTGAAAAATCATGCTGTTCTTTCACAACACTACACAGGAAGTGCTGGTACTGTAAAGAGTCTCACCAAGGGTAGAAAGGGCACAGGGTTCACTGAACAGATGTGCTCCAAGAAAAATAGAACAATTCTTTTTGTTTGTAGAAATCAACCTGGTACTGCTGACTTGCAGTCCAGTGGACACACCCATCCACAGTTATGACACAGCCTCCACTTCATATCTACAATCATGTATTTCATTATTCAGAGAGATCTCATTATTTAACCACAGAACACCTGTCTGCCAGTCCAATGCTGCTAATGCTAATTACTGCATCCTCACCATACATCACTTTTACATAGCAATGCACTCATTAACCTTAATTCCAGCAGCATGTACTGCTAATTAAGGCATTTAAAGATGTTTACATGTTTCACATGGGAATGTGCCAAATCACTCTCTGAAGTCTTACTCCTGTTTCAGATTTGACGAACATAAACCTGAGACACCTTTGTATTGTAACAGACACTTCAATAATGCTCCAGATATATTCAATAACACAGCATTTTTTCAAAATCAATTGTGACATCTACTAACGTTCCATAAATTCTGGGATCAGATTAAAGTCTTGCCAAAATTCATTACAAAGTATTAAACCTGTCTAATCTTTTATCACTACTACTAACACAATAAAAAGAATGAAAATGTCAGGAAGTATAGAAAGTTATGAGAATTTTCCTCAGGAATATTGTAGAACATAGTCTGAATCAGGGGATGTATTGTCATGCCTTTGTGAGGCTTGTATAAATTAGACCTTTTAATGCAGAATGTACCTTTAACTTTTCTGCTATTTCTCTTTTGTAGTTTCTGAAATTGTTATTCATTCTAACTTCATCTTGAGTAAGTATTGCAAATTTGATCATTACAATAAGGATTTAATATTAAAAAGATTTAAAGTATTGCCATCAGCTGCTTCATAGTCAATATTGCAATAGTGCTAATAATCACAATTAAGGCTAGAAGCAAACTTTTTGTTTGGAAAAATAACACTTACTATTTAACTACTCAAACAGTTAATATTTCTGAAAATAACTAAGTTCCAGTGCTAAATGTGTAAGCAACACTTCCTATTTTGTTGAGGATCTTTGAAAATACTCTTACCACTCAGTGAGATGTCTTAACATTTTGTAACTTAGCTTGCAAATTTAACCAGATTTCCTAAAAAAAAAAAAAAGATACTTACATGACTTTGCTACATCTGTTGAATAAAAAATAGTTCTGCAAGTTGTGAACTTTCACTTTCAATATTGTCCCATACTGAGATTTCAAAAGCAGGAGCTTTAAAGCATTCCAGAATCCTCAAGTTCAAGGTGGTTGGGCACAGTGAATTCTCCAGTGCCAGCTGAGCTCAAGATGCAGCAACCCAAACTGAGGAGTCTCTGCTCTGGCAGTGTTTGAACCCACTGAATGAAGGACAGCACCACAGATGCACAGAAAACCCTCTGTACATTGAGGGCCAGATTTCCAAAAACTTAGGACATTTTTAAAAGCTGCCATTTCATTTAAAAACCTGCCATTTCACTTTAGATACTGACACAGCAGATGAGTTTTTGAGAGCCTCCCCGGGAGTACTTTTGCATAGTTTTAAAAGAAGCCATTCCACCCTCACTCCTTTACTCCTGCTGCCATCTGCTGTCACAAACACATCAGTGACACAGTGTCTGCAGAGCGTTTTTTCTTTCCTCTGTGTAAAAGAATGTGCTGTAAAAATAATCACAGGCTAATTTGTCTAGAGGAGTGCACTGGTAAATCAATGCATTGCCACCTTCACTGCCAGAGCACCAACCCTGCAGATCTGTGCATGTTTTCAGACACAGCTGCTGCTCAGCCATACTCCCCTTTTGGCAAAACATAATATACATAAGCTGAAAACAAGGATCACAACATTTGTTACAAGGATTTTAGACCCAATGCAAAGTGGAATTCAATGGTGGAAAACTGAATAAGATGTTGAAATTCTGCATTCTTGCTGCTCCAGTGGAAAATAATGCTGGTCTCCAAACACAACTCCAGTCAGAGGTAACAAAGGCAAAGGCTTAAGTTAGTGGCACTCAGCAGAGGGTAAAATTCAGGGCAAGGATTTTTGTTCCAGTGATTTCTTTACATGAAACCAACTGTTAACACAGAGTCTTGTTAAAGCTTTGGGGGGTTTTCTTCAATAAGCACACTACTTAATGCTCAGCACAAGCCCAATTTAATTTGATTACTAACACAATACCCCTCTAATGTAAAACTGAAAGGCTGTTTCATACATCACACCTTTTCTTTGAAGAAATAGAAAAAGGTCAATCTCACCCTCACAATAAAAAAAAGGCAGGCAATCTGCAGGCTGTATGCTGCTAAATTCCTGTTATCAAGTGCAATAATTAGTAAAACACAACTCTACAACACTGGCCAGGTAAAGACAGGTGAATCTTACTGCTTTCTAAACACTGCCCCACCCAAATATACCCCAAATAGAACTCAACTCACTGCTTTCTAAACACTGCCCCACCCAAATATAACAGGACTATAAAATGAATATTTTTCCACTATTTGTTTTAATGCAGCTGGACAGCTGGCAGAATATTCAAACCAGGTACAGTTTCAAGCACGGCTGTGAGAACTGAGCACGATGTTATCCATACGTGGTAATTTGTCAGTGGACTAAAAAGTAAATAACTGGTCTGCTATTGTTTGGGTTTGGTTTTTTCTGGTCTGTCACCCATTTGATTACCTAAAGACACTTTCTAGACCATGTATCAAGTGCAGAAGACAAAGTGCAATATGCAAAGATGACACCCTTTTTGTTTTTACCGTTTTAATAGAACTTCTTGATTTTTCTTCCCAAACATTATTGCTCAGCTCCATTGTGCAATGAACATTTGTTTCTCTTTCATAGGATCCAAACACCAGTAACCTGAAATAGAAAAGCCTATGGTAAGAATTGTAATATTAAATTCCCTATTCTTCATCTATACATGACTATTACCAATGTGTATACACAGAAGTCCAGAGAAAACAGATTGCACAGGCACAGCCTTACACCAAAGGAAAGACACTGCCACCCTCTAGTGGAAGAACTCCAAAACCGTAAAATATAACAGAATTTTTAGCTAGGGAGTTTTTTGGGTTGACTTTTTTCCTACAGTGCTGTTCTTTTGTCTTTTGGGGGGGAAGGGGAGTGGTTGGTTTGTTTTTAAATAAAGTGTTCAATTGGCATTTTCCCATAAAGGGCTTTTGTTTTATTTTAGGAAGAGCAACCAGAGTCTTCCACTTTAATCCTAAACATCACAAAGTGAAGCTCTTGTTGGTTTAAGAGAGTGCTACTGTAGATTAAGGTCAGTTTACTACTGCTTATATTTGTATTTCACTAAACTGGGATCCTCTTATCTATGATTTTTGTAACATTTATAACAGAGTAGTTCTTCATGCATGATACCCTATTCCAGAAGGCTATAAAGCTTTTCAGACAGATATTAGTACTTGAAAAAAACAAAACAAAACAACCCAGACTATAAACTTTAGGCTATAGAACAGCAATCAAGTTGTTCATAACTTATCTCACAGTAGCTGGAAGCAGATAAATATTTTGGAATATAAAAATTCAAACAAACCTTACTCATTCAAAAGAGCTGTTAGATTTTAATTCCCCCCTAAACTTTCTATACACATTTTACAAGAACAATTTCTAAGCTTTCATCCCAAGTATCTTATTTGTGATTGTGATGTGTTATACAACTCCTTAGATGATACAGACGCAAGCTGTCAGGAAAACATCAATTTTCTCAGTTTATCTTGTCATTGTTAAATAATGTTTCTAGGTTAAATATTTATAATCAAAAAGTCTCATCTTTCAGATGTGGGGATTTGTAGTAAACATCCTTTGAAAATTAAGTAAAGTTATTGAAGACAACTTTCACCAATGATCAGAACTGGTAAAATTAAGACAACCCAAGGGTAAACACCTCTCTGACTGTGACAGCTCTCAAACTTGCTTTTGCTCACAGAGACCCACTCTTGGGAAATTTTTCAGGGGCACTTACTGCCCTCCTCTAAAATATCAGCCCAGGAGCTATTTTGCTGTACTGGATAGAAAAACAAGCACATGAGACAGCTCAAAAGAGGAATAGAACAATTTTTAGCCAAACCACAAGCAAAACCAAGAGGCATGCTGAGATTTCACCTTACAGCAGGTAAACAGCAAACCTGGTGTCAGGTGAACAAACACCACAGGGCAGCCAAACCACACATTTAAATTTTAAAGAGCTCTTAGGAGCTCAAACTCTGCTGGAGTTTGGAGCTCAATTTCCAATTTCAGAAAGACAAAGGCAAAATTGTAACTTCTGCTGCACTAAGAAATTTTTTGTTTGAACAGTATCTCCATTAATATGCAAAGAAAGAAGATTTATCCTGTAAGACAGCTGCACATAAAGACTGACATTATTATATATTACTAAATATTAAATCTATATCCTACAGATTGAGAAGTGCCCACTTTATGGCACAGTTTTGGAAGTGTATTCTTGCCTAATAAAACCAGAGTTTGTTACCTTTGTTACTTTTTTCAGAGTGTTTCCTGATTAAAAAGAAATAAAGCCAAAATTTAACAGTGTTGCTTTGTTTTTCCCTTTTTCTTCAAAGTTTTAAGATAATGACAGAAAACAGCATTTTTGCAACAATTCAGTTCTTTGAGGGCATTGCATTTTTTGAAAACTTCAGTTTTTTGTGCAGGTCAGATAAAGATTTGCAAGATATATTCCTTATTATTTCTTTACACCAAAGTTCCCAACCTTTCATTAATTTTTAACAAATTTAATTTTGCTTTCAACAGCATGACAGCAGAAAATTGCTATGGTCAAGCCTGCAATTAGAAAAGAAGTGTGAAAAGTGCAAGTACTTGGTCATGTGAAGAGTATAATTTAATTAAACAAGCCATTATAATACAGAAAAAGTTTGCTAAACATTTTACAATGAGAGGTTTAACACTGATGTCCAGACTTAAATGAGAGAAGCAGCAGAATTCTGTTACCTGACTAGATGGAAGAATTCTACTTCCAAATTCTGTAGAGAAGTCAGAGATCATCTACTGAGAAAATATAAAACCTTCTGGGGCACTGAGCAAAACTGAAAACCACACAGAAATTAAAGTGATCCTTCATTCTGGAATGAGAATGAGAGGATAAAAATGTTCAGGTTCCTATGGCAGATGTAAGTGGAAAGCCCTGGATGTCAGCACCCAGTGCTGCACTGGGAACTGGCCCAGCCAAACTCACACCACTCACAGAGGGCTGAGGAAAAAGGGAAATTTGATCACTGTATGTAGTGTATATTTCTTCTTTCACTACCAAAATTCTCTGTTTCTCTTTGTACCTCATCAATATCTTCAGATGCAAATCAAACAAGAGTGTTTACTCACTGAGGGACTCTATGGACAGCAGTTGTAGCTGTTTAGTTCAAAAAAAGAATGGACAACTGGAAGATCTGAGGAATTACTGTGGGTCCAGCAGTCAGGCATCTTGCCTGAGAAGTGTCTGCTGAGACAATTTCCAAGTGTGTGTTGAAAAATTCCAAGCTGCATAAAACACTTGGATTATGTCAGACCTGACAAATCAGCAACTGCATCCTCTCCCAGCCATCTGATAAGCATCTGTGACAGCTGAAATCACTGAGAGCTCACAATGATGTCACACTGAGCAATCTGAGCTCTCAGTGCAAAGAAACTCAAGAGTTGGTGCTGCTCAGTGTTTCAGATTCAGGAAAGACAACTTTTAAAGATTACTTCCCAAACAAAGAACAACTGATCACAGTGCAAGGTGGTCATTTTGGCCCTCATGATAAAAACAAATGTATCACTGGGCTGAAATTGGAGAATTGTTATGAAAAGTGATGAGAGTTTTCTTACTCAGTACAGTCAAAGGGGAAATGCTCCTGGTGGCCGAGGAATGCAGAGTTATTCAGCATCCTTGGATCATCCACAGAAACCACCAGAAAGACAGGGAGACAGGTAAGCAGGAATTTTATCACAAAAAACATAACCCCTGCTGCCCCCACAGAACCCTTAGAAGCAGAAGAATAGCTTCAGGAAATCCTGACCACCACATTAGTACAGCAAATACAGCTCAAATGTTGTACAGTGTTGTTCACTGCTACAGAAAAAAAAAAGTGCAAAGAGAATTTGGGATGGGAATACAAGCAATGAAAGAACAGGTTAAAAAAGAGACTTTCTGCAGAGCAGTTTAGTTCATAAAGAGTAGAACTGCACATGACTAGATCAAAGCCTTAGCACTACTTGGATAAGATCTAACATAAACCAAGAGCCTGACAAAAAACCCCCAACAAACCAAGAGCCCACACACCTTTTCTCCAGCTTTGAAGAGAATAATATTCTCTTCAATGAATGGAGGAAATAGATTTTATTTCTTTCCATTGTTTACTCAAGACCAAGACAGTAAATAATGCCTTATAAAAGTGATTTGGATTTTTCTAAGTAAGACTGAGTGAAACCATTATTTCCCTTTGGTTACATAACACAGTAATATAATTACAACATTTATATTGTCCTGGAAAGAGACCCATAATTTGGTGTGGCAGAAAAGCAAACCAAGCAAATAAGAGGAGGCACAGAGCTTGTAACCAGGCAAAATTCAGAAAGGCAAAGGCTTGCCCCCACACAAACCCAAAGTGTCTCAAGAAAGTAACTGCAACTTTCATTTGTTCATTTTTACTTCAAGCAAAGTACAGGTTGTGTTTGGAGTGCAATCATAACACCAAAGTTGCCACTTTGCAAATCAGAACTGCCCTACAACAATAATTACTACAAACTGAGGAAACACAGGTCCTTGCTTAGTCAAGAATAAGCAAAAGTGCACAAAAATATACCAAAATATACCTTGTACATTCAATTAATGTGACCCTCAGGCGACCTTCTATCAACAGAAAATCCTGTATACAGAGGTCTCGATCTTCATATTCATCAGTTGGCAATAGCTGACACGGAAAAAATGGCTTGAACCTGAAAAATACAGAAGAAACTTCTCTTAATTCACATTACACAGCATGAACACACAAAAATATAGAAAAGGTAACAGGACAGTAATGAATCTTTAACACTCTTTAAAAAGAGAAATACTGCCATTCCTATGTATTCATTGGTCAAAATGAATGAGTAGGAGCTACTGAAGCTTTTTGAATGCAGCAGACTGAAAAATACAAACAAAAAATGCTTCACAGGAATAGACTGAATTACATTTACTAGCACAGATAATTTTTAAGAAGTGGGAAGCTGGTAAAAATCACATTGTATTTTTACAATTGCAAACATGACTTAACACAAGAGTCCTACTGCAGTAAATATCTTAGCAGGTCTTTAAGTTTTTCTGCATAAACATCACAGCAAAGAAAGATGAAAATGTGCTATGACCCTAAAGCTTAAACTTTTTATGACAGTACTGTTGGTGCACCCTAGTGAACAGTTCACTTTAGTTACACAGATTGATTCTTCTCTCACTTTGTAAAAAACTTTAAGTGGCTCTTCTTAGCCAGCCCTCTTGAATAAAAATAAAGATAGAGGTATTCTAAACATTTGCCCTTGAGCTTTATTTCCCTCACTGCAGTGTGTGATTCACAGGAAAAGCAGTTCATGTTCAAGATAACTGTGCAAAACACCAGCTATCTCACCACATAATTCTGTCTCTTTGATTAGAAAATGCTGAGTTATAAATACCAATTTGGTTTTTAAGTGATAGTGCTCTGGTGTCGGACACAGCCCTGATCTGAGGGAGGGAAGGAGGGGGAGAGGCTGCACAGCTGCAGCCCCATCACATGGCTGACACACACAGAAAATCCCAACAGCAAGGGCCACAACCCTGCACAAAGAATGATATCACAGCATCTGTGCTGAAGTTTTTGAAAAAAAAAAAAAAACAACAAAAAACTCTTAGAGGGCATTCCTTCTTTCTGTCTTTATTTATTGCTCCATTTCCCAGCACTGCCTTGTGCCTTGGTTTCCATCCTCTGTCACTGCTGCAGCCCCCCAGCAAGTATTCGTGTGGAGAGTCACAAGCAGCAGGAAAGGAGCAGCAGAGGCTGCAGGACGGCTCTGCCATTCCATGAGAAAAACTCTTTCTTTCATAAGCACTGTTCGCTCAACCATCAGAGGCATCTGCTTGTCACATTCGGAGATCACAATATGTTCAGGAAACAGTCACATGGAGCTGAACTGAAGACTTTCAGAAACTCCAATAAATAATTAAGCATCCTTTAACTGTCAGCACACACTTTGGGAGGCAGCTCCATGCTCTGATTCCAGACACTTCGGTTCTGTGCGAGCAACAGCCTCATACAGAGCCATGAGAAAGTAATTTCTTTTGTTCTCTTTGTGAATAAACACAACTCAACACTCCAGCTATTCTCCTGAAATCCAATTCAACTTCTAACTTTAATTTGGTTCCAAGTTTCTCCCTCATTAACTCCTTCATAAAGAAAACTATTTTGAAATATGTCGCATAAAAATACTCACTTTTAAATACTTTTTTTTTAAAGGTCTTGTGTATGAAAATTATGAGGCTATTAAATCACTCTGGCTATGGTTTAGGTTTATGAGCATAACAAAAATAACTAACTCAAAATAGGCCTTGTTCAAGTACTGACTGATCTGGTAGTTTATTCATAATCCTCCCTTATAGGTCTTGAATTACTAAAGTAATAGCAAGCATCATAATGGTAGGGAAAAAACCACCAAGATGACCCCACTGCTTCAATTCTGCAAAACTCCATCCCAGTTCAGTGCCTGATCACCTCCTACCCAGACCCACCCCACGTTTCTCACTTCAAGTACAAGCAAAGGTACCCTGCTCCAGTTAGGAATGATTTTATCCCCTCAAAATACAGACTTAGCTCAGATTTTGTTAGGCAGAAAAGGATGAGTTAGGCAAGCACACTGGAAAACAATAGTAAGTTTTGAGTGAATAGGTACTTGCAGGTTTGAGGATTTTTAAGCACTAATAAACTGCTTTTCAGTTAGTACCAGCAACTGCCAGTAGTCCTTCTCCCAAATCTATTATAAAGATAGTTATCCATGGGAGCATCAAACTAACAACAACCATTCTGAGCTTCAGTGACTTACTGAAACAAGATTTCTGGCAGGGAAAAAAGGCAAAGGAAGGGGATTCATTAGGTTACCATCAGCTCTCCCAATTTCTGCAAATACCATGCCTAAAAGTGTTGGCATTTTGAAGGTCTTTCACAGGATGATGTATTCACACATCCTGCAGGACATCTACAAGAACTCAAACTTGGACAAACCTATTTTATATCCTAAAAGTAAGAACAGGAAAGCAAAATAACACTGAAACATTCCAGTAAGGATGCAGACATATCCACCTACACATTCAAACTAAAAACATCATCCTCAAGTGACTTCAGAACAAAGTGTTGGTACAACACACACTGCAAGCCTTTGCTGCAGCACAGAATAATGAAACAATCCCCAGAAAAAGCTATTTTCCTTGCTAGGTTAAGACAATGTTTATTGTAATTTTGATTTCTATTCTCAAAATCCTTTTAAAAATTTATACAACAATGAATTAAAGAGGAATTCATTCTAAAATACCAATACAGTTATATACATGAATATATAAAACACTTAGCAGTGCTTGGGGGACTTGGTGCAGTACTACTGAAATTTTCTACAAATACAGAATTAAAAGGCAGTCTCAACACCATGTTTAATTTCCAAGAAGCACTTATGTTCACATTCTTATCACAACTAATTTGCAAAATCATTAGCAAAAAAAAAAGGAACACATCACCTATTTCCATTGGCACTAGCAACGTACAAAGAGCTGAATATCTCACATTAAATGCATTTTTAATGTTTTAGTGCTGCTCTGGAGCCTTCCAAATTTATATCATAGCACTTATCTATTTAATTTACAGAGAGTTTGTGCATTTCTAAAATTAAACATTGGACAAATTACTACTTCCTGTAGATTTCAATTACAAACTAGGGAATTGAATAGTTGTCAGAATATTTAAGCAGAAAACAACACCATTTATTGGGAAAGACTTTCCCACTGGGAATTGGTGAGCTAACACAGACCCAGATGGGGACTGCTGGTACCAGGGTGGGACCATTCCCTCATGTTGTAAAATCACCCACAGGAAATCCATGCTCCCAACAGGCCAGGCATCACAGCACTCCCATCTTTCTCCCCATGGTAGGAAAACCCTGGGAACTTCCCCAATTTTTAAAAGCAGGGCACACCTTACAGAGCCATCATCCCTCTCCTCTCCTTGTGATGGCAGGACTGCAGCAGGCCAGCAATGGATGCTCTCTCTGCAGAAAGGCTTTTAAAAGTGCTTTGAAATGCTTATCATGCCTTTTCAACTTTTTAAATTATCAGAGTCCCTCCACAAACTCATTTGTCCAAAGGTCTGAAATTCAGACAGCACAGTCTTAAGAAAAAGCTAGCTAAAACTTAGCATTAATATGAAGAGGAATATTCATCAATCATGTGACATTTAAGCAAATGAAAAAATCTCAACTCCACAGAAAAAATATTTAAAAGAAGCAGTAGCACAGTGAGTGTTCCTTAACAAATATTGCAAGATATAAACAGTAAAAATTCTTCCTTCACATGAGGAATTAGTCAGATGATTATTCTGAAGGTAATTAAGATAAAGTTAGTGAATTAATATATAGGATTAAAGGCAGACACTAAAATAGCACAACACTAAGCTCTTCCATACACAAAGCACAGCAAAAATGTTTCCAGGCACTGCAGGCAGTGTCTCCTTGGCGTGAAGGACTCCTGCACTCCCTCCGTGCCAGACTTCAGAGTCACTTCAGTGGCTCATTCCCTCTTCAGTGGCTCATTCCCTCTCAGCAGCACCTCCCTCAAAGTCTACATCAAAAGTGTATCCAGAAAAACCCCAAGCACACCAAGCTCCTTCCCTTCCCTTCGAGTGCTTCCAGCCCCGGGATGGCAGAATTGTCCCTTGCAGCTGGCGGCTCTGGGAGGCAGAACTCATCTCCTTGGAACAAGTCTGATCTGGGGATTTCATTTTAAAGATGTCTGACCTACATTCCCTTTAATTTAAATTCACCATTCTGTGATGGTTGTTTTGTGGTTCTTTAGCCAACTTTTAACAGAAAAGAGGACAGAAGTCTTTCATACCTTAGTTTAATTAAGCTAATCCCCAAATGAACTGCTCACCTCAGTACCTATTTAATTATATTTTTACTTGCATCAGGAAATCTATTGAGAAATAAAAAAATTGATTTATCTGGTATGATAACCATATGCTTCTGTGTCTGCTCATTGCTTCAGTTAATATCCAGAATCACAGTAAAAAAACCAATAATTGTTCAGAGCTAAACAGAGCCAGAAACAAAATTCAAAAGCTGTCAGTATTCCATCTTCTACTTGGAGAAGTAGAAAGTCTTATGGTTTCATTGCCAAGGGCACGAGAAGGTGGGATTTTGTAGAGCTTTTGCTAAAAAGTGAGAATATTTTTCTAAAATAAGTTATAGGAGAAGTTTTAACTTATTCTCTGTTTTAAAAAGGAAGTTTGGTATCTAAAACAGTATTTAAAATTACTGACTATCAGTTTCAGACCACATTAAACACTTGGATTATATGAATCCCAGCACTACTCTATTGACATAAAGATAAAACATTTTCAGGTTTGGGAATTTTGAAGTTACACTAACTGAACATTTGAATTTTAATAAAGAGCAAAAAAGATTTTAAACCTCAGAAGAATCAACCAACCAAAAATGCAAACATCTTCAGCATAAAGCAACTCTGAATGCATTGCAAGTCTTTATTTTCATCTTGAATGTTAAGCAAAATTCTATCACAATCCAAAGAGAGACTGTATTTAGATTTTAATTTTGCAAGTGCTACTGTATGTGAAGCTTCTTTTATCTAAAATACTGTTGAAAGAATAACTGCTGGATTTATTTTCAGTTTGGGGATTAATCAAAATGTTTAACTAATTATGCAACAGAATTATGCAACAAAATACAATCTAAAAATGACTCTAAGAATTGAGTCATTTTTAGATTGCGTTTTTCACCTGAGTCACAGAAACACAAGTCAGGCACTAGTAAAGCATGTAAACTTCAAAGAGGGATTGAGAGCAGATATTTTAAAACATAAAGAAGTCCTCTCTTCTTACACTGCATGTAATTTAAGATGAAGTTTTACTTCTACAAAAATTCTAAAATATTACAATCCACTCCTAAAATTACATTATCACCTTAATAAGATTTTAGAAGTGCTTATCAGCTAACATTTACACTTGTCAGGTATTATAATGTAAACAGCTTATATCATTCTTTACACTGAAGATATAAAAATGAGGTTTATCTTTATTTTGAACAAAAAAATAGTAGCAGTAATGGTTTCTCTATAGATTTTGTTATAGATTTTACAAAAGCAATTTTCCAGCTTCCATTAATTTCTCAAGAAATTATGCTGCTGCTGAACTCTATCAGTATTTACACTCAGGGATTGAACAATTCAATTTAAGGTAGATTTCTATAACAAATAAGATTTCAGCTTTATTCACAGCCATGAAAATCTGGCTTACAAGCAGCCTGAAAAAAAACACTGCAATAAGATTTTTTTTTTCCTAGTAAGTTTTATGGTAAACTGCAAATCAGATCTAGCAATCCACCCACTGTCTTACAGGATATTCTGCCACACACATGTAGGAGGCTCATACACACAAGGTCCCAATAGATGAACAGTCCTTTTTTTTTAAACCAAGACCTCAAAAGAAAAAAAAAAGATTTTACTAGTCTTTTTTTTTTTCAAAGAAACTTCACACATTTCCAGATTCTTAAAATAGTTTTCTTTCTTCTCAGTAGTTCTGAGGTATATCTTGAATCATACATTTGAGACAAGACACTTCCCAAACTTCAGTTTGTTCTTGACTTCCCAAGAACAAACAAAAGAAGAAATGCAAACAGTCTAGTAGCTTCTTCAAAAAAGATCACAGATTTTTTTTCTTGCTTATATGACAGAAATTGCAAATACAACATGGACGGTCTCAATGATATGGTTTTACTGCTTGCATTGGAATAGCCACAGGTAAAAAATCTAACCAAAATTTCTTTCTAATCACCACAAACCAGCTCAACTTGACCATGTGCATATTCTTTAGTATTTCCGGAATACTTGCCAAATTTTAAATTGCAAAAATACTGAAACAGCTTTATTAACTCAATGTAGTCAATGTCTGGTCCCTGTTTCCAGGTTCTGTTGATTCAAATTAAAGGATGAAAATCCTGCTGTAATTCTGACAGGATGTAGACAAATTTTCCCTGTCTAACCAAAAAGCCTGAATTGTTGTGGCATTGCTCCAAATGGGACAGAAAATACAGAATGTGCTTATGTTCACATAGAGCTGAAAGAGAAGTAGGTGTGGTTTAGCAACCAGCTTTTAAGCATTCAAGGAAAACAGCAGCAGGAAAAAAAAAAAAAAAAAAACCAAAAAATAAAAAGCACACACATAAAAAAAGCAAATAAAACCCAAGCCACCCCAAAGTTCTGCCTTCAGCCAGCTGGTTTGGAGGTTGGTCCCAGTGAGTAAGGCAAACATTTGCTTTTGCTCACTTCAGCAGAATGTTCTCCCATAAGGAAGTCTCGAGTCTACAAACATCACCTGTCTGCAATCCTGGTTACAGCAAAAAGAGGAGGATGTTCTAGGAGAGGTCTGAGCTCTGAACATCACTCACTCATTGAGCTGAAGAGTTTTAATCCTCTGCTCCAAACCCTAGCCCACATCCATGTGAAATAAAGGGACATAAAATCTCTCCGGCTGCTGAGCCAGAAAATGTCTCACTGCTGAAAGCAGTCCCTGACAGCTGTAAACCAAAAGGGAAAAAATATTTGTATCTGCTGGAAATTCTAGGCAAGAGCTTCCCAAGGTTTATCCTCACTCCTCCAGTTAGTTCTAGAAATGCTCAAACTGCAGAAGCTTCTCCTCAATCTACATTTATCAAGTCACTTCTGACAAGACAGAAGATGCTCCAACTCACAGCCTGAGAGCTCAGGCTCAGCAGGAGCATTTTCAAAGCTGAGCTGACTCCCAGCTCACCCTGAAGCTGGCTGGCAGAGCTCAGGGACTGCAGGGCTGGGGAGGGCACAAACAGACCCAGGGACACACCACGGCCATGCACCTGCCAGCTGTCCCCAAGCAAAGCCAACACCCCAGGCAAGTCACAGCAGTTTATTTCTAGAGCCACAGGGTAAACAGGATCAAGTAACACAGAAGCTCAGTCTGGACATGACCTGTGGCACCACTGGTGACAATCAAACACAGGAAGGGTTTGGCAGGTTAATTAACAGGAAGGATTCCTGCACTTTCCCAATCCTGCAGCACTCATGGCACATTACAACTTGTGATTACATTTGATAGAAGCAGCTGCTCAAATGATGAATTTGGACACTTTCTCTAATTTGCCCTTCATTCAGAGGAACAGAGGAATAGAAAAACCATCTGAGTTTTTGCAGAATTGTTTTAGAACAATACCACTGCCTATCACTGCTGTTCCCACCCCACCTCCCTTTCTAATTCACTCTTTGCTTGGAAACATTGGGCTTGTTTTGTTTCTTCTAACACACTGCATCAAGTTTTGTTAGCAAGTATATGGTTATTCTTTAAAAAAACATCAAACCAACAAAAACCACACAACTGTTGAAGTTTTTGGAGTAATTTCCTCTGGTTAATTACTTAGGAACTATTCACCAAGCCAGATCATTCAGAGGTGATCTAAACACCACCAGGAACCCTGGTGCCATGTCACCACCAGACTGGGATCTTCCATTTTTACTCCTCCTTTTTCAGTTCAGGCAAACAATAATGGTTTAAACCATTTACTACACAAGTGACATTCATTAAAAAGTCCATTTTAATTTTACTGCTCAATGGGTTACCTTTAAGATACCACACATAAAACTTATGTCACAGGATATTTTTCACAGGTTTAAGTATAATTTAAAGCATTTTACACATGTGGTAGTAGTTACTACCAGTATTTCTTCATTTCACTGGCAAACACCACAATCTTGTACTTAATGCCATTACAAAAGTGAATTTTAATATTTGTACACATTTCCTTCTGAGTGAGCATTTTTCATAGCAATGTTGCCATTGACACTGATGCAGGAAAATATCCTGCTTAGCATCAGTCTCAGTAAAGAAAGTCAGGAACAAAGTATGTGAGTGTTGATTTCCATTGGATATCATCAGATCATTTCTAAAAGACAAAGTAAGAAATAATGATTTGAATTTACATCTCAAAGTGTCCCTCTAAGTTTTTCAGCCAGAGCAACAAAAAAACTGCCAAAAAATTAATTCCCAAGTGATTATCCTAATTAAATTTTATGCTCATCATATCTGGCAATTAATTACTGCCTTTGAGTGTAACAGTCTGATTAATTATCAGTGTCTGATCATTGTAATACACTCTATTTCAGACAGAGCTTTATGGCATCTGGGAAGCCTTCAAAAATGGGTGAAGTGTGCTGGTGTAGTAGAATTCCTCATGGAAGAGCTTTAATGGAGGGGACACTGCTGCTCACAGCCCGTTCTGCTGAGCTCCAGCAGCACCAAACAGCAGAATTTAGATGTTATGAAGGGAAGTTGTACTCAGTAGCTTTAAGGTTAAATAGAATTAGAGCAGCTAGTAGGGAAAAAAAATAAAAAATCAAACCAGGTAGCTCTCCAGAGCCTAGCTCAGGGTTGAACGTAATTTCTGTGCGTTTTTTACCTCACAAAATTTAAGGTTTTCCCCCTCTTTCTTTTATTCTCTGCTATACCCAGCATCTCCTGGCACTTTGCAGAGCTGTGTTTGGCCACAGACAGGTCCAAAACCCTGCCAGCCCCCAGCTGGGTCCTACAGGAAAGTCGTGAGGGGACTGAACTCAGGCAGGGCTCCACAAGGTAGGGTGTGCTTAGGGAATCAGATGTACCCAAATGGCTTTGGGCAGGTGTAGGAATCTTCATCATCACATTGGATCATTGCTTGTTTTCTAGTGAAAGGATGGTTTGAGATCACCACACAAAGTTTCCTGTAGTTCCACAATTCAGGGATTTTAACAGACTGGGGTGACACAAATTATCTATTCATGTAACCTACCTATGTGAGTTGCTAATTCCTCTCCATACTCAATTAAGAAAATAAAGCTTATTAATCCTAGAAGTGTTATATTTTAAGTCTTTTACTATACTCTAAAAAAAAAAATAATATCAAGAATACCCAAATGTTGCAACAGTTTCAAATCAAACAAGTGTGAACATGAAGTGCAAACACAGGAGCACACTGGGTGACTTTAGGCCATCCCTGCAGGAATGCAGAATAAGCAGCTTCCCACAGAAAGCCACAACATGGAAGGATCAGCTCCAACAGTGAATGCAGCAGCTTGAGGCTGAGCTTCACCAGCACTGAACTGTTCTACCCCACTAAAACCCACTGTGCTCACCCAGGCTGCTTTTAAGGGCTTTCTGATCAAGTGCCATTTGAATAAAAGATTAACTGTTTCATGCATTTAATACATACAAATAGGTTTGACAAAAAAGCCTCCTACATTTTTACACCCAATGAACTACTGAGAGCGGTATTAGCTACAGATATTCACAGGCAAATTCTGTGTCCTTTTCCTTGAAATAATCTGCTTCAGGAAAACCCAGTGCTCAGTTACACGTGACAAGTGGGGGACACTAATCATACTGCCTATTACAGAGCCTAAAAATCATAATATAGCTTGTAGAAGGTGGCTGAGAACAGCCCAGTTCCAGAGCCTGAGCACACCTCCCTGCTCCAGCAGACAGGCTCAGAAACTGCCCACACGTTTCTTACCATCCTCACATTTCTTACCATCCTCACATTTCTTACCATCCTCACATTTCTTAGGTGCCCACAGCTCAGTGAAGTGATTAACTCCTATATGATCTACATTTTGAAATAAGTTACCCTTAAAAAAACAAACACTACTACTGCTTATTTAATATTTATTTAAATGCATTGAAAGCAATGAGGACAACTGAATAAAAAGATCCATATTTGTGCTCACTGAGCAGCATGATCAGTTCAAGGGCAGAGTCCAGATGAACAGAAATGTGGTCTCAATGCTGGTGCATGCAAAACTCCATCAAGTACTAAATAAATCTCAGCAGATTTTTCAGTCTTTATTCACTATCCACATGAAAGTTCACTGCAGGACTAAGATCAAGTGACTTCTAACACAAACCAGCAAAGGATTAAATGAGGTAATTTTCTTTACATTATTACTGTACAGTGTTTTATATACTGTACATGAAAATAAAGAAGAAAAGCTGAAGGAGGTCCTGTTTTCATGTCAGACCAATTATGCCTTTTGGATTTCCAGCTGCAGCAAAGGCAGATGCTAATGATCAAAACATTCCTTTATCCTGTACCTTCATCCATCACTCCCTCCAGCTGACATTTTCTCTTTGCCCCACACCTCTGTCTCGCAGTTTTTTCACTAATCCATCTCAAATCAGGGATGTGTTAGTTCCTCACCCTTGGAGGTAAGAATAGGAAATGCAGGATTTGTTGACTAACCACAGAAAAAGGCTCACTCTTAAGCTGCAAAGAATGCCACCTGTGTGCTGGGAAATGCCTGGTATGTAGCTGGGCACTCATTACTTCTGACTTTACCATGAACAAGTTTCAAACTGGCATTCTTTCAGAATTCAGTCTTTCCAGAGTGAAAACTCATTAAGTGCTGGAGCTGGGGAAGATGACTAAAAATGTTTCAAACCCCTTAGAACCAAAGGATTTGAACTTGCTAGCTACATAAGACTTACATACAGCCATTGTACCATATAATTTCATACGCTCTGAAGAAACTGGTACTTAGTGACCCTCCAGAAATTATGTAAGCCTGAGATGGAACCCTCCCAAAAAAAAAAACCAAAACCAGTAAAAAGCTCTGCAGTTCCAAAATCTTCCTTCTACATGTAGCATCCTTAAAAAGAAAAAAAAAAAAGGAAATAATTATTTGCTGTTCTGAGGTTTAGTTGTGTTCGTTGTGTGTCAGGTTGCCGACAGACCCATTTATCCAATTCCTGTAAGACAAAGCAAAGCTGCTTGTCCATTATTAAGATGATCTTCCAAGCATGGAACTACTGACTAGAGACTGACAGATCCACTGAGTGAAATTATGTCCCCTTTGCCATGAGCAGAACAGTCTGTGCTGCCATCATTCAGGGCAGTGTCTCTGGGACATGTGAAAATCACAGTGCTGCTTTACCATCAAATTGCAGAGCAGAAAAGGACTCAGAAAAGGACTCCTGCAGGGTTTTAATGCTTTTGTACAGTAGATTATTTTTGTACCTAAAACAGGCATGGCATTAAAAACCCCAATAAATAGAACCACAAACAAACCAGCCTTCTTTCCCATCAGCAGCAGCAGGAATGAGAACTTCAAACAGGGGTGTCTTACAGATTTAACTAGAGAGATTCTTATCAACTGCTGTGGAAATCCACTCAAAAAGAAAAACCTTCCCTTTGCAGCAGCTACAGAGAAAGGTCTCTGAAGCACAGACATGATCACAGTCCCAAAATCTGATTATTTCTGGTACTCCTGCCTCATCATATGAATAATACATGCTTTTTTTTTATTTTATACTTTTTCCAATACCTCAATTTCCTTATTATGAAGTAATTTCTATTGTAAAACACATTTCAAATCAATATCTATTTAAATTACTTCTAGGCTTAAGTTTTGCCAAAAATAAGAAACTACTATGTAACTCTCAAATTGCATTCTATAATGGTAAATAGAAATAGGCTTGTTTAATTGTTCTTCCTAGAGAAATTCAATATAGCCTCAGCTTCCAAATAAAGCATAAAACTATTTAACATGACTAAATATATTGCAAATGATCAGTTCTAAGGACAATTCATGTTGACAGTGGCCAGAGGAGGTCCTGTAAACATCCAACACAGAAATGGTAGAAGCAATGCTTTATGAGAATACTTACAAAGAAAAGTTATTCCCCTCAGTGGTAGCATGCATTAAAACAAAGCAAACAGATTTTCTCAAAGCAGACCAGCATCAATACAAAAGAGTTGGGTTTTTAAATGTAACAAACCAAGAAACAAAGTGTTCCTATATTGGAATATGATCCAAACATTCCTAAAATATACAGAACTGACCTATTGCTTAACCAACACCTGGTCTGCCTAGAATGGATGAACTTGTGAGATGTTTAATTCAAGAAAAAAAAAAAAAACTGTCAGGTTTTTTTACATCATTGCTTAAGAAACAGCAGGAAGTTAAAATCTGGCAGAAGAAGCACTTTACACATACACAACAGGCTTTGGATCTTTGTTAGGGCAAAGTGTATTTTTATTGGCTAGAAACAACCTGACACCCAAACCTCTCCAAAATCTAAAAGCAAGATCAAGAGCTGTGCAAAAGAGCAAAAATACACCCAAGTATTAAGAACATGCTGGCCACAGCATAATCAGTGTACTGATAAGGCAGAGGTGAGAGAGGGCACAGCAAGGCTGTCACCATAAGCAACTTAATAAAAGGTTAATGAGCAAGGTAGAGCTCATTAGAGAGCTAACACAGATGAACCCACGAGTACTGCAGCAGCACCATCAAGCACGGAGCCAGACACCTGAAACAGCCCCTACTCTGTGCCTCTAAATCCTATTAACCACCTTAATAGCCACTGTTAAAGGGACATGATAAAGTTAAAACCCCCATGAACAGTGTCCACAGCATTAAAGAACTGTTGGAGTGCATACAATGACAAACCAAAAGCTGGACTCAGGTTACAAGATAAACTCCACTTTGTGCTGATAGCATTCATTGCCCTGGTCTATCAAAAGAAATCTACATGAAAACAAGGTTGTATTAGGTTTTCCCCACATCTGAACAAGACACTGCTCTGACATACCAAAATGTTTGCAGAAAAAGCTGTTTGCATTTCTAGAATAAAGCAGCAAATACATTAACATTAAATACAAACATTTAACTATTGCTATTATCAACAGAGTTGCATACATCCTTTATCAATTATGACCAAAAAAAAAGAAACAACCCCAAAAAAACAAACCTAGCCTACAGTCACTGGATTTTATCCACAGCCTTACATCCAGGGATTTCCTCAAATCTACTACACAAGACAGCAATTCCCATTCAATAGCAGAGCAGCTACAGAACAGGGGGTTTTGCCAGACACAAACACATTTATTAAAGAGACAGAGAAAAGTGATTACATGCTATTAGAGTAAAACACAAATTACTACTTATTAGTTTAGACATAAAGCACAACCCTTCTTTTTCAATTAGTAGACAATTGCTTTTATGGAGAAAAATGTGCATAAAATGTTAGACAAACTTTACATGCACTTAAACTAGGCTTCACTGCCTCTCCCTAGACTCTGAGGAGTGCAGCAGGAATGCAAGATGCCTTTTCCTGCTTTCAAGGTACAGTTCTGCAGATCACACAAAGCTTGTAGAAATGGATGATAGAAAATACTCAGCACTGCTGTGCTGCATAAATTTTGTACCTAACTGGAAAGAATACGAAGTACTTGAGTAGTAATTTGGCTTTAGTAACAGACAGTGCACATATGAATATATATATTTTTAAATACAGTACTTTGTAACTAAACAACAGAGGAGGCCAGGATCTGTAACACAAACTGAGTTATAACATGTTCAAAATCAACTACTGGCAAAAGTTCTCTTTGTATGCCGTTCACCACTCAGTAACAACCTCTAGAAGTTGCCTAACAAAAAAGACAAGGAAAATGGCATATTTTTATATACTAATTAACACCTTGAAGCAAGATAAAACTCTTTTGTGATCGTCAATGTGGAAGCCAACAGAGTAGCAAAGTGCCCCTTTTTGGCCCCACAAAGAGAGAACTCCTCACACTCCAAGTGCCTTTGTTTACAAAGTTGCAATCGCTGTTATCCGAAGTTTTATTTACAAAGTTACTTGAGCAAGAGCAGGGAGACATCAAAAGGGTTTTGAACTACACATGGAAGCGAATTCTATGTACTTAAGGACATGTGGGCAATAGGGAAAAAATGGGAGAGAATAATCACATTTCATGTAGATGAGAAACTTTTCAGCTTTAGGTAAGTAAGAGGTTATTATTAAGCAGCTGTGAAACTCCTGACTTTCTCCTGGATATTCTTTGCTAAGCAATATATTAGCATACCATAATCCCAAATCCAATGTAATCTTCCAATTTAAAGCCCCACTTTTGCATCTTATCAGCAAGGGGCTTGATTTTCCAAACCAGCTTCCAGTGACACCTGAACTCTCAGCTGTGCCACCACTTAAGCGTGCACTGCTACTGCTCAGCTGTTCCCAAGAGTGGGGATTCACCTGCCTAAACCCAGCCTGGACACGCTGAGCAAGAATTTGCAGTTTTAGTCTGTGCTCCAGAAAACCCTGGGCCCCTGTGGACAGCTCAAGGCTCCCAGCTGAAGCTGTAAATGCCATGGTGTGGACAGCTGGGACACCAAGGAGCCAACCCTCCTCCCTGAGGACAATTCCGTTCATGTGCATTGAGCCTTGGTGTCCCCTCACAACACGGGGGTGGGAAGGATACCTTCGGTGCATGGGATAAAATGTAAATTCAGAAGCACCAAGCAGGGTTGGACACTTGCACTGAGCACAGCAGGCCACCAGCCCACTATCCAGTGGGAAAATCAGCTATGGTATTGCTTTTTCCTCTGAAGCATTCAGAGATTCCCAACTCCTTCAACCACAGAGAACATTTTAAGTTAACTGTTAATTCTTCTTAGTTTTAGAATTATTTATGCTTCATATATCATTCTGAGTGTCAGTTACCTTCTATCATCACACTTCTCATTTCTGTTTCAGGCTCTGCACTCTGCTTCTTTATTTGCCCCTCCAGTCCCTCACACATGCCTCATTCATTCTTTATGGGGGCAGAAAATTTGAGAAACCCGTGAAAAATTGACTGTCTCCAACTAAATGATGAGAACACCTCACTGTCCTCTGCATCTCTCAGAGGCAAACTGAAGATGTCTGTCCTCATCTGCTGGAGGGGGGGAGCACATCACCCATCACAGGTTGCACAGGAATCCTAAAAACTTGTCTGGAGTGCAAAGATCATTTGTTCTGTCTGAGTGTGCTGGGAGTGCTGACTCTGCACCACGACTGTGCAATCCCAACCTCTCCTTCGGGCTCCTCTCCACTTTGCAGCTTCACCCTTTCCAAAACAGCAACAGAATGGAAGCAAACCTGCCGTGACAGCTTCCCTGCTGGCCAGGGATTGCTCTCCTCTGGAGAGTTCAGCACCTCAAAACTTGAAAGAGCCACTACATTACTCAAAAAAACTTATTGCTCTGTTAGGGCTATCCAAATCTTGGATATTTTAAAAATCCACTTTCATGAGAGCACTCATACATTCAATTGCAGGGGAAGCAGCTGAAAAGTCTTCAGAAATTACACCACTACAAAGCTAATTACACTTCAAAACTCAAACAGGCATTTTCAGTTGCTCATCTCTCACGAATTTCAGGGAAAAGGCTTATTGCAGAGGAATGCTGTAAACAAACCTAAAATCCTTACTTAACACATAACAAAAGCTCAAAAGAACAAACAAAAGAGAAAGGAAACGTGGTGCCCTGAGAGTGGTGAGACTCAACAGAAAGGAAACAGTACCTGAGCAGTGGTAAGACACTCAATATCATTATCATGGGATAGAAACAAAGTGAACATGTCTCTTGCCACTTCTGCTACAGAAGTATCAGGGCATATTCCATTATATTCACTATATAATGCAGTCTGCGCTGCAGTGTGTGCATTTGTAAAGGAAAGCTACTACAATACCCCCCCCCAAAAAAAAAAAAAAAAGCAGAAACCCAGAAGGTTTAGTTCCCACAGCAGTGGTGATAGTTCTCTTATCAACTTTCAGACTTCCCCCAAGATTTACTGAGGGAATTCAGCAGACCAGAAAAGAAGCAGACTGCCTATATCATGGGATCTCAAAAATATTCCTTACACAGAGAACTCTACCTTTTCTGACATTAAGCAACAATCACCTCACCTCTAGAGGTAAGCAGCAGCCACAAGCCTTGCCCTGGTGGCTCACACCAAGGGCAGGAGCTTGGGAGGACACCCCAAATGCACACACTCTCCATGGAGCCATCCTCCAAAGAGGGACATCGTGGTCCTATCGTCACACACCTGACAAGACCCCCAAACTTTTCATACGTATTGATTCTGCCACTTAGTTACACCCAGAGGAGGGCATGGAACAACCCCACTGTGCAAGGCTTCTTCACCTGTCATAAATAGAAAATGATCCTTCCTTTCAGGAAAGCTCCTGCCAGCAGACAAGCAATGTACCGTGCTAAGCACCCATTAAGAGCAAAACAGCAACTCAGCTGCAAAGCACCCAAATAACGCTGAGGACGCAGGCCAACTCACCTGATTTTATAATTGGGCAAGGTGTGCTTGCGCTTAATCACTTTCTTGAACTGGTTCACTATGATGGAAGTGAGCTGAGGCATGGGCCTCCCTTCAAACTGAGACTTCACCTCAAAGACAATCACGGGGTCGTCCATAAAAGAGAAGGACCAGTGAGTGAAGGGCAGGCGTGTGAAGACCAGCTTCAGCCTCCCCATCACCCGGGAGATCTTCACGAACAGGTAGGCCGACTTGCCGAACACCAGGTCGGCATCGATGGCCAGGTGGAAGCCACCATTGTATTCCAGGTCTACCTCAAAGGCCAGCTCCTCGGGACAGCCCTCCTCATTGCAGGCCACCGGCCGGATCAGCTTCACGGACTTGAAGACAGGCAGGACATCGCCGAGAGAGACCTCCCTGAGGCTGAGCCCCTCCAGCACCTTCCCTGTCATCTTGGCCTGGAGCAGCTCCTCGAACTCCACCTTGATCTTCTTGATGACCCAGTCTCTGACCAGGGCAGTGTCCCTGAGCTCCCTGAAGAGGAAGAGGAAGATGGCATTGAGGAAGTGGCACGTCTCCTCGCGGGAGGAGGGGGCTGGAGGGGGCTCCGGCTGCTGCTGCGGTGGCTGCTGGTGCTGGTGCTGCTGCTTGGGGCCGGGATCGGGGCCCGGGGCGGCGGCGGGCGCGGAGGCCGGGGCCGGGCTGGGGGCTGGCTCCGCGGACGCCGGGCCGCCGGCCGGCTCCGCGCCCTGCAGGTATTCCCTGAGGCCGTGCTCGGCCGCCACGCGGGTGTAGACGATGCCGCCGTAGGCTCCGTCCGCCCCGGGGGGCTCCGGCTTCCTCCTGTAGACGAGCAGGAGCTGCACCAGGAGCGTGAGGCAGCAGCCGGCCAGCGCCGAGAGCAGGATCACGTAGAGCAGCGGCATCCTCGGGCCTCCGCGCTGCCCCGGGCGCGCCGCCCTCACCGCGCCGCCGCCATCGCGGGGGTCGCGCCCGCGCCCCGCCGGCGTTTAACGGCCGCGGCCGCCAGGGGCCGCCTCATCCGGGTCCCCCCCGCCGCCGGCCGCGGGGCGGGGCGGGGCGGCGGCGGCAGCCAACCAGCGGCGCCGGCCTCGCCCTCCTCGCGCTCCGATTGGCGGGCCCAGAGGGTTACGTGATGTCGCCGGGCGCCGCTGTGGCGTCACGGCGCGGCGGGCGCGTGCGCGGGAGGGAGGGGTGCGTGGGCGGAGCGGGGCGGGCGCGCGCGGAGGGGTCACCCGCGGCCGTGAGGGGCGGCGCGCGCTCCCGAGAGACGGCCCGGGGTGCGCTGCCCAGACTCGCTCCCGAGACCCGTGCTCAGGGCGCGCTCCCCAAGCTCGCTCCCGAGACCCGTGCTCAGGGCGTGCTCCCCAAGCTCGCTCCCGAGACCCGTGCTCAAGGCGCGGTCCCTGGGAACACTTCCAGGGACTCCTCTCCCAGGGCGCGCTCCCCAAAATCTATCCCGAGCCCCGTGCTCAGGGCGTGCTCCCCAAGCTCGCTCCCGAAACCCGTTCTCAGGGCGCGCTCCCTGGAAACATTCCCAGGGACTCCTCTCCCAGGGCGCGCTCCCCAAAATCGCTCCCGAGCCCCGTTCTCAGGGCGCGCTCCCGGGGAATCCTCTCCCGGGGCGCGCTCCTCGTACCCGCTCCCGGCGCACCGTCCCAAGACCCTGTGCCGGGGCGCGCTCCGGCGACCGCCCCCGGTGAGCGCTCCCCTGATTTGCTCCGCGGGCAAGTTCCGACACCCGCTAAGAGCGCGCTCCCGGTGTGGCGGTGCCCGGTGTGTGGCCGGGCCCGGTCCCCGGTGTGGCGGTGCCCGGTGTGGCCGTGCCCCGTGTGGCGGTGCGGGCAGGGGGACGCGCCGCCCGTGGGAAGGTGACCGGTGTCCGTGGCACTTGGTCGCCTGAGGAGCACCGAGGGGCGGTGACAGAAAAAGGACATGGAGCAACTTCAAAAATCGGCGGGTGGGTGGGGATTGCTTCGGTGAAATTGCTCCGGAGAGGGGCGATGACATAAAGTCTGTTTTCGTGGGCGTTGTGTGACTTCCTAGAAACCTCCGTGTTTCCTCTGATGAGAGATACTTTTAGCACATTCAAAAAAAACCCCCAAAACCTTGCCCAGATGGCTTTTTATCCAGCTCTGCTATTATTGGTGATGAGATATAAATCTGTTTCCGTCCCATCCAGCTATCTACTTGTGCTTAAAAGTCGTCATTGAGTGCATGAGGTAAAAAAGCCCTACCAAGCCTGTGGAGAGAAGGAGCCTGAAGAAAAGAAAGCTGAGAGCTTTGCATGATATTTCATCCTCTGATGTGTGTGAGGCCGCTGCTGTCCTGTGGGTAGGACAACCAAGGACAGAGGTTTGTTTTAGGACAAACTGGTTTCGATGAGCTCACAGAGGAAAGCAGAGGAGGGATCTCACAGCCCAGGCTGCTCAGAACCTTGCAGGGAGGTGACAGATGTGTCACGCACAGCCAGTGACAGCCCATCCAACTGGGGACATTGGACATTACAGGGAGGATGGACATTAAAACACTGCTTCAAAACCAGTGAGCGAGGAGAGAAAGAAGAAATGTGACATGAGGCAGGGCTACAGCATGCAGGGACCCTTCAGAATAATTATGAACATTCTGAGAGGTTAACTTGGAAGAGCCGTTCAAATTCGGCTTACAGAATTGTCATAGGAAATACCCATATTTTTACTGGAAAATATAAACATATATCCAAAAGACACTTCTGTTATTCAGCAAACTCATTTAAGGGCCAGATCAAAAATGTATGTACTGCTAGAGAATGTACAGCTGTACACTGTTTTTCCAGGTGCTTCCCTTTGTCAGGGGTAGTCTTTTCTTTCAGTCTTGGAATAGAAGTTTTATGATTTCTGAAAGGCAGCAACAAATGAGGCAAAAGTTACTTTAATCATTCAATTTGTTTTTTACACTCTTTTACACTAAATACCTAGCTAAAAGTCCTTTGATAATGTTATATTTTTATGGAATAAAAGAAAACTCATGCTCCCATTGTTGGTTGTTTTTTCCCCCAATCTCCAGGACTGCTTAAAAATGCAAACAAGAGGAGAAGAAAATGTGAAATTTTATTGCCAAGAAGATAAAAGCTCTCTTCCCCATCCCCCTTCGTAAAGTGTGTGGGGTGGGAGGATTGAAAAGCTCTTAATGATGCAGTGCTGTGGTTTGAAACTAGAGATTCAGAGTATGAATTTTTTATAGGTCTTGTGACTGAAAGTTGAAATGCCTGGGTGTTTAACAGAGCACTCCTTTAGAAATGCCAGAGAGGTCATTAGTCCAACATTTGAGCTGCTCTGTTACCTTCACCGTGGCTAACACAGCCAAACGTGGGAATAATGGAAAGGTTTGGGATTTGCAACTAAATGGCTTTTCAGATAAGGACTAATCTATTCAAAAAGGCAATAGCAGCCTTGCTTTTGGGTCAGGAGGAACAGCAGGAGGGTGAAAAAAAAAGTCATGTTGCAGATGTCTCAATTGAGTATTTTCTCCTGTTAGACAAGCAGAATAGGGAATTTGGCACATTCTGTACACCTGATGGCAGCTTAAGAGCCTCGGAAACGTTCAGCTCAGTAATGGCTTTTCTCCTTCCCCGGGAACATTTTCAACAGGAGCTGTGTTATCTTAAAAGCCACGTTCTGAAGCAAGAGTTGGGCGTGTTTTAGAGTTTTCAATGAGAGTGGGAGAATGGAGGGAAATAGCAAATGTGTTAACGTGAATACAAAACGATTGTGCAAAAATGTTATATAACATGGGATTGAAATAAAAGGAAAAGATATTTAAATTTGGCAGGTAGAGGAGAAAATGAAGATTCATTTTAATACTGTCTAAAAAGGGCCTTTAGGAACATATTTTACTTTGGCTTCCATTTGGAAGGTCTTATTTGCATTTTCTGGAAGTCTAGATGAATAGAAAGGTTTATGTAGTCTCACCAATTTCACCCTGGTTACACAGAGCTTTGTAAAACTCTGTAGAATGTACTCAATTGTTTACTCTTTGAATAGCTGGAAATTATTAAATGGGGCTCAAGACATGCAAAATAAAAAGGCCTATATTTATACTGATCTTTTTAAAAGTACTAGGAAATAGTTTATTAAAAGGGATATTTTACCTGTATTTAAATAAGGAAAATACTCTTTTCATTTGTAAATCAATTTAGTACATGACGGCAGCAAATCTAATTTCAACGCTTTTGTGGGAGATTTCAACAATGATAGTGCACAAAGATTGCAAAATATGCAGAGTTCCATAATTGATAACACAGAGCAAGTAGCATAAATTCACAGAAGGGATATGTTTGAGGCAATTGTCCTGTTCTAAGCAAGGAGTGGGGGTGCCTTGGGAACATTTGTCTCAATCCATCTCCCTCCTGCCTGGTCCAAGGATCACTGGGCTTTAGGAGCATTTTCTGTAACCCCAAGCAGCAGGAGCAGGCAAAGCTGCACACTTTAAAGTTCATGTTGTGGAACCAAGGAAAGAAACATCCACACCACAATCTTGGAAAGGCAGTTACAGATGGGTGGGTTTTATTTTTTTCAGAACTGCAAAGTAGTCTAAATAGATTGTTTTTCAAAGCAGGATGTTTTGTAATGAGTGGTTTTAGTAATTTTCTTCATCACTGGAGTGGAATTGTTGCCTTCTTTTGCAATATCTGTTGGCAAAATGATTTCATTCTTTCCTAGGCCTCCTATTGTTTTTGTATTACATCTCTTAGAGACCAAAATTAGATTATCATTCTCATGGTGCTGCATGAAACAGGATTTAGAAAGTGATTAGGTAAATTCATGAGGAAAAAACAATCCATTGAAGGCTATTAAACACAAAGACTGCTGCAAGTTGCACTGTGACAGACAGCTGGCGGGTGTCTTTTCACTTTGACTGTCCTCAGGCTTCTACAAATTCAGTACAGGGAACAGCTGCTCTGCTCCAATGCTGAAGATGTGTTAAAACCCAAAAAAAAAGGAAACACAGTGATTGGTACTTCTTCCAGTTCTGGTTCGGAACTCTGCCAAGAACAGTGTTACCTTAATATCAGGCAATTCTGTGTTTTATTGGTATAAACCTCTTTAAAAACACTGGAGCTTCGGGTGAGATTTCCTTTGATGCCATCTGAATTCCCACTTTTGTTTTAATTCTGCCTTTTTAGGGGCAGGTTGCACTGTGAGTCTGCTCCCAGAGCTGGCAGAGAGAGCTCACCCTGTTTCTAGCTGGGCCCTGAGGAGATTTGTTCGAATTTGTCTCATGCCCCCTCTGAGCCCATTCCTTGTCCAGAGGAGAATCCATTGCTTGGGGTTCTATATTCATTTCCAAATCTCTCAAGTACATTTCACTATTATAATCTAAATTCCCCCACTCAGAATTTTGTGGGAAAAAATTCCAGTTTGGGTGACTCAATCATATTTAGGCTGTGTTAATGCTGCAGTGAACCACCAGCATTTAGTCAGCTGGAAAAAATCATTGGCTCTCTTGCATTAATGCATCCATTTATCCTACTAAAAAATATGACACATGCATCCCCCAACTTCTAGTTATTTTTAAGGAGGGCAACTGAGAATTTTGGAAGGTTTTATTCCTATCTTAGAAATGTCTCACTGGAAGATTTATTTTTTTCAAGATGGAAGTGCATATTAGATATTGCTTTTAGTGGATCCTACCTGACATATCCAACCCTCAGTTTTCAGAGATAAAGAGAAACTACAGAATTTACTTTGAAATTGTGAATATTGCCTGCAGCAAGAGGAAAAAAACAAAAGAACTCCACTGGCTGAATAAAGATGTGAATTGACACTTCTGAAAAAGAAAAACTCTGGGTCCAAATTTGCAGATCTAGTATAATCTGTCTCACAACAGGGATGCTGTCATTTATCAATCTTACCTGAAACAAGTACAACACTTGAGTTTTTTGGTAACAGTGACTTAGAGCCCAACCACTTTGGATCTGAACATGTTAAAACAAAAAAGACAGCAAGGGTTTGCATCCAAGATTTAGTTTGGCCCAAATACAAACCCAGTATTTTCACTGAAGCTCATCTTTAATTATCTTTTAAAGTATGTTCTGCTTGTTTAATCAAGAGCTTAACATTTTGGATGTAAAGATGCTTTGGATACTTACTTCAAGAGGCTCATGATACTCAAGCTTAAAGTATCTGGGTTCTTAATTAGGGATTCTGTTGCTATCTTACACAGACTCTGGTTTTTATTATATCATGAAGGAAGATACTCCACTTAGGAACTGTAGCTCTCAGATAACTTTTCCAAGATTAAAAAAAAAAAATTAAACCAGCTATTTTAATTGTAAATATAACAAATTCAGGTTTTTAGTATTACCAGAATGCAAGGCAAACTGAAGATTTCCTTTATTCCCTGTCTGCTGGTACATCTTAAGTCCAGAAACTGTAACTTAATTCACAGATGCGGGTGAGACTTGTCACACGTATTTCGCTTTTTCCTGCATTTCCTTTGCTGACTTGTGGTATTCATGTAAATGCCAGCTTGCTTAAGCTCTGCAAAGTGATATGTTTGGGACAGTGATGATCACATTTGTCATTTAGTGTTCACTCTGGTACCTTTGCCTTACGTGCTCTGAAGCACATTCACATCCCTACTCAGAATTGCAGGCACCCTCCCCAAGGCCCTCTTGCAAGCTCCCAAATTATCTTATTCAGAATGGAGATTGTTTTAGCTACTTTCCCTAATCCATTTCAAGTATAATTACACTATGGTCAATATGTTTTTGATGTTCCATAACCTCACATTATTTTTTTTAATGCTTGGCTCATTTCCTGGATTAGTCCAAAGCAGCCTCTGGCTGATGGAGATGCTTCAGGAAACTGCATTAAAAAGCAATTTTGGTTTGCACAGGGATTCACTGGCTAAAGGGTTAATACACACTTCAGGGATGAATGTGGGGTTTGAGATGAGGGTCCCTGGGAGGTTTTGTGCCTCACTTGCCCTTCATTAAAAGTGTAATTCCCTGCATCAGGCCACAGGTAGTTGGTCATGTCTGGCAGCTGCCGGTCGCGGAGCATCTGCTGTGTCTTGTTAGCCTCCAGATCAGCTCAGCCAAATCAGGCCATGGCAAGGGAGCTCCTTCCCTCCCTCCTTCCCTCCCTGCTGCTGGAGGTGATCACCCCTGTGGAAAGGTCAGGGCTGCACACGTGGCTGGGCTGCAGTCCTGTGGCTCAGAGAGGGACTCTTCATCTGTCTGGATGTCCGACCCTTCATCAGCCTTTATGTCTGATGCTTCATCAGCCTGTATGTTCAACCCTCATCATATATATATGATATATATCTATATCTGACTCTTTATCTCTTTGTCAGCCTCTGTGTCTGACCCTTTATCAGCCTTTATGTCCAACTCTTCATCAGCCTCTGTCCATCTCTTCATCAGACCCTTTATCTGACCCTTTATCCCTTTATCAGCCTCTTTGTCCATCTCTTCATCAGCCTCTGTGTCTGACCCTTTATCAGCCTCTGTATCTGACTCTTTATCCCTTTATCAGCCTCTGTATCTGACCCTTTATCACCTCTGTATCTGACCTTTATCAGCCTCTGTATCTGACCTTTATCAGCCTCTGTATCTGACCCTTTATCACCTCTGTATCTGACCTTTATCAGCCTCTGTATCTGACCCTTTATCACCCTCTGTATCTGACCCTTTATCCCTTTATCAGTCTCTGTATCTGACCTTTATCAGCCTCTGTATCTGACCCTTTATCACCTCTGTATCTGACTCTTTATCCCTTTATCAGCCTCTGTATCTGACCCTTTATCACCTCTGTATCTGACCTTTATCAGCCTCTGTATCTGACCCTTTATCACCTCTTTATCTGACCTTTATCAGCCTCTGTATCTGACCCTTTATCAGCCTCTGTATCTGACCCTTTATCCCTTTATCAGTCTCTGTATCTGACCCTTTATCAGCCTCTGTGTCCTGCAGCAGGGAGGGCAAAGGGCTGCACTGGGGGCAAAGAACCACCTGGCACTGCCACAATCCCAGCCCGAGTTCATGTCCTGGGAGAGTGATTAATTGTGCAAATGCTCGTTAATCCAATTCCAGCAGCTCCAGCCCTGGGATTGGTGACAAGCTGTGGCAGGTCCTGGATTCCTGTAGCTGCTCACAGCCTCCATGGATCCTGATGCTGGCTTTGCTGGAAAGAGAAAAGAAGCAGAGGAACAGGAGATTTGGGGGAACCTGCTCCAGCTCTTCAAGCTGGAGGGAGTATCTCAGAAATTTTAGGTCATATTGAAGTTTTCTCAGAAAAGGAAGACTCTGGGATTTCTTTATTATTCACCTTAGCATCTCTGCTAAGTTTCATACAAAGTCTCAAGCTATTAAAACAATTAAAAAAAAAAAAAAGGAAATTACTGAAATTACTGATCAGCTCATGTACTTTGTGGGAAAGGTGTGTTAGGTGTAAGGGCAGTGGGCAGGCATGACTGTGTCCTGTCCCCTGGCATTCCTGGGACTTCTGAGGCACCTTCACAGGGCTGTACATAAAGCTGTCCATCTCAGCATCTGTAAATGTGTGTGAGGAGCTGAACCAGTGAACAGATCCTTGCATCTCCCTTCCTCCCCTCAACCCAGCAGTTTAAACTAAAATCAACATAACTTGTTCCAAGCACTCAAAAGTAGATCAGTAAATAAATCTGGGGGGGAAAAAATAACTTTTGTACTGGTAAGAAGCTCAGGAGGTAAATGGAAAGATTTGTTTACATATTCTTACTTCTATTTCATCCTACTAACAGGATTTTACAAGTTTTCCCCTGCTTGTACTGATGCTTCTCTATTCAGAGAATGAAAATATGCATGTGGGTTCCCAAGGCTAATCTATACACACGTAGTTTCATTCCCTTCACAGCATATTTCTGCACAAACTCAAGTAGATTTTCTCAGAAGCTGTCCCAAAGGCCATGTTTAATGACAAATTATGATCCTTGCAACCATATCTGAACTATAATTCTAATATATGTACATATGTTTGTATTTTAATACATATACATACCAATTTGGGCTACATATTTGTAATAACATGAGTTACTTTGTTTAACTATGTAAGACAAATAGCTATATTTTTGAAATCTCTGTAAATACCATTAATAACACATTTCAGCTAAGAAAGCATAACATTACAATTCCTGCATTCTCCCTTTAGACTTTATTTAATAGTCTGGTTTCATACCACTCTGTCTGTGCTGCTACTGTTCAGAGCAAGACAAACATTGGCCAAATTTAAATTCACCCAGAAGCACAACCTCACGTTTCACACTCAGAAAGTGATACATTCAGAGGACTGAAGCAATTTGTAAAGCCACAAACATTTTGCAAGCTGGAAAACTGTATTACCTCTGTAGTAACAGTGAAATCTGGCCTTATCCTTTGACACAGAGTCTAGGCCATAATTTTTTAACACTTTTTTTAACACTATTTTTTTTTTTGTGCATAAGACATTGCAGAGGAATGGGCTAAGTGAGCTGCCTACACAAAGGAAGTAACAACAATAAGTAAGAAAAAGAGTATGGAAAATCAGTAAAATAGATTGAAATCTCTGGCAGAAATGCAATTTAAAACAAGGATCTTCATGTTCACTTCCAAACTTCTGACAAGGGAAAATTTCCAAATCCCTCTTAACTGAAGAACAATTTCCCCTTTTTTTTGGACAAATTGTACTCCTGTAGCATCATTTGGCCAGAAGAAAAAGCTCATGGGTGTTTGCACAGTTTTGGATCTGTTTGATTTCCTCTCTCTTTTCCTGGGCACTCAAGTGATGCTGAGGATGCTGAATTGAGTGAGAAGGTGAAATTCCAGTCTGCAGGCTCAAACAAGTGAGGAACCTGTTTGTTGTCCTCAGCATCACAGCAGATTGGCATTTCCTCCCACTACCAGCCTACAACTTTTCAGTTATTTCCCTGATTTAAGAAGCATGTCTCTAAAACCACAGCTGCCTGAAATGCAGCCTATAGACTTCTGTTTGAATTTACTTATTGAGCTCTGCATCTAACAAATGGAAAAACTGAAGCAAATATTTTTAATATGAAATTTAAAACTTCTCTGAAATAAGCCTTAAAGAAGCTTGGGTTCCTGAATAATTTCTGCTAAAATTTGTCATCCCCACAAGGTTATTTAATCCAAATCAACATTAAAATAAAAAAAAAAAGCCAGAAAGATGAAAACTGTCATCTAAAAAGTGAAACTGAAGTTCTATGAGGGCTGTATTTCCAAATAATGTTATTTTTATTGGAATGAGTAAAGCTTAGAATATGGTAATAAAAATTTGGAGGTTTTTGCCAAGATTTTGACTTAACTGCTTTTGATCAGCAACATTTTCTCAAATCTTTTGAAAAAAGCATCCCAGGTAACTACATGAGTACCAGCAATGCATTTTCTGCCATTGGTACTGACCTGATCAGCTCAGCTTAAAGACAAATGAAATCTTCAATGCAGTCCATGCAGTTTTTATGTGAACGCCATGTGTTGAAACTACTCACATTTTACTGAGGGAGCTCCAAATGCACGCACTGCCAGCCATGTGAATGATAACCCTTATTTTTATAATAGGATTGCTGCATTTATCACCCTAATTACAATGATCCTAAGCACTGATCCTAAGCCCTTCTGCTTTAAAAAAGGCAAAATGTGTTAAACAAGAGATATCTGCAAAGGCAAGAAGCTGTTAACAGAGTGCTGCAATTGTACATCTGCAGATTTTTAAGGGTTGGAAAACGGAGTAAAGCTCCTCTCAAGTGCTGTTTGGTTCCACAGCCTGTGTACTCCCTCCCACCACCTCCTACAAGGGGGAGTATTGTCAGTTCCTAGTAGTCTGAGAGAGAAATGTTACCTTTGAGGAATATAATCAATGCACATCACGTACAGTGGCTACAATAAAGATCTCCGTAGCAACATCAAGAACAGATATTTTTAAATGCTCTTAGTCTTGTGTTCATGGTTTTTAAAAAATACAGCTATTAACTGCTTCCAATGCAGATGTTGCTGTGAGCTAATCATCCAACAAAACTCCTTTGCTGAGGCTTGAAAGGATGATCCCTGCCTTGTTTTTCTGCAGATCACCACAGGCTTGCTTTTCCCCATGCAATCAGTTAATTTCCACTAAATATTGCATCATTATTTATCAACAGGCAGCTGGTCTGAAAAATCAACCTGTCAGAGCTTTCTCTCCTCTGAGAGGAGTCAGAAGAGCTGTGGGAATAGAAAAGAATTTAAAAAGGAAAATTGGAGCAGGTTATGGCAGACAGTCCACCAGAATGGTAGAAAACAGGAGTTTGGGGAGGCTCATCATGCCTGGGAGTGGGGCTGGGGGAAGCAGAGTTAGAAGGTAGGAGGGTGAGGAGGAGGAGGAGGAGGAGGAGGAAGCTGGAAAGCTCCTCAAAGCCCTGTGAGCTCTGTCAGGTGCTGCAGCGGGGGAGCTGCTGTGGGAGCAGAGTTTGATTAAGCGAGCAAGAACAACAGAAACAGTTGGGTTTATCTCAGGGATCCCAAATGGCTGCTTCTGGAGGAGGAGCAGGAACAATGCTAATATTTTTCTGAGAAATGAAGCGGCGTGTGAGTTTTTCTTGCATTTTCTTGCTCCTTTGGACCAGTGTCCCCAAAGATTCACCCCCTACTGATTCTAGCATAAAGACTGAGTTAAGGCAAGCATGGATTTCCAAACCTCCTTGTACGCAGCATTTTCCTTTTTTATCTCAGAGTAATCCTACTGTTTTCCCCTGATTCCTCAACCCTACAGTTTGAGAGGGAAATGTAGATTTCAGGCAGGTAAAGCAGGTAGAAAAAGGCTGAGCTCAGCCCTGTGCTGATTGATACTGGGGCTTCATTTCTGAAAGGAACAGAAAGATCTTCCTTTCCACTGTTAGCTTCTTAAAAGACAAGCAGCAAGGACCAATAATAGCAATAATTTATACAGGAGGCATAGAGGCATGTACTGCAAGCATCAGACTTCATTAATTATATATAAATACACGTACTGGGTAAAAAAACAACCCTCCTAAGTTTGTTAATAGACTTCTGAGAGGCTAATCTTTGCTTCATCAGCTTAAATGCTTAAAACATAGTCTGGGAATACTGTTTGTACCATGCAGAAATGATCTGTTTTGGAGGGAGCACATAACAGGGAGCATGAGAGTGTATTCATCCATTATCCACTCTATTTTGTACACAGGGCTCTGGTCCATCTCTGGAGCAGCTTGGGCACAAAGGATGTCAAAGGCAGGGGAAGGGAATCACAGGTAAACCTGTAAAAAATGTGTGTTGAGAAGGAAAAAAATGAATGGGGGTTTAACAGCAGCTCTTGTCAAGAACAGAGTGTGTAGAAGGGTAGGTGAAAGGATTGAATTCTGTCCCTTTATAAATCTCTTCAAGGAACACCAGAGGTCTTTAACAGGGATTCACAGATATCCATTTGTGCAACAGAATTGCCTGGGCTGGGCAGAGCTGGTTCATTTGAGTGTTCCTCTCTCTTCTGTTAGCACAGGAGCACAGATTTCTTCAGCTAATTCAGCTGTGCTCCTAATGGCAGCTACCTGGGAAGTTCCCCATTCTTCAGGACCATATCCCCCCTCCACTCATGCTGTTTTGCTGGGACAGCCTGGGAGAGGCTTTGCTGATGGCAATTTGTCTCTAGGAAAAGGGCAGCCATCAGCAGCTCTGTGCACGCTTAGTGTGGTCAGTACAGCTCCTGGCTGGGAAGGAGCTGAAGATTTAGGACCAACTGCAAGGTCTGTTCAGGATCTGTGCCAAGGAGCAGCTGGACAGGCTGCTGGCTGAAGGCTGTTACACCACCATGGCTCATCAGCGAGGTAATTGTCTGTGTTTGATTTTACACAGGAGATTTGTGGCATCAGTGCTTCCTCCACACCAGTTGCTCAGCATATCTGATGCTGTAATGTGAGCTCACTTGCTGTCAGAAGGGCACCATCAAGGACATTTTCAAAGTGTTTGCCAAGTTATTTGTGAAACCCTCCCAGAACAATAAAAATATTGCTTTTCCACAAGGCCAAGTTGTTATTTGATTCCTACAGTTACCCTCATCAGCATGAATCTTCCCACAGTAACTTCTTTTTCATGTCTTCTCCTCATGTGTGTTTACTGGGGGAAATTTTTCACTTGACACAAGATAGGTGACATTAAGAGCCAGCACAGGTTCAAATTTAGGTGAAGACAAGGTCACACAGATGCAATGAAGATTTAATAGAAAGTTATTGCTGTCCTTCTAACACCATTGATTTTTTCCCTTTTGCTTTCCATACATTTTATATTTAGTAGAGTTAGCAGTAACAATCTATAATTGTTTTGCATTTTGTATTTAATTGTATTGTTGTTTTGGTGGGTTTTTTGACACAAGTGTTGCCTACAGAAATAGGTTTATTTACAATTCATCAGCACAGGCTGCCTTCCCTCCTTGCCCACAATTCTGGCTCAATATTTTGTTTCTCTGTTATTGTGAGCCTGGGCTTAATATGCACAGCTCTCAAGGTGATTTTACTTTGAATCTGCCCCATCCCAACACTTAAGGAGGGTATTTTAATGATTTGGATACCAGACCTGGAGAGAACAGCCCTGTGAGACAGCAATGCCAGGATTCCTGCCTGAATTCTCACCAGCCAAGTTGTTTCATTATCTTCAGAAGGTATTTGGTCACCTGAAGCTTAGGTCTTCAAACCCTGAAGTTGCATGTGTAATATCAGGATAAATGTGCTTATTAAAATTACAGGCTGGTTCGATAAGTTGGACACATAGACACATCTGGGGCAGCTGGAATAAATATCCCTCACCATTATCTACACTAGTGAGATAATTTAGCTAATTTAGCTCTTGTTGGAGGCCAGGGCTGCAGGAAACTGCTTTAGGTGCGTGTGGGAGGAACAAGGGGCACTGAGGGTGCTGTGGTTGCCCTCACTGCATTTTCTCTCTGTGGTTTGGTGACTCATCTTGCACACTACCTCATTTTGCCATCTACCAACAACACAAAGTGTCCTTTTCTAGCACAGAAGCATTTAGGAGAGCTGGATTTGGGTAAACAGCACAAGAATGATTCTTGGTGGTTGTGAAAAGTTCTGGTTCACAGCTTTTCTGGGGATTGCTTTTCTTGATGCAAACACACCTCCTTTCCACAGCCCATTGCTTACACAAGAGCCAGCTGCTCACAGTTTGAGCAATACCCCTGCTGTACTCAGTGCTTCTCTATTCACGATGAATTATGAGAATTTGCAATGTCTGATTCTCTTCATCTGAAGATTTCATGCTCAGTAAATCACATGCATTTTTTTCCTTATTTTCACCTGGGAAGAAAACTCCCAGTGCCTTTTCTGAGTTTGCCTTGGTCCATTCTGCCTTAGCTACACTTGTTTCCTGATTTAGCTCATCCAAGGAAATCAGGTCCTGCATGGTCTGGCAAACAGTGTGTGTGTTCCTGTGTGCTGTGATGAAGTAGCAGGTGGAGAACTTGAAAAACAAGTTATTTGGAAATGCAATTAAGATGCCAAGGAGTAACTTGCAAGATTTTGCTGAACATTCAGACCCAAACAGGCTATTGCTAAATAGGAGCTGTAGACTAGCACAGCTGTGTGGAAGTAAAAGCAAATAGAGAATGATCATAACAAAATGAAGTAGATTTTCATGTAGGAAAGAAAGGAAGGGATCCTCTGTCTTATATTACAGATACTAGACGTTTGTGATTTTCTCTTCAAAGTTTTTTGGTTTGTTTGTTAACTTGGTTGGGTTTTTTTTTCACTAAGGGTGAAATATAATATTTCAATTAATTAAATACCTCAGGAGTGAACCCCATGGAGACTCATAGCTGCACCCTCAGATTTCCTGTGACATTAAAAGCCTGGCCAGCACAATACAAATATATTATCTTTTGAGCACTTCCTCCTGAAGATACTCTTGGCTTGAAGAGATAAAATATGGTCCAAGGCTTCATCCTCATAGATCTTCTGGGACAGGGGACTCTGAAACTTTGTTCTTTTTGAATAGCAAAAGATGCAGAGCCAGCCTATGCTTTCTCCAAAACAGATCAGCATCTGCAGAGCAGTGGGTAAAACAGAGCAGCAAAGAGTATGAGGCCATTAGATCTTGCCAAGCTTTGTCTTAGTCAGGCTTCCTGTAACAGGATACTAAATCCAGCAGCAGAGGAATCCTGGAAAAGCTAAGTGCAGAGCCTTCCTCTGCAGGCAGTAACGTGCCATTATATCTTGTCAGTTCTACTTAGTGATGTTAAGAGAAGAGATTTGCAGTTGTGTAGACATACTCAAGCAATCATTACAATGGAGAAGATTTTCAGTTTCTGCCCTTTTTTGCCCCCAGACTGAGCCCCCATTGAGGTAGAATCAGCACAAAGAGGCCTGAACTCACTCATAAAAATTTGCAGCATTGATGGCTCTTTTTTTTTTCTGTCTATTTAATGATAAAACTGGTGCCTTCACCAAGGAGCACAATCCCCATTTCTTAACAAATTTTGAAGACCATGAGTGCATTTCTCACCATGCAGTTTTGGTACCTCAGCTATAGATAATCCACAATCTAGTAGAGATGTTCAAAGAAAACAGTTGAGAAAAAATAAAAGACTGCCAGCAAACATCACAATCATGTCTATCCAGATCCTGAGGGAGGTCCACTTAGAACCAGACTTGAATCCAGTCATTGAATCCACTCCCCTTGGGACATCCCCTGTTTTGTGGCACCATCACCACCACAAAAGTGATTGACTTCCTGGCTGTCTCAATACTGAGACTTTTCTGGACACATGCACAATATATTTTTAGCATAATTTAATAAAGATTTTGGTATCTTTCTCTGTATTTCTCTTGTGTCTTCACTGGGAGCTGGGCTGGTCCCTTTCCAAGGGATGCAGGACAGCCTTAGGGTCAGTGCAGTGCCTGCTCCATGAGGTGAATCCTCAAACATTGTTTGCATTTCCACAGTGTAAAGTGAGAGACCATTCCAGCTCAGGGATGAAGAAATCCTGTAGGGAAATAAAAGCAGAACAGGCCTTGTTAATGGACTTGGACAATGCCATAACATTCTTCATTTTGGGGAGGCAGGAGAGTGTGGGATGGGTGAGGGAAGTAGTTAGGAAATAAAACTCTGTTAGGAAGTAAAACTCTGTTTTCCTCCAACAAAACTTTCTTTCCAGGAAGCCCAAGGAACTCTACCTTTATTTCTTGCTACAAGAATTAAAAAAAAAAAATGAGACAGAGCCAGCAGTTGCTGTCTGTGCAAATGGAACTGCTCCCTCTTCCACACACAGTAAAGATTACATCTTTATGCTCACTATCCCCAGCAGCAGGTAGCTGTCATGAACCCCTCACTGTGGTAGTGTTGGTGATCTCAAGTCTTGGAGAGAGCCCAGGGCACCCCAGCAGACCCACACCATGCTCCAAGGCAAGGCAAGGCATGGCCAGTCCACAGCTGGTTTTCCTTTCAGCCTGCAGCCACCCTCCACACATATTCCCTCTTCTGCACATGGGTCGCCTAAGGACCTTATGTCTGCCAGGGATTTTTGGAAATATTAATAATAATAGTGACAAAATATACTCCAACCACCCCTTTTAAGGTTTCATTTCTTACTGAGGTGCCAAACCGCCACATCTCAAACTTCTGAGAAAGCAAATCTTACTGTTTGCTCTGAACTCAGCCAAGTTTAATCCTATTACATTCTGTTAACTCCTGCTAGACTTACACTGCCTCATAAAGACTCTGCTGGAGACCAGTGCTGTCACCTACTCACTTCTTGCTTTTTTACCACCACTCTGCTCTGTCACCCACCTGGCACCAATGACATAAAGCTTTCCATTTTTAACTCCTGCCTTGCAGCCTGATGTTTTCCTTGGATATGATTCTGATATCTGGTAATCTGCTCGCTCTCTCCTAGCTTAGAGGATGTTTCACATCCCATGACAGGGGAGTAGCTCAGATCTCTATGGATTCAGGCACTGCTTACTTTCCCCTTCTGTTTCCTTAGCAGGAATCAAACCTCAATAATGATGGACTTGTTCTGTTCAGAAGGTTAAGCAGAGTTGCTAATTATACTACTGAAGTATTAGTAAATTCCTTGGATTTGGTTTGGAAAGGCATCCCAAAATTTTCTTGAAGAATCAGAATTTAAAGTTACTTCAAGTGATTGTAAGTACAAGATGAGTATAAATAGTTGTATGTGAATGATAGGAGCTTGCTGCCATCTGGGTCCTGTTTGGAGCTTTAGCATCTTTTAAGCTTTGGCAAACAAACATTACAAGAAATGGAAGCAGGAGAGAAATAAGAGTCATCCTGACAAGAGTGACATGGCAGAAATGTCAGTCATCATCATGATGTCCTTGAACAGCCACCCTGAAAAGACAAGCAGGATGTTTTATCAGGCTGCTACCTCAGATAAAACATCAGCAGGATCTGAAAGGCTGGCTTATGTGCCTCTGCTTTTTAGCTTCAATACAAGAGTTTTTAGATCCAGCTGTCATTCCTTGCACTTCCATATTCTAAATGTAAGCTATGAATGGTGAGCAGGGTTTTACTGCAGCCCTTTCCACAACTGTGAATTAAAGGTTTGGGATCTCTGTGCAAAACTTGTTGCTCAAGTGCCTAAATATAAAACCCTGGCTCAAGCACAAATCAAGTACACCAGAGCCATAAACCAGGCAAGAGCATTACCAAAGCTCAGGGCTCAAAAATGAGTGAGCTCTTGCAGTGTAATGAGTTACTGACTGAGCATCAGTGGAGCCAGATGTTCTTGGCCTGTCTCATATTTGAGGAAAAATGTGTTCATTTAAATGTCAGCAGAGGAAGATTTAAGATAATACACTTTTGCTGAGTGTTTGTGAGTCTAGAAGAATGCATGTGGTGGAACCCCCAGCCTCGAGGAACACACAGCAACTCTCCAGCCAACAGTAACTTGATTATCTTCCCCAACCCTCAACTGAACCACAGCAGTGGCTTCAGATCTGAACTGAGTGAGAGGCACTGGGCTGCCAGAGAAGGTGTAAATTTAACGTCTTAAATTGCAAGTCTGGTCAAGTAAGGAACAGTGTTTTACTGAGGATTTCCTTTCTGCAGTCACAGCATCAGCACTTCACTAAAGAAAAGCCTATTGTCTCTGAGGGAGAGTTGAGCATTTCCTAGCGCACAGTTGTAAAAAATAATCTGTGTCTGGCTCACACTGGGCTGGTCAGTGTGTTTCTAACCCACCAATAAAGAGAATCAAGGTGTTCTCAAGTTCCCCAACTCGTCCAAGCCAGCTGATGCACTCCTTGGTGGTCTGGTTCGTGTCCCCATGAAGAATCACTCTGCAGCCCTGGCTCAGCAGGGAGTGGAGCAGAGTGGCTGCAATCCTAGACAGGCCCTGTGTCTGCTTCTTCAAGGCCAGGGAGCCATTTGGATGACTGAAGTATTCCCCTTGCTGTATTTAACACATTGTGGGTTAGAACACAGTAAGAAAAAAAAAGCAATCATGATGTAGAAACAAATCACTCATGATGTAGGATTGCCAAGTTGGACTTGGACTACCTGGATCTAGTGGCCATCTAAACCTTGGAAATAGGGCTGTGAAGGTTTTAATAGGGGTCTGCACTGTATTTCATACACATTTCTTTTTAAAAAATCATTGATAGCAGATCCTTCACTCATCATACAAAAACCACGACATCTGTTTGACTCTGCCAAGTGCAGAAAGCCCCTTTGTTTAGACAGCATTGCCAGAAAATGCCTAAGAAGCCAAGGAGATAAATAGAAACCATCAGAGAGCCAAAAAGCCCTTGGAAAAAACTGATTAAACAAGCTGACAACCTTCATAGACACCCCAAGTTCATCCATACTTTACCTTTAACTCCAAAATACCTTATTGAGTGAATTAAGCTTATTCTGAAGGCCAATACCTATGGAGGGAATGTTGTGTGGGTCAGAGCAGAAGAGTAGCTCCTAGTTTAAGATCTGGGTGGATAAGTGTATATATATATATATATATGTGTGCGTGTGTGTGTGTGTATATGTATATATATATAAGATTTATATAAGTATATGTAGATAAGATTTATATATGTGTATATATATAAATATATATATATATAAATATATATATATATATATATATATATATATATATATATATATATAAAATATATATATATATATTTATATATATATATAAAAATAAATTTTTTTCTTCATTCCCTGGGTGGTGGCACTTATAAAATCTACAAACATTATTTTTTTTTGCATACAGAACACTTTTAGGAGACATTTAAATAGTGGCAAATCCTGCCCGAGCCGTTACATCCCAAAATTACTGTCTGTCTCAGTTTGTGGCCACTGGATGTCGCTACTGATCCATTTCAGAGGATTTTTTATGACTGCAAAACAAATACCCTCCTAATTTGGAGAAAATGAAACATTATTTTACTTCTTATTATTGTTTATAAGAACTTGACAGACCATTTTCCTAAGCCAGCACAGCGTGCCTGTTTCTTTGTCTGTAACTGTGAAGGAGCGCAGGCACAGACTGTTTCCTTGCATTGCCAGGCAACTTCTCCTAGTCAGGGAGGAGATCTTGGGATCCAGGGGAAAAAACTGCAGATTTGCAGTGCTAAATTCCAGCTCAGCACCAGCCTCATTCTCTGCCTCCTGTGTGGGAACAGGGAAAATTTGTTTATTTTCTTGGAGATAAAAGGCTGATCCCAAGTATTATAGATTTTAATAAACAGTAGTGACAAAGCACCTGCCTGATCACTACAGATCTACCCCAGTGTGTTGGACACTTGCATGGACATCAAGTGACAGCTGGGTCTGCCTCTGAATCCTTGCAGTAAAGGAGGTGGCAGAGATCAGAGGACATAAATATTCTGTGCTGTGATATCTTTGCACTTCTGGCATCCCCACCGAGCAGAGGAGAGGCAACCTGAGAGGAGCAGATGAAATGGGGCTCTAGGACAAAATATGTACAATGTATGTACAAAATGTGCACAAAATATGTACAAATATGTACAAAATGTGTTTAAAATTATTTACAGAGATCCCAGGAAGGGAAGAGAGAAGACGACATCAAGATCTGGATGAGAAGAAAGAGTTTTATGGCAATGTAGGGCAGGTTAAGGAGATTCTGGAACAATCACATCAAAGACAATGAAACAAGGAATTAGCCTTGCTTCCCTGAGACCTCTGGGCAGATCACATACATTTATCCACTCAATGCAGTGCTCTAGGGAGGTCTGGCACAACCACTGGAGTGCTTTTCTAAACATTCTGTGAGTCCACCCTGCACTGCCTGAGTCCCACCTCATGCCAAGGTTGCTCAGAACTTCCCAGGAAAAGGCCTTATTTGCCATTCAGTATTGCCTCACAAAATTTTCATCATTCAAGCTGAAAAACAAGGGAATTAAACTATTAATCTATTTATAAGAAAGAAAATTGAAAGAGAAATCGTATACTCAGTAGAGACTTCTAGAGATTAATAATTGGACTCTTCCAGGGGTTATCCCCTTTAGGCACTCAGGGATCCTCAAGCCATTTAAAAACTGGGTGACAGCCTGGAAGGAGAAAAGAGAACAGGACCAGACAGCCAAAGGGATGGAGGGTAAATTAACTTGGTATAGGCATCCAAAATTACTGCCTTTGAGCTCCTCCTCACCACCTGGAAATGTTCTGAATGCTTTTTTGGGGTACCTTCCCCTTGTGACCCTGTTTGTGATTGGGTGTTGTTTGGGGTGATTCAGGTGTTTGCAAAAGCACAGATTTTGGAGCTGCAGGGTTCCTGAGCCCATCACAAGCTCTTGGGAGCAGAGCTTGGCCTTACAGCCTCAGCATCCGAGCCATGAGCTTGGTCCAGTGCGAATTACATCAGCTTGCTGAGCTCCTGCAGTGACACAACCAGATAAAGAGAGTGGTGACCCACACCCAGTTATCTCATGGAGCTGTGGCTCTAGCAGGGCTGGGCCAGGGCTCTCCCCATCACCAGCCCACTGACCTCACTGGAAACCTGAGGAACTCCTCAGATTTATGCCGGGAGACTCATTTTGATTTAATCAGTCTGGCATTTTGCCAGTGTAAAAAATTCCTCTCTGAGATTTTCCAGCCTGTTTCTGTGAGAGCTAAAGGATAAACCAAGTCAGTCTTCAGGAGCTCCCTCTTTCTTCTCCTGTCTCCTTATGTGCAGATCTACGTTAATGCCATGGGGAAATAGCACCACATGCAGAGTTGTATTAATGTCATGGGAAATGAAAGAAATATATGTAGCAGCACAGAGGGGGCACAGAGCAGGTACTTCAACTAATTGGCTTTGTTCAGGAAAAGATGCAGCAGGACCATGCCCATGGGGTCCACCCTTTGCATCTGCTAGTGGAAAAGCTCCTTTATTCAAGTCAGGGTATCCAGTGAAGTATGCTCACTCTACCAGTGTGACTGAGAATTTGGCTGGAGGGAGGAGGAAAAGCAAAAAAAAAAAAAAAAAAAAAAAAAAAAAAAAAAAGCCACAATCAAAAAACACAACCAAAATGGCTTTTTGGACAAATTTTTCATTTCTGACCCTGGATTTCTTTGTGTATGCTGGGAGAGCCAAGCAGGCAGCAAAGCTCAGCCATGGCATCTCAGTCCCAATATACTGCAATGCCTGTAGGGCACTCACAGCTTTTTAGTACAGAAGTAAAAAAGGTGAATGGAAGTTTGGAATCAAAGCTAGGGGCCTCCATGCGAGGACATCTTTCAACTCCACTGCACTACCACTGGTTTCAGCACAATTACTTGCAGAGTAAGAATCTGCTCAGCCTGAGGGAGAGAACCTGATCCCTTATTTTCAGCTGAAAATGTAAACTCTGGGACAAGGATCATTTCCATTTTGCAGAGGCTCAGTTTGGCTCTCTCTTCGACCATTCTGCAAAGCAGCATATTACAGGAAGGCTATTTATTAGTCCAAACTAGGATACTGAATATCCACTTTAAATCATCTTTTAGACTCATGGAATTATAGAATTTCTTAGGTTGGAATTACCTTTAAGATCCCTGTGTCCAACCATTAACCCATCACTGCCAAAGCCACCACAAAACCCTGTCCCTGAGCACCACATCTACTGGACTCTGAAATATCTCCAAGGTTGGTGACTCCACCACTCTCCTGGGCAGCCTGTGCCAGTGTTGCCCCACCAGCTCATCTCTGAGTGCATGGGAATGGCCTGCTCCTCAGCCTTGAAGGTTTCCTTCCTGAAGAATGCCCAGCCTTCCTGAACTCCTCTGCACTTCATCTCTTATTCCAAGGGACCCCATGAATCAGTCTCCTAGAGAGGACAAAGTCTTCCCTCCAGATGACCAACACTGCAGTTCTGTGGATCCTCCTCCTTACTTCTCTGAGAATGAAAATCTCTATCAGTCCATGATCCCTGTGCTCCAGGCAGCCTCCAACCATCACATCCCCCCAGTCCCTCTCTGTTCACAAGTAGAGGTTCAGTGGGTGCCTTTCCTTGCTGGCTCCCTCACCAGCTGTGCCGGGAAATCCTCCCCTGCACACTCCTGCCACCTTTTCCAGGGAGAAGTCCTAATTCCTGCCTGACAATTCTCAGGTGTTTCAATGGTTTCTAACATATCAATAACACTCATGTCTCTGCTGCTGCACAAATCTCTGTCCCTTCTTTCACTGAGGAGCAGACCACAGGACCTCACCAGCACTCTGCCCCTCAAATTTTGGGGCACTGGCCCAGGCTTCTCTCTAGCAAGACTGGGTTTATCCCTTCCCCCTTCAAATGTTTTAAGCTGTCTTTTTTTCTAGTTTTAAGCTGTCTCAATGAGCCCTGCTAAGTCTTGTGAAAGGATCCTTTCCCATTCTGACACAGGTGTACCCCATCTGTTGCCACCAAGCTCAGTGTCGTGTAAACTGACCCATGATCAAAAACCCCAAAATTCTGTCGATAACATCAGGCTTGGAGCCAGCTATTGATCTGCTGGCTCTTCCTGTTCCTTCCCTCATCATTCTCTGCAACTGGAAAGATGGAGGAGAGCACTGCCTGTGCTCCTGATCCCTTAACTTCTTGTCCCAAGCCCCTGAAGCCTCTCTTGATCGCGGTCAAAATTCTTGTCACAAATTTTTCACTTCCTACCTGAAAAATCAGTGATGGATAGAAATCCAGCACTCATACCAGGGCAGAAAGCTTTCTCTTCACATCTTTAATCTGGACTCTAGGAAGGCAGCAGACTTCCCTGAGAAATGAATCTGTTTGGCATTTTAGACCTTCTGAGCCCTTCGGGAGGGAGCCTCCTCTGACACTGACCCTTTCATCAGCTTCATTTCACAGTCTCACTATATATATAGGCTAAAAAACTTGAATTTTCCCAACAAGAAAGCAAAGAGGGAAGGAGCTGGCCAGAGCTTTGTGAGACACATTGGCAGGATCCTTCCTTCCCACTCCAGGCTCCCTGAATGCCTTAGCACCCGCTGCACGCTTATCCCTCCTTTCCTGGAAGTGCTGCTCTGTCCTGTGGAAACTCAAATGCATATGATAATATGTAAGGAGTTCTGACTAGCTCTTTTTATGAGCCCTGTGGAAGATGTCAGATGATTATCTGAGGCCTCCCATTGCTTCAGGGGGACACATGGAGGCTGGCAAGAAAGGGAAATCCTATGGCCAAAAGCTCTTGGAGAGAGCAGTTTCTGCTCCCACTTGCAGAGACCATGCTTAAATATTTGTGGTATCATAAATATGCTCTTTAGTGTGTGCACTAATAGATCTCTGGAACACAGATGGGTTTGGGCTCTTGGGCTTGTGAAAAGCAAGGTAAGAAGTGTCCAGTGTGTGTGAGGGGGTGTTGAGTGGGTGTCTGCTGGGCTCAGGGCCATTCTGTTTGACCCCATCCTGGTATTAAAGCAACCTGCCACCATTACAGCTGTGGGATTTTGAAAATAGCGTTTTTTTATCACTAACCTGGATGACTACAGCATAAACATTACATATAGGGAAGAAAAGTTACTACCATGGGGAGAAAACGTGACAAAACAGACCTCTAGTGCCTTATAGGTTATACAGCCACCCATGCATGCATGAAATGAATATAAGAACATATAAAATGATTATATAAACATAGCTGATAATTTTCTGCTTACTCCCCATACAGTGATTTTATGCTAAAAGGTGCCACTTACCTAACATGGTGCTAAAGCCTCCATCTGAAGTCTTAATTCCCTCCTTCAGCCATGTAAAACCCCTCCTTTGGGAGCAGAACTTATCCCCCACGCCCTTGCTTTCTCATGCTGTTTGCTCATGGCTTCAGAGAAGTCTCTTCAGTCTCAGAAGCTGAGGTCCTTCCTAAGAAAAGCAGAGTTAAAGGCATGCTGAAGGCTTTACCTGTGGTGGTTTGGTGTCACAAGACAGCAGTCCCTCAGGGGCAGGGGGGTTGAGGTTGATTTTAATGATTTCCTTCATGTCAAGGAAAGTTTAAATAGATTTCTGCCTAGAACATCAGACCAATAAGAAGCGATTTCTGTTTAAGTAGGTGTTAGGAGGTAGGAAAGAGTGTTGCAGTAACAACCTGCCTCATAAGCCAAGGAAGTGAGATGTTGAATCTGTACACAAACAAAGAGCGAACCTGAGTCACAAGAACACTTTGCATTTATAGGGCAGCTTTCACTGGAGAATCTCAGCCTGTTCCAGGGTGTTTTACCTGCCTGGAGAGCAGGGGTAAACACGTGAACTGACACCAAGTGCAGCTTTCCTTGGTGATATCATGGAGCCAAACAGTCAAGGAACACGGAACCTGGGACTGTTTCAGTATGAATAAAAGGACAGAATTTGGCCTCTTATGCTTAACTTTCACATCTCCTTTCCCTTGTAAATTAAGCTTTCATTCAACTTTAAGATAGGTAACTGATGTACAGAGATCCCAGGGACTTTGTCTAAAGCCATAAATTGAGAAAGGTAATGAAAAAGGACCCAAACATTTTGGCTTTGTGCTCTAACCCCAAGGAAAACTTAATTTGGCACTAGCAGCTGCTTGATCTTCAGGGCTTCTGCATGAATAGGGAGTAGTTTGGTTAATGAAATAATATCCCAGGCACTTATGAAGAGCAATTACTTGCTCTCATATAAAGTCTCATGTATTCATCTAGGAAAAATGTTCATGACTCAGTCATCTGGGATGGTTCAGGCTGCTCAGCCTGCAGCACGAGGCGTAGGCATTGCAGTGCTGAGGTTAAAAAGGAAGGCACGTGACCCCAGTTATGATCTCAGATACAGTGGTTTAAATCCAAAGTCATTCCCCCCTCGAAGTAATTGGCATCATGCTGTATTTTCTGTAACATACAGGAAATCAGAATGCAGCCTGTGATCCCAGTTTGTCTGCAGAGCTTTGTTCAGGGAGAGGCTTTGCTCTCTTGCAATGGATGTTAAGTGATGGAGAAAAATAAGAAAAATAAGGCAGGAAAATGTACAAGAAAGAAAAATATGCTGAGCTTCCCTGTAGCAAGAGCAACAAATTACTACTTAGTTTTAATAGTGTGCTTAATAATGATTTCACTTTTTAAATCAGGTTTTCTCCATTTTAATAAACAATAAAAGTGAACTGATATACAGAAAGGCTGTCTAGTTGACCTGTATCTCCATTTCCTCTTTTTTCCTCTGGATATCACAAACACTGAGGAAGGAAGGTGTTGACTGTCAGGAAAGGTGAAGAAAATGACAAACTTACAAATTTACAGATGGGATTTGACAACAAACACAGATATAGTATTAGGGACATTGCAAGTTCAGAGAAAAGATTAATTAATGTAATGACCACAGTGAACTGTTCCTGTGGGACATGGGAAATTGTATTAAACTATTTCCATCAGTGCAGAACAAAGGACTCAGGGCTTGAAGAGTGGGGACTGGATCCATCACAACAGGAGTTCACATAGAAAAATATCCTAAATAGACCCTCCATTTATCATTTCTGAGATTTTGATAATTGTAGTATTCTCAACTTTATGGTTTCAGTAACTTGGAACTGACAGATGAGAACTTTACCCCTTGGGACTACAGAAAACCTGGCAAGGTTTCCCTGAACAGGGAAAGGATTCAGTTTGAAACATTATAGGCACCTAGCAACTTTCCAGCACATCAGGCAACCCAGAGTTTCTACAAATACGTGTGCTTTTAACATTTTTTAAGACCACAAAAGCAGTTCAAACATATGTAAAATTTATATTATTGGCAAATTGTCCCAGCAGGGTACAGGAGTTATTCCTTAAAAACTCTGGATGTGCAGGAGGAGAGCTCCACCACAGAGCATCCTGCCTGCCCCTGCTGCTGGCATGGGAGGAACACAACATGCAGCTCCAGTGCATGTCCCAGTACTTCACGGGCATTTATTGAAATTTCTGGCTGGTTCAGATTCCTTCCTGAAAAGTCTTGGCACACATATCTTGTTGATACAATTTCTAAGTATGCAGAGGACATGCTTGTGCACCAGTAGAGCTACAGATCTTGTGGAATTAGGAAAGCTGATACCTGCATTACATGCATGAATGCAAAGCCTGTATATTTACACATGCACAGAAGGTAGATGTATTTTACATTTGTGTAATGGAGTGTAGCACAGGGTCCAGGGGTGTCATTAGGAGACACTGGAGTGAAGGTGGTGAGGAAACTGTTTGCACTGGCACAGCTGAAATGCTGGAGCCTCCTGCCTCTCTGCAGAGAGAGAGGCATTGTAACAACTTGAAATGTTTTTGTGGCAGATCCAAGAATAGTAAAACCTTTCCCAGCATCAAGTACAGTCAGAGTGATGGTTTGCAGTCGTTTGCTGTGTGTGATTAACAACCCTCCATCTCTGCCTCAGTCAGAACTCCTGCTGTGGAACCTCCACATCTCTGGTAACCCTGGTAGAGCAGTGGCCCCAAACAGCACCTGAGTGGGGCCAGCTGCTTTGTGACGCTCCATAATCACAACTGTGTCCTGGTCTGGATGTGCAAAAAACATCCTGCATGTGCAAAAGCATAGAGCAAAAAGTGAAGTCTTTTAGATAAGTACCCTTTATTACTAAAGTAATGAGTGGTTTTGGAGCAGTTTTATACAATTTCAGTTCAGGAGTGATGTTTTTTACTAAAATAGTACCTCAACCCATCCCTGCACATTTGCAGTGTGTGCAGTGTGATCAGCAGAGAAGGTGCTGCACACCAGAACAGCAAAACCCACCTCCCACAATAGGCTCATGAAGAGGCAGTTCTGCTTTTCTCATGGAGAGACACTCACAAGAGCTGCCCCTCAAAGTTCTGCTCTTCCTCTGCCCTGGGACCCCAAGGGGCAGTGACCACTGGGCCTTTGGCTGACCAGCAGCATCCAGGTCTCCTATCCAGGGAGAAGCAGCTGGACACGTGGCACATTTGTGAGATGGAGGAGAATGTGAGGGGGAAACATCTAAAGGACCCTGAGAAATTCAAAGGTATCCTGTCAACACCAAGAGCGTGCTGAGAGCTGTGTTTTGGCAGCTGGGGAAAATTCACACAATGTAGGGCCAGTCTTCCCAAACGCAGGAGGTTTTGGTCCTTGAGAAGCTTTAAAGAAAAGGATTCTAGCCAGTGTTGCATGAGAAAGATCGTTGTCTCCAGAGGTGACTCACCTCCCTTACTTTTGTTTCTGTTCCATCATAGACACAGTCCCTTACAGGCTCTGATGGCAGCACAGGGCTGTTTCCCAGCAGCACCATCCCAGACCCCAGCCAGGACCAAGGCTGAAAGGCTCTGAGAAATCTAAACCTCTAAAATTTCACAAATATCACCCTGCAGCTCTATTTTCAAAAGTATTGATACTGATGTAGCTCCTCTCATCTTAAAGGCAGCTAAACTTCAGTGAGGGTTGTAGGGCTGCAGCAGAGCACTTTGAACTGCATTTTCCTCATTCTTGGTGAATAGAGAAGTCTTTAATGGGGTATTTATTTAGTGTGCCAGAGCCAACAGGTGTAGGTAATTTGGAACTGCCAAGGACAAATCACCACGTGTAATGCTAAGACAGTTACTCCAGGGAGGAGAGAGGGAGGGAGGAAGTGCTGTATATTAGCATAACTATCTCCTCACACATCCTCTCTCTTCTTTGCATAATATCCCAGCCTTGTGGGCCCCTGCCAGCAAAACAAAACAATGATCCCAGCCCTGTGGGCCTGCCATTATTGAGTTATAAAATACTTACAGCTAGTTGTGTTAAATGCGTCCTTCCATTGCAAGGAAGAATTACTGGGCATGCAATGGTGTGAGACTGCAGAGTTATTATCATGCTTTAGGAGTTACATATGAAGGCATCTTCAAAATGCCTTTTTTTTTTTAGGCATTCAAAATGCCTTTTTTTTAGGCATTTTGACCACTCTACGGAAACCCCATCTGGAAATGAACGTCGCTGGCCTAATGTATGTAATGAATCTAATGTGCTGTTCTTCCACATTAAGGATAAATCTAATAGGATGATTGAGTGGGGCCAAACTTCTCCAGGAAATTCCTTTATAATACATGATTGAATTATTGTTTTTCTATTAGGGCAGCCAAAACATTCAGTGTTCTTGACAATGCAGGATGTGTGCCGTAACTTTTTTTGCCACTAAGCTAGGCATACTGTATCTGGACACGTGCCCAGCTTTTTTTGAGTATTTCCAGTTGAGTGATTTATTTATTTTCCAAAGAAAGGCTACATAAGTTATACAGAACTCAGTAGACTTCTTCTCGGGTCAGACGACAGAACTTGGGGTCTGGCTGCCAAATGCACAAAATCTCAGGAATCCAGAGGTGTATCCAGCAAGGCTGAGATTTTCCTAATGGATACCTAAAAGTTGTGCTTGTAGAACTACTACACCTTTTCTCCACAGAAATTGTGCTCCTAACTCCCTTTGCAAATCTCTACTTCAAGTCTGCATTCAAGCCCCCAATTATGCCGATTTTCCAAAATGTTGGCTTTCCAGCTGCAACTGCGTAATCAAAGAGAAGCTGAATGGGGTACATATGAAAATTTGATTATTTATTTATAAGCCTAAATATGACTCTAGAAGCCTCACTTCAGGTGTCATTTAAAACCTAGGCCCAGATTCAATGATCTTAAAGCTCTTTTCCAACCTGAATAATTATATGATTCTATAACTTGAATGTAGATTGTTTGGTCTTTATTTTTTTGTGGAAAGACATTGTGTATTTGAGACACCCACTTGCACTCCCAGGGGTCACAGGTATAAAATGTGTGTCATTATTAGTGCACATGATGAGAATATGCTGTGACTCCAGGACATCCTGAAACCCCAAACATAACTGTATGGCTACATACAAAAGGAGAAAGGGAGAAGAACTCTGTATTTTTTCAAACTACAGCTTGGGGAAAGGTGGTGTTTATTAGTGTAGCCTTCCAGCCTTGTCTGAAAGATCTCATTGCTCATTTCCTGTAGCAACAGAGCTTCTTCCTTTCAGTCTTCTTAATAGGGGAGGGCAATTATTTTTCTTCTGTGAATAAAATACTTGACACCACCCCCCACCCCTTCCCAAGTAGTCTCAGGTCAAATCAGTCATATAGTTGCAGCTGGAAACTATTTTTGGCCTAGGTTTACAGCTCTGTAGAGGATATCCAGATACTCTACCAAATATTTAAGGCACTCAGCCAGGGTGTGGGAGATGGCAGGTTCAAATCTCTCTGGAGAAGTGGATTTGAACCCACCCCCCTGGAGGTAACTATCATCAGCATCTTGCTGTGTAGGAATGGTGAGTGAATGATTCAAGAGGTTTGACCAGCTACTTGTCTCACTTGGGGCTTTCCTCAGGTCTTAGGCTGCAGGGAAGGTGGGATGGGGAACAAAACTGAGCAGGGGCCTCGTTTTTACCTCGCAGGCTAAACCAAACCACTTTTACATTCACCCTTCTTCTGTCTCACTCATGCAGAGGTGAGGCTGGGCTCGCTCTCACCCCTGCCATCTCCCAGAGAAACCAGTGTTTGATTGCTGTGCTTGACTTCTTTTTAATCCTCCTTAAACTGAAACTGCCACTGAGCCAGGAGCCTTACTCATCCTGGCAGAGATCAGGTTCTGACCTCCGGGACACCAAATAAAAGCAAGAAGGGGAGTAATATGTGCTGGCTTTGTTAATAACAGAGAGTGAAAGACACCCAAGTGGGTAAAACTGGAGTGGCCCAGTACCTGCTCTGTGCACAGAAAATGCTGGAGCTCTCCTGGAGATATTTCTCTCTGTGTGCCCCACAGCCTTGCTCCTCAAGTGTATCTGGAGTGAAGCAGCTCTCCAGGTTAACCCACACTGCTGCTGCAGGGCTCCCGAGCCAGCCGAGTGTTTATCATCCTTGAGGAATCTCGCCTGTGGAGGTTTGATTAATTTTTTTCATACACATATAAACAGATTCAAGATGTTCTCGCTCAGCCAGAGGATAAAGGTTCCTCCTGCTATCTCAGCTCTCCATCAGAAAAACAGCCAGTCCCAATGTGCCAAGATTCTCCCAAAGGCATTATTGCCGTCATCAGCGTTCGCGAGCTCAGCCTTGCAGGCATCCTGAAAAACAAGGACACTGTCCTTTCCCAGCATGAGCTCTGCATTCTGGATTGGGATTGCAGTTCTGGATTCCCAGGTTGGAACTGCTTCTTGCATGTACCTAGAGCCAGGAGAGCTCTCAGAGAAGACCTGGAGATGCCATCCACACCGCAGAGGTAACAGTGGTCACAGCCCCTCCAAAGCAGAAGAATGAAACCTGTGATTCCAGTTTGGACAAGTGCAGAGCATGACCTAAACCCTCTTAGTTCACTCCAGAGTCTTCCCTTTCCCTCCTAAATTGCCAAATCACCCTGCCAGGTATTGCTCAAGCACCGATGTGGATTTGCACTGCATGTGCCACGTGTGAGTGGATGTTAAAGAGAGTAATTCTCATTAGAATTACATATAGCTGCATTTGCTATAAAAAATCACTGCAAAATCACTGAAACCTCATCAGAGGATTGAGCCACATGCATCCACAGAGAGCTCCCCAGGATGCTCCAGACCCCCTTGTCCTTTCCTCCAAGGCAGATTTTGTGTGTCCAGCACAAATCCAACCAAACTCTAAGCAGCCTTTAAATGATTTCACTGATCTTAAATGAAGAAAAGATTATTTGGTTTAGGATTCAAAAAAAGTGAAAAATTTCCTCCATTCCATCCTTTGTTGCCAAACCCCAAATATTTAAATTGAATGCAACTGGACCTTAAAAACCCCACCAAAACTGAGTATTTTGATTATCTGGGATCTCAGCCTTCTTACTGAGAAATAAAGTTACAGAAAGTGGACAAGAAAGTATATTTTAGAAAATCCTTGACACCAGTGCTACAGCCTTGCCTTGTGTCAGTGTCCTAACAGGGTAAAAGTCTCTTCTGACCAATTCTGTTTAATTCTTCCTGGGAGAGGCCTGCCTATCCAGTCTAGTGTAATCTGGCTATACTATCTCATTTTCATTCTAATCATCAGCACAACTGAATTCCTGACTGGCAGCACGAACATCCACGTTCAGGATCTCTGCTTTCTTCACCCCTTTTATTTTGCTTTCTAATTTGCATGTATGCACATCCACATTTCATTTCATTTCACACTCAGTGATATCAGGTTTTAAATTCCCCCACCATTTGCTATCTCAGACAATTGTGCAAACTAGAATTCTTAGTTCTGAAAGACCAGAGCTTGACAAAGCTCTCCTCTGCACCACTTTCTATTGACATGTTTTCATGTTGACAAAATAAAATGCCAGGGATCCCCTGTAGCATGTTTCCAGCTTTCCAGAGAAATCTGTGGAAGGAGCTTGTTCACTGATTGCCACAGCTACACAATGTCATAAAATGTCATTATTAATACATTTGCTTTATTTGGCAGAATAATATGAATTATTCCCTCATAAATTTTTACAGTAACTCCTCCCTACACAGGGCTCTGGTTGACAAGAATTGTAGGTCTAATTATTGGAACATGTGCTTTAATGTGTTTTAATGTCATGTTTTCCTTTAATTGTATTATATTGTAAGCCTGCTCTAGAAATAACACTATTAAAGTTCCCTTTCAAAACAAAGATCAATCAAAGAGACAAGCAATTATTTCATTATCCTTAAGAAGCTCATAACATAATGAAAGGAATGTTAAAAATAAACTAAATGGGTGTACTTGATTGAAAGAATAGATCAGTCCTAGTGACTTTTCTCTGAGAGTAAAAAATTATCCAGGATTACATTTTCACAGCTTTGAGTACATTATGGATTCTCTGTTTCTAATAATTAAGTAGGGAAGACTTTTTTCAATGATAAACTGAGAATGCAATTAGCTACAGATGTATCTGAGGAGAAGCAAACACTCAGGATGAAAACCAAAGCTGCAGTTCTGAGGGCAGGTGGGAATAGATGGCGCTTGGGTTACCTGAGTCCTCCCCAGCCTGGCTTGGAGGAGACTCCACGTGTGACTCCACACCATCCCTGCCTCTGAGCCCTGCAACCCTCTTGAAAGGAAGTTTGCAAAGCTGTATGGGGCTTTTTTATTTCTTTTTTCCCAACTTTTTGTAGCATTGGAGCCTTTCAGAAGCTCAGATACTGAAGGCAGAAACAGTGTAGTGGGACATCAGAGAAAAACTTTTTGTAACGGAAAAGCTTTCCCAAGAAACTGTAAGAAGGAAAAGCTGGGCAGGTGGGATATGGGTTAAGGGAGGAGGCTGTTTCTCTTCTCAGTCCTCTATCAAATCTGACTTCTCTGGCCTTCAGTCTAAAATAGGCAGCACGAGGCAGCCTGGCTGCAGAAGGTGATTTGGGACCTTTGTCACGTGTCACTGGGGCCAGATAGACTCTGCAGCATGGAAGAACCAGAAAGAGCAAATTTCTCCTTTCACAGGCAGAGCAAAATGCCTTGCTTCCTGTCTGCTTTCCTCAGGGGAGGGGGAAAACCAGATGGAGGATGAGGGGCCTCAGTTCAGCAGCTTGGGCAGTTCAGGTGAGCATTTCTGCCCTCCCTGTGCCCATCAGCACCAGGCACCCCAGAACTGGTTTCTGTGGGGTCACTCTGAGCCAGCTGTGCTGGGAGCAGCTCTGTGGACATCTGCTCTACCCACATAGCCATTTTTACCAACACTGCTCTCCCAGGGGATGTGTTCTCACTCCTTGCAGCAGAACTGGGCTGGCAGTGCCTTCCTGCTGCTGGCTGGAATTGAGCTGGAAGCTGGCATCAGTCCAGTCAGTGCTGCTCACACTGAAGAGTGGCACATACATTCCTGCTCAGAATTCTTTTATCTCCCCTTGTTCCCATTTTCCTGAGCAAGGAGAGGAGTGAGAGCAGCTGCAGGTGGCCATGGCACCAGGTGTGGTGGCAGGTGACATCCCAGGTGCCAGGGCCGTGTTTGTCACACTGACAGCAACAATAAGGGCTCCGACATTACTAAATTGGGTCCTGACTTCCAGAAGGAAAATCCCTCTTGGCATCACTGCATCCCAGCATGGCACCATCATTGGTTTAACCAGTTTCCCAGTCTACATAACCAGTTGATCCTGCCTGAGGTGTATGCATCAGTATTTATTAGAGTAGATTCTCATGTCTTGTGTTTACTGAAGAAAAATCTCTGCCTGACACTTTTCGTCCTTTCTTTTGCTGTTTCTTTCTCTGCAGGGGCGGAGGGGCTTGCTGTGGCAATTTCTTTCACATGTTGAGGCTGTTTTTTTTCTAACACAAAACACTATACATTTCAAAAGCTTAGTAGGAAAGAGATATTTCTAAGTCATGTTTCTTGCCAGAGGAGTAGTGAACACTAAATGTTGGCTGTAGACAGTGCTAGACTTGGGATTTGGTAGTTAACCAGCAAAAATATTAAAACAGGCAAAGTCTGTCATCATGTAAGAGACAGCTTTCAACTTTACTAAATGTCTTTCTACTTACAAAGTTAATGGAAACCAGTCACAATGATAAAATCTGTGATTGTCTTAAATAGAAAGAATTCTTGGTTCCTTGTGGTAGAAAGGGGACTGGAATTTAAATTCTTGGGCTTTCGCTCCTCATTTTTAATTTCTTTCATTTGATTAAAAGAAAGTTTTTAAATGAGCAGGCCAATGCAGGGAGAAAAGAGAAACATACATCTTAGCAAGATAAAACCCCAACCCTTTTTAAAAAAATACCCAAACCATGCAATTATGAGAAATCCAACAGCCCCAAAACATGTGGACTCAGAGCAGATAGAGAAGGTAAACAAAACCTTGGGCAAAAATGGGCAAATGCAGGAATGTTACTGGAGAATGCCTGATAAAAACATGACAGGAGAAACCACCATGCAAACCACTTGCAGCTCGGGAAAAAGAACAGCAACCAGGCAGAGATGGGAGCTGCAGATAACAACGTGGGGAAAATTTCTGAGAGAAATCAGGGAGAAAAACAAGGACAAAGAGAAATCTAAGAGATTAAAATGTGCTGAAATGCCAACAGAGCAAAGAAAATCGTGAGGGAAAGCAATAGTGAGAAGATGGAGTTGAGAAGCTGTGATAGCTCTGGAGAGCCTCCCCAGCCACTGATCATTATGAAAGGAGGAGAAACCCCACATCTTCTGCCTCACCTTGGACACATCTGCCCAAAGGAGGAGGGTCTACTAAGACACAGTGCTGCTGTTTCAGCCTTGCTACAGCTCAGGTCTGGAGAAAACCTCAGGTCTTGTTGTCACTTTGTGAGAGAAGCTGTTCTTTCAGCTCTTTAACCTGGTACAACACAATCCAGGCTCAGTCCCCAGCTCGGGCTCTGAGACAACAGCAGTGGCCCAAATAACAAATAGCAGAGTAAATTCTGAGTCTCACAGCATCAAAACTGGATGGACTGACTCCTTCTAGCCTAGGAAAGATAATATTGGCCCCTGCATGGAAGCCAAAATTCAAAGTCAGCTGGTGTTTAGTGCAGATTTTTGTCTGCCCTCTGGAATAGTCTTTTAGAGTGATGAAAGGGGAAGTAATATTTTCTAGCCTATGAAAACTTCTATTGTAAAAATGGTCTAATCTGGTCTGTGCTAGAATGAAGCCATGGCTCCCTGATGTTTTACAGTGACAAACAGAGACAGGCTCTCATCACAGCACACATTAACCCACTGACCTTGACACCTGCCTCACCTACTGGTGAGGTCAGCTCTCCCATATCTCAGCTGGGTCACCACAAGGTTCTTCTGTCTTAATTTGGTGTACTGGAGGCTTTTTGTAGTGGAACTTGAAGGATCCAGAGTCTAACCCAGGTTAATGACAAACCAGGCTGGAATTAATCTGAGAGCTTTGCCAGAGTGGTTTAACAGCAAGATAACCAACAGGTTATCAACTATGGGCATTTCTTCATTCATGGGGAAGTAGAGTCTCCATGAGTGAGACTGGGAGAAGCTTCAGGGAGGATTCATGCCACCCTGAAGCAGGCACCTACAGCAGGTGAGTCATGGTTGCTTCTCTCTTGCTCCATGGACCAGGATTTGTTCAGCTTTAAACATCCAGTGTTCATCTGGCTCATGTTCAATTGGAAACATTCACCCAGAGGACTTTGACATGTTTGGGTCAAGTCCTACAAGGGCATGTGTATTTGGAAATAAAATTTGCTGGGGAAAAAAAATAATTAAGCCATTTTATTTGGAGGAATGTCTTTATTGCTGCTTCTCTAAATTAAAAACTTTTTCTTTAAGTCAGGATAGGGGAGCCATGTTGGTTCTAACAGTACCTGTGGAAAGTTTCTCAGTCCAGGCTAGAATTGTTATCAAAATGAAGGAAACACCCCAAGCCCAAGAACTTACAGGCACTGCAGTGATAATTGTTCCCGTTGGAAGAAGCTGAGCTTCATTTGGGAGGCCAAAGGAACATCTGAAAGCCAAAGACACAAACCTGTCAAAATGGCATTCACCAAACCTGTGACTCCTCTTTGTCTCTCCTTCTTCTGATGCTGTCTGCATTTTACTGAGCTGTATCTCAGCAATGTTAATGTTACAGTCTTAAAATACGCTGGTTACCTCTGCAAAAGTTTAATTTCACTTTTAAAAAATGCCTCAGCAAGTGGTCAAATGTAGCTGGCACACATTTATGCTCTTAGATGTTTCCCTTAAATGTTTAAACTTAGTAATTCCAGGTAATTTTGAGAAATATTGATAGTTTTTCTAGTTTTTAGTAGTAATGGACAGTACATAATTACTAAAAATGTAATATTTTTACACCTGTGTTCTTTTATGATAGTTACTCCTGTGCAAAATTAAATGTCAGCAAGAGAAGAGTTATTCTAAAATGCAATTTAACATAAATGTATTATTACACTGAGGAGGCAGTATGGTGATTTAATATGGTGACTAGTCACACCTGAGTAACTAAAGAGTTTGTTTTTACAGGGAACCACTGAGTTTACTAAAGAGAGGGGAAAGTATTTTATTACAAATAGATTATCTTGGTGCTTTCCTTCAGTTTGGTGCAAAACTTAATTTATGCAGAATTTATGGCAGCTCATTTCTAAAATTCTGTTCAACCCAGGAACACCAGGTGCTGAATGAGTGCAGAAGAATGTTATATATTTTTTCATCTAGAAATTTCTAGAAGGAGCCTAATTTGCTGACACTTCAAATTCAAAAAATTTCTGTCATTAATTTGAGTCAATTGCAATGCTGAAGTTCTTATTCTGACTGGGAAAAGTTCTGTTTTACCTGTGGGTCTTTTTAAGGCAAGCTCTCCCACAGATATGTCCACTGTGTCCTCTTTATGGAGAGAGAGGTGTGAGATGCTGGACAACTGAACCACAGATTAGAATCTGTCATTTATGCCGTCCTCCATTTTTTCTTGTTTTTCCTACTTGGGGAACCTCAGCCCAATAACAGCAGAAAAATTCTTCTGTCTTTCAGGACAAAAGAACAGTGTGCATCTTCATTCTACAGAAAATTGTTCTGCTTTCTCCTGAAATGGCCTCTGTAACTTTTTTTAAAACTTCCTTATTTTCCATCAATGCAGTTTCCCTTTGCTGATTTCTTGCATCAGACTATTCACTAGATAGGAGGATGTAAAAGAGAATTAAAAAATAAAGAAAAAAAATAAGGATCTGTTCCCAAAGACAGTGAAAACAATGGGAGTTAGAGAAACTGGCATTGACAAAAGATTTTATTTCCCTCAGGAGAGTAAGAATGATCCTAGCCAAAACTTTAGAAAACAAAGATTCCAGTAATAAGTCCAACACAGCAGAACATAAACTGGTATCACATTTAGGTTCTTCCTTCCTTGCTAACAGTGGCACACACCTCAGATCATGTTGATGAGTGAGGTGAAATTGTCATTATTGCAATAACTGCATACAGCATAGTCTTTAATCTTGCTATGGGATTTTAGGCTGACTACTGTACATATTGCTGCTGGCTGCTGAAAGCTGAGGGTAACCCCTAAAAAAAGATTAAAATCTCCCTTTTTTTCAGCTTTGGAAATTACAAACAGAAGAGCCTGTGATGTAGAGACACACAGAGGGAAATGATCTGAGAGAGGCTTTAATAAGCTAAATAAGTTCATCCTAATGTAGATTCATGTCTTCATTAATTTAGTGGATGATTTTCAGAAGCTTGAGCTTCTCTTTCTGTGGAGCAGGCAAAATGCAGCTAAACTCACTCCCTGCTGATTTGCTATGGGAAAAATCATCTAGAAATCACTTAATCTGAAAGCAAAAATCCTCTTATTTGGAAAAATACTGCCTTGAATGAGCTAAGCACAGGCAATCGTGTACAGAAGATGGTGGTTTAGCTGGAGATTTTCCTGCAGCACAGTCCCAGCCCTGCATCCCTTCCCTCTCTGCTCACCATGGCTCTCCCTCCCTGGCTTTGGGAAGGAGCTGTGGCTGTGTGTGCTCCAAGGAACCCACAGCTGGAGTCTGACACAGCAAATCCAGTTTGGAGAGGGGCTGGGAACACAAACCCTGTGCGGAACCCCTGAGGGAGCTGGGGGTGCTCAGCCTGGAGAAAAGGAGACTCAGGGCTGCCCCCATCACTCTCTGAAATGTGCCTGTGTCACCATAGGACATGAAAGAACACAAGCACACACCGCTGTTCTCAAGGTGAAGAAAAAAGGGAAGTTTATTTTCTGACTCCAACATTTATAGTTTTCCAAAAGTGACAACGGATTGGAGGGTGACGGTGCCACCCCTCCAATGACACTGTCAACCCAACAGTCCATCGAATTTCTCCTCCTCCATGAAAGAATGCAAAACAATGCATTATTTACACAAAGTGTGTGAGAAAGTTCACTACAAGAATGTCAACATCAGAAGGCTTAGAAAATCTTAAAAAACCAGGGTGACATCCCTGTGCTCAGCTGGGGCTGGGCTCTGTCTGCAGCAGCACTGACACAGCCAGAGCACACAGCCTCGAGGGAAATACAGGCTGGATAGAAGGGAAAAGATTTTACAGAAAGAGTGATAAAGTTCTGGGATGTTCTGCCCAGGGAGGTGGTGCAGTCCCCATCCCTGGGTGTGTTTAACAAAGCCTGGATGTGGCACTGGGGGCCAGGGTTGAGTTGAGGGGTTGGGGCTGGGTTGGACTCCATGATCTTCAAGGTCTCTTCCAACCCAGTGATTCTGTGATTCTGTGGATTCTCATGAGAGGGAGCTGTCCCATGGGGTCACATAAAAGAACAAGCAGGAATGTCTCAGGTGCCAAAGCCCTGCTCCTGAGGAGCTGGCTGAATGGCGAACCCCTGTTTCCATCCCAGCTGCTGCACAGTGCCCATTCAGCAGCAGCCAGCCCCACAGCTGCTCCTGGGGCATGCACAGCAAGAGCTCCAGCCCAACCCATCACCCCAGCATCCTCTGTGCGCTGCAGGATGGGCTGGAGCTCTGGGGGGAGATTCAGAGTTGTACAAAACTGGTTTAAAAAACCCCAAAACGTACTCTGGTATGGCAATAATACACACTGGCTGAGGGAAATTTAATGCAAAGTAACAGTTGGCTTGGATGATTTTATCTTCTCTGGAACCACTCAGATTTGGGGAACTGGCTGCCTCTGCACTGTAATAGCTTCAGGGTGGCTGTTTGTAGGGTTTGTTGAGAGGTCGTGGTCAGGAAGGTTTTGTTTGCAGGTGCTGTGCCATAGGTCTGAATGGAATTCTCTGCATGGGCTACTTCATTCCCCTTATTGCACTTTGAGCATAAAAAGTACATGAATTCTCTTCATAAACCACATGAATTCACTTAAATAAACAGGTCCTGTATCTCAATGTTAATCTAAGAGTGCTACAAACTCTCTTGTTTAACAGCAGCCTAACTCTGACGTACTTGTTTTTGGTAAGCTGGATTTCAGAAGTTGATTTCAACTTCCCAAGTGCCAGATATTGCTCTTGCAATTAAACAATCTTCTCTTTTCTTTCTTTCCTTTTTATTTTTTTCTTCTCCCAAGGCTTTTTAAAATATCCCCTGATTAAAAGCTGTCACATTTCAGTATTGATTGCCCATGCAGCTTTTAACTGATATTTTTATTATTTTGTTTCATGGTTTTGACAGGATGCTGGACTTCTTCATTTGGAGGCTCACTAAAAACCTAAAATCTTCTATTTGATTGCCAGGATCTTTTTTTTCTGATTTCATATTCACTGAAAATGATCAAAAATAATTTAGCTGCAATACTTGCCTACAGTAAGATAAAGATATTTTTCTGTGCAATGCATACTTACATGATGGTCTTTGCTACAAGACAGACAAATACATTTTCTAGGATCTGATATGGGAAGCTGCATGAGATTATTTATGCTTTGGTCTCATTTGATCAGGTTAAAGACTTTTTTATCATTTAGTGGCTCACTTGAATCCCTGCATCTGTTGCAACAAAGTTGGTGCCATGGATTAACTGGTGAATTAGCATCAGGCCTCAGTGGTGAAGAATGAGACTTTCTTCATCCCCTCCCAGTCTGTAAATGGTGTTGCTGGTCCAAGTCCATTAATGGTTTTGCTACCATCCTCCAGCAACGTGGGAAAAGAAAAGACAAAGACTATTCATGTCAACAAGAAATTGGGAAGGGGGAACAAAACAAAACCAAACCAGGCTTTCATAATCAAAGAAATGTCTCTGTCCTTATACAGTGTAAAGCAGGATAAAAAAATGAAAAGTATTTATGATTCCCCAACAATAAATATGCCTGTAGTGTGAAAACCAGCATCAATAACACAGAGATAACTGACATGCCATTTTAACTGCATATTTCAGTTGAAAATTTTGAAAAATCACCAAAAAACCTCCCCGTCTGAGGCATACAGAGCTTGTGTTCACACTGCCACATGATGGATGCCTAATGGTTTCTTCCAGACAACCAACCTCAAAATATCTTAGACCTTATTGTGTTGTTGGTGTTTATATTTTCTACTGTAGTCAAGCCCAAGTGCCAAGGGCCACAATTGTGCTGGGAATGGCAGGAAGAGAGAAAAAGCAGATCCTGCAGTCTGAGCAAAACCTCCTCTGTCACCTGTTCTTTCCTCCAGCTGATGGTTTGTGCTTTCTCCAGCCTGACTCTGCAGTGAAACCTCTCTGAGATAAGAACAACTTGTTGCTGACACACCTGTGTGTCCCTTTTAAAGTGTTGTTGAATGAATAAACAACAATACACTGAGCAGAGCTTCAAGTGTGCCTGTTTGGAGTTTTGGGGTTTTGGGGGTTTTTTTTATAGAGGGAAAGGACGCTGGTGGCTTTTGGAGTATTTATATTCAACCGAGTTTTTTTGGAATCCACAAGATGCAAGCCATAATAACCAATAAATTATATCTTCTGTGCTGTTGTGTAATTCCATTGTAACTCTCTGGAATTCTATTGAAATTCTTCTTGGAGATGCCTCTGTCCTTTGCTGGATCTGGCCAAGGAATTGAATGTGGGCTGGTGAGGAGCATTAATGCAGTGATGGAACATGTCCACTCACCCTATTGTGATTCCAGGCAGCCAGCTTCTTTTCCAGCATCTCTCTTAGAGGCTGTGGCACTTGAGTGAACCAGCACTAGAGTCAGGCAGGGCTCTAGAAGCCAATCCACCTTCTGCTGCCTGACTTGTGAAAAATACTTACACAGAACCATAGAATATCAAGGTTGGAAAGGACCTTCAAATCATCCAGAGTTCTACCATCCATCCAGCACTGCATCCCTTAAACCACAAAGCCTCCCCTGGCCCCTGGAGCTGCTGGTTATGAGATGGAGTCTCACCTGGAAATGGATGTGTTCACCTGGAAATGGATGTGTTCACCTGGAAATGGATGTGTTCACTCTGTTCCCACCACTCTGCTCCAGGCAGGGGCTGCTTTACCCAAAAACTCTGCCTGAGCAGCTCTGACCACCCCACTGCCACGGTTAGGAACTTCTCCCTCAGCACAGCTGCAGTGAAATTCACTCCTTTAAAAATAGGTTGCAGGCACATCTTAACCAAGTACTTGAGAAATTGAAGCAGGGAAAACCCTTTGCTATCTCCAGCCTGGTGCTGTGAGTTGTGTGGCACATCAGTCCCTTGGGATGTTCTCTTGCATCCCCATCTCTTGAAGCCCCATCCCTGCTCCTGGTGTGGCCAGCCCCACCTCCTGAGCTCTCCCCTGTGTCTTCACCCTAAGTTGCTCTCTCTAGATTTTTGCTGCCTGATTCTGCCCCTGCCCACTCTGCCTTTCACTAAATCTGCCTGTGAGTCGCTCAAACCCACAGAGCCTGTTCATTTCTTCACTCAACCCTGTCATGATCAATTGTTTCAGCTACTTTGAGTTCTCTGTGGAACGTGTGCCAGTTTTATTTCCAAGAATGCAGCATCACCAACATTTTTCAATTACTCAGATAGGTTTCAGGCTGTCATCATCTCCATCTCCCTGGAAGGAATTACTCACACTTGCCCTACCTCTGGTCCCACTGACACTAATGTGATGACATTGCCTGTGCAGAGGTTACTTCCAATTCCAGCAGGAAGGAGAGAGCAGGATCCGTCCCTGCTTTGCTGCCTCTGCTGCCATGTGGAGCAACGCTGAGCTGCTCAGTGCATCTGGTTTCAAAACAAACCCCTCTACAACAGACAAATATGTTAAACCTTTGGAAGACTTATTTCCAGGTTTCAACAACATTCTCTTCAGAAATGAGCGCTTAATGGAGTTCATTTAAGGTTGTTGAAGCCACAACTTGCTGTCAGCACTATTCACCACTTCAGTGGCTCAGCTAGAGCCTCAGCTGCTGTGAGCCAGCTCAGTGCTAATGACAGAGTCCTCCTGATTTACATCAGCTGAAAATCTGAGCGAGCCTCTGCCAGGCTGACAGCCCTCCTCTGCTGGGTTCCAGTAGCTGTTTACACGATCATTTAGTGCAGACACAAGTAAAAGCAGTTTTTCTTCTGACGCTCCTGCCTGTGCCCTGTTTTTACCGTCAAACCCAGGCAGCGTGGCAGATGCTGCATGCAGTGTCCTCTGCTGCCTGGGCAGGGAGCAGGATTGGCTTTCCCAGCCCTGGGATGCAGCTGGAGCAGCTCTCGGGGGTGCCTTGTGCTCCCCTCTCAAGGGCTGCATTCAGGGTCTCCTCTCCTCATTCCTCTGGGAAGTGATGGGAGCAAATCTCCATCTCTCACTGCAACCCCTGCTCCTGCACTCCCTGGCTTTGCTCCTCTGGGCTGAGAGGCAGGACCTTCATTTTTTCAATCCTGACTTCATTTTTTCAGTCCCTTTACATCCACTGGGCTTCTTGCTTGCTGCTGCTGTAATTTCCACTCCTGCTCCCAAATTCAAGAGCCACAGGTCTTGCCAAAGCCATGGCACTGGCCCATTTCCAGCTGTCCAGGTTAAAATTATCAACATTTTTTTTTACTTCAAGCCTTTTATCATCTTCCAAGGTTCTGCCCTGGCTAATGCTGTGTAGCCTGTAAAAAAAAAAAACAAAACTGTATCATCAACTTCCAGAGCCAAAGCCATGCAAAATGGCAGCCATCTGCTCCATGGCAAACTGGCAGTGCCCAGTAAGCTGAGAAGTGGATGATTTTAGGGAGTAAAACCATAATGCCTTCTGTCATTTATTTCAGTACCAACATTAATTTTATTTTCTTAATTTTATTCTCTTTCTCCCCCCCCCCCCCAGTTTGCCACAGAAATTTGCTGAGAGCCATCACGGGAGGTTTTGACCCTCTGGGTTACTGGGTTGATGAGATGTCATGCTTTCCTCAGATGGAGCTCTAAAGGGAAGTGTTGTACATGACATGAAAAAACTGTGGGAGCTGACAACAATAAATCTCACTTAGAAGGGCTGCTGCCACCACAACATTTGTGATTTCTCAATTTAATTTTAATGTACAGATCTCACATTTTTGTGTCAGTTTTTAAGGTCATATCAGGATATTGTGCTCCAGCACTGTATGTTAATGGATTCCTGCCTCCCTCCAGGAAAAATGAAATATTTAAATGGAATATTTCTTCTCTGAGCTTTCACGCACTCTTCTGCCAAGTCAAAGCAGAAAGGAAAAACTGTGTACAACGTTTTATTAGGCCAAATGTCAATTTGTTTTTCTGAAATCTTTACCAATCTCCCTGGCATTTAATATTAAAACAGAGCAAAAAAGAAAGGGCAGAGAAATAATAAGGTTTTTATTTCAGTCAGCAGTGCCTGAGACATCCAACAGGCCATGGTAGATGGAGCTTCATTTCTCTCTTATAGAGGAAAGGGGGGCAGTGAAAGATGCTTGAGAAGGTGGACAGCACCTGGGTAAGAAGGAAAGGTGTAAAATCACATTGTATTTTTGAGCCTTTTAAGCCAGCTTTCATTAATTTCTGTTGAATCTGACTAAAGAACAGCACACCTCCCATTTGGTCAGACCTGAGTCTTTCCCTGGAAAGATGAGTTTTTTCCATATATAAAAGGATTTCAGTTTCTACCTCACTTGGGAACCTTCCCACATTTCCAGCTCACTGGACAGCACAGCATGAATGTATGTGGTGGTGTTCACAGGCGTTCCAGGATGAGGGAAGAGATGAGAATTTTGACTCCATGTTGCAGAAGGCTGGTTTATTTTTTTATGATATATATTATATTACAACTCTTCTAAAAGAATAGAAGAAAGGATTTCATCAGAAGGCTTGAAAGGAATAGGAAAAAATGGAATGAAAGTAAAATCTTGTGACTGACCAGACAGTTTGAAACAACTGGACTGTGACTGGCCATTAATTAGAAACAACCACATGAGACTAATCTATTATCTACCTGTTGCATTCCACAGCAGCAGATAATCATTGTTTACATTTTGTTCCTGAGGCCTCACAGATTCTCAGGAGAAAAATCCTAACAAAATGATTTTTTAAATAAATTTGATAATAAAATGTGTCTGTGACAAATGTAAGCTGAACTTTTTTACATATTAGCCTTGTTTGGTACTTGGTATTTGAAACAAATCAGCACAGGCACCTTGGTCAGCCAGAAAGCCCAGCTGAGCCAGGTATTTCATTTGAAATAAGAGCTAAATAATTTGTAAACTTCACTTCCAAGACAGAAACAGGTTTGCTTTTTTTGCTTCCCAAGAGCTGCGGAGAGACTTGGATAAGCAATGCTCCTAAGTATTCAACACAAGAACTCGTATCTAATCCAGATTTGGTTGAGACAGGGACAGCTCTGTGCCCACAGTTACCTGTCAGCAGGATTTGTGTCATATTAAGAGGTGCCCAGCAAGGCTCAGAAGCATCAGCTGCGGATTTAGGTGACATCTACGAGTTGTGACTCTTTTGTATTTTCAGTTACACTGGGTTTAAGCTGGAAAAGGAGCCTGGATTTTACTTAAAAGGTCTTTACTGCAGAGGCTCAGTGCGTTAGCAGACTTTGAGATCACTTTTGTCCGCTGGGTATTGCAAAGGGATTCAGTTTGGGACCTTAGCCCATGCCAGGGGTGTGTGGGGAACAGAATTCATCCTGTTTCACTGTGAGCATGGCACAGGCTTTGTGCATTGGTGCCATGCCCAGACAGTGGATTCTGTTACAAAAATATATTTTGGGATATGTTGGATATGTTCTGAAAATGTGCTCCAATACCAGGCCTAAGTGCTATATTCCTGTTGGGACTGTGAATTGCTGCTGCTGGAGCAGTTCTTTCCTCTGCCCCTGGCAAATGGGGCTTTTACCTCTTGGTGTTGCCTTCCCCTGCTGTCGAGAGGGCACTGAGGCATCTCAGTGACAGCCCAGCAGGACAGGGCAGCAAACAGCGTAAAACAGTGAATCTAGTCACTTGCCCAGGAGTTATTCTTCCTGATGCATAGGAACATTTTTTTTCCATTGAGCTCCAGTTAAAAACCTACAGGACTCTTGCACTGAAATCCCAAAGAAACCTGATGCCATGGATCATCCCATTATTTTTTTCCAGGGCTGTAAAAGCATTAAATCATCAGAGGGAGGTGAGAGGGGCTGGAAAGCAGGAGATTCACCCTGATTGTCCATCACTGCTGCCTCCCCCTTCCTCCTGCCCATCTAAATGTGACAAAGGTGGCAGGTCCCCACAGACCTGCTCTGAAATGAGCCCACAGCCTGCAGGCACAGGGACAGACCCCTCTTTGCAGTGAGGCGCAGACCCAACCTCACTGGAAAAAGAAGATTTTCATAGAGCTAGAAAGAATACACATCCATGACAACACAAGCAAGAATTCACAATTCTTCCTTTAAAACAGCACAGAAATGTGTCCAAAGGATGGAGGTGCTCCTTTGCCTAACTCTCTACCTTTCTGAAATTATTTCACCCAAAAGTACAACTTCCAACAAAGAGCTTTTTGCCCAGCTCAGATCTTTTCCATCTGGTGTGGTCTGTGCAGGATCCATTTGTATTTGAGCCTTCCTGGCTATCAGCCCAATGAAGTGATCTGGCTAGGATAGAAGAAAATGGTGAATTTACATTTCCCCTTTCTGGCATTCTTACTTTCTAGGATATTTTTAGTAATAATCCTGTTTACAGAAGAGAGGTTCCCAAGGAGTTACTGTATGTTAGACACAAAGAATAGCCATAGGCAAAAAGTTGACTTCAAATATATTTCAGCAGATATTTATGTTCCAGCTAGCTCCAAATTTTCTCGTAAAATATCTGCTTTCCTCTACCTAGGGGAGGAAAGGATCATTTGAGGAACAGAAAGTAATTTAATAATTTTAGCCTTTTATTTTTCTGCTAAAAATACCCCTGGATTTGACCAAAGGAAAAAAAATATTTTCAACAGAACATCGGTGACCTCTCCAATACATGGATAAGTAATAAAAGGATGGCATATGGCCCAAACATTGTGCAACCAAAGAGATCTTCAGGCATTTTAAAGCCCTTTCTATCACAGGAGATAGTGTTTATTCAAGTTCTCTTTCATCTTTTTTTTTTTTTTCCCTATGCTTTCAGAACCCAGCTAAAGTATTGCCACAGATGATTCAGGGAAGAAGGAAAGGTACATCTCAATGTGTTCTGGCAATGAACCCTTTATCACCCCAAGCTTTTTGGGAATGCCACATTCCTACAGGGGAATAAGAACCACCAGGCAGGAGGTGGGGTTAAGCCCCTGTCTCCTCACTGAGACTTCAAGGCTTGCATGGAGAATTGTGGTTTTCATTCTGCCTTCTGCTTTAGGTCTGAGTTCAGCACAGGGACCTCTCCAAGGTCTGGTGTGACCGTGTTCACAGGGGTCTGAGGCTGAGGGAAGAGATGAGGATCTGACTCCGTGTTTCAGAAGGCTTGATTTGTTATTTTATAATACAGATATTATAAAATATATGTATTTTATATATTTTTTTAAACTATACTGAAAGAATAGAATATATTCTATACTATACTGAACTATACTGAAAGAATATATATATACGTTAAAACTATAGAAGAAAGAATAGAAGAAAAGGTTTCATCAGAAAGCTAGCTAAGAATAGTATAGAAAGGAAAGAATTAATAACAAAGGTTTGTGTCCTGGCTCTCTGTCCAAGCCAGCTGACTGTGATTGGCCATTAATTAGAAACAACCACAGGAGACCAATCACAGATGCACCTGTTGCATTCCACAGCAGCAGATAATCAATGTTTACATTTTGTTCCTGAGGCCTTTCAGCTTCTCAGGAGAAAAAATCCTAAGGAAAGGGTTTTTCATAAAAGATGTCTGCGGGAGTCTGGAAACGTGAGGATCCTGTGTTTGGGTTGGGTCTCCTCCTGCTGGAAACCTGTCACTGCCTTTGGTGAATTGTGATCAATGTGTGTTTAACAAACCACAGGGAAGCGTGCAGCTATTCTGTACCTTCCACCAAAGGCTCTGAAAGTACTGCACAAATAAATAGCCCAGCTTTATAACCATTTCTCACTCCAGGTTTTCTAGATAGCAGGAAAGCTGACATCCAAGTGGCTTTCCCACAACCACACATCAAAACTGCGCCAACTTGTGAACAGAACTAATACATCCCAATTCCAGCTCTAGTTTCATTCTCAAACAAGATTTGTTATTTCTGCACTGCTTATTTATGCAAATTTGCCATAACTGCTGGCCAGAGATAGACTTGATCATTTAGAACAATGTACCCTTTTTTTAGCTTAATTCTTCTTCCTCTCTTTAACATGAATAAATGAAATGGATAAATGTGAGCAATCAGAAGAGAAGGTGTGCAAGGAAGAGGAGCAACAGGTTCAAACACCAAATGCAAGTCCCAAACCGATGCTGGCTGCTCCTGACCTGGCACATCACCTTTGGAGGTGATGGCTGCTGCCATGCTGATCATAAAGCTGAGAAGAGGGGCAGGAAAGGTGTAAAACAAGAGACACTGACACAATTACATCTGGTCAAACCAGATGTAATTTGTGGTGAGAGAAGCAAGGCTGAGCACTTTCACAGCAAAAGCAATTTTGTTGTTGTTCTCTGGGTCCTGAATTCCTGCCCTGCCATGTAAGAGTGATGTCCAAGGCCAAATAGTTATTAATAATACTCATTAGTTAATAACAACAGTAGTGCTATTGGAAAATTTCAGGTCCCAAACTCACAACTTAGTGCCAAGGTAGTCACTTCCCAAACTGACTTTTAAAATTAGAAGCAAACAGGCCCCTTCTAAAGGCAATAAACAGCACTTTAATTGGACTAAAACCTATAAATCTGTCAGCAGCCAGTTGCCCTGGCTCCCCTGTGTGATCAGCAGCTTTGAATGCCTTTTCCAGGGGCCATGATGTGATCTGATGTCATCACAACAAAGGTGTGATCAAACAGGGCAGCGTGCCCTGCTGGCTCAGGGCAGGGCTGACGTGGCCCAGACTGGGCTGGGCAGAGGGTGGCACCATCTGCAGGGCAGAGGGACGGCCCTGGGCTGCACAGCTCTGGCTGTGGCTGGGAACACATGGACAGGGACGTGGAATAGCACCTTGGGTAACTCTCATGTCAGGGCCACAAGAAATGCATACTACAATTCATTTTCCTTGGCTGAACCAGTACATTTGCATCCATTTGTTGTGTGATGGAAGACTTTTAAATGAATTCTCACTCATCTCAAAAAGGTGCCAAGTGTCAGCCTTGTGATACAGAATATCCCACTGAGAGAAGTGATGCCCTGGTAGCATCTCCCCTGGCAAGAACATGCTTATAGGGGAAAAAAACCCAAATAAATGCACAAACCTGATGGGATGAGTGTGGTGGTGTTCACAGGGGTCCCAGGATGAGGGAAGAGATGAGAATCTTGAGTTCATGTTTCAGAAGGCTGATTTATTATTTTATTATATATATTATATTAAAAGAAAACGATATATTAAAACTACACTAAAAGAATAGAAGAAAGGATTTCATCAGAAGGCTTGCAAGGAATAAAAGGAATGATCATAAAATCTTGTGATCATAAAATAAAATCTCAGACTCACAGAGTCTGAGACAGCTGGACTGTGATTGGTCATTAATCAGAAACAACCACATGAGATCAATCACAGATGCACCTGTTGCATTCCACAGCTGAAGATAATTATTATTTACATTTCATTTCTGAGGCCTCTCAGCTTCTCAGGAGAAAAGATCCTAGCAAAAGGATTTTTCATAAGATATGTCCATGACAGATAAGGAAACAAGCCTTTTTTGATTGAGCAATACTGGACAAAAATCATGATACAATCTCCAGAACACTAGAAATAATCAGCAGTACCTGCAGATCTATGCTACTGTTTACACTTTGCTTACTTTTATTGCTATAATTTTCATTCTTGAAAGAAAAGTAAAATATTTCTCTGAACAGAAATGAGTGTTTTACTCTAAACTACATTCACAGAGCACAGGAGGACACAGCCCTTTTCCTGCTTCCCAGCAGACACACAGCATCACCTGCCACAAGGCTGTCACCTGGCTGTGCCTGGGTGACCTCCATGGTGCCATTTACATCACTGCAAAACTGATCCTCAGCTGCAAATGTGCTCAATGCCAGGCTCCAAAGGAAAATAATAATAAATTTCAGCAGTGTGCCTGTGAAAACATCTGATTTGCTGGGCCCTTGGAATAGCCTGTATTTATAAACAAAGGAGGGGTTTGGTTTTTCTTGTCCTAGAAAAACACACTGGAATGTTTCACCACCGTTTTCTTTCACTTTAATTAGCAAGCAAAGAGGGAATGTCAAAGAGCAATTATACAAAATATATACTGTGCTGATCAGGGATTTCTTTTCTGTAGCATGGAGGAGGAAGCTTGGAGTTCACATTAAATCTCTCTCCCCCTCTAATGAGATATGCCTTATCCAATCCAGAAAGATACAATTAACTCAGGAAAGAATGCAGCCACTTCTCAGGGGGGGAAAAGCAGAAGGGAGGGAAGGAAGGATTCATGATAAAAGGTGAAGCATGAAAGGCTGATCCTGCAGATCCTGAGTGTGTATCTAATTCAAAAGAAACATCCTGAGCAGCTCCAGACCTTTAAATAAGTTTAACAAGGCTCACACCTGGTCCTAAACTCTTGCAGGTTCCAGCCTAAATCACCTCTCTTTCTGCCTGGAAGTGCTGGGACCTTTTGATTCCCCTTGCCCAGGACATGGTTGTTTGGGAATGAGGAAATCAAATAATTAGGAGACTGAGCAGGAGCTTAAAGGGACCCTAAAGGTCACCCCCAGTGTGGGCTGTGCTCTCTGGGGACTGCAAAGATTGTGTGATAAAGCAGCCCTGGGAAAGCTGGACAGGGAATCTTGACAGGGGCAGGCATGATAGGACAGGGGGGAATGGGTTGATGCTGAAGGAGGCATCCACCATCAAGATTTAGATTAGATATGAGGAAGAAATCCTCTCCTGTGAGGGTGGTGAGGCCCTGGCACAGGTTACCCAAGGCTGCCCCATCCCTGGGAGGGTTCCAGGCCAGGCTGGACGGGGCTTGGAGCAATCTGGGATAGTGGAAGGTGTCCCTGCCCTCGGCAGGGGGCTTGGAACCAAGGGATTTTTAAGGTTCCTTCAACACAAATCCTTCTGTGATTCTGTGCTTCAGGAGGATTTGGCTTCCAGCCCCAGCTGCCCCTTGGCCACCCAGCTTCCCACAGGGAATGGATGCCCACCTCAGCCCAGCCTTACTGCTCATTTGCACAACTTCAGGGTGTTTTGGGGGTTTTTTCCCCATAACATTTGTTATTATTTCCATTTGAAGAGGCACGGCATCCCTCTCTCCCCTTGCCCCTGGCCATGGGCAGAGTTAGAGCGTCGCGGCTGGAGCGCGTCCTCTTCCAAATCCCTCCTCAACGGGGTCACAGGGAAAAAAACAAACCCCAGCAACAGCCCAGGAGCACAAATTGGACCCAGAAGGGCAGATGCAGACTGAGCAGGAAGCGCTGCCCGAGGCGAAATGAAACAGCTGTTGCCATTGTTCTGTCTCTGCGCAATGCGCGGCCGGGCCGCCCGGCAGCTGCTCGCAATTACCGCACATGAAAGGGGGGCACGGGATTAGGCGAGTGACGAAAAAGCGAGGGGACCGCGAGATTTATCACCGAGAGGCCGAGCGGCCCCGCTCCGGAGGGCGGCGGCGGCCCCGGGACCCGCCCGGCCCGCGGCGAGCCCCGGCAGCACCGGGGATGCTGAGCCGGGATGGGCACGGACAAACACGGGGATGCTGAGCCGGGATGGGCACGGACAAACCCGGGGATGCTGAGCCGGGATGGGCACGGACAAACCCGGGGATGCTGAGCCGGGATGGGCACGGACAAACCCGGGATGCTGAGCCGGGATGGGCACGGACAAACCCGGGGATGCTGAGCCGGGATGGGCACGGAGAAATAAAGGGTAACACGGAGAAACCGGGGATGCTGAGCCAGGATGGGCACGGACAAACCCGGGGATGCTGAGCCGGGATGGGCACGGACAAACCCGGAGATGCTGAGCTCGGGCTGAGCACGGACAATCCCGGGATGCTGAGCCAAGACTGGGCCTGGCACGGACGAACCCGGGGATGCTGAGCCCGGGCTGGCACCGACAAACCCAGGGATGGGCACAGACAAACCGGGGCTGCTGAGCCCGGGCTGGCACGGATAAACCCGGGATGTTGTACCCGGACTGGCACAGACAAATCCAGATCCACGGCCGGGGATGTGCCCAGAGCCAGGATCTGCTCAGATCCGCAGAGCAAATCCTTAATTTTTGGTGTGATCCTCCCCCGAGGGATCCCACCGGGACCGGGCAGAACCTACAGGCAGATTCCATCACCTCTCTTCCCACAGGAAAACAGCAAGCAGACGAGATACAAATTTAACATTCCTTGTGGAATTACTGCAGCTCTCCCATATAATCAGAGTTGCAAAATAAAAACAAAGCAAATAAAACAAAACAAACCTTCACAGCTTTCTTTCTTTTTTTTCAAGGAGTGATGAGCATAAGAAAGGTTTTTGGGAAGGTGGAGCATGTGTTTGCCATCTTCACTCCTGATATGGAAACCATATGCTTAAATACCCCACCAAACATACACAATATAACACTCTTTTTTATTAAAGGTGGTTTCATAAAAGCTATCCACCTTCTGTCCACTGGTGACTCCCAAAGAGGTCACATATTCTTCATTGCAACTATCAGTACGTATTTGGGATAAATTAAGCTCCAAATAGACTGTTTCTGATTATTACTGCCAAGGGAGCAAGAGGCCGTCTTATTTTCCCTCACTGATAAATTAAAAGAACTGTAATGGGTGATTTCTGCAACCTGTAAAAGGGCAACAGCATCTGTGACTCATTTCATGTCACTTTAAAGAAAATTTATTTTATTAATTTGGGCAGAGTATAAAGAGAATATACTTTTTTAAAAAAAACCCAAAACCTCTGCTGCTAAAGAGAAAGAAGCAGCAGCAGATCTGCCCCATCCCTGGAAGTGTTTGCCCCATCCCTGGAAGTGTTCAAAGTCAGGCTGGATGGAGCTCTGAGCAGCCAGATCTAGTCAAAGATGTCCCTGTCCACATCATGGGAATTGGAACTAAGTAATCTTTAAGGCCACTTCCATCCTAGGCTGTTCTGTGATTCTAGAAGAAAACCCTGCCTCAGAAAAAAAATATTTTGCAAATAAAAATTGCCTAAAGTGTTATTAGAAGTGCAGAAACTCCTTCCTGCCTCTTAACTTTGATGGGTTTTTCTCTGGCAAATAGAAGATCTCAATATGAGATGGCTTTAAATAAGTTCCCTATCATTGATGAAGGAATCAATGAGAAACAAAACATGAAAAAAGCAGAACTGAGATTGAGGCTGCTCCATTGCTCCTCTTGTTGGAGTCACAAGGAACCAACCAGACATCCCTGGTGTGATCCTTACAAAGAACTACATAAGATTATTTTCTTCAGGTCCTTCAGGTTATAAGATCATTTTCCTGCCAGGAGCAGCACCATTTTGTCAAATGGGTTTTTAGTTTATGCAGCACCCAAAAAACACCAACAAAGAAGAGCAGGGAGAACATAGAGGGAGAGAGGATGGCAATTTCCATTCTTCAAACCAGAGGTAGTGGTAGCAACCACAACATAAACACCTTTGTCTGGACTGACAAGCAGGAAGTGGAGAAAAGATCAAAAGCAAGTGGGAATCAAAAGGATTAAGATATTGAAATTCTTCTGTTTTGCCACAGGCTGTCACCCTAGCTCCACGTATCACTCAGCCAGACAGGAGCACTCCGTGCACAGCAAAGAGAAACAGCTCTAGACGTCTGGAAGCTTGCTCCTCTTGAAATTCAATTGGTTTGCAGGTTGCCCACAACTTCAACTCCCCTGCTTGTAATTCAGAGAGTAATATTAAATGGTAATTATAATATCTAATTATTAAATAATATATTAATTTTTGTAAGTGATGGCAAATTCTGTGGGGCCTGGCTTGTCAAGAGGGATCTGCCTCAGCTCTGGAGTGCCAAATGACATCTTTTCTGCTTCAAGCTTTGCACATAGACAAAGTTGTTGCTCGCTCCTCCACCAGGCTAAGTTGTTTTGTACTGCTTAACCCCTCTGCAAAGATTGGGCATTTTACCCCTGTGCTACTCCAAGGATCAGGGCCCAGCACAGTTCTGTGCCTCTGAGCATCTGGATCCTTCTCACAATCTGTGACTCATCCAATTGCATTTTTTGTCACCACTAACACCAGCCCTGTCCCATCCCACGGGCAGTTGTCCACCTTGCACACCCAGCAGGTGCCACCTGCTCCTCTGCTAAACACTTCAGGAGTCACTGGGGCTGGATCCATGAAGGCACTCAGGTTGCCCTCTGCTCTTTCTGTATTTTGGACAAAACCCCCTTTCCTGGTGGAAAGATAGTGGGTGGTGCTATTTTCATGACTTGCTGTGGAAAACATGGATGGATGTCCAAGCTGTAAATGAGAAAAGAGGAAAATGTGTGTTTTTACAGGGTATCTGAGAACCTGGCAGGAGGTTGGAGCCAGGTGGGTCTTGGCATCTCCTCCCAGGAAATCAATGTCAGCACAAAAGGACCCTGCCCTAAGCTGTGCCAGGAGAAGTTCAGGTTGGACATTAGAAGGAATTCCTTCTCAGAATGGGGTGTTTGACATGGGAGTGGGCTGCCCAGGGAGGTGGTGGAGTCTCCATCCCTGCAGGTGTTTAAGAAAAGCCTGGATGTGGCACTCAGGTTGGCAAGGTGGTGTTGGGTCATGGGTTGGGCTTGGTGATCTCAGAGGTCTTTTCCAGCCTCATTGATCCTCTGATTCTGTGCTTTCTAAAGCACAGTAATGCCATGTTTGCTCTTCTGAGAAAAGGGCAAAAACCTCTGAAATACTCATCAGGATATTTCATTGTTGAAGATCCATTTTGATAAAATACTGCTTGTCAAATATGTTGGTTTTCTTCAGTAATAGTATTTTAATTTGTGCCTAGTTAGTGATCAAATTTTCACAAATCTCTGGCCTAGCTGTGACTTCTGCAAAGAAAGATTTGATGATCGCATCATGCCCTTTCTATCCTTTTGCCACAGAGGAGCTGCAGTGTCAGGTCTGGAGCCGCTCAAACCATTCAGATTTGGTTTTCATACACAAACTGTTCAGGTTTGGTTTGTTTCTTTAAGTGGCTTTTTACTCTGAGCTGTCTGGTTTTGTCAAGTGGAAGCTGGGGCATAGGTGGGATTATTACTCAATGTGTTTCTCTAAACCTGATATTTAATAAGGAGTTCCATTGGTGCAGGAGGAAAAAATACTTTTCATAGCTAATCAGGTTTTTCCAAAGTGGCTCTGGAGCTACAGGAAGAAAAGAAAAAAAAGAATTTTAATTTGACTTTGTGGTAAATTACTTTGATTTGGGAGTGATGTATTGTGAAGTTTGTTCATGGTGGCAGTACAGGCTCCTGCCTGTGTATTTCTTTATTTCATATTTATTGTATTTCTATATTTGTGTGTTTCTTTATTTCATGCTGCACATAGGGAAACCTCCTGCCTAATTTTTGTACAGCTGCATCTCCAGTGAAAGGCTACTGATGTCTGAATTTGCAGGTGATGTAATGGCTTGGGGAATTAAGTCTTATTTTTTCCTTCCTCTTTACCTCCCTATATTTGCTTTATTTTGTTTTGTGCTATGTGAGCCTTTAGTCAAATATCCCACATGCACACTCATCACTGGGGCAGCTTTGAGCACAATGCATGGGCATGTCTGGGCACTGCATTAATGCATCTTCTCCTGGTCTCTCTGTAGATTATCCTCTGTTAGAATAATTTATAACTCCAGCCCTTTGTGTACATGCTCCCATTCTGAAAACGTAATGGGCCTGCTAATTAAACAGTGGTTTAAGAAGTCAGCTGATAGCTCCTCACAGCATCTAGGAATTAACCTCACCTGGGAGCAAGCTGCTGGTTGAGGCTCAAGTGAAGCTTAGATAAAGGCCGGGAAAAGAAAAGACATCAAAGAAGAAGTCACCACCAAAACCTCATCCTCCACAAATTGTAGGTGTGCAAACGTTTTCCAGCCACAGGGATCCTCCCTCCACTGGATTTCCAAATAACTATAATCATCAGAATTCCCTCTTTCACCTCCCTCTGGCCTGATTATCTCATCTTTCTCATTTGAACTCGCTTGTTATGAGCAGTACATTCACTCCTCTCCTCTTTATTACTTTGATCCCAAAAAAGCCTAATTTGGCTCAGATGGTGCTAATTTAGCAGTGCAGAGCTGTGGGACAGCAGTGTCCTGGTGGGCTGCTGTCACCTGTGAACAAAGTTTTGTTCCTAATCTGAAAGATCTCCTTGGGGTTTGTTTTATGTGTCATTTCCTGCAGCTCCCTCGGAAACCACGGCTCCAAACTGGTGTATGCAGAGCACAGGGCTGTCTGATACCTGAGCAGTGCTTGAAATTCATGTAAACTTGGGGAGTCTAATGTTCAGAAACCTAAAATTGTTTTGTTTTGTTTTTCAAATTAAATATTGTTCTTAGCAGAATACATGGAATAAACAAAGAAATCGCAACCCGAATTAGGCTCATTCTGAGAAGCTTCATGTCAAAATCCAGATACCAAAATCACAAATCACTCTGGATGTAAATTTTAGGATGTTGACAGAGCATACATTATGTGATAAAGAGTATAGTATGGATAAACAGCTGAGATAAGGAGGTGATTTAATTCTGCAACAGATAAGCAGGGTGAATTTCAAGGGCTACACAGGGAATTCATCCAGCTCTGTGGGATGGAACAGTATCACTCCTTAGTATTACTAATGCACCTCAATTCTTTCTTATGTCTCTTTTATTTCTTTTTTTTTTCTTTTTTTTTTCTTTTTTTTTTTTTTGGTGTGTTCACAATTCTTAATAATATGTTTGGAAATTTATTAAACTTACAAATCAAGACCTGGGGGTTAAAGGCAACCCTGTCTAACTATCTTATTATTTATAAAAAGATTATCATTAAATATCTTGCAGAGAAATTTTGACCCACTGCAGAATCTGAAAGAAAAAAAAAAAAGTGCAGGGAAAAAAAAAGGCTAATGTGTCTTCTTTTAAATTAAATGTAAATATAATTTGTGAGGCTTATGGGTTTTAAACAGACAAAATTTACTCTGCATAATTTCCTTCTGGTTAACCTTACAGACAGGAGTGTAAGTAGGGTTATTCAGAAGAATTTTGTAGCTATTAAGGCAGTCACCAGCTCCAGATCCATTGCTGCAGATCACTTTGGACACATCCAAGGTTTCACCTGAAGTGAAAGTTCCTAATTAACAGTGACAACATGGTGATTCTGAGCATCAAAACAAACCTTGTTCAACAACCTGGTTTACAGCTTGTTGGGGATGTCAGCAGATTTTTCATCTTTATTGCTGCAGACAGATAACAAGGCTCTGATCCTCGTGTACCTCATGGAATGGTTCAAACACACAAAAGTGAACTCTTGGTTATTTTAATGTGACAAGTAAATATAGCCCAGTTACAAACACAAAGGCAGGATAAATAGGCCTGACAATACAGCAATGCCTAAATTGCTGCCAGCTTAGTATTAAAAGTTCTGTTGTGGTTTCTGGTTCAAAGAGTCCCATAAAAATCAGAGTTAATTTAAAACTTAGCCATCCATGGGAGTATTTCTTATTCACACAATACAGGATCTCTTGCACAGGTCTGTTTATATGCTTCAGCTATGGATAAATTTTCATTTCACTTCAAGAAAGTACCCATAATCAGTCCAGCAAAGTGATTAAGCACATGCTTAACTATACACTTTATTTAGGTATGTGCTCATTACTTGTCAGCATTTCCCCCTTTTTGAGCTAGTTGCTTCATTATTTGCTGCTTTTTAAAGTAACTAATTCATAACAAGATTGTGATACCTGGTCACAGTAGATCAAATGTAGAACACTACTGGCTTTTGTACCAGATCATCATCCAGCCAATATGAAAAGTTCACTAATTCCAAAAGTCCACATCACTGCCTAGACACCCTTGAAATTCCAGACTCCCCTATGGAAATCCATGAAAATTTTCCCTAATTTCATCAGGAGAACACCTGCCAGTCCATAGCAGGCAAGAGGAGTGAGGGAAGGTATTCTACCAGCAGGCAAAGGGTCACCAGCCCTAGAGAGACACTCCAGGAGACCAAATGCCAAGAATTACCAGGCTGATTTAGAAATTTGTGGGCTGGTTGTGCAGTGTTTCATCAGCCCTGTCAGAAATGAAAGATGCTTCCACCAAATGGACAGAAACAAGCAGGCATTCCCAATATTCAGACATGCAGTTACTGGCAAAAGGGACCCCTGGAGCTCTGCAGCCTCAGCTCCACCTCAGAGTGGGGTCAACACTGAATGCAGAACCAGCTCAGGGCTTTGTTCATCTCGGTCTTGAGATCCTCCAGGAGTGGAGAAGACCTTTCTGGGCCCTCTGCAGTGCCCAGTGAGCCCAGCCCTGTGTGCCATGAGCCCTGCTCCCCTCCAGCAGCAGCCAGGCACATCTCAGCCCAGCTCTCAGTTTCCTGCTCCCCTCCAGCAGCAGCCAGGCACATCTCAGCCCAGATCTCCTTTCCTGCTCCCCTCCAGCAGCAGCCAGGCACATCTCAGCCCAGATCTCCTTTCCTGCTCCCCTCCAGCAGCAGCCAGGCACATCTCAGCCCAGATCTCCTTTCCTGCTCCCCTCCAGCAGCAGCCAGGCACATCTCAGCCCAGATCTCCTTTCCTGCTCCCCTCCAGCAGCAGCCAGGCACATCTCAGCCCAGATCTCCTTTCCTGCTCCCCTCCAGCAGCAGCCAGGCACATCTCAGCCCAGATCTCCTTTCCTGCTCCCCTCCAGCAGCAGCCAGGCACATCTCGGCCCAGCTCTCCTTTCCTGCTCCTCTACAGCTGCCTGCTGCTCCCACCGACTTCCCCAGCTTTTCCCAAAGCCCTGCTGCTGCTGCTGCTTACTTGTAACTCCTAGCTCACCCTGCAGAGCCCTGCAGAAGGCAAAGAGCTCCTAAGTAGGAACTGCTGGCCTTTCCCACACCAGAGACCTTTCCTTGGCGCCGTCATACGGACACCACATGCTGTGTCTGCGCTGCCAGGAAGCTGCAAGCCAGAGCCCTGCTCCCAGCCTGATCCCAGGGCTGGGGAAGGGGCTGCAGTGTGCTCAGACCCCCAGAGCCCCCTGCTCTGTGTGCCCTTCTCACCCACACTGGGGTGGGAAGGGGCGGAAGCTTTGGGGATGTGCTGGCCCGGGCGCAGGGCAGGGTGACACGGATGTGCACAGCCAGACCAAAGAGCAGGAAATCTTTCCTGCATGGATTATTTTGCTGCAGCTTCTGTGCCCAGAAACACGCCAGGGCTGGCACCAGATTAGTCAGAGGAGGAAGGGAGGTCTGGCAGGGATGGTTCTTCACCAAGTATCTCCTGCTGCTCCTTCTCTTAACCTAACGAGCTGGGGCTCCAGGCAGTGGCTTTTGGTGCCTTTCCCCAAAAGCAGAGTCTCTTGGAATGGGATGCTTCCTCCTCAGCCTACAATAAAATTGTAAGCCAGGTTCTCCAGGCTTGGTGCACCCTTGCCCTGCTGGAACTTAACTGATGGGGGACACCAGGACCCACCAGCCTAGCTGAGCTCTACAAGGGCTGTGCTCTCACCTTCCTCATGGCCAGAGGGACTCCATGGTGGATGCTTTCTCCAGACCTCCTTATACCAGGGGGAGAAGGGAAAATCTCCACCCCAATGTGCAGAAAGAATTGAAAAAGTCCTTTCTCACATTCTGCCCTCTGAAGGAAGCAAGCACAAAGCTGCTGTGAGGAGTCACCAAGAGTCTCTGCCCAGCTCTCTGCTGCAAGAGGAAACACCTCTTCTCCCCAAGGAGCAGGGAGGCAGGGCAGAAAGGCAAGCTCCCAGCTGCCTGTCTGGAAAGACCAGCAGGGCTGTTAGGAGGAGGAGGAGGAGGGTGTGGGAGAGACAGAGGCTAGCCTGTGATCTGGGTGTGAAAGAATCCGCAGTTGGGCAGGATCAATAAAACAGTGCCAAGGCTGGTGACGAAGGGAGCAGAGAATAGGATGGTGGAGAGTAAAAGAGAAGGAGCCCCCCTACAGCTTCTGAGAAGAGAGGGTAGGTAAAAAGGGAGCTCTGATACCACCAGGCCCACAGGAGACTCAATGGGTTGTCTCATTATTATGGTGAACAGAGAGAGCTCATGAGCTGGGAAAGATAGGAAGCTTTTATTTATTTTTTTTTAAAGAGCACAGCCTCTAGGAGGGTTTTTGCAGCTCAAATGCTTTTATTTTGTGCCAATTACTTATACAGGGTCTGCATTATTCCCGTAATCAGTCTAAATGAAAGTCAAACATGAAAGATTTCTAACAATGAGCTAATTGGAATGCCATTACCATTTAGGTTTAATAAGGTATTTGTAATAATAAACTTGCCTCAGTCTATAGAGTTGTCTTATTCCTGCTTAGATCTTGTGAGAATGTAAGGGTTGACATTTGTCATTCGTTCTGCAAGACATTGGATATAACCTTCAAAATGTTTTAGTCTTGCAGTGCTTAGTAAATGTCAGGGACAGAAACAAAATCTATAGCCTGCTATTGTTCTGGCTGTGTCAGGCTCAGAGCTAACAGGAATTGTGCTACAGCTCAACAGCAGACTATATCCCACATATCCTCCTTTATTTGCAGTCCAAACATCTCGTGGTTCAGAACGAGTCACTCAAAGTCCTCTTATGCAGCTTCATTCATTATTTGCATTGAGTCTTGCTGAGGAACTTCGGGCCAGTTCCAACACTGCCAGGTACTACACAAGCACCAAGAGCCTTGCATAGCTTAAGATCTAAGTAATTAAGTCAACACAGGCTCTATCTTGAAGCCAAGATGTCCCATCTAGAGAGGTAAAAGCTAATTAGAGCTCCATGTGCAGCTACTTTTGAGAACAACTCACAAAAAAAAAGGAAAACTAAAAAAATTTCTTGCTTTACGTTTCTGGGGGAGCTGTTTTCACAGAAAGCACATGTGAGCTCAAAGACTTGGTCTCACTGTGCAGCTGGGTGTCGCAGTAATAGCTGGGGAAGTTTTATTCAACTGTAGTTCATAGCACAAAAGCAAGGCATAATCTTGGTAGGTATTTCTTCTATTATGGAGAAAAAGAGCCTGGTACTTCATGCAGTCTGAGGGAATAGACTGAAAAGGCAGAGGTTCAGCAGGTGTGTGTGTGTATGTGGGAAGCAAAAAGATAAAAAAAAGACAAAAAGCCAACAAAAGACTAAGGCAGCAGGGATGATACAGAAAAAAAGCATGCTGAGAACATTCTTTACAATCATGATGCTGCTTCTCCCTCTTTCACCCCAGAAGGATGCTGCAGGTATTTCTCCATGCCCTAAAGAGATCCAACAAGCAACCAAAGGGGCAACCGAATGCTTGATTTGTATTTTAACAGGAAATGAACCCCACCAAATGTCCTGGTGGTATCTCTGCCTGAAGAAGCATTACCCATCCAGTAAACCATGCTGCCATCAGCCACAGATGAATTATGTTCTGCTGACACTCTGTGGTCCCAGCAGCTAGTCCTGAATGATCTGACTCAACAGAAAACTTTGTACAATAGCTCAAATAAACATCAAATCATTGGAAACTGGCAAAGCTCACGGAAATTTGGAATGTTCCTTCCTGAGGACAGTCTTTTAATACAATCCGATGCTGGGGATTCGGCTGAACATTTATAACGTCCAGGAAATTCTAGGCACAGTTGGTAAAATGACCAGTGCTCTTATAAACCTACTACTTTTTTTTTTTTTTCCTCAAAACTGTGTGTACTTCATGCCAAAATGTTTTTTCAGAAACATAAGCCAACAGTCAATGGCCTTAAGTTAACCATATGCCTGAGCACTGTGCTGGATTGTTGGAGAAGAGCAAGGAAGCATGAAAATCAGCTTCCCTGTATGTCTTCACAGAAGACAGTTTGGCCAAGAGTTAAAATCTGAGCCTAAAATGCAGACTTTCTTGCCCTTGATGGTCTGGTTAAATCACTTTGTCTTTTTCTGATTCACTTTGTACATTAAGAAAAAAGTGATGCTTGTTGCTTAGATCACAGCAATGTTGTGAAGCTTAATTTTTTGAGAGGTGTTTTGGGATCCCGGTATGAAAAGTGCTATAAATATACACATTCTTAGTGCTATTTAATTTACTTCCTTTACAATTCTTTTGAGCCAGCACATGTTGCCAAAAATGCAATATTCTCTAAGATGTCTTTTCTTCTTGTATCTGTCTGGAGTCCAGGACACATCCCAGCCTTATAAAGCATCTGATATTGATGTATCCACATGCAGTGTGTATATATATAGCTAACACCATCAGATGGGGCTTTTTTCCTCCACACAGAAACCCAGACTTGCTCAATGTACAAGATGGACATGCTTAGCAAATGAGGCAGCTGTTCAGGTTTTATTTTTGTGCTCATTGTTTGCTGTGCAGCCACATGTCCCGTGGAGTGCATACCAGCCAACCTTTGGAGTGAATCAGACAAGGCTCCACCAGAACTCGCTCACTTGGAGCACCCAGCTCCACCCTGCTCCCTGTCTGACACACAGCTGTGATCATGTATTCAGGGACTGGAGAAAAGAAGGCTTTAACTCATTTCCAAACTTATTTTTTTAGCCTCGGATTTTTTTTTTTTTTTTCTGTGGATGTTTTTACTGAGAATCCTTAGGGATGTAAAACCTTACAGTATCAAAATAATTCCCTGAATGTTGCATCACACTGTGCAATAGCATCAGTGTCCTGCAGATAGAGGACAGCTGTACCTGAGCATCAGCTGGGCCCTTTTCTTGCTTTTCTGAAAGAACAAGGACTGTTCTTTCAGAAAAGAACTTCCAGGGCTGCTCCTGGATTGTTCTTCTGCACTGTGTCATGGACCACATGCCAGAAATAATTTCATCAACTTGCCTAAAGAAGTTTGCAGCAGATCTGCTTGTGCAAGAATAGATCAACTTTTCAGTGTTTGATAATAATATTATCCCTTGTGCATTCCCCTCTCTGGGGGAGTTGGGGGGAGATGTATGAAGATGTATTATCACCAATTTTTATATTCCCCAGCATTTTGAAGTCAAGTGTTTTCACACATTTTACAAAAGGGCTTTGTTCCTTGCTTCTATAACTGGAGATGGTATAGACATCTTTACAGCTCTTTAAGTTGGCCTGGCTCACAACTCAGTAGTTGAATATGTCCTGTAGTCTCTAAATAGAACAATTCAAATAGCTTTTATTGGTTAACCAAGAAATTTGAGACTAGACTAGAGGAATAGAGAAATTTGAGTTTAGAAGCAGCCTGGAGAAGAACAGAGAAATCACAGCACTGGATGCAGAGCTCTCTTCTCTTACATCTTCAAACATGTACAAAGAGGTGACAAAAAAGCAGCAATTTATGTGCAGACAGAACAAAAGGCCAAGAACTTTATCTTTCAAAGGTTATACACAGTTATCTTTACACTTATGATTAGCCCCATTAATTGTGGTAGTACCTTGGCTTCAGGAGGGTTCTGAGCATGCAGAATTAGACTATTTCATTAATGTGCACTGTGTTTAACTGCTGCAGAGAGCAAATTGCAGGAGTGAACAAAATGTGCTACAGGGGTCATGGGCTCAGCAATTACTGCAGGCAGTGCTGGGCAGGCAAGATAGTGTTGTCCCCTGCTTGGTAATATATGATATAAATAATGTTTATCCAAGTATGGGTGGTGTTTTTACATCTCAAAATCCCCAGGTTTAAATCAAAGTTGAAAGGGGAGCTACAAGAGAGTTGGGGGGGGGACTATTTACAAGGGCATGTAATGATAGCACAAGGGAGAACAGCTTCAAACTGAAAATGGGTAAGTTTGGGTTAAATGTTAGGAGGAACTCATTTACTGTCAGGGTGTTGAGGCATTGTCACAGGTTGCCCAGAGAAGCTGTAGATGCCCCATTCCTGGAAGCGTTACAGGTTGGACAGAGCTTGGAGAAACCTGGTCTAGTGGAAAACATCCCTTTCCATGGCAGGGGGTTGGAATGGGATGAGCTTTAATGTCCCTTTCAACCCAGACATTTCATGACTCTGTGTAGACAAGGAGAGGATGCTGGAGAAGAGAGGGGAGAATGGGGCAAATCCCTCCCAAGCCAGGGCAGGAAAACACTTGGAGCAGTGCATCCACGTGGGCTGAGTGAGCTGAGGAGCTGGGAACTGAGGGAGTTGGCAGTGCCTGTGACAGCAGCCCACCTCAGCCAAGCACAGCTTGTCACACAGTGCAGCACCAGGGGATGCACAGAAGCACACAGGGGTTTCACAAACACTGCCACTGCAGGTCCCAAACTGTGACTGTCACTGTCACTGTCACTTCATGCGTCCCCTGCCATTATCCCACTGCCATTCCCCAAGGCATCAGCTCCTTCTGACACCCCATTCCTCAGAGGGTGGCACATCCCCATTCCCATCCCCTGGGCTGCCCCTCCACGCTGTGCCCCTGGCACTGAGCACAGGCAGTGCTCACATCTGGAACATCTGGGTCCTTCCCCACAGTCCCCACGTCCTTAGGATGCCCAAATAATCTGTCCTGACCTTAAGAAGCACAATGGAGCCCACTATTCTGATTGGGGCCTCCAGGATCTCTTCTAATATAAATAGTAATGACTATAATTATTAATCATTACTGTGATTATATGATTATAATTAATAATCATAATGGTGAATCATTATAATTACTCTACTAAATGACAAGCCCTGCTTCCTCCAGCAAGCTTTGGAAGCACTAAGAATGAGCTGTTGTGTATATTTAAGGAATCTCAAACACTTCTGGTGTTACAAGTCCAAGCGTCTCTGTTTGTTTTAAGGACTTCCACATTGCATTTAATTTGGAAATCTGCAGCTGCCTTGAATTGTGACCAGTGGATTGGTGCTACCACATACAAGCCCTGTGCTTTAAATGAAGCAGAATTATGAGCAAACAGGGATTGGAAAGAGGAAGGAATGTGCATATGGGTACTACTTGAAGGATGGAGAGCCAGATCTGCCTAATGTTTCATTTTTCCATCTTAGATTTATAACTGAAAGTAATTCAATTAATTGAAGAGCATTTTCAGAAAGACAAAATAAAGCAGCAAATGTAAAGGTTGCAGGCACTTGAAAGACAGATGGTTTGACATGCCCTGCCACCTGGGTCTTGGGATTCATGGACATGACTACTTTGGTGCTCTAAGCTCAGGACAAGGGAGAGGGAATTTATAAAAAATATTAACATGATTTTAAAAATGCACTAAAAGTGAAGGGATTTTTCTCTCTTTTGCAAGCCATAAGCCCAGGTAGATGTAAACCTCTGTGTTTCATATAAAATATCTGAAATCTGGTCAGGAGCACGTGGCTGCTCCGTGCCCTGTGGAAGAGGGTGTGGAACAAGTGCCCTTGGGAAACCTGATGGAGTCACTGTGTATATTGGATAATTACCTCTGGTTACTGGGCTGCTGTGAGTCACTCCTTCCCAAGCACAAAGAAACTGCTCTTGCAGAGTGTAAAATCCACCCAGGAGTGGGTCATTGTTCAGGTTCAGCATCTCATTCTGGCACGTTCAGGAGGGGTAGGGGATGAGCATTGTGACAAAGTAGAGGAATTCTGTCGTGTTTTTAAGATAAAATGTTTGCTAAAGTTTAGCTAATGTGATTCACTGCTGGTGACCATAAAATCTCATTACCCTTTGTTATGGTTGGGCACGTGTGTTTGAGGCTGTGTATTTCTGAGCTATTGTAGCAATTACTCTAATGAGAAGGGTGCAGTTAGCACAAGAGCTGCTGCTCCACGTCCATGTGACAGAGTGCAATGACTATATGTGAAAACTTCTGCATTGCCTCTCTGTATTTTTGATACATTTTGGAAGGAAAGGAGTAGGAAAAGTAATTATCTCTGTTTGTGTGGCAGGATTGTCCCAAAGTTAACTCTCCAAAGTTAACTCTAAGAGAAGGTGAGCACATCCATGCATCAGCTCCTCTGTGAGCAAAGAAAGAAAACAAAGCTGATAGGTAAGAACATTAAAGAGGTTGTTTGGGCTACTCCTAACCAGTGAAGTCTATTTTAGGTGTGCCCTATTTTGAGACCAATAGGTGGTTCTGGAATTTCTGCAATCTCCTTGCAGTGATAACCAGTCTGGAGGCAGGGAACACTCAAGGGCCAGAGGCAAATGCATCCTCAGCCACTTTGTGTGGTGGTACCAGCCATTACCCCACGTGAAACAGGACCATCCCTGCTGCTGCTTGTGCTTTTTTCAGAGAAGATAAACATGCATGGGCTTTAAGAAAGCAACTGAAAAGATAAGTAACTAGTATGGCTTAGTTATAACAACTGCTCTCAGGTCTGAACTTGAAGCAGAATTTAGCCATTACTTCCATATTCCTATTTGCAATGGCTGATAGGCACTAGATACTGTATGAAAGGAATAAAGAGATGAAGGCATAAATCCTGAAGGATTTTTTAGTGCCTAATTCCTCCAGTCAGGCTTGTGAGTTTCTGTTGAGAAAGTAGCATTCCTTCAGGGAAGAGTCCTGAGGAATCCCGAGTGAGCAGGGCTGACACCCCTGTGACACACCCTTGAGGCAGGATGGGTTTGCAAACCCCACACTCTGAGCTGGTGGGAGCACACAGGAGATGAGGCCTGGGGCAGCCAGAGCTGCTTCAAACAAACATGTGGATGTATAAATGATTTAATTACCAGGCTGTTTAGGAGAATTTCTAATCTCTCTTCAACCACTCGTACTGACATCTCTGATGTGTGATACCATTTAGATTGAAAAGAGAATCCATTTAAAGCCTAAATACTCCAATTACTTTTTTTAGATGCCTGGGAGCAGCTGGAAGTTCAAGCACATGATGCTCTTAAAGAACTACTAAATTAGAGGCCATGGGGCACAGGGGGAGAGAAAGAATGTTCAAGCACATTATATTTTGAAGTGTGTGGTTTTCAAACTGACACGAATGAGTTTTTAACTAGAAGTGTAACCTAATATGGGACAAGGTTTCCAAACTGAGGTGTGTATCGTGCCAGATACATTCAAGAAAGGAAAAAAAAAAAAAAAAAGGAACCAAAAAAATGGGGCAGTCCAGCTCTGACCCTCGCTGTGAGACAACTCCTGTGAACATCTGGCAGCTCCTTGCAGGAACCAGGAAGTCCCAAATCTCGGCCTCCCTTCAAAACTCAGGCTTGCCAAGCGCTGTGTGGGCTGCTAGTCAGCACGAGGTGGCTGTGCCTGCAATTGCAGCATGAACACACAGTGCAGGGAAGAAGAATTTCAAACTGATTCCTACACATCACTGGAAGCTGCCACTTGGGTTTTGAGATTCACAAATTTGCTCTCTTGTCATAAACAAACATTTCTTTTCATGATAGCGTCGCGAGGACCGAGCTTGAGAGCCTCCCTGTATTTTTTTCCCTTTACTCTTGGCATATCAGCTCAGTTGAAAGACACACTCTCTTGCCTCCTTAGACTCCTTGCCAAGCCACAACCACAAGCCATCCTTGCAGCCCCAGAGCGCTTTTGGCAGTTGTGACACAGAACGTATGGCTCGTGTGGTAAAGAGTGCTGGCAGGCTCCCTGCGGCCCCATCCAGCCATCGCTTATGTGCAGGATCTGATGCCAGATAGCAGCTGCTGTGTTGAGGCTGCTCAGTATCACACTAATCAGTCCTGTCTCATCCTTTCTTTCCCCTTTCCTGTCTCCACCTGCTGTTTTCTTTTCCTTTTTTTTTTTTTGCTTCCCTTTTTCGCGTCCTAGATTAAGAGTGGAAGTGCTCTGGGGCAGGGACCATCGTTTTGTTCTGTGTTTCTGTCTCTTGCCTGGCACAACAGCAATGCCAAATAATACAGCTGGCACCTGGTGAGTGACCTGAAAACTGACTGCTGTGGGTAAAAACCACAGCTCCAGGGGAGCTTTTAATGAACTTTTTGAAGGTAACATAGCACTGCTCTACCTATCTGAAAGTATTTGCCCAGCAGAGGCCTGACCAGTCATTTATCCTGTCCTCACTGCCTGTGTGTGTTCTGTGTGTTTGTTTGGTAGTTGCTGTTGCTCCAGGTCTGAATTGCAGGATGTGTTCATGGCTCAGGAAAGTTGCCCAACAGAAAGCCTGGAGGGAGCATTTTGCTGGGAAATAATGGCATTCTGCATCTTCTCCAAAAGGTTCTGACAGCAAGAACAGCGCCTGGAACTGAAGGGAGCTCATCCTTGGACACCACTAGAGAGGAAGGATAGCTTGGGGTGGATGTGTCCCTGCAAGAACTTTATCTTTTCACTCACTTTAGTGAGCTTCCCTGGACACTGGCAGGTTTTGATTACAGTGAAGGAGGAGTGTGCAGCTCCTCACACCTTCTCTGAGACTCTCCAGCCTAAGGGTAACAAATGAGGAATCAGGGTCTGGTGGAAAAGCTGGAAAAATCAAGATACCAATCTAAATACATCTGTGTATCATCTGATGTGATTGATTTCCTCTGAGGTGTCAGTTTCCTTTCTTCATTTTGTCTGCAGATACAGGTTACAAAGCATCGTGGTCAGAAAAGGAGTTTAGTGGTAAGCTCCCTTCTCTGAGCTCACATGGCCATTTTTTGATTACTTGGTGATTATTTAATTGTTCTAAGCACGAAAGAAGATTTTTCTATAGGAAGTATTAACAAAGCATTTTCCACAGTGATGCAGAAGCACAGAGAGTAAGTGTTGCAATGTAATTCCTAAACTGCACACAGGAAACACCTTCACTGTGGCTGCACATCCTGCTTCTACAGCTCCTCCTGTGATCTGCTTTTTGACCTTCTTGGTGGTTCTGCCTCTGTGCTGGATAATGTGCAGTGCTGTGTGACAGTGCACATGGTTCAGGCTGTAGGGAAAAAATCATATGAGAAATACTGTGTGAGAGCTAAATGCAATCATTACATCCACATGTAATGTGGTTTAATCTTGCACTCTGAGTGCCAAGAGACATTTTACCACTGGCTTTATCCACAGTAGAAAACAGTTCATAATCAGTACACTGGAGTTAGGAGTGTCCTTTCGTCATCAGCTTCACCAATTCTTACCTATTAATTACTGTAGTGTTGATTCTTTCTTTTTTGGCTTTTTCTTGCTTTACTCTTTTACTAAGACTACTGTGCCAAGGATCTTCATCTGTGCCCTGAAGAAGAGCGTGGTACAATTGATCCTTAGTCCATGACAGGGTACACGAAATATTTTTGCAAAGCAAATGTGTTATCCACAACAAAACCCTTCTCCAGGGAGGCTTTTAGATGCCAAAGCACCAGAGTTCCACTGAGCTGTGCATGACTGCAGTGCCCAGTGCAGGGATGAGATCCATGAGAGCTGTTCTTAAGGTGTCCTGTTCTTCAGATATCCTGAATCCTGGAGTGGATTCACAGCTCCACTAATTCCCTCCCTGTGCATTTTAGTGTTCACAGCAAGCAAGAACCAGCTCTGGGCAAGACAAACACTGTGTTTTCAAAGAGTTTCCTGCCTCTCAGGGACTCTTTAGGTCTGCATGACTGCAGTGCCCAGTTCGGGGATGATCCATGCGAGCCGTTCTTCAGGTGTCCTGGATGTTCACAGGCAGCTCCAGCACAGAGTGGATTCACAGCTCCAGGGAGGCTTTTAGATGCCAAAGCATCAGAGTTCCACTGAACTGTGCATGACTGCAGTGCCCAGTGCAGAGATGAGATCCATGAGAGCCGTTCTTCAGGTGTCCTGGGTGTTCACACGCACTGGAGCGGATGCGCTGCTCCAGCAATTCCCTCCCTGTGCATTTCAGTGTTCACAGCAAGCAAGACCCAGCTCTGGGCAAGACAAGCACTGCTTTTTCAGAGAGTTTCCTGCCTCTCAGGGGCTCTTTAGGTCTGCACGACTGCAGTGCTCCGTGCAGAGATGGTCCATGAGAGTTGTTCTTCAGGTGTCCTGGGTGTTCACACGCACTGCAGCGGGTGTTCACACTCCCTCCCTGTGCATTTTCGTGTTCACAGCAAGCAAGACCCAGCTCAGGACAAGGCAAACACTGCGTTTTCAATGAGTTTCCTGCCTCTCAGGGTCTCTGCTCGGAGCGAGGTCAGCCACAAGTGGGCACTGTCCGGCTGCGGCTCCTGCGGAGCGGGCTGGGCACAGACACCGGGGGAAGGGATTTATTTGCTCCCGGAGCTGGGCAAGACTCTCCACACCAACTAAATCACCGCTCTGGAGGCGATCGAGGGTGGCCAGTTCCGCTCACGCTTTGCAAGGCATGTTTTTGTGTGAAAACATGTCCCGCCCATGGTAGGGGCGATAATGCGATTGTATTTGAAGATAAATGATGCTCATTTCTTTGTCGCTTTGAAATGCAGTTGTTTCTGGATTTGCTTCTCTCCAGCACACACCCTGCATTGGACGGCTCTGCCTCTATCCTGACCTCCTTCCAAGTGCTCATTCCTCTGCAATTCCAGCTGTGCCACCTGAAGCTGAGGCTTCTCTTGGGGTCTGTCCACACAGGCTGCACCGTTCACCACAGTTGGAAAGCCTCCCGTTTACCAAAGCTGTAATATTTTAGCTAATGCCAGCATTTCTAGCAATTAAAGCTGCCACATAGTTTAGTCAAAGCCATGATTGTGCTGTTTGCTGCTGTCTCCCATTAGGAATTTAGTTGCCTAAAACTTTCCGTGCTGTCCAGCAGAGTGGAATGGGCTGTTGACGGCTATGCCCTATTTTATTTTATTTTTTTCAACTGCACTGGGATAGAAATGGGTTTGGTAGAATATTTTTCACACTGAATTGCAAATGATCCCATGCAGCTATTCTTTTCTTCTCGGCAAATATTTTCCATCTCTGGTCTCCAAACAGTTAAATGAAAGGCAGCCAGTAAAATGGAGATCTCTTTAATCCTGGGATAGGCAATTGCAAACACAATAGAGGACACCAACCTCTTTTTATTTCCCATTTAGGATCGGGAGGTGAAAAGTCAATATTCCTCTGCGAGACGCATCCAGCTAAACAGATGCTGAACCGCATGTGCTCATTTTAGCCCACTCCTCGAGTTTATGGAGAGCAGAAATATTTACACACCGAAATAAATCCCTCACCCACCCTCTCCAAACCACAAACTTGACTTCCAAGCCCGGCGGGCGCGGTGCGCGGTGCCTGCCCCGCTGTTTTAAAGCGTGTTCACCGCAAGGCCGGAGCCCTGACCGCTGCAGGAGAGCCCAGGGTCGGTTCTGGGGCTCTGCAGAGGCGGGCAGGGCCCGGGCACGGGAGATGGTGAGGCCGGAGGGAGCTCAAATCGGTATTTTTGCAAAATGGCCTCTTGTGATGGCGGGGCGAAGCCTCCTGTTGGAGGTGTTTGCAAACCCCGCGGTGTTTCTGTGCGCAGGACGGAGCTGGGGAGCCGAGGGACAGGCGCTGCGGGGGATAAGGGGTTAATCACATCTGTCCCCCCACAGATGTGCGGCCAGACCCGCCTCGCTCCCGCACCCCCGGCCCCGCAAAGGCTGCGGCACCCGCGGTCCCCCGGCCACCAGGTCCCTGTGACATGCGGGGAAACGCGCTCAGCCTCGGGGACCTGGCGGGGACAGCTCCTAAACCACGGCGGGGATCGCGAGTACGTTTGATCCCAAATTTTTTATCCATTATCACTATTTCTTGCCCTTTAGTTCCTTCGCTGTATGGCTTTGCAGAGCGTGTCCTGCTCCCCGCCGTGTCCCCAGCCCAGGTTTGTGACAGAGATTCCCCCCGAGGTCCGTGTGAAGCCCCGATGTCCCCGCTGAGGGTGCGGGGGACAATGGGGTACACTTGAATCTCCGTCTGCTGATGGAACATAGCCGGGCGCTGGTACAATGGGCTGTTTTCCATCAGGCGTGTAGAGCTGATGGCTTGAAAATTCAATTGAATACCTTCACGGACCTGAGTATAAATATTATTTTTTAAAAGAACAATACGTAATTAAAAACTAATATTTAACAACTTAAACGCCTATCCTCTAGGAAATAACAGCCTTTCTTCGCAAAACCTCCGAGATTGACTTCGCTTCCTCCTGTAAAATGAGGCCAGATTTAATTCTCCAAAGATCAGTGAGATCAAGTATTTCAGCGCTCAATTTACAGCTCGGGGGTATATGGGGACCCTTTCCCAGCTATCTGGGCAGTCTAGGAAATAACTCGGGGAAGGAGGAGGGGGAGAGGAAGGAGAATCAATTCCCGAACACCGCAGTAACACCTGTAGTATTTCCTTGACTCAACGTCACGGCGGCGACGGCCGGGAGCGGGTTTCTCTGCCCACGGTCAATTTGCGAGCAGGAAAACAGCGCAACTCTTGCGAACAAACAATCAAATAAACAAACAAACAAACACATCGTGTTTGCTCGTTTGGAAGGAAGCGCCCTAAGTTGGGAAGGTCGCTTCACGGAGCAGCTCGGTCCCGTGGTGACACACGGGGGAAACAGGCGAGGAACCGTCTGCCACCTCCACAAACATCCTCGCCTGTGGATGTTCGTTGGGCTGGAAGGAGCGAAACACAAATAAAACTGCTAATTTCACTGAAATCTTTTAAAAATGTATTAAATATATCACACTGACTCCGAGGGTCCCGTACTGCTTCCCTGCAGCGCCTCGGCTCCTCTGCAATGCCAATCCGCGGCCCGGCTGCGACTTTCCCCAAACCTCCGCAAGCTTTCCTCTTCCTTCCCCGCTCCCTTCCTCCGAAATACAGGAAAGGGGAGAGCAAGGCACCCCTGCTAACCTCCTGGTGAGGTGGGAAGCGGAGACCGGGCGGCTTTTCTCCTGCCGCCGTCCCCCTTCGCCACCACCCTGCCCTTGCTCTGTGGCTGCGCTGCCCGCCCTGCCCGTGCGGGAAGCTGCGGGAAGCTGCGGGAAGCTGAGGGAAGCTGCGGGAAGCCGAGGGAAGCTGCGGGAAGCCGAGGGAAGCTGCGGGAAGCCGAGGGAAGCTGCGGGAAGCTGCGGACAGCGCTCTCCTTGGCTTGGCTGCGCTGCGCTGGGGCTTCTGCGGGGAAGCTGCAGAGCAGATTTTCAGCAGCCAGGCTCTGCACCGGCGCTGCCTGCGGAGCAGACCCCTCGCAGCCGCACGCACTTCTCCCCGCAGGGAGGTCCAGGCTCCTGCTCTGCTCCATCCGCTGCCTCCCCGGGACCCCCGCGGCTCTCGGACCGAGGAGCGCGCCCGCCCCTCGCCGGTGCGCGGTCAGACACCGGTTGCTTTTTCCGACCTGCGGTCAGAAAACCACTTTCTTTACCATCACTTTTTTTTTTTCCCCCCCAGCTTCCTTTTCATTTTCGTTTTATTTATTCCCCCTGTAACAGTTTGTGGAAAGTGAAAACTGATTGGAGGTAGGTGATTTGCGGGGAGAGCCGCCGTGTGCGCGCTCTCTTTGCCCATATGGAGGAGATTATCGCCGGAGTTCAGACTTGCGTTGGATCGCGGCATCAAACAGCGCAGACCTGGCAGGAGTGGGGAGAGGGGGTCACTTTCGATTCCCGGCTGCTATCCTGCAGCCTTCACGGCCGGAGAGACGAGAGAGGAGCGGGTTCCTCGCAGCTCCCCGCTCCGTGCCCGGCCAGCCCCGGCTCGGGGCCAAGCCCTGCCCGGGCAGCGCTGCCGGCGCTCGCTGCTCGCTGTCCTCTCCTGACAGCGGCTATTCCAGCACCGATGGCAGTGTCTGGGCGAGATCTGGCGGCTGTGGAGGAGCGGGGCACACCGAGCAGCACGGCCGGGCCTGACCTTTGCCGGTGTTGGTGCGGCGAGAAGAGCCGGACAAGCGATGAGAGAGACCTGCATCACCCCAGGGGAATGGCCAGCGAAGGGACGCGGGGAAAGGCAGAACCTCTGCCCAGGTATTCCCTCATCTGTGCACTGCACCGAGGTGAAGTTTTCTAAAACTCCGAAAAAAGACTTTTCCCTATTTTGTTTCCGTTTCAGAGAGGAAAGAAAGACAAAAAATTTATTAGTCCTTAAAAGCAGTCTTAGTTCGGAACAAATCTATGGAAAAAGTTGTTGGATGGAAGCAAGATAACGGAGCGGCAACCCCATGGAATAATACACAGAGTTTAGCAAAAGCCCCCGTGTCTATGTTTGACATACATTATGCATGTAAAAAAAAAAAAAAAAAAAAAAAAAAAAAAAAAAAAAAAAAAAGAGAGAGAGAGAAAGAAAGCAACCCCGGGCTTCGGAGGCCTGGAACATCCATAATTTTCCTTTAGGAGTTCTGTTTTATTACACTCTGTATGACTTCCACAGCTCGCACATCCCTGTGAGCTTGAATATTTGGGAACGCATTAGCGAATGAAGGAATTCGGTGAGGTTATGCGTTTCAAAGCTGGATACTTATATTCTTTTTCCAGGATGCCGCTACAAGCGATTATGTACTTGAGATCCTCGGAAAAAAATGCAGGTTTTAAAATGAAATACGTATTAATCAGTGCCCTTAATGACGCTTCAATGTGCTAACGTTTAGTCGCTAAATTTCAGAAGCTTGGAGAGTTATTTGGAAGTTGGTAGTTCTCTTTCACTGCGAACTCCTTGTGCCTCATGCAGGTCACCAGGAGAAAGATAATTCGGGTGCGTGGAGGGGCTTGTGGGGGGATGCAGAGAGAACCACTCTGAAAAACCCTCTACTCTTTGCAAACTCAATTTCCCCCAAGGGATGGACAAGAGTGAACTCACGCACAAACACAGAATAAAAAAAACCAAAAAAATTAAACACCAAAAAACCCCGACCATGGGGCAAAGAGAGGAGAGAGAAATGACCCCCAGTAGAACCAACTTCGTTCCAGGCTCTCTCCAAGCCAGGTCGGGAGGCACTGGAAAATAGAGATGACCTTCTCTCCGTTGCCCAGAAAAACTCTTCGTGAAATGCAAAACAAATTTAGTCGCGTCCGCGGGATCGGGCTCTCTAGGAGAAGTTAAAATGGAATAATTCACAAAATTGAATGTCTAAACGAGAAACTAAAATTATCTTAGTAGTACCCAAAAGTGCCGAACAGAACTCGTGGTAAATTACATAGTGGCTTTCTGTTTCCCCTTAGAAACAAAACTTTTGCTTTTGAAGACATTATTTAGTTTGCTTCTCCTCGCTTCTTCCCCATCCCCGTACGGACAGCGGTGAGCTGGGTCCAGAGGAAAGTTTAGGAAAGTTTGTAACTACAGCCCCCTGCTCGGGCGGGATCTGTCCCGCCGGGAATTGTCACTCCCTGTCCCCGGCCGATGCTGTGCGGGACCCCCGGGCAGGACGGAGCCCCGCGGCTGCCCAAGAGGAGCACGGCACTGATGGGGAGCGCTGAGATGGGGATGGGGAGCGAGCAGAGCCGGGAATGCGGGGCAGCTCCGCGCCGCACCGCGCAGGGCAGCGCGGGCTGCGCACCCGCGGAGCGCCCCCGTGTCCCCCCGGCCCGCCCAGGTGCAGAGCGGGGTTTGCGCCTTGGACGCCGAGTTTCTGTTTTGGTAAGCGCTGTACTCCACTAAAACAAACATTTGGAAAAGCATCTCCCGCGCGTTCTTCCCACGCAGCCTCCGCAGCAGTGGGGGCTCGGACACCTCTGCGTTCCCACAGGAGACGACAGGTTTCCCACGGGGTGTCCTGAGTGTGGACACCTGCAGTCCCTGGCTGGCCTGCAACTCTGCCTCTGCTTTTAGTTCTTTCTTTCTTTCCTTTTCTTCCTGCCCACCCCCCCCCCCCCGTTTTGTTTTTTTTTTTTTTTTTTGGGGTTTTTTTTGGGTTTTTATTTTTAATTCTTGTGAGTCTGACCAACTTTCATCACGGTAGAGCCTCCGTGGCTGACACAATCAGGGCTTGCCCAGGTAGTCGGTGCCGAGCGAAGCCCGTGTATCTGCCATGAATTCAGCACTCAACACCTGAGTTGTTGAGTACAGCGAACTGGCTGTAACTCACGGGCGTGCTGTTCCGCGCCGCCGACAAGCCCGCGGGTCCGAGCCCACGGGTGTCCCCGCAGGAGCTGTCCCCTCGGGACACAGCCCGCAAGTCAATCGGACAGGCGGGCAGGACAGACAGACGCCTTTCCAAAGCCCTCTCGCTTGTACCGCATCACGCACGAGAAGTCGCAGTACACGGCGCGGCTCAAGCCAAGATTTTGGTCAAAGTGCGAGAATAAGTTCGTGGCCAGATGCAGTGTTTGCATCCAGCTGTTCCCGTGGCTGCCCCGGAGGGACGAATTTAAGACGGGCCGGTCCCTCGGTACGTAGCTCAAATCAAGCGCTCTGCCAGCTCACCGGGGAGAGTTTGGAGTGCGTGTGAGTGGACGTGTGTGAACACACACGCGTGGTGCTTTCTCCGCGCGCCACACAAAATAAAACCAAAATAATAAAAAAAGGGAAAAAATAGGGAAAAAAAAGAAAAAAAGGAAAAAACCCTTTAGGCCTTGATGACTTTTATTAATAGACACATTAAGAGGCCTGGTGACTTTCTGGCGAGCTCGGGAGCGGCGGGATCCGCGGCCGGCGGGGCCGCGGGCGGGCGGAGCTGCGGGCGGCCGGCAGGGGGCGCTGCCGCCCCGCGGATGCGCGCCCGCGGCCCCGCGCCCCGCGCAGCGGGCGGGACCGGGACCGGGACCGAGACCGAGACCGAGAGCGGCACCGACACGGACACCGGCACCGGGACGGGAGCGGCAGGAGCGGGGCCGGGCACGCTCCCGGACACCGAGCGGCCCGGCCCGGCCCGGCCCGGCCCGGCTCGGCTCGGCTCGGCTCGGCTCGGCTCGGCTTGTCCCGGCCCGGCCCGCGCTCTCGGTACCGCGCCGCCCACCGCGCCCGCTGCGGGTATTTCCTCCCGCTTCCTCCGCACATGATGTTTGAAAGGTCTGGCAGGGATGGGTCTGGCGGGTTAGGGCTTCGCGTGTTACCGAAGTCCCGTGTTAATGACAGGGTATCGGAACGGCGAGTCCGGCACCCCCGGGACGAAAAGAACCCGCGGAGCCGCGCTGGGGCCGGGCTGTGCAGCGCCAAGTGGCTCTGGTTCGGGAGTGAGAGGGGACGAGGCCCTGAATAGCGTCGAACAGAGAAAAACTAAAGCAGCCCTGCCCGATCGCTGTTCCTGGGTCGGTGAGAGGAATCCGGGCAGCGAGGCCTGTTCCTGCTCCCGGTCCCGGTTCTCTGCTGCTGAGACGGGATCCCAGCGGCTCCAGGGCTGGCCCGGGACCGAAATAAAGGAGTGAGGTTTTCAGGGCTGCTCTCCTGGATGGGGAGGTCCATGGGAAGCATCCCGCGGGTCCGTCCCACCCGGGAGCCCAGGAGGAGCGGGGAGCAAGGCCCTGTCCACGCGTGGTTCCCGCTGCTCGGGGCCGGCTGCCCACGGAATCCACCTGCTCGGCGGGGCCGTGGAGCCCGGCCCGGGCTCTCCTGCAGCCCCGGAGCCCGGCCCAGGTCCCGGGAACCCGGCAGGGCTCGGCCCGGCCCGGCCCGTCGATCCTGCGCTTTGCGAAGGATTCGCAGGAGGTTTAGACGCACTAAGTAGGGTTTAAGGCGTTCAGAAAAGAATTGAATTAGGCATTTCACCCTCTCCTTTAACTCCATCAGCCCCACGCCACACACGACCAGCCTAGGTCACCTCTCCTCCCTGCATGAATCGCTGGGACAGGAGGGAAAAAAGGGAGACAGATTCCACCTGGAAAAGAAAGTTACGGGGAGGCTGAAACTTCCTTCACCGCCACCCCCATACCCGCGGAAGCTCAGCCTGATTTAGCCCATGAATAACCATCTTACCCCGAGGTCCCGCATCGGAGACCTTCCTCTCAATTTCTTCTTGGCTCGTCTTTTAAAAGATGAGTGTTAGTTTGGAAATCCGGAGGCCAGCCATGCAATCTGGCTGCGAACGGAGCGCACCCTCCCTCCGAGGGAGGCTGAGGCTGCTGCCTCTCCCTGCGCTCCGAGCACATCGGGCATCGCTGGGACCGAGCCCCTGCCAGATCCTCTCCGTGCAGACGCCAAGAGGACAGCGAGAACAACCTGTCAAGGCCTTGGGTAGGAAAAGTTCACGAGAGCGACTCGGGGAGGTGCTCCCGGGGCAGGCCGGGCTGGGGCTCAGCGGCCCAGCGGAACGGCCACGGCGACGAGCGCGAGAAAAGTTTAGGGAGAAGAGGAAAATTCCGGGAAATCCCATCCCGAGTCCTTTTAGTTTTTGTTCTCACTGCTCCGGGCCTGCTTTATCTCTGACAAAACCCAGGGAAAGCTTGTGTTCTGCAGGCTCTGCTCGCGGTCGCTGTGCCTGGATGTGTCCCCGCGCACACACACGACACGCACACAGATATGTGTTCCTATGTACAGAGCACAGGCAGCGAGCAGGGCTCGGACCTCCAGCGTGCTGAGGCCGAGATCACTCGCTTTTCCCGAAAAACAATCGGACTTGGATGCGGAGAGCTCCCCGCTGCAAGCGCAGCCTCCTGCGTTCAGCTCCAAAACAACGGGACCCCTCTTCGGAGAGGGATTTTAGGCTAGAGGATATTTCCCCGGCGGTAAAGAAGGTCGGGGGAAATTTATCGATCGTTGTGGAGGTTCTGCGTGTGTGAGGTTTCTTTTCAAACGGATATAATTCCTCCCTCCCCAAGTGCTAAATTACTCGATGCAGTTTTCAAAGGAGCCCCGTGATTATGTCAGGATGTCTGGAAAGGCAAAAAAAAAAAAAGGCAAAAAAATTTGGAGTTGAAGTTTTTCCAATTCAGACTCATTCTTCAGTCCCGGAGAAGTGTAAATACGCAGATGCAGAAGTGTTCTTCCTAGGAGAAGGAGAAGTTTCTCTCTCTCTTTTTTTTTTTTTTTTTCTTTTTTAATTTTCTTTTTTTTCCTTCATATTCAGTGTTCTGGAACCTTGACCCCAGTCGAAATCAGCACATCAAACACCCGTCCTATTTAGGGCACTTTCTCATCCTCGCTCGTGTCTATAACCCCAGATCTTTTCGATAAGTCACCACCACCACTTGAGGGGAAAAAAGTTGCAGGGAGAAGGGGTGAGGGAACTGAAAAAGTTAAGATACTAGCGATTCACGAGTGGGGCTGGAGGGAAATCCTTCTCTCTCACTTCAGCGGGGCCGCACTCCGGTGTCTTCGGGCAGGAAAGGTTTTCCCAAACGTGCGAGACCTGGGAGAGCGGCACCTCGCAGAAAATCTGCCCAAATCCTGGAGTTCCGCCGTGAAAAGCTCGCTTTGCCGTGAGCTCGCACGCACGTGTGGCTCTGGGTGTCTGTACGTGCAGCCGCCCCACGCCTGCAGATCAGATTCACATTTCCTACAGAAAGTGAACTTCTCCCTCCACAAAGTGCGCACAGCGCGGGGTACACAAAGGGAAACACGGCCTCGAACAAAGGCGCAGGAACAGCCGCATCTCTGCGTGCCCAACACTGTTTTGTCACTTATATTATCCCCTCGTTTTGGTATTGTGTTAAAAATATCGGCGAGCTGGGAACAGATGCTTTTAGCAGAGAGCGGGGAAGGAGAATAGAATTCACCTCGCCCTTTACTGGAAACAACCATTTAGACGGCGATTTGTTTTTTAGCATAATTTAATGCAGTGATGTAACGGATTTTCAGTGTGTAAAGTGGAAAGAAAATAGAAAACAACGTCCGGGAGAGAAGGAAAGAAACGCTAGACTGGTTTTAAGACTCCCCCCCATCCCTTGGTTCAACAGAAACATTAATTTACATTAGCAATTCTGCATCTTGAAGATAAATTACACAGCGGCGTAATAGATTTAAAGTACGCCAGATTTTTTTATCATTAATTGTAAATGTGCAAAATACCTGCTGGTACTTCACTTTAGAAGAATGTAATTGGCAAAAATGGGAGGCTGATGAATAGATAATAGATCCTTAACTACCAATAAACAGTAAGCACCAGCCAAGAGTATTAGGATGTGATCATAATTATTCTGCAGCTCCAGCCAATGGGAGGAGGAGAACTCAGCCCTAAAATCATCTCCGGACCCAAAGGTAAACGCGAAAATCCGGACAAGGCTGGAACCGGAGAGCCGATCCCCCGTCCCGCCTGGAGCGCCCGGCGCTGTGCGCGATGCGGCCGCCCCGCGCTTTGTGCTGCGCGCCGCGCGGTGCGCCCAGCGCCGAGCCGCCACGGGCAAATAAATAAGTTCGGAGCAGGAGGACGAGCCGTTCTCTCACCGGGACGGAACCTTCCCCAAGCGGGGCATCCCTCCCTGACGCCCCGGGGCCGACCAAGGTAACCTGGCCGGGCGGAGAGTCCCCGAGAGGTGGCAGGGACGGGGGTGTCGCGCTGGCGGAGCTGCCCAACTCCCGCCCGAGGAGATGCAGGGCCCCCCATCTCCTGTCCCGCTGAGCCCCCGTCCCCCCCGATCCCCGTCCGCCTACCTTGCTCTCCGGGCGGCGGCAGGGGAGGGCGGGCGGGCAGCGCGGCCGCGGAGGGGCGCGGAGCCGAGCGGGGCCGGGCGGGGGCGGAGGCGGAGGCGCGCTCCCCCCGCGCTGGCGGGCGCGCTCCCGCCGCACTCCGATCCGCGGCTCCATCCCTCCCGATGGCGCTGCCCGGCGCTCGCCTCCCCTCTGACGCACTTTAAAGAGTCTCCCCCTTCAACCTCAAGGCGAGTAATAGCGACCAATCATCAAGCCATTTACCAGGCTTCAGAGGAAGCTGTTTATGTGATCCCAGCACTAATTAGGCTCATGAACTAACAAATCGTTTGCACAACTTGTGAAGGGGCCGATCACATCCATGGATTGTCTTTGGACTTAGGGGGGGAGGGGGGGGGCGCGACCGCCTTTTCCTTGCAGGAGGGAAACTTCTCCCAGCAACTTTTTTTTTGTGTGTGTGAGTGTGTGCGTGGTGCGTGTGTGCGTGTGTGTCTCCCTTTTGGGTACCGCTGGCTGCCGCTGCCTCCTTTTCCTCCAGCCCCTGTCTATTTATGTGTGTATCTATCCCTCCTCAAGTCACTCCCTGCTGCAAACTTCCCCGGATCGTCTCCCGCGCACCAGAGAGAGACGGGCAGAGATTGGGTCGGGGACTCTCGTCGCGGCAGCAGCATGTTTCAGCCCACACCCAAGCGGTGTTTCACCATCGAGTCGCTGGTGGCCAAAGACAGCCCCTTGCCCGCGTCTCGCTCCGAGGATCCTATCCGGCCGGCGGCGCTCAGCTATGCCAATTCCAGCCCGATGAACCCTTTTCTCAACGGCTTCCACTCCACTGGCAGGGGGGTCTACTCCAACCCGGACTTGGTCTTTGCAGAAGCCGTCTCGCACCCGCCGAACCCGGCCGTGCCGGTCCATCCCGTGCCCCCTCCTCACGCCCTGGCCGCCCACCCGCTGCCTGCCTCGCACTCCACGCACCCGCTCTTCGCCTCGCAGCAAAGGGACCCCTCCACCTTCTACCCGTGGCTAATACACCGCTACCGGTATCTGGGCCACAGGTTCCAAGGTACGTGCAACTTTTCCTCTCCTCCCGACCCAGCCCCGCATCCCCCGGCCGGTCCCCGCGGATGTTGGGGGACGGCGGCCCCTGCCCGCAGCGGAAGGCTCGGCTCGGCTCGGCTCGGCCGGGCCCGGGCGCTTCTGTCCCTGTCTCCCCCTCCGCCAAACTTGGGAGAGCTGTCAGAGCCGAGGAGCTCGGGCTTGGTTTTGTTTTGCTGCTTTTCCCGGTTTGTTTTGGTTTCCCGGGAAGAGGGGGGACGAGCGGGAAGGCAAGGCCGGCTGAGACTCCGTCAGCTTTCTGCTCCCATTAAAAGCAGACGAAAAGGTTGATATTTTTTGTTCCGGTGTGTTGGGAGCTAGAGAGGAGCCCCCGAAGGAAGCGGGGAATGGTGGGGCTGAGTTCCCCCGGGCTGCGGGGCCGAGCCGCTGGGAGCCCCAAGTGCGGCCGCTGCCCTCGTTAGAGGGGAAGGAACGGAGCGAACCCCAGAGAAAGGAGGAGGGAAATGAGTCTGGGGAATGAATCCCAGCCCCGGAGCAGCGGGGAGATGGGGCTGCGCAGGAGAGCCGGGGAAGGGGCACGGAGGGCGATCCCGACCCTGCGGTCAGCCAGGGGCTCCAAATGCCGAGCGATTAATGACCAGCTGAAGGGAAATAACCGAATCCAATGGCGGACAATCAATAAAATCCCCCTTGCTTAACCCTTTGTAACCGGCAGCGCCTTCTCCGAGGGGTGAGCCGATTTCTCCCGCAATGGGTCCGGCTTCTGCCACTCTCATTATAGGCAAACGAACAAACAAAACAAAATCAGTCTCCACTCGCAAGGATCCATCTCCCCCCCCCCCCCTTTTTTTTTTCACTGTATTTTTATTTTTTAATTCGGAACGAAAACAAACCACCTGCATGTTGCATTTTCCCCGGCCTTCCACAGCCGGGCCGCTGCAGCCGGCTTGAAAAAGGAGCCACTCTCTCCAAAGCCAGGCGCTCCGAGACACAAAATGGATTATTACCCTTTCAGAATAAAATTACAGGTTTCGCTCACCAAATTATTTGTCGCAGGCACCAGGCGATTGGTAACGAGGGGTAGATGAAAGGCGGAAATGTCCTGGTGTTGAGCCACAGCCTGATTTCAAACACACCCTCCTCCTCCAACGATTTTGAAAGCACTTACAGAGAGAGCCCCTCGGTGCCGCTTCCACCTTGGAAGGACCGGCCCGGAGAAGCGGCACAGGGGCACCCCGGAGGGAAATGCCCCCCGAAAAGCCCCGGGTCACCACCCCCTGCTCCACGCAGGCCGGCAGGAATGGCATGGGATGGGATGGGATGGAATGGGATGGAATGGGATGGCCGCTCTGTGGCCTCCTCGGAGTTTGGTTCTTTATTTCCCCGCCGGTTCCCAGCGCTGCCGAGGCAGCAGGGGGGTCACGGGGCCGGGAAGGCGGCGGTGGGAACCCCGCTGCGGGCAGCACACCGGGACAACGAAGGGAAGCGGCGGCAGAAAGGCTCCGGCCGAAGTTTTGGGCGAGGGAAGCCCCGACAGGCCGGGGGAGCAGGCGGGAGGCTCCGGAGCTCAGTGAGCGGCCAGGGAGCCCCGAGCACAGCTGGCCACGAAGGGAAGATGGAAATAACAAACAAATAGGGAAGGATGTGAGGCTCCGGTGGTCGGGGGGCAGCCGTGAGGTGTAGCCGCAGACACCGCAGCCGGGCTCTGGCCGATTCTGGTTTTTTTCTTCTTCTTCTTCTTTATTTTCTGTAGTGGTCGCCAGGTTGTGTTTTAGCATTTTAATTTATACCAGTCCTCTCCTCCCCCTGCTTATTTATCCTTTCCCTCCATGTATTTATCAAAGGAAAATTCAATACAACAAAGGAGTTGAAAAATAAAAAAGAAACTATAGTTGAATTTATCTTGAGGGTAATGGTGGGAGACAAAAATTCTTGCGCTAAAAAGTGCTGTCGAATGCATTTGGGGAAGGTGTTTTATTAATCTGTTTTACCCCGTTTCCCAGGGAATGAAACCAGCCCGGAGAGCTTCCTATTGCACAATGCACTGGCCAGGAAACCCAAACGGATCCGTACAGCTTTCTCCCCATCCCAATTACTGAGACTGGAACATGCCTTTGAGAAGAACCATTATGTAGTAGGAGCGGAGAGAAAGCAGCTGGCACACAGCCTCAGCCTCACGGAAACTCAGGTGAGGGGCGAGCAGGGATCGGGCAGCCGGGAAAGCGAAAGTGCATCGGGCATCTCCTGTGGAGATCCCACCGGCCGGGCCGAGATCGGGCAAAAGCGAGTTCTGGGGGTGTTTAGGCCTCCATCCCGAGCCGGTGCAATGGGGAGAGGGATCTCCCCAGCCTGAGTGCCGTAAAATCTTTTTCCCGTGCCGGGGGTCGCGGTGCCTCTGCCGGGCGTGGGGAGCCGCAGCGCTCGGGGCGCGATTTGGGGATTTGGGGATTTGGGGTCCCCGAGCAGCCCCGGCCGGAGCTCCGACCCGAGCGCAGCTGCGATCTGTGGGTTCGGTCGTTCTGCTGCGGGATTGGTGTGACCCTCAAATAAGAGCTCAATATTAGGGGAAAAACCCCCAAAACAAATGCGGGGACAAGGGGAAGAATCTCTCCTTCAGACCCTACATCAGAAACACAGTTCTTGGATGAATTTTTCACTCGTTTCTAGCCGACAGAGGGGACGTGACGAGCCGGTTCAGGAGGGCAGAAAGATGAAAAATAAAAGCAGAGAAATTACTCACAAGGAATCCCCCCCCTTCCCCCTTCCATCCCCCTTCTCCCCCCCTGCCCAGCCGACTGGCTGCGGGCCAGAACCGCACCGGAGCCTGCTCCGTCTCTCCGGCGGGGCTCTGGGCGATGTTTCTGCCGGGCCGAGGCTCCCGCAGGTACCGGGCCCGGGGCCCGTGGGGAGGCTCGGAACGGGCCGGGAGCGGCGGCGGGGCGGGCTCAGGCTCCCCCCGACGGCCGGGACCCGGGGCAGCCGGGCCCGCTACGAGCGCGATTTCCACGCGGGGTTCTCCCCGCCGGAAGAAAGGCTGGAGTTCGGAGGATTGCTGGTGCTGGTTGTTGTTGTTGTTGTTGTGTCGGGGTTTTTGTTGTGTGCCCTTCCAGGAGACTCGTGGAGAGACAGGGTTCCAGATGGGGATTGTCTCTGCTACAGTATGTGGCACTGTACTAAAAAAAAAAAAAAAAAAAAAAAAAAAAAAAGCCAAAATACCCAGCCGCAGCCTAGTTCAAAGTTCCCAGTAAACACAGCGTTCTCTGGGCGGATTAAGTTGTAACACTTTTTTTTTTTTTTTCTTAACTCCTTTTCGTGGGGGAAGCAATAAAGAGGTTGGAGCTTTTGTTTTAAAATGTCTCCCTAACAAAACAATAAAAAGGGATCGCCACTTTTATGAGGTTCCCCGAACAAGGGACCGGTCACAGGCTTATTTCTACTGGAAAGCTGTATTTAAGGTGGTCTTTGTGGTGCTTGATTCCGAAGCTGGTTGGGGTCTTTTGTCCGGATGTCAAACCCCCAGTCCCCTACAAATGAGCTCCCTTTTGGGAGATCAGTGTGCAGAAATGAACCGTCCTCCCCTTCAATTAGCAAACTAAAAGCAAATTAAACTCACCCCTTGTTCCCCGCTCAGCTTTTTAATGGGGGACTTTTGGAGAATATGAAAATGCAGCAGAGATGTGTGTCCGGCCAGTCAGGTCTCTGTTCTGAAGAGGCAGCGAAGCGGGTTAAACCAGCTTATTAAAATGCTCCAGTTCCTTTCCCCCCCCCCCCTTGCTGAGGCCTTTATCAGGCACTTTCAGACAGAACCAGAGTTTAAATTGCTTTTTTCTAAAAAAAAAAAAAAAAAGTTTACCTTTGGACGCTACAAGGAGCGTGGCCAGCCCTGGAGATAGCTCCCAGATCAATACTATCTGTAATTAAAGCACTGAAGTCAGCTGCCGGATGGTTCAGTCAGATTTACGCGGCGCTGAACAAAACCAGAGGGACATTTCTGATGCCCCTTACCGCGATCGCTCCTGGACGGCGCGTCCCAGGGAGCTGCTGGGCGTTTTGCTATTCGGGCCATTTTGATATATTTTATTCGCTTTTCCACGAGGTAAAAAATCCTCCGCGTCTTCCCCTCAGCCCTTTAGAACGGACGAGGCCCTGCCTTGGCTCTGCTCTGCCGGGCAGGTGGGAGCCCCGCGGCCGGCGCGGCCCCGACGGCTCTCCCGGGGCTGGAGAGGGGGCACACCCCGCCAGGAGCGGGGAACTTCGCTAGAAGCGGGGAACTGGAGCCTCTCCGGGCATCGGGGCCGTCGAGGTGACGAGCCCCACGCTGCTTGGGCTCCCTGGGCGCTGCTCGGGGCTGCGCGCCCGCGGAAGCTCCAGGAGCATCCCCCGGCGGTGCCGCCGCTGCTGAGCGCTCCGGAGGGCGTGGGGCGGCCCGGCCGTGCCTTTCTGGCAGAGATTTAGGTAGAGGGGTCCTGGTTCTGCTCGCCAAACTGGCCAGGGTGACAGCAGAGGGGACGCGGTGGGGACAGAGCGCAGCGCGGCGCGGTGGCGCACGGAGCAATAGGGAGCGAAGCATCTCCCCGGTCCGGGCAGGATTAACGCCCGGTGCCTTTCCTCCCGCAGGTAAAAGTATGGTTTCAGAACAGACGGACAAAGTTCAAGCGGCAAAAGTTGGAAGAGGAAGGTTCAGACTCACAACAAAAGAAAAAAGGGACTCATCACATTAACCGGTGGAGAATCGCCACCAAACAAGCCAGCCCAGAGGAAATCGACGTCACGTCGGACGATTAAAAAAACTGGCACTTTTGGACTTTTCCAAGCCAGCACCCCACGAAGCGAAAGTGTTAAAGGCTCACCCCCCACAGCCAGCCGGCCCCGCGGCGTGGCGGTGCGGGGAAGGACACGGAGATCTTCATCACAGCGATCTTCATCACAGCCCGGGAGGGAGCTGCGAGCGAGCGAGGGCAGCCAGCGAGGGCTCCGGACTGTGGCACTGCCGGCACCGCTCTGCCAAAGGGGATCTGTCAATCCGAGCCAAAACACCGGGACGAGGTGATTGACAGGTATTCCGTTTATCGCAGTCCACTTTTAAAAGCATAACGTAAAAACAAAGAAAAAAAAATTAACAAAAAAATATAGAAAAAAAAATCTTAAAAAGGAAAGAAAAAAATAGAAGCAAAAAACAAAAAAAAAAAAACAAAAAAAAAAAAAAGCCCCCCCAACCAAACCAGAAAAATGAACACCTTACGGGACATTTTGCACTTCACGGTTTTTTTCCGTCTTTGAAAGAGAAATTTCCATAAGCAGCCGAAACCCACACCTGTTTCAGAAACTTGAATTGCATGTGTAAAGCCGTCTGGGGAAAAAAAAAAAGAAAAAAACCGGGAAAAAATTACTCCGGTTCCTAAAGACAGAAATGAATTGTAATTTTTTTTTTCCCTTTAAGACAGGTTCTGTGTGCTTTTTAATTTTATTTTACGAGAAATGTGCAGTCTGTAAACATTTTATAATAACTTCTGGCGTCAAAGTGTTTGTGAAAGCTAAATGAAGTAGCAGTAACAAAGCATAGTGTTCCTTCCGGATGGACAAACACGGTGGGGAGGGGAGGGACGGGAGGGAAAGGCGGGGGGGCGGGGGAGGTTGGGCTTGGTCATAACTTTTGCTGGAAAAAAAAAAAAAATTCAAATGGAATTATCTCCCCCCTCCCCCCAACTGTATCCCCATTGCAAAACCGGATGATGATTACTTTTTTAAAAAAGATTTATAAAGCGCCAACCCAGCGACCAATTTTGGCGGTGGGGACACCTTCTAGGCTGGGAGGATCCAGAGAAAAGGGACTTAAAATCGCGGATTGTTTTTTTTTTTTTTTCTAATGACCATTTTCATTGGGTCAATTTTCAAGCACTGACCTTATCATATTCCGAGATCATAGAGCTACTAAAAAAAAAAAAAAAAAAAAAGTGACAAATGTTTCCTTCATGTCTCCTATACCAGAATGTAAATATTTTTGTGTTTTGTGTTTAATTTGTTAGAATTCTAACACACTATATACTTCCAAGAAGTATGTCATTGTCAATATTTTGTCAATAAAGATTTATCAATATGCCCTAATTTTTTAAGCAACATCTTTTCCCTTTCACCCCCAAATTTCTCGGAAACCGAAATTTCCGAGAAATTTCCCTTCATACCGCCTTGTTTTGAGCTGCTGAACCTCCGCGGCCGCGCCGCGCATTCCTGCGGCCATGGGCGCATTTTCTCAATGCATTCGCTGGCTGCTAAATAGACCTCTGAAAATAAGCCGCAGAGGCGCACTTGCTGTATATAAACACCCCAAACCCCCCGAAACAGAACCGACCAACCAAACAAAAACCTCGAGGAGAAACCCAGCCCCTTCCCTGCTTGGGAACTGGAGTGCGGACCGTGATGGTGAAACCGCCGAGAGAGGCTTTTCTCGGCTGAAATACGCGCTTTATTTAGCGAGAAATGATTTTTTTTTCTATTTTTAATTTTTTTTTTTTTTTTTGGTGTTTTCCCCCATATTTTGCATCCCCCGTGCAGGGCGGTGCGGTGAGGAACAGGAGCAGGTCCTGTGAGCAGAGGCTGCTGCTCTCCCTGCCGCTCTCAGGGAGCGATCCTGGGCACGGAGTAAAACTCTGACATTAAAGAGGTGGGGGAAAGGGGAAAAAAAAAAAAAATAGAAAAGAAATGTTGCTCTGGGTCCTTGAGGAAACTAGCTGGTTTTCTGGGGGTACACAGTTGTTTTTTCATGCTTCATTTGCTCCTTAGCCTGATAGACTGCATTAATCAGTTTTATTTCCATTGATAGAGAAACCTCGTCTGCTCTGTTCGAGCTACAAAGAATCCTGCAAGCTTTTGTGAAAGTGCAAATCAGTTTAGGCAATTATCATACCAGGAATATGAAGGGGAAAGAGGAGGCATTGCCCAGTGGTCTCCTTTAATCTCTTAATCCGTGGATCCAGGGGGGCTAGTTGGACATAATTTAGGACAATCTGACTACCCTTTACACTGTGATAAGGCGAAGTTACAATGCATCGCAAAAATACGAGCTTTGTTAAACACACTGCCTTGAAAAGTTAAGATTAGACATTCTGTGCACGTGTTGGCTCTATCGGGTACTATGTAAATTTAATTTTTTTTAATATCCCATCTTTTTATTTATTTATTTTTTTTTTTTAGCATCTCTTCTTATACAATCCCGGTGACTTTCCATTCACTTGTGCTACAAATATGAGAGAGGCCCAGTCAGGGTTAGGACGCATGTCGCAATGCAGTCCCTTCCATTTAAACCCGGGCTAATTATTTAGTAGAGCCATTCCCAGGGTAAACTTCTCGCCGCGTTTGTTGCCTCCTGGAGCAGCTGATGGGGCAGATCTGGAAGCCAAGCAGGACGCGCATTCCCCCTGAACCCGCCCGGGCTGCCTCGCTCCCCACTTCAAACCCGGGCAAATGGGCAAACATTAAACGCATCGCGGCCCAACAGCAGACTTGGGCCTTTCTAGAAATTGTTTCCCATCTTGATAAAAGGCTTATTTCTGCAGGAACCATATATTTCTCCCCCCACCCCTTTTTTTTTTTTTTTTTTTTTTTTTTAACCGTGAGGGAAGAGAGGGAGAGAGGGGGAAAAAAATTAAGCGTCCTATGTAGCGTAACAGCAATAAAATCTTCAGAGAATGCCATTAGCTTTGAAAAAAAAACCCTAAAAGCTTTATTACAAACCCAGCTTTGAAAATAGGGGGGATTAGGAGTCTGAAAGGGTCCCACAATGGTTAGAAGAAAAGGTTTCATGCTAATGAGGTTAATGCCCTTTGTATCTCAGGACTCCACAACTTCATTACTCCCTATCTCCGGCTGCACCAAGCGGCTCAGAACACTGCAATCCACTCCAGCTCTCCCCTGCCTTGCCTAGAGAAGGATTTGATAGCAGCTCTGTTCAAACTAGATAATTATATCTTTTCAAGTCGGAATTAAGATAAAGAAAGTGAAGCAAAGGCGGCTAGCCTTGATCCACTGCAAACAAATTTGGCGCACTTTCTAGTCTCTCTCCCCCTGCCTCAATAGGCAGGACAGTCAGCTTATTAGACCCTCATTTGCTTTATTAATTCATCTATTTAAAGTGGCAGGATTAGAGAGAGGGAGAGAGAGGCAGAGTCTAATGTGGGACAGTGGATGCCAGGCAACGTGGAAATATAAATATTGGCGAGATGCTATCCGAGCGGGTGTTCAAAAATACATTTTACATTAAATAACTCAGAGGGGTGGAGGGGGAGGGAGCGCGGATTTCGGGTGGCGAATTGCAAACTCGGGCGGATTTTTACGGCTTTTTTTGAAGGAAAGCTGGGGGACGGCTGCCGGGGAGCGGCTCTCCCTTCTAGGACGCGCGGGTGAAAATCCCCCTGGGTGCCCGGCGGGGGATTTGGCCCGACGGGGATGCTCAGGGGGATGCAGGACAAGCGGGGACCCCCGGCGGGGATGCTCAGGGGGATGCAGGACAAGCGGGGACCCCCGGCGGGGATGCTCAGGGGGCTGCAGGACAAGCGGGGACCCCCACACCCCGCACCCCGGGGCCGCTCCTGGCAGCGCTGCCCGGCGGCCGCGGGTGCGGAGCGGAGCGCGCTGCCCCGCGCAGCGTCCCGGCAGCGGGGCTGGGCTCCGGGCTGGGCTCCGGGCGGCCGGGGCTCTCCCCGCTGCTGTCCCTCCTCCGCCGCTCGGCTCTGTGTGTCGGCCAAGGTCAGCGCATCCCGCCCCTCGCCCCCCCGGCCCCTCTCAGCCCGAGGTCCCCTCAGCATCCCCACCCTCCGGGACCTGACCCCTCCGGCCTCGGGGGTTTAACCCTTTCCCCTCGGACACAGCCAGCGGCTCCCAGCCGGGTTGCTTCCCACCGCTGGGATTTGCGCTCCCCACGCGTGGCAAGCCCGCACCCACGCAGCCCTCTCTGTGCCGCTGGACCGGGGTGAGGCCTCGTTCTGTTGGCTCTGTTGTGTTTAAACGCTGTTTATTTGCCTTCCTCCTCTGGCGGATCGCGCTGTTACCTGCGAGGGCTCGGCGGAAATTAGCGGTCCCCCCTAATTAGCGCCCAGCCCGTAGGAAACAGGCAGAGCCGCCCGGGCCGGGCTCCTGCTGAACGGGATTCTCCCAGCCCGTGATGGCTGGGAGATGGCTGCCGTGTCCATCCGCGGCTCATCCCCGCTCGGAGCTCACAGAGCCATTGATTCACCTCTGCAAAGGGTCCCGCTGCGAGGGGGAAGCGGGAGTTTAGAGAACCTCCTGACCCCGAGCCGTAACCTCGCTCCCCGCCAGCCTCTCCCGTGGTGCGACACTCGCAGCCCTGCCCGTGGCCCACGCCTGGGACCGAAAGGGCCATTAATCACCTTCCCCTGCTCGCTTTTCATTGACCTTTGGCAATTAGCGCCTGTTGCGGGGAAAGCCACCCGTGGGCTGTGGGGGAACCCTCCCGGTGCCCCCGGACCCCTCTTTGCCCGGAGGGGCCGCGTTGTCCCCGGTGTCCCCGCCAGGCACGGCCGGGAGCGAGCGAGGATGCTGCGGGCACCCGGCTCAGCCCGCCCCGCGGGTGGCTGCCCTGGATGGAGAAGGGGAGGCAGGATCTGCCTTCTCTCATCCTCATCCTCATCCTTGTCCCCGCCGTGGCTGCCCCGGCCGGCCCCTGTCCCCGCACGGCCCGGCCGGAGCCCCGGCTGCTGAGAGCATTTATAGAGCCGCTCTCCATCGCCCACGGCTGGACCTGACGTCAGGAAGAACTTGATCTCGCCCGCTTTGCTCCTGCTTCTGAAACTGATCCTTGAAATGAGAGAACAGACTCTACACAATTCCCATGGCCTTGACATAAGGTACAGCGATAAATATACACCACTAATGAGCAATTACCATATAATCACCTTCCAATTAGCTCGCATAATGATGAATTAAACATTCTAGCCTGCTGGATTAGGTTTCTTACTTTGTATATTATTTACGAAGGCTAGCTTCTGCTGAGCACCAAATATCAAATTAGATAGGGAATTTTCAGTTGGGGGTAATTACGCATTCAGAGCATGCCCGGAGTTTTTGTCACCAGCCAACTAAAGTGTATTGGAAGGTAGTGTCCATCCTTTTCTGCCCTTCCTTTTTGATGTCTTAAAACAAAGTCCACGCTTTTCTGCCAATGCTCCGCACGTCACCTCCCCCGTGTTAATTCTGCTTCCTTCCCCAAGGCCGGACGGACAGAAAAACTGGCCGATTTTTTTTTTTTTTTTTTTTCCTGGGACAGTTAAATAATAGGGAGCAGGCAGAGGCAGGATCTGGGGGAAGCAAGGGATCTCACAGTCCGAAGAAACCTGGCCTGTCATTCCGGACAGGTAGAAAAGCCCTGATCCTCCACTCGGGGTGGTGAGGACTGGCCGGGCACAGGAGGGGACATCCCCATCACCCCACCCCGGCTGCGCTCTCACAGAGCCCAGGACCGGCCGGGGGACGCCGAGTCCTCCCCCAGTGGTTCTTTCCTTCACATTCTGGGGAGACGGCTCCAAAATAACCCAGTCCCAGCTGCGTTTGTCCGTCTGGGCTGAGGGAAGGGGCGGGAAAGGCTTTGGGTGCCGATTCCCCCTGGAAAGGGGGAAGAGAGGAGCAGCATCAGCCCCGCAGGAGGAGAGAGGGATGCGGAGCTCGGGCACTCGGGCAGCCCCAGCCCCATCCAGACGGGATGGAGGGACGGAGGCTCTGAGCAGGGAGGGGGCTCGCAGCCGCCGTGTGGAGAGTGGGAACCCGTCTCGGAGCTGCTTGGCTTTTGTTGGTTTAAGCTGGACCCTTAATGTTTTCTTAATTAAGCGTTTGAGTGTGAGTAAACCTCGGCGAGGCGTTTACAGCCCGGCTATAAAGCGGGAGCGGGGATCTCCGTGCCTCCTGCACCGCCTGAAAACATTCCTTGGGGGCTTGGAGGGGGCAGAAAGCAGCTCCGCAGGGAGCAATGTTCTTACCCAGACTCCTGCTTGGAATTACCTTTCTAAAAGTCCTTTACCTATAAAGGAAAGGACAGGCTGGCAGTATCCTCTTTCCTTGCTCCACTCTCTCCCGCCTGACACATGGAGCTCTGGAAAGTTTCAGGGATTTCCAGTCAGGAAGGGAACAGTCCAGAAGAGCAGAGATGCTCGGCTTCAGCTGCGCTTTTAAATTTTTTTTTTCCCTTTTCCTATAGAATTGTGTTTTTAAGTAAAAAGGAATTAAAAAAAAAAAAAGAAAAAGAAAAAGAAAAAAAAAAAAAAAGGAATGAAGAATTCGAAACAATTTCCTCCAGTGAAAGTGCTGTCTGAATGAGTGTCGGTGACCTGGACACAAATAAACTCAGATAAGGTGTGGAAACTCATCTGTCAGATCCCGCACGCCTGGAAGCAGCAGCTGATCCAAGCCTGACTGGTGAGAAGCTGCTGGATCCCGGTGTTTCTGTGGAGTTACACCCCTGGCTTTATCAGTGTTTGAACAACCTTTTTGTGGTTTCGCTGTGTTCACAGAACGCGCGAAGTCCCGACTTTCTCCTCAAGGCCGGGGAATACAAGCACGGCTGTTATTTTATCTTTAGATCAGCAAGTGGGTATCAGAGGCAGGGAAGAAAGTGCATTCTTGTGGGTTTCGAGACTGAGATATTCCCAGATAAACTCTTCTGTGATCTCATTTATAATCCACGCGATCACGGCTATTTTATTTGGCGTGCGTGTGTCTAGAGGAGGCGTTTGCTGCGCTGGGAAGTTTAGGATCCAAATATGATTTAAAAACATTTTTCAGAGAGTTTTCTCCTGTGCCACTCTCCTCGTCCCGGTAAGCACGTTGCCTTTTTGTAGCCCACACCTTACCTGCTTCTCCGTGGGCTGCCAAATATCTGCTCAGAATCACGGAAAAGAGAGGGAAGGGGAAGATGTGATTTGGAAGAGTAAAGGCTGTTCAAATAAACCACGGAAAGGTATTTTCATAAGAATAACGTTATTTTATTTAAATTCCCTGGGAATGCAAAATAATAGAAAGCCCTGCCCTGATTAAAATCTGCAAGGAAACAGAGAGGAAAAGAAAAAGAGAGAAAAATAAAGATGGAAAAGTGTGAGAAATATAAAGATGGAAAGGTGTGAGAGATAGGGGAAAAGAGAGAAAAAAGGGAGAAGGAAGGAAGGAAGGAAGGAAGGAAGGAAGGAAGGAAGGAAGGAAGGAAGGAAGGAAGGAAGGAAGGAAGGAAGGAAGGAAGGAAGGAAGGAAGGAAGGAAGGAAGGAAGGAAGGAAGGAAGGAAGGAAGGAAGGAAGGAAGGAAGGAAGGAAGGAAGGAAGGGAATGTCGTGTATTAGGACATGCCAAGGTCCCAGTGTGGGATTGAATGGAACGGGGACATTGTCAGGAGTCTGGAGGAAGGGCCGTGAGTTCAGCTCCGGACAGACTCGGAAATTCACGCCAATTTGTCTTTAGGAGAGTCAAGGGCTGTCGGAAATCCGCTTCCTTCCCACCATTGTGGCGCAGTCCTGGGAGGCTGGGGTCGGTGTTTTCCATAGGTTTTCCCTGCAGATCCGAAGCCCCGCTGGGTGGAGCGGAGGCTCCCGGCGGGCGGGAGCGGTGCCAGCGGTGCCGGGCGGGGCGGGCAGGGCGGCTCCTCCTTTTCCCTCTCCGCTGTGGGCGCTTCTCCCACCCGAGCGCCCCATCCCGGCCTCGGAAATGCAGGAGGGGAGGGCTCGGGCTGTCCTGCGTGGCGGGGCCCAGCATCGCCATGGAAACCGCGGGGCTGCCATCACATCCCGGGGGCTCAGCCCCGCCAGGGCCCCCCCAGGGACCCCCCAGGGACCCCCCGGCCGCGCTGCCGCCCTCGGGACCCCAATCCACCTTCCCCGCCTCGTCCGCCGCTGGGCAGGGGCTCGTCTTGCGGGAAGAGCCGCTCTGGCTCCTTTTCCACCCTGACACGAGGGTCAGAGACAGGCGAGGGGTGGCTTTGGGCTGGGCGGCAGCGAACGGGGACTGACAGCGGCCAGCAGTCCTTTCTCGTTCCCGCGGGAAAGGATGGAGGTGCGGGCGGGCAAACGCGGGCCCAGAGCTTGTCCCTGCCCTCCTCTGCCATCGCTTGAGCTTCGCCTGTCCCAGCCGGCGAGTGCCGTGTGGCCCCAGGGTCCCTGTCCCCGCACCCGACCCCGCGGATGCTCCCAGCGGTTCCCCCTCCCGTGGAAAAGCTGCTCCTTCGTTTTCGGATGTAAGGGTAAAACTCGGCCAATCTGCCCTCTCCTCCCCATAACTTAAATAAAAAAGGAGTAAAAGGCAACGTTTACACCAGTTTAATTAAGCAGGGCCCTTGTACCTTGGGGGGGATCGCATCATTTCACATGAAATATTCATACGGGAGGTTTCCCGAGCTGCTCCGTTTAATCATCCCCGCTGCCAGCGAAGGGCTCTGTCTTTATACACGCCTGTAATTTGATTTTAATGTCCCCACTTTTCCACCCGCACACGTCCCGAAGGTAAGTTCCCTTGGGGAAGCCAGGGCTGAGGAACACGGCCCGGGCTGAGGAACATCCGCAGCCTCCCGCGGGCGCGCATCTCCTGCCCGCGCATCTCCTCCTGTCCGCGCATCTCCTCCTGTCCGCGCATCTCCTCCTGTCCGCGCATCTCCTGCCCGCGCATCTCCTGCCCGCGCATCTCCTCCTGCCCGCGCATCTCCTGCCCGCGCATCTCCTGCATCTCCCTCCTCACCGCTCCAGCCCTGCCCGCCGCTTGTCCCTCCCCTCCGCGGGGCTGTTTCGCGTTCAGCCGGTTGAAATATCTCAGTTTTACATCCCCGTTTAAAGCGGGGAAAGGAAAAAAAATAAAAAAGGCGGAAAACAAAACGCACAGAAGGAAAAGAATGTGGCGTCGACTAATTTGAAGCAGTTCGAGTGGAAGGGCCGTCGGTGCTGTGAGTAAGCGATGCTGTGCTGGTTCAGATGTTTCTCGCTGTCGCTGCTGAGGTTCGGGCTCGGAGATTCGGACCCGGCACCTCCGTGTCCCTTTGCAGGCTCATGCTCAGCCTGCCTGGATGCGGAACGAGCAAAAAGCATCGTTTACCCCCGGAATGATGAGCCCCACTTGCCCCTCGACAGATTTATGTCAGCCGGAGAGGGCGCACGGTAAATGATGCCATTAGAGCGCAGAGCAACAGGCGGGGACGAGGTAATCGGCAGCAATTCTCAGGGCCAGTCCGGTGACCTGTTAATCTGTTGCAACCGGCACTCAGTCAGGGGAGAAAATAATAAACCGAAAAATCTGCAGAATGGAGAAAAAGTCTGACTTACCTCAGAGCTGGTCAGCTCGTTAATGTTCCACTTGTAAAGAAAGAAAGGAGGGTTTCTGAGCGAACCCTGTCTGTGTTCAATCAGACTGTTACTCCATTTGCTGAGTGTAATATAACTTTCTTTTTAAAATTTGTTCTTTTCCCTTCCCTTTCTTCATTGGGATCCTGTGAGGTTTGGCATCAGCCTGCTGGAATTATGAAGCAGAAGGTGTCTGCAGAGCAGGAGCACCATCCAGCACCTCTGCCTTTGCATTTCCCATCCAGAAGGCAGCTGTGTGATCAGAAAGCACGGGTTGGACATGCAAACCTTCACCTCTCCATAAACTTTGCTCAATAAACCTCTCTCTGTCATTCATAATAGAGCACAGAAAGAGCTGCTTGTGCAGGTGGGAATGTTTGTGTGGGAGGCTTTATACAGCCCCTGCATCCCAAACCAAATATCCACAGTGGCTGGAGATGGGAAATAGAACCTTAAACAGGCTCAAACCAACTGCTTAAAACCAATTCCTTCACAACACTACTTTGTTTCTGAAATAAGAGAGATAGGCCCTTAGGTAGCTTAAAGGAAAACAGATTTTTAACAGGTGAATTGGAATCAGCAATGTTTTGAAGAGCTCTGGGTAGAAACAGTGACACCTCCCCAAATTAAAATTGTTTTACAGAAAGTTGAAATCATAGGGAATGCACAAAACTACCATCACAATGTATATTTTCAGCATTAAGGAGGAAATATAAAGTGTGTTTGAGCTTGCTTTATTTTATTTCGGCTTTCCATCCTTCCCTGATATTTTTATTTGTTTATTTTTAGAATGGAAAGGATTATCAGGAGACCTCCCTAAAAATGATCTTTTGATCTTACTGCAAATATAGGGCTGAAACCAGCAGCCCTTACTTAACACTAAACCATTTCTGAAATGGTTGCTGGGTTGCAGAGGAGGAGATCCAGGGTATTTTCCATTATTCATAAATATTTCAATCAGGTAAGTTTAAGACTTTTTGTTTTTGATGAGCTATTCTCTCTCACACACATGCACGCAGACAAGAACTACTTAGAACACACTTGGATTCAAGTCCAAATCAATGAATAAATTACACAGATGGGTTTCATTGCTTCTATATTTGCTGCATGTAACGAATCAGCAAAAATCTTCAGCTCATTAGCAGGGACAATACTGTGTTGGAGGGGTCAGACACGAGAGCGAAAGAAGCGTTCATTTTTCCCTGTGATGTGACTGATGTCTGGCTGAACAAGTGTGATTTATACCAGATCTCTCCCTCAATATAACATACTTCTGCAATTCTTGTGAGAGAGCCCAAAACATTCATACATGACAGAATCAGAAATAACTCCCTCAGAAAGGCGAAATTACATGGCTTGGAAAGTTACAGCCGTGCACATCTCATGACACTGTTTTACTGCTGAGGAATTGTCTTTTTTTTACAAGTGATAACTGCAATCCAGTAGCAGCTAAACCACTCCAGTGGGTATATGTAGCATGTTTGGGCTATATATTAAAGTTTAGTAACTCTACATGCTGTAAAATAAAGGCTTTATATTTTATCTCACAAATGAAGGCCAGTAAATTGTGACAGAGCTGAGCAGATATTAATAGTCACTGTTCCATACTGTCACTTAGTTTTCTAGGGAGACACAAAATATGTCTTTTCCTGCCTATCCACTGTCACCCAGCCTTATTAATTCAAGATAAGATTGCTATTCTGAATGGAGCCATCAGGTCAAACACTGGAAACTTTCCCACTTCTGGCCCAGGGATGAGGTTGAAAGAGGGTGAGTGAGCATTGCTTGGAAAAGAAAGCAGAAATTTGTGCAAATCTTTCAGCTGCCACCCTGTGACTGGTGGAAAAAGCCACCTGTTTTGATTTTCCAATGAACAGGACTTGCAGATTGTGATAAATGAGGCTGCTTTGTGTCAGGACTGGTGTCAGAAATTTTTATTTTCAGTGCTGGGATGCTGTGCAGGTGACCTTACAGTGAGGGCACAGCAGAGTGTCACTGGTGACTTTGAGCTGCTCAGGGGAGAGTGTGGCCTTTGAATTCTATATTCCCATGGCTATCCAAGCCCAGCTCTCTCTGTATTTGCTCTGCTGACTGACACAAGTTCTGTGATGTAAACAAGGCCCAGAAAATCTGTATACCACAAGGACCATTCCAAATTACGCATTTCTTGGAGAACTTCAAGAAGCACCTCTTCCAGAGATGCTGATCCACTGCAGGCAGTGATTTCCCTGTGCAGGTTGGTGTGGCTCCTGCATCCCTCTGTGCATGGAGCCTGCCCCTGTCTCAGGGACATGTGCTCACTCCTGTGCATTGCTTTTGCAGAGCACACAGCCAGATATTAAACTGATTTCCTCAGCGCATGCAAAATTCCCTTCAGAGCCCAAAATTTTGGATCTTTTCCTTGCCTAAATTCTATTTAGCATCTAAGTGAGACATAGATAACAAGCTGGCAGGCTGGAGCTAAAATGACCTTTTTTTCCAATGAGTAACAACTGCATGCAAGGGTTTTCCATGGGAACCTGAGTCACAGCCCACTCAAGAAAACATGAAAACGCTTCTCCAGGTTTGCACCATGTGTGCAGGGTGTTTTGATGTGTCTTGTGATGCAGACCTGAGTGGCAGCTGAAGCCACTGTGGCACTGGAGCCCTGCTGTGGGTGATGCTCTCAGGGGCTGCTGCTGAGCTGGCCAAACCCCTGCAGGCAGCCTCAGCCTGGATGAGAAATTCAGTTTACGCCAGATGAAAATTCAGCTGGCCCCTGGGTACAAAATTTGGGAATCTCAGCTTCAGAGTCACAATATATCTTAGCAAGAAGAGCCCCTTTAGCCTGTGAGAGGACAGGACCAAGCTGACCAGGCTGCCAATGCCTGTCCTGTACCTCTAGCAGAGAATGCTGCTCCCTCACCCTGCTGAGATGAGCTGGGGAGGTGAATATCTGCTCACAGGTACTTTCAAGCTACTTTGGCAAAGCAGTAAGAGAAATTCTTTCTGCTCTGTGTTTGCACAGCACCTCACACAGCAGAGTCCTGGTGCCTTGCTGGAGTTGCCAGGGACTTCTAGAGCACAAATAACAAGTACATAATGCATCTGCTGCAGAGCTCACAAACCTTTCATGTTATTTATGCACTAATCTGAACAGTGTGGGCCAGATTTTGATCTTGGTTATTCTGGAGTAAATGAGATATGGGTTTGGCCTCACATCCATAAGATCTATAGTCAATCAGTGTTTCTAATGTGCTCATCATGGAAATATCTTGGCATTGTGTGGCTGGCCCACTTCAGTGTGACTAGAATAGCAAAGCATTATATTAAGCAAACAGAACAGTTTGATTTATAGATTTGTGGTAAGAATAGTTCAGTTTTCCAGGGTATTCAATTTAATTAACGTTCTCCAGGGAAAAAACTGCTATTGTTTCCCTAACCACATGCCTTCCAATACAAAATAAACTCTTGCTGGTGTGTATGTGCTGCTTAATTATCCTAAATGGTTCCTTTTGAAAGTTGTCTATTGACCTGCTTCTACACTTCACAAGTGGAGCATATCCTATTCACTCAAGAGTGTGTGTCTACCTGCATTTAGCAAGAAAGAGTTACCAGATGAATTTTAACACGGCTAAAATGACAAAACCTGCTGCATGCACCATTCCCCAGGGGTGTGTGTGAATAAGGCTGCAAGGGTGCTTTATAAAGCTAAGTAAGTTGCAATAATACCTGTAGGTCCTATGTTCAGACACTGTGATGGTTGGGGATAAATCTGCTGCAAGGAGCTCTGTTTGGGTACTGGAGCACAGAACAGGAGAGCAGGGACCGTTTATCTGTTTGACCCACTGGGGATCAAATCCTGCTGCTGATATTCACCTTGAGCCACTCCATGGGTTTGATCTGCTGATATTCAGAGGGGTGAGCTACAGGAACAGCAGATCCTGGGCTCAGGTCAGCCCTGGCTGCCAGGGCTGTGTGAATCACACAACCAACACAGTGTCTCAGCTGCTGTCTTCATCCTTCAGACTCTCGCGCAGTTTTTCAAGAGTGAAAAGAATTCAGAATTCAGAAGGAGATGGTGGAGCAATCCTAACTCCATTTTTTCCCCAGCATTTAAGTGGAAACAGAGCTGGGCCCAGTGAGTGCAGCAGTGTGGGATGACAGGAGGGTGAGATTGCGCGGGGTTGAGTCAGTAGTGAGAGCTGGCTGTAGCCGGCTCCGACTGAACACAATAAACAATTCCACTTGCAACATGCTGTACTATTTAAGGGCTCAGAGATGCCAGTGGGAGTTTTGCCTGAATAGCAGGCCAATAGCAGGTCCTTACTCTCTATCATGTCTCATGAAGTATCACAGCCCCATGTGTGCTGCAGAGGCTGATAAGGGAGTGGTGGAGATAAGGGGGGATCAGGGAGGGGCAGCAGGAGCAGAGGGGCTGTGCCACTGCCTCCCCACTTATGGAGAGAGCCTCCCCCCAGCTGATGAGCTCCATCCATGCTGGAGATGTCTGGAAGATGCTCTGAGCATGGCCAGGGGAACTACACAGGTCCTGGAAGCTTTGGAGTAACTCTGCAAAGTAACTGACCTGATTGAGACAATTCCCTCTACATTCAGCATCTATTAATCTCTTCCACTGTGTCTCCACTAGTTCTGCTTTCCAATGACTCCTTCTGTCCAAAAAAGGGACCTAAATTTTAGAGAAAGGTTAAAAATAAGATTTTTTTCTGTGCAATATGCAAGCAATTTATTGGATAGTCTCAGAAATCCAACTATGTTGCTTTCCTCCTTCAGTATTGCTGATTCAAACATAAAGCAGCAGGTTAAAATATATTCATAAGATACTAAAAAAAAAAAAGAAACTTGTCAAAACAAGCAGCAGATTTCTCCCTAATATTATGGTATACAATTTTTATAAATGTGGAGGCAGCTTTTCTTAGAAGTGTATTTTAAACTCATCTAAATTATATTAAGAGTCAAGGCCCAATTTGGTAACAAGCTGTGAGACATCAAGGGTTCCTTTTTAATGAAGAATTCACGCTGGAAAAATGTATGTCACAAGACATATGACTGGATGCCTCCATGCTTACTAACCCTTTGCTCCCCATGTACCCTGAAGTGTAAACCCAGAGAAGGGGGCTCAGATGGAGTCCTTGACTCCAAATGGCCATTTGGGTCTCTCCATGAGCACACAGCCCTGCAAAACAAAGCAGCATCAGCAAAGATGCCTGAGGTTTGATTTGAATTTTGCTCTAGTTGAGTGATACTATTTATACCCTGGGCTAATCAGAACCAGGGCTGTTTCATCATTCTAAATGTCAGGAAAAATATATCATGTGCATCAAGGGAGAAATCTTGGCCCCACTGAAGTCAATGGCAAAACTCCCATTGATTTCATTGGGGCCAGGATTTCACCCTGAATAAAAACTCATGTTTCATGCACAGTATTTAAATGGCAATGGGTTTATCTGTGAGTGGTTTAAAAAATTGTTTTGGAGAAAAATACATTACTGAAATGCAATTAGGCATTTATTTAGCCTTTACAGAACAATCAATGTTTTCATGAGCGCTGTATGGAATTTAAGAGGAGAAACTCAAGGCTGAAGTTGTATGAGGTGCAATTGGGCAATTGTTAGAACACATAATTGGGAGTGATTCAATGTCTCCAAACACAGTTGCACTAACGAGCTCCTGGGTTTGCGTCTGCACGATCCAAATGTGAATATTTTCTCCTGCTGGGTGACGTAATAGCTCACCAGGACACCAGTGCAACGGATGTAACATATTTGATTTGATGAGCCTCTTGGACACCAGAAGGAGCTTGCAGTTGTCTCTCTGAGTTGCTCTCACACTAATGAAACCCAGCCCTGAAGTCCTGCTGGGCTTGAGCAGCTGCCTTGGTGCTGTCCCCAGCACAGGAGGTGGGCAGAGGGTCACTGTGGGCTTTGAGCACCATCAGAAAGGTTTGGTGAAGTCCTCAGCTCGAGCCTTACTTTAAATCAAAATATTCTTCTACTTCCTCGCTGGCACGGGAAACGAGCAAAGTGTTAGGGTTTGTAAGGTTCTATGTTTGCTGAGACAATTCACAAGAAGGAAAACAGCCTTGTTTTCACTGCCTAATTACTTCACTGTGCATATTTCTTCAGCTGTGTACTCAATACTTTGAAAAGTATCATGGGATCAAGAAAACAGCTTTGCATTTCAGTCAAAAAAGGAGCCAGTGGAAAAAACCCCCCATACATGAGCAACATTCAGTGATTGGAGAACACCACATGCCCACTTAAAAGCGCTTTCAAAAGATATGTTGTACTCAATGAATCTCACTACTTCTAACCAAAGCCATAAATCTGATGTACAAAATGTTCCCTTATTTTGACTGGATCTATTCAAGCTGATTAATTTCTCACAATTTTCTCTGAAAACCACACTGTGGCATCGCTTCAGCGCTAGCTGCCCATCTCACACAGACACCACCAGTTCCTGAAATACTTGGGTTTCCTGTGAGTTTAGAATGGGTCCCTTCCAAGTATTCACTTTGTCTGATCTTGTTTAAATTATTTGAATGAGCAAAATTATGGCCTTTGATGCTACGTTGCGAAAACATTTAATCTATTTTGTTTTCAGCTTTCCTTTGACTGGTATAAGAAACAAAGCCTGGGAAAACAGGCAAATCATGACTTATGGGTGAGTGGCTAGTCACATTTGGAGCTAATTTCTTTTCCAAACATTTATACTTCCTAAGAAAAAGTTTCTCCAAAATAATAACTCCTGGAAGAGGCTGGAGTCGTGGTGAGAGAAGGGGAAAACACGACATCTGATGTAGTCACCTCGATTAAGGTCCTGTCCAATTAGCTTTAACAAGACAGGGTTAGAGAATCATCCTAAAATACTCTGAGGAGAGGAAAATATTAAGGAACAAAGAAGCCTCTGACCTCAAAGGACAAGAGAAAAGAATTTCAAACCATCTTGACGAATCAGTGTAACCACAGCTTGATGGAGGGACAAAAATGGGATGAGTCTGGCTCTGAGGATTGATGCTGAGATTAAAAAAAGCCAACAGAAAAATAAATCCTTTCACTTCTAGACCACTGACTTGAACTCATAAACCAGTTAGTCATCATCATCTGATGGTTACTGAACATGTCCTCTCTGGAACAAACTGGTGGTCTCACCAGGAGCTCTAGGAGGCATTTGACAATATTCAAATCAAAGAACAATTTCGTGCTTGGCATTGCTGCTGGCCATCTCCATAGGAAGGCCAAAGGAGCAAGCAATTAATAATGGGGGGAAATCCCAACAATAGTTTATTACCGTTATTATTAGTAGTAGTATGATTACTGTTATTAATTCACAAGAGGAAATTATACAGTTGTCTGAGTATGGCAGTAATTACGCAGTTGAATGGGATTACTGCAGAGCAGGGCTGAGATGAGGGATGCAAGCTGTGGTTGGATTAGGGAAGCATCTGTGGCTGCACTGCCTTGGAGAGGGGCAGAAGCAGGGCTGTCACTGCCTGGGACCCAAAATCAGAGCTGTTATTGCATGAACTGGGTGCTGCTCCTGCAGGCAGGGCTGCAGCAGGGGATGCACTGTGCTGGGGAGGAGCAGTGGCACAGGCTCACCCATGGCTTGTGTCCTTCCTTCTGGCTGGCCCCAGCAGCTCAAACCCCTTTGGAGTGAGGATTCCTCCAGAGGATCGCTCACCAACGAGGAAACTGCTGCCAGGAAAAGCAGGAGCTGCTCTGGGGCTGAGCAAACACCCAGCAGTGCCACAGCAGCCTGTCCTGGCCCTGGCTGCACACACAGCAGCCCCTGAGAGCTGCTCTCCCCAGGCCTGCCTCTGCTTTGCTGGCTTCTCTGGATGAGCAGAATGAAACACTCACTAAAGTCCATCATTGCACTCATGGTCACTGCACCAATGCTGGGAAAGAGGATCATCCCCCAGTTTGTTCTAAGCGTTGGAACATAACACTTCATCCTTGCTATGTTGGCCCTAAGGTGCTAATTTTAGTGAGTTTTGTATTCTGTGCTGATTTATGGTGGCTAAACTAATGTAATAAAACTTCTCAGACCCTTCTCATGTGCATTATTGATAAAAACACTCACTAAAAGAAATGTGTAAATCCATCTTTGCGAGCTCTAATACTTGTTGGTGGCATCTGTTTTTCATTTAACTAGATGACTGAAAATGACTGTAACTACAAAAAACTCAAACTCGAACAGTGTACATATCATTGTGTAAAAACTGCAATTTCACCACTCACTGATAATCAGCCCTGATTTATTTGAACAGACTTTGAGGTTCTGACTCCACTTCTCACCCAGGGTTTCAGTTCAGCAGCAGTTTTCCATAGCAGGGTCTTCCAGGTCTGACCCAGACCTATCCATTTGCAACAGCATCCACTGGAAAGGGTTTTGCACATGGTAATAGCTGAGTGAATAAGAAGAACTGAAGTTTCCATTCAATCTTCTGTGCCTTGGCATACCCTGAGGGCATTTACTGAGTGAGTATGAACATCTTTTGTGCTATCTTATGACAAAATGGCCTGTTTATGGAATGACACCATTTCTGGGTATGGAAAAGTTACCTTTTATCATATATCATGTGTAACCATCACACAAGAGATTAAAACATGGAGATATGTGGGAAGAGGGGAGTGTGCAGTGGATTTTTTCAGCAGCAGGGAAATACAATGTTCAGGAAAAGAGGAGAGTCTCTGGAGGCTGCCTGGGTTGTTAGCATTGATAAGAGCAACTGGGATGTGCTGCTGAAGCTGGGCTGGTGTTTGTGGTCAGGAGGGGCTTTCAGGAGATGCTGCAATTCCCATGTACTTTGTATGTGGTTTGTATGTGAATCTGTCACTGGCACACAAACAGGCCAGAACAAGCATAAATTAAATAATCTTTCTCTGTGCATGGTGATGGAATTCTTGCAGGTTATCTCCCCAGATACAGAGTCTCCCAGAAAAAGAGCTGGTGGGGCTCTGATGTACCAAGTAGGGATCAGATTCTAAACATGGGCAGGTAAGAGCAAGGCAAATATGACTGTAAATGGTGGGACACATCAGCAGCTTTCCAGCATAAACCCACCTGAATGCCCAACAGCATGGGCTGAACATTTTACTGGGACAGTGTCTGGTGTAATTTGCACAAAACTCTGCTGACACTACACAGTCATGAATAATGTGACAACCATGGCACAGGTGCAACCAGGACAAACTTTCTGCCAAATTTATCATCTCTGGGGGCACAGTGACAAGTGCTCACCCAGCTCAAAACAGAGCTGGGAATCCTGGCCCAGTGGCTGATTTAGGATGTGCCCCTCAGTCATTCTCCAGCTATTCCAGCAGCTTTTCCTAATGATGCTTTCCAGTTCTGCCTAATTTGCAAATCCACAGCTGTGGAATGTAATAGGGTTAGATCCTTGGGAATTTTGGACCTGCAGGCTTCAGTGAGCCTTGGGGGAGTTCTCCAGGCTCGGAAGACATCCATCAGGTCCTTTTTCCAAAGAAAGCCTCCACCATCTGCCTCATTCCACACGCCCTGAAGCCAGTGGGAGTCCTACCAGATAATTCAATAGAAATCAGCCCAGGCCTCACCTAAAAACACACCTGTTCCTTACAGCATAAAGTGATAAGCTGCAAAAGGTTTGGTTTTTAATTGGACACTTAATACCAGCTTTGGCAGGTGATTAAACTGTGATTTACTTCCAAGGGAGATAAGAAGTAAATTTCTAAGGAATTCTGGAGCAGTGGTTTAACAGCACGGTAATTATTCAGAGACTCTTTTGGAAGAACTGGGCAAGTTAAGGGAGAATCAGACATAAATAAGTGAGTTATTTTTCTTCCTACACTCAGAAGACACAGGAGATTAGAAAATGACAAAAAAAAAATAGAGCAGTGTTTAAGTAGTTTGAAAATAAGTGATTGCGAGTGGACACAAAAGCTGGCCCAGAAATGTTTAATAAGGAGCCAACAAGGAATGTATTTCCACTCCAACTGAAACAGAAGTGGCCAGTGCTATCAGAACATCAATGTATACAAATCAAACAATACAGCTTAACTAGCTCCCATGGGTAAAATAAAGAGGCATGAAGTAGGGATTTGTCAGTCATTGAGACCTTTATTAATAACAACTGCAGTTTAAAGAGCGTGGGTTCTGGTACTTGCAAACAGGAAGCAGCAGCACTCAAACAAGAAAGCCAACATTTCATTGCATGTAAAGGAAGATCATAATTCAGAGGGAAAAAAGAAATTTTTTTGAAAACAAATTAAGCTACATGACTGCAATTAAGTCTGGGATACTAATAAAGCATCATTTAAAGCATAAAGCTTGAAGAGGCTACTTCATGCCTCTTTTTGCATTATAGAAATACAATATTCTAAAGTATTCTATTAGAATTGTCTGACTGGTATTGGATAAAGAGAACAATTGTTCAGAACGGTCAAAGAATGAGGTTCATCTCCCACACTCACTCGGCTTCACAGCAATTTTTTTAATTTTCCCAAGGACATATTAAAGTAGCTTTTCACCTTTAGGCTTCTGTTTGACAGGGGAAGATTATTTCAGGCCTCTTTTGGTGATGCTCTATGCAGAAGGCTTTTTAAGCCCTTGGGTTTGGATAACTCTGTGAGTGGGAGCAGAATTGTTTATCCACATCACCCAGGCATGAACTCTACTGCTGAGGGTATGCCCAAAAGTGGCTGAACGTGGCTCCTGTTTTTGGCTAGACTATCTCTACTGAACCTTTCTTTTGCTCTGGTGTGCTTGTGTTCCTACAAATCTGACACGAAATATTGACTTTGGAGGATAATCCTGCCCCTTCAGCATCCCATAACCTTGGGAACGGGAGACAGGGGTTCCGCAGAGCCCATCCTCTCAGTGCACCAGAGCTCACAGGCAGGAAAAAACCAATCCCATCAGCCTGCGACACCCCTGTACCCCTTACAGAAATTCCTTTGTCCCCCAGTGGTCTGGCTGCTTTAATGGCAGCTGGATCATGGCTACTGTGCTTTTTTACAATTGTTCTCCATCGCAAACACAGGTGTGTGCTGGGGCTATAAAGCACACACAGCCCCAGACACGACTCAAAAAGGGGTCTGTACCTGGTAATTCTAAGTTAACAATTTTTCACCTGAAAAATAAATATTCTCCCTTTGTCCTTTCCTTGGGAATGCTGAAGAGAAAAGGACTGCATCCTGTTTTGTGTAACTAGGTCAAAAGCTGCAGTAATTATATAATAATGGCTTGGAAAGGCAGTATTTCAGGACAAGGTGTTTCAAGCCAACAACTTCAGTCATAAGAATGACAATGGTATTTATTGCAGGAAATCCCTTGCAAGAAAAATATCTGCCTATTACAGACAGCAATAAAGTAAAAATTTTGCCTTGAGCATATTTCTTCCTAAGGCAGAACAGTAAATATCTGAGCTGTAGAAACATTAAAATACCTGTAACTAGTAAGAATTTACAGTTCTACAAAAAAACGTTGTCAACAATGTGTGTAGGTGCTTTAGAGATAAGTAGGTATTTACCAAAGATTTATGGATTGCTGTGTTCTGTGACATCATAAAATGTGGGGAATCTGAGAGCAGGACTATTTGGTGGGCAGCAAAAGACTCTTCTTAGACCATTAGGCTGTGCCATACATCATTCCTAAGGTTATTTCCTTGATAGCTCTTGGAAAAGGTGTTGTATATCACAAATAGGCTATGACCTCAGGAGCCAGGCTGGGAGCACCTTTTACTCTATTAGCAATTGAAGTTAATACCATTTACTTTTTAACAAAGAAAGTAATTACCTCGAGGTTTTAAATGGTTTTTCCAGATTGAAGCTGTGACCTCAACTTTGGGATGATGTTGATGTTTGTAATCAACCTTATTTCTGAATTTGATGATTCCTCATGCACTCATTAAATGTGATTTTCTTGTGTAGTTGTACAACACATTAAAAGCAGATGAAGTTATATACCCTCATTTAAAATAGTTTGAAAGAAAAATAAGTCACACTTGCTGCTGCTTTTGTGCTGTATGCTTCCACCTTCACTGTCACTTCACTTGGCGAAGTCAAAGGTTTTATCTCTAAATTTTGTAGCTATGTAACAGGCAGTGATATTAAATGGGATACACAAGGGACACTGGTATTATGGAGCTCATTTTAGCTGCTTTTACACATTACATTGCCTTGAAAACAAATTAGAATCTTCAGTCTAAGACCAGAAAGGCCAGGATGAACAGAGGAAGTTTTACAGACTAAGTACAGGAAGGTATTTGGGAAGGGTATCACCGGATGGGATACTTGGTCTGTATTTGGTCTGTAAAATTTGGGGATACACATTGGGATGTATATCCTCTCCGTTCATAAACTGCTTTGTGCTCTCCATTCTTCCCTTCCTTTCCCTTTCTCATTCCCAAAGGACTTGCCCTGGATGTTCCTGCCATCTTGCAAAGGTCAGGCAGAAACTGGGACATGGTTCTCCTGGTGGGACCATGATCAGGACAGATGGCCTGGGCAGGATGATGGGACAGGGAAGGTCACAGAACCACAGAATATTAGAATGGCATGGGTTGGAAGGGATCTCTAAAGGTCACCCAGTCCAAGCCCCCTGCACAAACCTGGGACATCTTCAACGAGACCAGGCTGCTCAGAGGCCATCAAACCTGGCTTTGGCTGTTCCTAGGGATGAGACATCTGCCACCTTTCTGGACAAGATGCCCCAGTGTTTTGCCACCCTCATTGTAAAACACTTCTTCCTTATATCTAATTTAAATTGACTCTCTCTGACTTTAAACCCATCACCCCTTATCCTTTTGCAACTACCCCCGCTGAAAAGCTTGTCCTCTGTAGATACTGGAAGGTGCTCTGAGGTCTCTCTGTGCCTTCCCTTCCACAGATGAACAACCCCAACTCTCTCAGCCTTTCCTCATGGGAGAGGTGTTCTATTCCATCTTTGTGGCTCTCCTCTTGACCTGCTCCAACAGCTCCATGTCTTTCCTGGACTGCACACAGTACTGCAGCTGGAGTCTTGCTGAAGTGGGTTAGAGGGGCAGAATCCCCTCCCTCAGCCTCACCCTAGAAATTTAGAGATAAGACCAAAAAGAAATGGAAGAAGAAGTTACTGAAAGGACCAATCTGTGCTAAGATTTCAGTGTGTTCTCTCTCTTCTTTTCACGGAAACGGACATCAGGGGCAAAAGAAATGTCTTTATTGCTGGAAAAACATGAAAAACGAAGCAGCAGAGAAGCTGTTCATTCAGCACAGAGGGATTGCAGCAGCCAAGGAGAATGGAGGGCTTTGCATATCCAGAGTGGAGCTGCTGGGAAGGAGCTGCAAGGGGATTATGCAAATCCCTGATTGGGTGAGCAGGGGCTGATTGCCAGAGCAGGGCATGCACACACTGCCTGTACCTGGGTGGTGATTATGCAAATCCCACCCCCCCAGCCAGGTCCAGGGCAATTGGCTAAATGAGAAAAACTCGGGTTCTGCATCAGTGACTGCTCAGGGCTCAGCACAGCCCAGCCCACAGGCTGCGCAGAGCAAACACAAACACCCAGCCCTGCCTGCCCCTCTCCCTGGGATGCCAACAGATCCCCTCTGAGTAAAACTGGGTGTCCACTTCCATTCTCTGTGGGCCAGCCATCAAAAGGATAGAAAATGGAGGCTCAGGTGAAATCTTCTCCATGTTGTCTGCAGTTCTTGGATGCCAGAAAAATCCTGTTGTTCGTCCAAGGAGGGATGCACCTGCACAGTGAATGGGCTCAGGTCTTAGTTTTGCACTGTGCGTGGGGAAGATCTGGAGGGATGTGAGATGTAATTAAAAGATCAGATATTTAATGCCTATTCCATGTTTTTTTAGGGGTTCGATGGCATCTAAATTTGCAAGAAGATAAAGACATTGCCCTGTCATGCTTACAATAAAATTTTAATGTTCAGAAGTTTCTTTTTATTCTTTCTTATTGCAGTGTGTAAAATTATGTGCTTATATGTGTGCAATCCAGCATCAGTGCTCAAATGCAGCATAATATCTCAATATAATTTAATTTAGTTCTGAACAGCCTTTAATGTTTTCAGGAGCCTCTCACAAAAGGAATCTCATTCCCATGAACACCTAAGCCTGAAACACCTCTATAATTCTCACTGCAGAACGTTGGAAAGACATGACTCAGAAATCCAGGAAAATACACTAATTATATAGTACAATTAATTGCACTCTGCAGTTTTCATTGCTTACTGGCAGATGGGTGATTCAGATTTTGAGGTGATTGGGCCAGTTTAAAGCAGAATATAACTGACTAATAGCTGGACATGTCAGAAGAAAGAAAGGAAATTGTCCATCTCATCCTCTGGCATAATATGAGCTCACTGAACTGGCTGGCAACAAAAATCAGTTTATTAGCATGTCAGGGTTATAAAAAAATTCTTGGTAAAGCACATGCCAGTGAGGAAGAGAGTAAAAAAAGGTCCACAAAGTTTTCCACACTGAATTCTCTCCCTAATTATTCCCCTGGGTAGGCAGAATCTGCTTCTGTGTACAACAGGTTATTGGTGATATGGGCAAATGTCAGTCCCAGGGGACCAATTAATTTTAACAGAGGCTCCACTGAAAATCAGGGAATGAGGCCAAATATTATTCCAGAGAAAATCAGGTGAGTGTTTACATCTGGGGAAAAAGAAAGGGGAAATGCATAAGGGAAACCTAAGTGTGGTCTGCAGGCAGGACAGGGTGCACAAGCCTGGCTGGGGAAAGCCCAAGCACCTTCAGTCATAAACCAGTTATTATAATTTGCCATATTCACCCTCAAAATTAACTGCCCACTGGCAAAAGATGGATTTTGGAAACCCAAGCTGTGGGCAGTTATTGCCAGTCTCCACAGGCTGTGCTTGGTGATACAACATGGGGAGCAGAGCAGAGTGATGCTGACAGGAGATTTTTTCTGATTAACGCTCTGCTCTCTTTTTAATAAGCTAAGAAACGCTTGAAGAGCAATAAATTGCAATAACTGATAACTCCTAGACTATTTCTAGCCCACTTTTATGGAGGTAGAGAGCAAACATCACTTAAAACACTTGCATCTGTCATGACACCAGCTCGGGCTGTACCTGCTGGGCTGCAAAGCTGTGCAAGCAGCAGCTTTCAATGAAGTATTGATTCCTGTCAGTTTGCAAAGCAGAAAATAGAGAATGTCAGCCCTGCTGCAAGAGAGACCTCAAGGAAAGAGGAGAAGATCACAGGGGAGCTGAGCTGTGCTGCAGAATCCTTCCCTCTGGTCGAGCTGCAGCTCCTGTGCCAGCAATGAGTGAAATTTGTGATGAGCCAGTGCTGCTTCCTCACCTGTGAAATCATCTCCACTCTGAGCACCACACACAGGGGCTGCTGGGCATCTCTGCATCTCTGTTCCAGCCACACCAACCACTGTGACCATTGGCATTAATTGGCCCCCTTGTTGCAGTCTCCAAGGAGAGGCTGAAGGTTTGATGGGCACGGGGAGTGAATTATTGCCACGTGCCTCAAGGTGCTCCCTCTAGGGCTGTGCAGGCCAGAGCCAGGCTCCTGAGCTGCCACCTCTTGGGATGGATTTGCTGCACTAATATTTTTAAAGGACAAAGGCAAAAGGGAGAAATGAGAAACTTAGGGTAACAGGGAAAATTAAGGAAGAGCATGTTGCTTCCCAAAGACATCTTGGAATGAATGTAAATACTTTTTCTTGGATAATTGTGAGGTCAAATGGGTGAATTTTTATGTAAATTGGTGACTCTGTGGAGACAACCCCTTCATATGAGCAAATATTTCATATTGATGCTGCCTTTTTTTCAGATGAATGATTTCACTATCTACTTATACATGAAATACAGATTCTGTTATCACCTTAAGTGTTAAATATCTATATTATTTTCAGATGAAACATGTTTAAAAATAAAGTAAAAAAAAAGTTCCATAAAGCAACAGTTTATTTCTGAAATTCCCTGGCTTCTTTTTGTTTGCATTTATCATGCTTTATCCCAAGTGTGAATAACAGACATTTTTTGTGGGCTGCAGGATTCTAGAAATAATAAAAGAATGCTTTGGAAATGTGTCACCTCTTCACAGTTATAACTCAGCAGCTCAGGAGGCAAGATTTCCCAATGCTGACTCCTCTCATGTTGGCTACTATCTCCACGTCTGAAACAATTTATTTTCATATTGACTATAAAAAACAAGACATCACATAATTGTCTGGCCATAAAATATGTAAAGTATTGCACTATTGGGGCTCATTAGCAAAAGCATAGATGCCTTTTAGTAATCCATAAGGTGATACTTTTTAATGAATGCTGCAAATGATTCCACTGACTACCTAAAGATTAATAATAGATATGTCTGCTGCAACAAACAAGCCTCAAATCTCTGGAGAGAACTGGAGAAAGTGGATAATAATTAGAATAAGAGCACAACAGCTATTCTTATATTCGTGGTTTTGATCCTATCAGCTAAATGCTGGTTGTGGTTTGTGTTGTGTCTGCTGTAAACAGACTCCTCTTGGAGCGGGATCCTGCACTAGGAGCACAGCTTGGCTTGGGGATAGGAGGAGAAAAGGATTTTAACTCAGACTCAGGGTTTAATGCTGCCTAATTTCAGGAGAGTTAAACATCTTTACAAGACCCGAAACCTTACAGTTTAATTATTTCTAAGGATGATGTCCACCCTTTTGCAAGGAGACTGAAAACAGGCAGCATATTCAGTTAACTTTATTCTGGACTAAACTTTATTGTTTTAGTGCAGTGTCTCCCTTATTGCAGCATGTGGAACTCTGCAAAGGAGGTGTAGAGGATGTAGAGTGTTGAGATGTATATCCAATGTGTCTAGTCATGTGAATTATTACAAATGGGACAAATATCTCTATGGTAAGCAGCACTGGACACCTCCAGAGCCCCTGTACCACACCTCTGAAGGTTTGTGTGAGTCCCACCATGCTGCTGGTTACCCTGTGCTGCTGCCCAGGCTTTGGAGATGGTGGGCAGTGCCTCATTCCCACTGGGAACAGGGGTCCCCAGGCCAGGGACAGCCCAGTGCCCACTTTGACTGGGTCTGTGCCCCAGCAGGAGAATAAATGGGTCCAAAAGAGCTTGTATGGGTCATTGAGGTCCCTACAACTGCATTGAGCTGTGTGCTCCTATTTCCATATCAGGTGAAATGTCTCCATGATCCTAAAAACGAAAGCTCCAGAGAGAGAGAAAGGCCAGGACACCTCAGTGGCTCCTGCACTTTTCCAATCTCACCCAGTGTAACCAGACTGGCTTCTCTGGGTGCAGTGGGTACAAGGCTGTGCTTTGTACAGCTTATTGCTGAGAAATGCTTTGCTATGGTGCATCATCTCTGACCTGGGCTTGCTCTAAAGCTCTCAAAATCCATGGGAACGCTCTCAACAGACTCCTTTAAAGCTTGGATCAGTTTTAGTCCCTGGCAAAAGGAGGCCTGGCAGTCCTCAAACCCTCATGAATCCTGCCAAATGGCATGTGACTCTGCCAGAACCTATGGTGGTTTCTGGAGAGCAGGAAATTCTCCACAAAGAGGAACCTCACAAAGTTTTTTTTGCCTTCAGATGAGAGAAGGTGAATGCTACAACACTCCTGAGATGTCTCCTGTTGTTCCACCTGCACTTCAGCAGTGATTAAAAAATACTCTGTCCACAGTAACCCAGTGATCTCAAGCTGTAGATAAAATTATTCAGAGACAATGATTCATGGCTGGCCTGGTAGGCAGAACAAGCAGAAAGGCAATTTAATTTGAACATGTAAGCACACACCAGCCCCTGCACAGTACCCTGCCAAATTGGAGAAGTTCTCCATTAGTTTCTGCCTATATTAAAAAGAATTCCCAGAGGGTCCTGTTTAAACAATGTCTAAATAAATACTTTCCTGATCATTTCATAAATTGCTATAGCACCTCAGGAAACTCAGTGAGCACCCTCATGGCTGTCAGTTTGGAAATGAATGGTGGAATTGTTGTAACAGTCCTGGGCTGGCTTTTGTGTATTTGAAGCTCTCACTGGTGAAAAGATGTGTCTTCCACAGGAATCACTGACTTTTCAGTGTCTTGGCTGCTCCCTGAAAGGGAGCTGTGGGGTCTGAGGCCATGATAAGTTAATTTTTGGGTATCCTGCCTCCTGGGGTCTTCACAAAGACCTGCCACTGTCCTGCTGCATCACCTGAGATGCATCTCACCCCACCCTCCACAACCCAGTTTCTCCATCTGTTAAATTAGAGCATGAGATGTAAATTCCCACTGTAAAAAAAGAGTTGAAGTCTGTATCTCCATGTTAGAGATGCTCTCCAGGATGCTTTCCAGCTGCTGTTACACAGACAATTATTAGGCATCCTTTACCTCCTTGTTTGCTTGGATGGCCAGGTAGGAAAGCAGCGTCCAACCCTCTGGATTTGATCCTGAACTTGGCAAATCTGATATTTCCCAGCACCAGTTTAAAAAGATACAGCCTACTGTCATTTATTAATCCTGAGGAAATCTTGATTTCTAAAGGAAGCTTCCCTACCCTGACAAAGCTCTGGGGACATCACAGCATAAATGGCATAATCAAATTCAAAGTCAAAAACAAATATGAACATTCACCAGAAGTTCAAAAACATTTAAATTATAACAATTCAGTGGTTAAAACCATAGGGAGCTTACTGTTCACACACGATTGAAAGTAAAATAAAAAGGGCACTTCTTGATTTAAAAGTGTGAGCACTTGTTATTTTTAAGTAGGATTAAGTATCTGGACTTCCAATTACACAATGGAAAATCCCTTTTTTATTGGTAAGATTTTAATTAAGTACCTTGATTTCTGTAAATGGGAGCTTCATTTGACACTTGTGGCCAAGTTTGAATAAGTGCTAATAGAAACTGTGTAAATTCTGCTGAACTACATAGCTCTGAGTGCTGCTCAAAGAGCAGCCTGCCTCCAAATTCAATTCCTTTAGAGAAAATCTGAAATAAGCACATTGAAGTCAATGTTGCACTGGCAGAAAGCAGAGTAAGAATTGAGCCATGCCTAGGCCTGCATTAGTTTGTGCACAGTGTGGTGGATACCATAGAAATGTACATAAAAATGAAGATATTTTTCAAGCCCTGTCACAGCCAGATGATTTGTACAGGAATAAAGCTGCAAAATCCTCTCCTTCTGTACACCTTTCAGCCATGTATCTTCCTTTCTGCTGAGGATGCCTATTGGGGAAAATAAAATACATTGCCACATGCACAGGAACCAGCAGAAAAGAAGAAATCATCCTGTATTTCTACCTTCAGAGATGGCTTATTGCCTTAGATTTCTGAATTTTATTAATTTTCTTAACCTTGAGTTTTAAACATAAGTTAGATATCATGGAACATTTATTTTGTAAGAGCATCCTTTAATGTGGATATATTGGAACATTAACCTGATGAGACTTCTCACAGTGTATTTCATAGACAAAAATGTGCTAAGTAGATATTTACAGAACATTGACTCTTGTGCCTCTGGTAAAGGATGACAAATACCTCTGGAATAGATGGCTTTTAATGTTTTCATGTTACTTCACTTAAAGACATAGCTAAAGAAACATTTAATAATTCCTGAAACTTTGCTGACATAATTTTAATTATGTTAAATGATAATTCATAGTATCAAGAGTTTTCACCTCCCAGTCAATGGCTGAGCATTATAACTATTAAAACACAAAAAATGAAAACTAGAAACACTTGAAGGAGAGTATGTCTTTTATTAGTACAAAATTCTGTTTATTCCCTCTGCTGCTTATTTTTTCTCTGATTTTGATGTGGGCAATGCCCCTCTCACTTAGTTTTAGCTGCATGAAATTCAGATATCTTCCTCTGAGCTGTTTTTCTGGGTGACATCTGACTCCTATGTCACAGTCACCAGGAAAGAATAAGGTGCAATTCACTGAATTATTTTAGATTTTTTTTGGTAGGATTGGTTGCCCTTGCAGTGTTTATTTAATTATGATGAAAAGTTCAGCAAATCACTTGCATCTGGATGTCTACTTTTAACACTCACTTTATGTGATTTCTCGGCTTATTTTCAAATTCTGTACATTAGTTAATGCTAATTACTACTTTATTTTCAGGAAGACCCATGGACTTCACCAGGAGGAATTGTCCAACATTATTTAAAGCCAATGTGTGGCTTTGCAATAATTTATATTTTCCCAGTATTTAGATTGCATTCCCATACACTCCTCTCATCCTTTTCCATCTCTCTGCCACCATGCCCATCCTGTGTGTTCTGCATCCATTCCCTTCCTGTGCCTGGCAGCACCATCCCTCCCCTCCCAATGGCTTCTCACCACGTACACAGCTTTAATGAGCTGCACCCTAAGGGGGCTTGGACAAAGTTTCCCATGAGCCTTTTAAAAAAATAAGAGGTAAGAAAAGTTCTTTTAGAAAGTGGTCACTCACAAGTTTCACCTGCACAGCTGCTGTTTTATCACAGGGGAAGGTGCAGGGGGGATCCTCAGAAATAAGTTATTCACTGCTGCAGCAGTTGCAAAGTGTTGCTGATAGCTCCAAACAAAACATTGAAGGAAAAGCATAAATAATAGTAAAAGCAGGCCTCTCACTAAGAGAGCACTGTTCCTGCTCTCTGCTGCACAGTATAAGCTTGATGAAGAAAGCAGGTGGCATCATGTTGTTTACAATAACTTACGAAGCAAAATTTGTCTTTTTTCCTGCTTTCTGACCGTCTCCTGGCAGACCTAAAAAAATAAATAAAATTCCATTTCATTCATAAGAGCTTTTGTGCTGCTTTTCTCTTTTGGTGGAGAGATTTCACTGAAATTATTTGATAGTCAGTGTCTGAGTTACGTGATTAGTTACCTGTATCACAGAGCATGGGTTCTAATCTCTGAGTGAATAAATATCACTCTTGGGATCATGAGGAGAAATTCTCAGGAGACTGAGACCTCATTGCTGATGGGAAACAAATAAGAAAGCAGCAGAAAATTTTAGGAAACTGTGTGAACAAATCTTTAATGAGTATTTCTAGCAATACTTAGTTGCATAGATTAATTTCATTTTTTTTCCTGTGACATTTGCATAAAATAACTGGATGAATGTTATCCCAATTTGTAAGAACAGGGAAGGAGGGAAGAGGGAGGGAAAAATCCCTTGTGTTCAGTGAGAAAATGTTTTCCCAAGTCCTGGGGAACTGGATTTACAGGGGGAGGGTTGAAGTGTGGCACAGGGATGTGTGGGATTGCCTGCTCGGGATTTGTGCATAATGAAGTTGGTTAATCAGTGCAAGTCCAATTGGAAATCCACAGATTATGTGATACAAGTATTGTCTGCAGCACTTCTGAACCTGTTCTAATCAAAAGCCAGGTTGAGGGAAGATAAAACAGATTTGCGCTAAAATGAAAGAGAAAAAAAATCTGCTCTCTCTGAGCAATAATCCATCTTGATGAAACCAGAGCGATCCCATGAGCAAGGCTTTTGTGAGCAAACCAGAGTGGGCTCATACAGGGAGCTAAATGGAGCTTGGCTGTCTACAATGGTCATTACAGCTTTTCTGTGCATATTAGCCTTCATTTCTATCACGTGTGCATTTAGAGCTTAGGGCAGGTATTGACAAAAATCTGAATATATTGCACCTCTGCTGCCTAATTACAGTGGTGACAGCAGAAGACAAAGGATATACATGAGATCGGAGCGAGGTGTTAAATCATAATAACATGTGTTCACACCATGCCCCATTCCTATATATGGGATGAAAAAATCCCACTAATTAAGGTTACTTTGTTAGACTGATAGGTAATTACCAGAGCAAAACTTATAACCTCCCAGCCCTTAGTGGGAAAAGGTCAAAAAATAATGGTGTAGTCCTTCATACATCTACAAGGAATGGAAAAGGAATACCAAGTAACTTAACACAGAGGAATTTTAAGTTTCTATACACACTCTTTAATGCTTCTTAAAGAGCACTGCTTAGATTTATATTTCTTTCAGCTTACAGGACATTCTGAATTTAATCTCCCCGTAGCTACTCGTCTACAATGATTTCAGCTGTGGGTCACAAAAGTCAAACCTGATAACAGCTCCATTGCAGCCCTTCTGCTTTAGAGGTCAATGGAAAGTTTCTCAGGAGGCATCATTCAAAAATAATATCTACTTCTACACGAGAGATTTGAGTCAGAGTTTGATTTCCTCCCTCCTTTGACTTGGAGACTTTTCTTTGATTAAAATGAAGAGAAGCACTAAATGCTGAACAGCTACTGGAGAACACATCTCTCTTAAAGAGCCACCATCTCCGAGCTCACATCTATAATATGAACCATGATTTTGTTGGTACAACAAGAAATAAACATTGCAGACAACTGTTAGGAAAAGCTGGTGACATTAGGGGGCCTATTAACACTCCGTCAAATTAACAATATATTTCTAATTCCCTTGAGTGTCATATGTGTTTTTGTTATAATATTGTCTGATTCTCTCCTGCATTAATGAGGTGGACTGCTGCCAAAAATATGCAAATGGAAATCCAGTGGACCTGCCCTTGTAAATTCAAATATCTAGGAATTCGCACTTAAATGAGAGTTGAGAAACTCCCAAACCAAGCTGTTGTTTGGTGGCAAATCCTGTGCTGTTAGATTGCTTGCACCAGTGCTGGAAAACATCAATATGTAAATGCCTTGAACTCTAAACTCCCGGAGCCTGTATTATCTGAGTTTTTACAGTGGAGGTGTCAGGTCCCCTTTAGACACTCTCCCACATTTAAATATAGATCTGCAATCAAATTATAGAGCTTTCCCTAGGAAACAGCAAGTCATGTGGTTCCCAGATAATGTAGACAAACAAATCACATTTCCTTGGCTCTCCCACCCTTTCTGAATCTGAAAATTACTTCTGAAGCTGAAATCGTTGTCTGAAAGCAGAGGAGAAGCACACGCATCTCTACACACACACAAACCCCCTATTTAACACAGCAACAGACTGTAATTCTCCTTAGAAACAACACAAAGCAACAATAATGCTCCACAAAGCACTGGGAACCACACAAACTCACTCAGTGGCCCCTGCTAAATCTGGGGTTAGGCATCATGACACGGGGTGTTGGAAACCACCCCATCCCCTCCTCTGCACAGCCCTGCTCCCATATGTTCCTTATTTCTGGTTACCTTCCAGCTGCCAGATGTTCTTCCCCACCACCACCATCCTGGACCTGCAGACCCCTTTTTCTGGGCAGAAATAATAGCATGCAGATTTCAGGAATATTTGCCTTTATTTGATGCTATTCTCGTCCCACCCTCGCCGTGGCTCCGAGCTCGCTGAAAATTACAAGGTGGATGATCTTCATTTATTGGGCATGTATTCATAGGTTTTAAGGCAAGCAGGGACCAATATCACTGTTTAATCTGGATTTCTGCATGACAATATTGTAGATTTTAGCTGGTGGTGCTGGTGCTGAGTCCAACAGGCAAGAACAGCCCCATACTCATTACATGCAGGCCAAAGGACAAACTGGCTCACATGGATAAGGTCTAAAATTTAACCCTTCTCCCACTAAAATCTTGGATTTTATTCCATGTGAACAGAGAGAGATTAACCAGCTCAATCCCTATGAGTCCACCTTCCTCAGCTTTTTCCTGTTATCTGGAGAGCTACCTTACAATTCTTTACATATGAAAAAGAGAAAGTAAAAAAAAATCAAATAATAAAAAATTCTCCATTTCTCTACTCAATTTTCTGGAGTCTCAAAATTCTGGAGACCGTCATCCACTTTCTGCTGCTCTTATCCAGTAGGATGTAAGCCACTGTCATTTTTAATGAAAGCTTAATGTAAATCATGTGAAAATTCATGCAGTGTTTCCCTGAAGTGTCCACGCTAAATTGACATTCAGGAATTCATACCTTTCAGTGGGGAAAAAAAAAGAAAAATAAGTTTAGTTCCTATTTGAGACAAGTGGTTGTGATATAAATCCCAAACAAGAAATATAAAATAAAAAGATGGAAGAAGCAAAGTTGTATTTTTATCCTATTTAGGTACTCAAGCTGCAGCTAAATGTGTAATGGAGTTTACAAAAGCACATAAGTGAATAACTATGACCCCAGGAATGAAAATGCTTTCATAGCCCAGGTTCTCATTTAAAAGGATTGAAGCCTTGTCCAGGTACTCACTGAGTTCTGCATTTCTGAAGACTCCAAAACACAACCACATGAGCAGTTTTATCAAGGCTTGCATAATTTCACGTTTTCAGTAAACAGATATACAGGACCCAGCTGTTTCTGGGGTATATCTGTGCATGTTTGACTTTTTTTTCCCTGTATAAAATGCAAACTCCACAGTAAAAATAAGAAATACTGTTTAAGTAGGAAAATCTTCCAGAAAGGTAAATAACTAGTAAGATGAGATTCAGTTTAGGCCAGGTGAATATCAATTGCACAACTGTAGAATGTAAAATAAAATTGATTTATTGGACAATATCTGATTTCAGTGGCTTTACACCAAGGATGCATTAGTTGAGCCAGTATTTTGAATTAAAGAACACTGAAAAAATCTTTTATGTTTATTGCACACCTGGCCATAACCAGCCCCAAACTTCCCTTAAATTCACTTGTCAGAAATCCACAAAGCAGCCAAATGCAACTCTTGGGGTAGAATCTCACAGTGCAGTTGAGCTCTAACAAAAATCAAGATTTAGACCACGTGTTTCCTGCATGATGTTGATCTGGTAATTGCCTTTCTTGCTGCTTTGGGTGAGATTCTGATATCCACTATATCGGTTTTCCCAGATGTTATTTTAGTCATCTTCCCTTTGCAAATAGAAATAATTTCTCCTTTTTGATTGCATTAAACTACACTTTAAATGAGTTCCCTACCTGTCTTGACAACTGCAACCACTGAGTGCTTGCAAGCAGGTACCCAGAGCAATTCAGACCTTCACATGTATTCATAATGAACCTTAAGCCATGACACAGTTATTTTTAAAATCTTTTCAGATAATCACCACTAAGTTCTAAAAGCATTTAGTCTGAAATAAGAGCTTTTCCTTCCTCACTCATCTCCTTGTGTTCTGCCCACTGGATACCCCAGTAGGAATGCAATGGCCACGTGTGTTAAAGGTGAGGAGACCCATCACAACGGCTTTTAAATTGTAATTATTCAAACTACCAGAAGATAAACCTGGCTCTTGAGGAGGGATCACTATTGACCCACCAGCTGTTGAAGTTAAACCAGGTGGGAATAGAGAAGATGACTTGCAAAAATTATAATAAAAAAAACCCAAAAAACCAAAAAACCCCCACCCATTTTCTCTGGTTTTCTCAAGTCTGTCTGTGCCCCAAGGAGCTGATAGCTGAGATTCTCCTCCTGGGAGCACTGCAGAGACCCCTGGAAGCTCCTCCTCAGCCAAATCACAGTGGGCTACATGAAACCAGGTGCTTCCTTCCCCTTCTTTCATCATCTGATGGTTGTTGGGGGATTTGGAGAAGTGGAGGCAGAGTTATATATATTCAAATATATAACATTTGTTATATATTTGAAAGAATTCGCTCTCTGAATCTTCTCTTTTTCTGGAAAGTTTTGCATGCCTGTGCATGTTTATGCTTCTCAGAGTCACAGAATCATGGAATGGGTTGGAAGGGACCTTAAAGATTATCTGATCCCAATCCTCTGCCGTGGACAGGGACACCTTCCACTAGACCAGATTGCTCAGAGCTCCATCCAGCCTGGCCTTGAACAGGGATGGAGCACCCACAGCTTCCCAGGGCAACCTCTCAAAAGTACAACACCATTTCATTCTAACCATGTCGTTTCAGTAAAGCTCCTTAAATGCAGAGAGGAGTCAAAAAAAAAAAAAAAATTACCATTGTCAATCTGTTTTTTTCCTGTCTTTATGGGATTTTGGGTACCAGATCCTGGCTCAAACACCTCTGAGTGTGTGAGTGTGTGGCAGCTCTGTGGTTCATGGCTTCCCAGTGTGTTCAGACTTCTCTGGCCCCTGGGATAGAGCAGCTTCCAGACTTCCTTGGAGTTATATTTGCCCCCTAAAGACTGTGAAAAGCTGAAAACAGCAATAGTACAAGCCATGCTGCCCAGAACCCTGCTCCTCCTCCTCCCTGTCATCTAGTTTATTCAGTGATGGAGCACTATCAAACTCTCTAAAGAATCCCAAAAATCCTCAAAAGATACTGCACAAGATGGCCCCTGACATTTTTGAGTCTTGTATGGTGCTGGCTCTGTGTGAAAAAGCTACATTGAAATAGATTATTCTATAATTATGTAATATCATCTCACAAATTCATGTGTAACTCTATAAATACACCAGAATAACACACAGCATTACATTAAGAATTCAATATTGGAAACAAAACAAAAGTGAGCACATCCTGAGTTAGCAGGGTGGTTTCAGGATCTGATATTATGCCTTTGTTTAATACTGTAAATTAAACAGGAAATGTAGTTTAATTTTGTGCATGCTTGTAAATAAACAACCTGTTGTAGATTTCATCATGCTCATTATATGGAAAATTACTCTATTTTTTTTTTTGCTTTTTTTTCAAGAGCTTATGATATCAAATCTTTTGTTTATCTCAGTGATTTTTTTTACTGAACGTAAAAAAAAAAAAAAGCATTATGCATCCTAACATCCATATCTGTAATTCTGTGAGCATCCCTTTTGTTTACTGCACACAACATAGTTGTAACAAAGACATTTATGCTTGTGGAGTCTGAAGCATGAAGTCGTTCTAAATCTGTGCCCACAGGTAATAATTACTTCCCTCATTAACAGATCTCCCCAGTCTCTCATAAAACAGCTCTGAAAAGGTCTCTTGGGACAGAGTCAGGAAGTGTGTTTTATGATCATTAATATGGTACTACCTTGGAAATACCTAGTCTAGCTAGTTTAGCCCCAAAGCTATGTTTATTTGCACAAACCCAGCAGGTTGCAGTGACAAGGAGTAGACTAAGCCAGCCCCAGTGGATCCTCCTCATCCTCTTTGTGCTGAATCACATCTTATTCTTTGGCATCAGCAAGTCATTACTAAGAGAAAAGGACATTACTAAGAGAAAGGGACAAAACAAGGCTAAAAAATGAATAATTTATGTAGGGCATTCAACAGGATATGAGAAGTAAAAGATCAAACTGTAAAAACCTCTTGGCAATTTTGTGTGTGCGTGTATTCAGGAAATTTTCAAGTTATTGTCTTAGCTAAAAACAACCATTAAGATAATTTATTAATAAGAGTTCAGGGCTGACAGTCCAAGATAGCAGTAGTGTAAGGAGGCAGGACCTCACTGGAGTGTGTACAGCTTGGTTTAACTCCATGAGCAAGGAATTTGGGTCTCTAGGTCTGTTGTACGGCAGTTAAGTGCTCCTTCAATAAATAATTGATCCATTTGTACGGAGATCGTGGGCATGCTAAAGACAATGCTGCAGAATGAAAAATGCCCTGCAGGGAGATCTAGATGATTAACCAAACTAGACAACCACTTCATAGATTACCCAGTTTATAAAAAATGCATGAGTTTGGTTTAGTCTGAAATGGGTTATGAGAAAAGCACTAAACAAAATGTCTGAGGTCTGTAAAATCGGAGCCTGTCCTTTGTATCCCATGGGTACCAAAATTTGACACAAGTCAGTTAAAATTTACCTTTCATTCCTATAGAAATAATCTCAATAATCTCAAAAATTGATAAAATTTTGTTTCTCACACAAACTGAGGTGCTGTGGAAGGTCTACTGTCCTTTCAAGCTAGAGAGGGACCAATACTGCATGCACAGACTGGGATTTTCTCAATGGGTCCAGACTTTTTCTGGGACTTGGCCAAGAAAAGTCCTACCAAAACTTATATGCCACCAAAGAATCTGAGGAAAATTCAAGATAAAAAAGGCAGCTGTCTGCTGTTGAAGGAAAGAAGGGTTTTCTTGCCCCAAAGTACTTAGAGCACATGTCAAAACTGTCTTCCTCAGGTGCTGCTCTCACTTAGTGCATCAAAAACACCTGTCACAGTGTTATATCATCACTCAGAGATGCCACTCAGGGCTTTTCATTTTCTTCTTTTTGAACAGACTTCATTTTAGACACCTCCATCAATTTCCCTGTTGTGGCTTTCCCCCTTCAGGCCAAAGCATCCCGATTTCAGCACTGATTATTCCTATTACAAAAGTCCCTCAGGTCCTACTCAGACTGCTGTGCTTAGGGGTATGCTAAAGCCTAACTGGAAACATTCCCAGTGACAAAGAATTTACAAGTAATTTAAGGCAGGATGCAACAAGTGGGTATGTGAGACAGTAATTAAGGTGAGGGGATTGGAAAGGAAACCCACAGTGGCACTGAGTGGTCGCACTGATTAGCTCCACACAGTGGTTTAGACTCAGCTGCAATTTTATTTTTTTTTTTTTTTAATGCTGAGGTATAAACAACTAAAATGGATACAGTTGTGATTTAGAGCTTAAGTGCTTTAAAAAATCTGAAATGCGCGGTTTGCAAAATTTCTCGGTTATGTGTACCCAAGTATCAGGTGAATTCTTCATTTTAGGAATTAGGACAGGTGGCTGAGGCTGGGAAAGCTCAAAGGGCTCTAGAACCACCTGATAAAATCTCAGTAGGGCAGAAAAGCTCAGGCATTTTGTTAACAGCCCTGTAAGATACTCTTCTCTAATGGGTACTTTAGTGAAAGTTTGGAGCCATGAAAATACAGCCTAGACTGATAAAAGTCCTCCCAAAAACCAGCAGAGCTTAGTGAGAAACACACTATCAATCCCACTGGGGTGGCCCTATCCAAAATTAAGTGCTTGATTTTCTGCCTCTGGGAGAAACTGGGGCCAAAACTTCTCCTGCCTCGTGTGGTGCATCCCCAAGGCTTTGTCTGCTCAAGTGGTGTCACACTCATCCTCTCCCAGGGGCAAATCCAGCCCTGCCAGGCAGGGAACACAGCTCTGGCCAATGTAAACTGGCACAGAGGCTGAGCAGTTGAGACCATCTGCAGATGTGCCAAAGGGAGAAATTTACTCATTGCTTGCAGGGGAATTGGGATGGATGGAAAGACAGAGAGAAAATGAAGGGTGCTGAGGGAACATGTTTGCAATATCACAGTGCAGGGGAAATTAGGACTTAAATTAGCTTTTCATTTTCAGAGGGAAGGTGGCTGATCCTGTGGCCATCAAGATAGGTTGTTTTGACATTATGAAAAACTGAGACAAGCTCTGAGGCAAAATGGCCCCATGGAATCTCCTGAACCCAAGAAAAGTGATCTGCAAGAAGCTGGAAGACGAAAACCATATTTGTGTCTGCCACTCAACATAATTTAATGTAGCAAATAGCAAACACTCAGACTGAACATTGGAGAGTAGAAACAGTGCAGGTATTAATATATCTGCTCTTCCCACAGATTGGCAAGCGGCCTAAATCCACTGCTACCTGAAATTATGCCAACCTGTTCAGCACATCTGAATTTAAAACTAATCTCTTATTTACAATCAAAGCATCTACAAAGCTGGTGCTTGTAATGGGTTTTATTATACTGCATTAAAGATTGTTGTTGAAATTTGCATTTCCAATGACCAATTAGTATATTTATTTATTAGAATTTAGCCATGCTATTTCTAGTAAATGAAATGTAGTACGTAAGAACATAAATAGGATTATTAGCTACATTCCTCTCTTTCCTCTCCTGTGGACTTCATTATTTTTGCACAGATGCCAGGATTTTCTTCTCAGTGAAAAATTAAGATTGCGTGAAGTCTTGCCCACTCTCAAAAGCTGTGATGACATTCAGTGTGATTGCAAGTTATACCACATTAAAAAAGACGTTTCTCTGAAAGCAGTGGTTAAAACCCAGACGCCTACATTTATTTACATTTGCAATGCTTGTGCCATGTGTATAGCATACAGTGAACTGCTAACTTTTGGAATGAAAATAACTTGTGTCTGTGTTAAATGTCACAGGAAATTGTAGCACTGATTAATAAGTAAAGAATACATAATTAGAAAAAAAGTTGCTTCTTGTAAAACTGCTGCGTGTGTTTAAATTCTCATTCATTTTTTTTCCCCAGGAATGAGCAGATTTAAATAAATAGAGGGATCACGTAATGAAATTTGCTCTCCCCTTTAATGTCAGTGTTCAGGTTTCAGGATAACATTGTTCCTTAACAATCTATGTAAAACAGGAGGCAGAATATTTCCATTGTTTCCTGGTTTCTTAAGCTTCCAAACACAAAGAAAAAAATGGTTTCTTTGTTTCAAAATTACAGCTAATATAAATCAAACAACATCTTGAATTACTAGAGAGTAAAGTTTTTAATTAAAGCTATGGTAAGATGTTCTTCATATTTTCCTTGGTTAGAGATTTGCAAATAACAAAAATTGGGGTAATGAATGGAAGGGAGGAGATTCTAATCCAGATTGGGAAGTTGTTGAAATTCAGGACTTTTGTTTCAGCTCCCAGTTTCTCTTTCCTCTTGTAGCATCTCCTTCCCAGGTGCTTTACACATGAGGGTGTTGGTTTGCTTTTCAAACACAAATAAAATATAACAAAATGCAGATATAAGACTAAGGAAACACTTTTTTCAGATTGACATACTTAGGCCAATGAAATTACCAAAAGCTAAAAAAATCCCCCCACATCTTGTGGTTATTTGAGAGCTTTGATGCTTTCTCTTAATAAAGCCTTCAAAACAAGGAGACCTATTCCAGGGTAAGTTCTTCATCTGACAAAACCTTTTTGGACCTTCAGTATTTTGTCATTCCTTACACATAGAGAATCTGGAGAACCATTATTTACATAAATTGATCTGTAATGTACCTATAATTCACTATTTTAATTTAAAATAGTTAAACTGGTTGTTAAAATAACGGAGAAAATGGTACACCTCCATGTACTTATAATTTGAGATGACTGAGATTGCTTTTTGGCAGTGGGAAAGTGAAGCTTTGATAGGACAGATTAAAATGGTGTTCTCTTTTACATCTATTTCGTAATTACAGTGTATATTCACTAGCATTGTACTGAACCAGCTTCACAAAAATCCACAACTGTGAATGGCATACAGAATATAATGTACTCTGTAAGCCAGGATTCTCTTTCTTAATTTTTTGTTGTATTCATGTAAGAGGGTCTTGCTTGAACTCAAGCACCAGGTCACCTTTGCTGGATAATTCAAGCAGTTTGTTGTTTCTCTGCAGCAGCCAGGTTACAACCAGAGCAGCACTTCAATTTCTTATCTAATCACCCCCTGAGCTCACTTCAAGGAAGCATTAGAGAAAATGACATTTGAACACTAAGAAGGGCTCCTCTGCTTCACTTCCTTCTTCACTATGAGCCAAAAAATGATGAAGGACAATCCTTATTTAAATTCAAAAATGAATTTTTTTGATATCTCAGTTCTAGCATGAATATTCAAAGCCATTAGTCTCTTTGCTTGCAAATGTAACTTGAAATCGTTTAGGAATGAAAACAACCAGAGAGAAAACAATTCAGCAAAGCCATGCTTAGATTCAAGTTGATGTTCAAATGGATCATCATGAAAGAACTTTTGGAGTTCAAAGCACTAAGTAAGTACTTTGCTCTTTGACAACCATTGCTCACAAGTTTGCCAATCATTTCATTACATAGATCTGAAAATAGACATGACTCTACTGGTACAGCTCTGATACAATCATCCAGGATGTTTTTCATGCTGGCTGCTAGAGCTTCCAAGTGACTACTGTGATGTTTGCATTGGTCATTTGGAGCTGCTTTGAAGAGGTGTCCCATGCAGTGAGCAAAAGTCCTGTCATTCAGTGTGCACCGTCCCTGCAAACCTTCACATGCTTTCCACACTTCACACAATTTCATTTTAACTTCCAGTGCTTGGACCAACTTCAGGCTGGCCACTTCCAGAGGGGTGAGCAGTGATGAAACAGAACATCTTCCAGCACTCCCCTTCCAAATGCTCACCACTCCCACAGGCACGTTGGTGACAGTAGACTTATCTAACTGCAAACCAGAGGCTTTTTTTGAACATTTTGATCTATTTTCTGAATCCAGCTTGTATGGTGGTGTCTGCAGGGGGTGATATATCACGTTTCTTGTCTGACTTCTTGCTGAGTTTTGCTGACAGTCTTTTTTTTCCTTGCAGGTACAAGCATGTCTTCTGTGACAAACCAAAACTTTCTGGCTTCAGCAATGTGGTAACTCAAATAAAAAGACACTTTAAAGATTACAGCACTCACTTAACTGGCCAAATAGACACTTTCCTTTTTCATTGTCAGCTCAATGACTTAATGCTCTTTACTCTTCACTCTTTGTAATGATTCAAGCTAGTAAAGATGATCATCAGATTATAAGAAGAGTTTGTAACAAGAGAAACAACTTAACCTGAATTAATTCTCACCTGAACTTGTGTTGTATCAGCACAGCCTTTTTTCAGGTCTGTTAAAGGTTTATTTTTATCTTCCTTCTGGGGCAACAAGTTACACAGACATCATCTGCCTATCTACATTTATTATGTGTGGCAAGTTATTATTTCTGAATTATACAAATGTGTTTCTTTTGCTTTGCAACTGTGTTTCAGCTCATGCTTCACGTTGTCTGTCTAAAGTTATAGATCCAGTGCCATGCCTGAAAGAGCAGCCAGTCTGGAAGAGGAAACGTGTAACTGGTGGAAAAATGATAATATTACTGTAAAATTTCTGCAGTGGCAAATACAACACCAGTGCTGAGGGAATATCTTGTTCTTCCCCACACCCCATCGATGTCAGCCTGAAAACAGCACAAATGAACAGAATTAACAGAATTTAAATGCCATAAACACCCAGATGCTCCATGTGCATCTGAGCCTGGAAGTGAGAGGGCAGCAACACAAGTGGGCAGCTGCTAATGCATCTGGCCTTGCTTTGTTTGCCTTTCCACCCCGCTGAGGATTTGATGCAGCTTTTGGAAATACCTGGGAGATTTCAGGCAAAGCTTTAGGGTTTTGTTAGATGTGGAGTTTCTTGTAGCACTCCATCCTGAGCTCTTTCATGGAAAGTTTATTTATTTCACTCTTCCCAGCCCCCTTGGCTGGGGATTAGATCCTTTTTAGCAGGGATGAAGGAGCTGGTTGCGAAGAATGGAGAAATGTTAGAGGACATCTCTGCAGGTTCTGATCTACAAATCCCTCTGATGGTTCCCATTCCAAACCAAGCTTTTTCCTCCCTAAAATTTCCTGACAGCCCTCCTGTTAGCAGGGAGCTCATGGAAAGCTGACTGAGATTTTTCCTGGTGGTAAGCACAGGAATACTCGTGTGGATCCCGCAGGGTTGCTTCCCATGCTGCATTCACACAATATCAAATCTGCTTCTGGGCTTGCTGTGGGCAAGGAACTCCAGAGAGTTCATTTCCATTGATGAGTACCATGAGAAAATTCATGGGTTGAGATAAGAATAGTTTAGTATCTGAAATAAAATGACAACAATAACACCATCACCACCACTAACAACAACAACAACAACAACAACAATAATAATAAAGAATCCAAATGCCTAAGTCTGGTGTAATTTCAAATGGGACACTCATTTTAAACTTTATAATTCTGGACCACAACAGTCAAATTTCTGGTGAGTTAATAAAAATTCATTAAAAATATTACTGCCACTTTATTTCTCCTTAAGCTAAGCATGGACCTTATATTCAGACACATGGGAAATATGGAGACGTTTATTTTTGATTGGGATGTGTATCTTGAATCCTATGACATTTTTGCCAATACTTTGATGAAATGAAATTATTATATAATTATGAACTAATATTACATACATTTAATATATGTATTATATAAGTTTTGCATTTTTTTTATCCTTGTTAACACTGTGGTCATGACTGAAAACAAAATCAAAAATCACACTGGGCCTTGTTCAAAGACAAAGGAGCTGTCAGTCTTGCTCCAAAGAATTTACAAACATATTAAATTCAAGGTAGTCAAGAAAACCAGGTTCTCTGTATTAGCATTTAAATAATTGTATGAAATTTTGTTGACTGTGGTTCTATATTTTGTAAAATTTTGCTGGTTCACCATCAGGTTTCATGGACACAGCTGCTGACTTATTCCATTTCAAAGCAGGTTATTTCCTATGTTTTCCTGGTCTGAGGTGAGTTATAGTAGTCCATAAATCTCCAACTTTCCTGTTTTTTTATGGGGGGCAGAAATCAGAATGAGACTTCCTAGACTTCATAAACAATTACTGGATTTTTAAAGCCCTGTTCATTTGTAGGGGTTCTTCACATTTTTCTAATCATACAATTGCAGTTAATAAATTGTGTCAGTGCAGAGAATAGTTCTTCCATATGAATTAGAAAAGGAGTGAATAATTTATTTCTCAGCAATCTACCAAAAATCTTGTTGGAGTCTCTTGGTAGAATAGACTTCACTTTTCTGTTCCTATTTCTTCTTTTTAAGTCAAATTTTTGGACAGCATTTTATATCTTTAGGATTGTGTGAACTTTCAAGAAACTAATTTATTTAGCTATGCCTGTTACTCATTCTACATAGAGAGATAATTTGAGGTGAATTCAGAAGGAGTTCCAAACAGAAATCCCAGCTCTAAACTCAGAGGAAAATTTAAATCTGTCTTCTGCAGCTGCATGACAAAGACTGTGAAACTATAACCCTAGAATATTTCAAACTATTTGCATCTGGGTCAAGACTTGACACCTTAAAATAAGGTTCCTCCTTATTTTAATCAATCTTCATGGAAATTCAGATGTTTTCTACAAAAACTGTTGCTGATATATATTCTTACATGAATTTCTAGAGTTCTTTTATTTCCAGTATAAATTCCAGTACCTCGGATCTTTGGATTGAAGGTAGCAATGCTCTTGTATAATCCCATGTTTGTGGTTGATAAGTTGTATTTCCTTCTGTAGAGAAATCCAACAAAGAAGTATTGAAATTAGAGTGGCTGCTTTAATAGCTATAGTGTGGTACAGGTAATAAGATATTTTATTATTTTTTTATAACAGATGTTTAGAAAAATATTTTCTGGGGAAAAACAAGACATGAGAAAGCCTAACTAGTAGTGTTAAGTGTGAATTTTTTATTAATATCTGGCAGAGTCAAACATTTGTTTGTTGGGGTTTCTTTCCCCCTAAATATGATTTTTTAAATGTCAGGTTTTCTTTTCTTTTTCTTAAAACATGGCCTTTAAACTTCATCCTTTTACTCTGAATGCCTCAACTGTGACTTAATGCCTAATCATGCTGAGGCAGTGGCATCTCTGGAGTCCTTTGAATCTCTCTCACCTGGCATAATTTGCCACAGATAAATAAATAACAACAATTTACACCAGCTAAGAATTTTTATCAAGATTTGTTGCATTCTATTATTTAAGATAAAATCAAAACTTTCATTTATACATGCAAAAACAAGCAGCCTGGAAAAGTGGTGTTTATGCAGCCATTAATTGCCTCTACCAAACAACAGAATAGACGCCATTCAGTTGGTAAATAGACATAAAATCCTCTGTGCTGACAGAATGGCTGCAAGTTGTACAACTCAACTCATTTCACACAGATTAGTGTGCATTGCTCCTTATTTTGTTATTTTTGGGTGGTAATGACGTGCAGGTGCTAAAATTCCACCTGTGATGTGTAATTCAGCAGTTTCCACGGCGAGAGTTTTTGAGGCCTACCACTGTTGGTTGTCCCTTCACTGTTGACACTCTAAATTACCTCTTTTTTTTTTTTTTTTTTTTTTTTTTTTTTTTTTTTTTTTTTTTTTTTTTTTTTTTTGTATAATACCCAGCTGATTTTGAGTGGCCAGCAGCTCTTCTTTGAGACATCCCTTCGACCTCCTTCTGACAAGCCTGGCACTGTAAGCAACACAATTCCCCCAGGATTGCAACTCCCCATGGCAGCCATAGCTAAGCCCTGGCTGTGTGTGATCAATGTCCTGGGCCTGCTCACGGAGCACCCTGGCATCAAGCAAAGATAATGTTTCCACCAGTCAGCTCTACAGGAAAAACTCTGCAGGATTACCCAAATTTGTGAACCTCTGTAAAATGTGTTTTTGTAAGCATTTGTTTTTTAGGGGTTTGGCTGCATATTAGTTCTATTGTAATCATGTAGATAGACATACATAATTAATCAGCTGCTATTATTATCAGTTTTACACCTGCAAAGAGTTGCAGTGAGGAAGCCACGAATGAAAGATTGTAAGATTCCTGTATGTATAACTTTTACAAAAGGATTTTTAATGAATGCCTTGAATAAATTTTAGACAACAGTGCATACCAGTGCCATGTCTGTTGGCAGGTTGATCTGCAATATCCAAAGAATTTGGGAACAGAAAAAAAATCCCTTAGGCATGTGAGCCCCAAATTATAAAATAATTTTGCTTCAGATGTAAAAGCCAGATTAACTCATGGCAGCTGGCTTGTAAATGTATTAAATGGACAGAGGCATAGTGAACGTCCTTCAAGATGAATTTCTTGTCATCTTTTCTTGTGAAAAGAGGTTTATCCCATCCCTTCAAAATCTGTAGGGTATCCTATTTTTTTAGTCTCAAAAATATATTTGGTTTTCTTTGAAGATGAATAAAACTGAGATGCTATTATATTCAGTTCCTACTTTGCAGCATCCAGAAATTCCTTTGCTATTAATATGCCAGAGAAACAGATTTCTTTGATTTTTTTCAGTTTAGAAGATCAAAAGCTGTCAGAAATTGTTTCAAAAGAAAAATAAATCTTTGAGAAGTTGGATTTGAAATAATGAGTCTCCAGCATGTTGCATATACAGTACTTAGAACTATTTAATGGAAGATGCTGTTATAATTGTGGGGTTTGCCTCTTTACAAGTACCACTCACCTAAAAGATATTTCAGCATTAGTTTTGCTTTTTCCTAAAGTAATTATTAGAGAATTGGATATTAATGGCATTCTTTTTTTGTAACTTCTTGCAAATAGTCAGGTAAGAGAAAAAAGCAGCACATTTTCAGACTGAGAGGAAAAAGTCTTCAAATCACTCTGAGAGTTTTTTGGGAGCTTCCAGACTTTTGTATTAATGTAAAATCTTTTCATTGTTCTATTTGTATTTAGGGAACCTGATCATGACACAGAGAGGGAATAGCACTTTTGCTGTTTCTGGAATTGCTCTGGGAGCACTTGTGGGGTTCAGGGATGGTTATCCTTGTATTAACCACCCCTCAGATAGAACTGCAGCAGCTCTGATGTGTTCAGAATGGCCTTGTTGTGCCCCAGAATTAAAACCTGGGAGCCTGGGCTTCTGTTATCATCATCAAGAGACTGGGACTGATTGGTTTGTATCAATAACATCAAGAACCATGGTGTGAAAATATCTCTGCTGTAAGGGCTGAAAGATTAAGTAGTAAAAAAGGAGCTGAAACAAGAAGATTAAATATTGATAAACACCAGGCCCATGTGGAAACAGCCCTGAATGCTCACAGCCTGCCCTGCAGCTGAAGATGAAGATGTCATTTCAACTTTTTCATCATGAGAGCTCTAAATCAATTCTAAACCTGTAACCCACCTCAATTATTGCACATTTGTAACAGCCTATTGGGAACAGTGTTCACCAGTTCATCAGTGAAAAACTGTCTAATGATTGGGCTGGCAAATAAATAAGTCAAACAGGCTTTTTTTGGAAGGGGAGTGAGTACACTTTTACTTCCAAATTAAAATCTTTAGTGCTGTATAAAGCAGTTGCTATTTAAACTGCCAATAATGTTTAACACGAATTTACTCACCACTGCCTATCCTCACACTGTATAATTTATAACACTAAGCCCTTTCAATACTCCAAAATGCCAGATAAACTTTTCTCATTTGCTCTTAATTTGGTCACGCAGGATAATACCAACATCTGAAGGCTCTTTAAACTGCTTTTTAAAATGCATTCCTGAAAGCACCACCAATGCCACCTCTGCTCCTTGTCATCTTCCATAATTATTTCCAATCCAAAGCGGTCCTTAATGCGCTTATTAATCTGGCATTCTCCTCAGTGTGAAGCACATTCAGCTCTATTAATTTTTAAAAACCCTTTTTTATGGTGGACTGCAGATGCTTGGCTATTACTGAAAAGCTATTAGAAGTTAACACCTTTCTCTCCCCAGGGACTGGCATCATCCTATGCTTCCAAATGCCACCCTATTTTACATTATCAGCTGCTAAGACTGAGTATTAGAGACTTTTTTTTTCTTTTTACTTCTGAACTGTTAATGCTATTATTAGCTAATGGCAGAGTTCTGTACAGAGTATAGATACATATACTCTCTCAATGTCTACAGCAGATGGGGTTTTATTTATCTGCCTTTGAACAATGAGACTTCTCATTCCTCTCATCCACGAGAGGAAAACTCACATGTAAACATAGCACTAATCTGATATCCAGGGATTGAGATTATTTTTGCCTTTTCTCAACTTGGATGTTATGATCAGGTGAATTTTATTAGAAAAAATGGGAAAGAAACAAAGTCATCATCCATCAAGCCTCAAAAGGGAGCTCTTTCCCTTTTTTGATAGGATCCATGTCTTTGTGAAACACAAACACCCCTTCTATGAATGGAAGCTGAAAGTCCTGAAAAAATATTACAAAATGCTATTTCTGAACTGGCAACAACTATTGGAATTGACAGAGTTTGAATTTTCTGAAAGAATTGTAAGTCCCAGCTACTCATTTCAGGATCTGCTGTTGTCAGTCTCAGCCAGAGGCTCTTCTGTTCATGGTTGCCATGAGTTTTTCAGAATCAAAACACTGAGGCACAATGGAGAGTCAGTTTGTGTCTGTAGTCTGTGCTTGCAGCATTTTCAGTAAAATTCACCCTCCTGCTAATTTTCACTCAGGATCTCAGCTTTTATGTGAGTAATGACAAGGAGCAGAAATCAGCATTGGCTCTTCTGACCATTTTGAGCTGTGATGACTGAAGACATGAAACTAAAATATCATGGCTTGGAAATGCTCAGATTGTGCTTAATGAACCTAAAGTTCTATCAAACAAAATACTACAGAGATCATGATACAGCCACACTAGTAAATTTTCTGTATTAAATTTAGTAAAAATCTATATTCCAAATGTTTCAAACACATGGAACAATTGTCTCCAGAAGACTGAAGAAAGTTTGGCAGCAAGAAAATATTTAGGTCTAACCTGCCATGAAGAGATTTAGGAGCCAGAACATGAACCTGAATATTTGCACAGCAATTATTGGGGTTTCCTGTCTCAAGGTCAAGGCATTGCAAAGGCTGGAGGGAAGTCAATTCCAAAATTCTGGCAAGTGTTGTGAAGGGAATTTCTTGCCAGAATTCTGATAATATTTGAACTTTAGCCACTATTTCAATATCTTCATTCATTAGCACCTGAAGGACTCTAAAGACCAAGGCAGTGGCTCATAAATGATGCAGACAGAGTTCTTTCCTGAAAAACTTTCTACTTTCTCTTTGTAGAAATATGTAAAATACACAGAGAACAGACCAGTTGAAGAAGCTGACTACACCATGGTCTGAATGTGAGGCTGGTTGGCAATGAAAACTTGCTGTGGTCCTTGTGAAATGAGCATTGACAGTAGATGTGGCTCCATGCCATGGGGAATGAATTCCAAATGGTCTTTGTTACATTGAAGCTATATTCAGTAGCATCTTGAGACATGCAAAGATTACATCAGTGCCATGCAGAATGGAGCTCCAACTCCCCAGGAGAGGCACATGGATGCTCCTGGTGAGAGCCAAAATAACTTAAAAGAATAGACTTGTCTTGCTGCAAATCAATGTGGCCCTTCTTTAAACGACAGCCAAAAGATCCTAATGTATCCTACTTCAACAGTTTTTATGGTGTGTGCCTGGGCTTTTCATTTTATTTGCCTTTTCCTTCACTATTTTAGAAGACTCCAGTGCAAAATCCAAGTTGCTGAGTCCTGTCCTAGATTTATGGAAGAATGTCACTGAGTTCAAATAACAATGCTGGAAAATAAAGTGGGAATGTTGACACTAGAGAAAATGATGATTGTAGTGTGCTTTAAAACACACAATGACAAAGCTGGGACACTCTGACCTGGGCTAGCATCAGCTTAGGAAGAAAGCCATGAGGAGTGGTGGCTGCTTTAACTGAGAACTTGCTGGCAGATTCTTGTTTTCCTGGGAAAAGTAAACTCAATGCTAAGCACCTGAAACATCTCAGCTAGGTTTGTGGGTTTTTAAGAAATATGGAATAAAGGCATTGATATAACTTCAATTTTTCAATTTAAAGAAATTAATTAAATTTTTTAAGAAAAGAGTTTCAGAAAAAAAAAAGTGTTAGAAAACTTGAGTGTAAGCCTCAGCTCCACCTTAAATGTGTGTTCTCTTTTGCTGTGCAGCGTTATTAATGCACAGACCTGGAAAGCTGTTTGGAAGGTAAGGAAGATATGCAATTAGTTGGTCATCTAAAATTCGTATTTTATGCTCAATAGACCTGAACTGCTCCCATGGTGGTGTTCCTTCAGCCCATCCCACAATTGCCTTATCAGTGCACGTGCTTTTCCATGAGTGAAGAGCTTTTCCTCAGGTATTTTGCTGAACCACAACCCAGTGTATGGCAATCCAGTCTGGCTGTTCTAATGCCGTTTCCAACAGTCTGTGCAAACCCAGATCAGGAGCAGAACAAACCCCTGGTGCAGTCCAGGTAACCAGAACAGGAGAGCATTTGTGAGAGTTGGCCAGGGAAGGCTCAGAGGTGTCCCTGAGCATCCCTGGCTGTGCTTGGGGAGAGCCATGAGCAGCCATGGCAGGGCTCCATCCTCATCCTCCCCTTTGCCCAACCCATCTGGTGTCTGCTTGAACACCTTGGTGCTTCTCTTTTCTGAAAATACTTAACCCCACACTTTGGGGTTTCTGTGCAAACATTTTACCACACTAACTGCTAGCCTAAATTCATAGCCCGTCTATTTTCTGGCCATGTTTCCAAGGGGCTGTAACAGCAGCTGGGCATTTGCAAGGCACAGGATCATCATCAGTGATTTCCTTCCCCCTGCAAAGGTGGGGAGATTCACACCAGAGACCTTCCTGCCCAGGCTTCCCAAGGGAATAGTAAAGACATTCAAGTCTTGACTTGAAAAAACTCATTAAGTCCAACAAATTTGGGGTGGCTTTGTGCTGATTAAATTATTTGCCCAGTCCTATTGAACACTGAATAAATGTAGTCATTCAAATGTTGGATAGTGTAGTAAAGGCACTTTTTCCTCTCTAAAGGTGTAATTCTTTTGCATGAGATTTAGACAGCAGATATTGACAGAAGAATAGATAATAGATAATTGATGTCAAAGGCTGAATAAGAAAGTTGTCGATCAGCCAGAGTTTAAGTTATCTCTATGTAAAGTAATATAAAGTGACGATGATTTATTGCTTGAAACAGTTGACAGAATGAAAAAATTCTTTGGAATTGCTGGTGAATGCAGATTGATTTTTCTAAAGAGCTCTATCCAGACCTATTTCTCTTCCAAAAGAACGCTGCTGGTTCTAATTATATGTATTTTACAAAATTGCATTTCTAAAAACTTATACCATCAGAACACCCAGCACCCTATCTTTAATACTCATGGAAAGAGGAGTATTTTCAACTGTCTAATTTGATGCAATAAAGAGATAAGCAATGGTGTGATTTGGTTTTTCAACATCCTTCAGGTGCACTGCATCACACAGCCTATAGCAGCTTCTGCTATTAAACCTCTTGGAAGTGGAATAAAATGCTTTGTGAAAACAGAAATAGCCTCTAAGGAATGACTGACTTAGTAAAAGATGAGCATTGGAGGAGTAAAATGTTAGTACTGGAAAAAGGTGAACTGTTTAAAAGGTATTTCCTTAATATCAGGACAGCATCCAGTTTAGGAGAGCTTCTCCTGTGTTTCATTTAGCCACCTCTCACACTGGAAGTCTGCTTTGAATCCAGGAAATAATCTCCTGCTTTTTCCAGAGTCCCCCTGGAAACCCATTGCACACAAACCAGCAGAGGTATAAGTTACACTTCACAGGGATCCATCTACACAGAAAAAAAACTCAATATATTCCTCAACTTAAGTTCTGGATGTTTTCCAGAGTCATAAACATGGCATCCCATCATCTGTGCCTTTACTGTGCCTTTTCTAATTTTTTTCCTGTTATCTTTATGAAAAAGACTTTCTCAGTGTTGGTGACATGTTGGTATCCTGAAGCCAATGAGATCCATTCCTGACTGGAACACCTTTTTTTTGTGTTACTGGATTCTTATGCTGTTTGCACAGGCTGTATTTACAACTCCTTATATTGTTCAGTTTATGCCACTCTAGAATTTCATATATACATTCAAAGATGCTTGAAAGAAAGCACAGCACTTAAAATAGCTTATGCCACTCCCCTAAAATATTAATCACTGGTGTAACTCCATGAGAGTTACATCAGGCATGAGTTTAACCCTACTTTTTGTTTTAAATCAAAAGAAATTGATTTCTTTAGCAAACACACCCTAAACCACAGGATCAAAGGCAGCTGAAGCACTATAAACCCTCTTATTTCTTTCCCCCTTCCACCTTCCCCAAAAGCTACAGGGCAGCCTGTAAAATGGCTTTTAAGCACACCAATTTTGGAGCAGCTGATTCTGCTAAGAGCAGTCTTCAGCTGTTGGTAGTGATGTCACTGGTTAATACTTTGCAGCCCACAGACTCCTGGAATGATTCATCCTGCCTCTGGATCAAATGAAAGATCCCTACAGAAGCCAATGAGTAGATGTGGTAGTTGCTCAGCATACATATACATACATACATACATACATACATACATACATACATACATATATACATATATATATATATATATATGAAATGTATTGTTTTCAGTGAGATTAAGTTAAACTTGCATTCATGTAATTGGTTCTGCAGAGAAAAAGAAACTAGCAATAAAATTTTTCTTGAAAATAGAAGAATATTTAAGTAATTAAAGGATTCCATCTTGATATCCCAGCGCATTTTCAAGCAATATGTCATAAAGCATTCTATAAGGAAATACTGAAATACTGTATGGACAGAAATGAATGTTAGTGATTTTGGATAACAATTGCATTCAGCTCAAACCTGTAGTAATTAATGTTTTATTGCATAAGTAAGTCCAAAGCCCAAGATTTTCTGGGAAGTATTACTCTAATATTTCCACATATATTTCACACTTTGAGGTTGAGAAATGTGTTTCCATGGTTAGCAAGTGTGCTTCCATGGAGTTTTTATTTTCAGCTTTTCATTACGGACTTTATTCCAATAGAATAAAACAGGAAAAAATAGATACAGGCAAAGTCTAGACATCAACACTTCGTCAGATTCAGAAGTTACACAAACTTTTGAATCAACAGTAGCCATTAAAAAATTCAGAAGCTTCAAATGAGTAGTGCAGTGGTGTAAAAACAAAATCAACAAAACCAAAATCAACAAGAGCCAAGCTCGCCCGTATTTCGATGCTACGCAAACGCTCGCCCTTGTTTACAGCCCTGGGTTGTTTACAGCCCATGTCGTCCTCTGCCAGAGCTCAGGGCTGGCAGACACCTGATCTGAGGGCTGGGCAGTGATGCTGGCATGGTGCTGTCTCCAGACTGACAGTGTCTGCCCTCTCCTCTCCTTTCCTGAGGCTGTTGTGTGGGGAAGGAGGCGCAGCCTGCTGAGATAGGAGTCCTTCCCTCAGAGCCTACACCATTTGTGGAGATAGAACAACAAAAACTTGGTGCTGCTGTAAGATGGATGTTAGAAGCTTGCTGAGTCCCTCATTATCCTTCCCTGAAGGTCCTGTGCTCATTTTAGCTATCTGTAGGATTCTGCTGGGCTCTGTGGGGATACACAGGTGAGGACCTGGAGAGTGAGGCTCATGTCCCATTTCCTGCACAGCATCCACTGCTCCTTTTCCCATTTATCAGGCAGGGGTAGATTGGTGTTAATCCCAGCACTGAAGCCTTACCAGCTGAAGGCAGAGAGGATCTAGGATGTCACTAGCAAGACAGTGATGGCCTTTGCTCACTTCTTTTCTGCTTAAAAGATGTTTTCTCTCCTTACATGAAATGTCCTCCCTATGGCTGGCACTGCCATAGAGAATGGACACTACATGTTCACATTTTGTCCTTGCTGCTCAGTGCCTCAATCTGTGCACTCTCCCAGGATGTTCTGACTGCTGGTGGAAGATTAGAGAAATCCCTGTGGGTTCTCAGTTGCCCATCTTTGCAGGGCAACATTTCTCTTTGAACATTCTCTTCAGAAAGCTCTTTCTTCTGAAGATGTGCCATTGTTCTGCGAGCTGGTTCAGCACACTGAGTTGTGTGAGTTAATTTAAAAAGGCAAAGAAAATCCTGGAAAGACATTGAGGGGTGTCATGCACCGAAATGCTGCTACACAGTGTGAATCACAGGGCACCAACACCTTTGCTGGAATGAATCAAAGTAGCTCTGCCTTGCTATGTTGCAGTCATAGTCAAGCCCTTTCTCATATTTCAATTCCATTTTATATCCCCTGTGGTTGTACACAAATTCCACAGTTGAATAAACAAACTTCAGCAATGATTACTTGGAACCTTAGGGGTTAACAGTGTTCTTAGCCTTTTCCCTAACTGGTGTTTACTCTCTTGATGCCTTTTCATGTGCATGCTATGAAATATTCCCCAGAAAGAGTTTTGCCTAGTGCCGGGATGTTATGCCTTGTAGTGGATGAAATTCCTTGACAGAAAGTTGTGATATGCACATGTTGTAGTGCTGTGATAAAAGACTGTGAAAAATGCACCTTCTAAAGACCACAGACCCCAGGCTGAGAAATGGCTTTGTGTGCTCAAAGAGGGCTCTGCTCACACTGCAAGGCAAGTGGATTTGGGTGATTCCATAAAGGATTTTAGCATTTGAGTCTACACCACTGAAGGGAGATCCTCATGGGGAAGAGTTGATCTGGAGATGTGAGACAGTGTGGAAGAGAAGGCAAGCACAGAATTTAAACTTTGGCCTTTCTGTGCTATATCAAGAATCTGAAGAGGTGGATTGTGGAGAGCTCAGAACAGCTACCAACCTGTGTGTACCTGAGGTGGCTGAATCACTCAGCTCCAAATAAAACCCTGTGTCTTGCAGCAGTTTACCCCACTTGCAATACAGACACAAATAGCAGCTCAGATCCCCACAGCTGCGGGGCTATAAATCCTCTTTGTGCAGCTCATGTCTCTTGTTTGTGCTGAAAAGAGATATTGGCTTTCAAGAGGGATTTCCTACCACTCACAGTCATTGGTATGGAGGTTAGCAACGTTAATGTTCTCTGCACCCTCCTGGAAAAACTGGACTCTGAACTGGTGCTGGAAGTCAAAGCCCACTCCTAATTCTCATAGTGTGGAAGGATGTGGCTTTGCAGAGAGACTTTTTTATGGTCAGCAGCTCTTGATGAGCTGCTTTGGCATCCTCTACCAGCCCTCAGACAGCAAGGAGCCCCAAAACCAGTGCAGAGATCTAAATGAATGGATCACAGAATCACAGAATATGTTGAGCTGGAAGGGACTCTTCTCCAGGCTGAACAGACCAAGTGCCTTTAGCTGGTCCTCATACAGCTTCCCTCAAGGCCCTTCACCATCTTTGTTATTATCCTTTGGACACTCTTTAATAACTTAATATCTTACATTGTGTTGACCAAATCTGCACAGAACATTCACTGGGTTTAGGGTTGCAACCCTGTTAGACAAGGAGACTTCCTCCTGGAGGCTGCAATTAAAAATGCCATCATCTTGTCTGCTTCCCAGCTTTCAGAAAGAGTGGCAGTGATCCAGCTGACAAGGTCCTGGAGAATGCACACATCAGGAGACCCCTTGGTTCTCTTGGGAGAGGAACTAGGAAGTGTCCTTTGGAAGGTGAACACATCAGCTGTGAAATAGAGATTTCTGCCCCATCAAATTAGCCTGTGCTAAGTCATTGCACTCTAAACTTACATCTAAAATTCAGGAACAGAGGAAGCTTTGCCTGGCTGCTTAATTCTCTTTAAGTGGAGATATCTCCACAGGTGGAAGGTATTTCTGTGCAAATAAAAACAATGCTGTTAGGCTGAAAAACCACATAAGGAGGAAACTAGCATTTATATATTTATTGATGATTTATTCAACAGTAATTGTATTCAGTGATCTTATCCAAATATAGGCATGTATATAATCTGTCAGCATTCTTGTTGTTGCCCCTTATAACTGATGTAACCCATTCACAGACTCCACCTTCTTTCATATTAAACCCCAGCTCTAACTTAAAGTTAAAACCAGCTCTTCCTACTAAGAGCACACATATAATTTGGACAAATACAGGTTTAACTGAACTTCACATTAAGAAGTGAGAAGGGAATGCAAAGATTTAAAAAACCCTCATGGTCTCACGTTTTAGAAACCACCCCAAACAAGACTGACTGAAGATTTTGCAGAAAGGCTTTTTTTGATAGAAACCTGGATCTATCTGAACAGTGTCCCTTTAATTTCTCTGCCCCTTCTGCCCGCAGCAATATCTGCTTTCCATGGAATTTTGCCTTGCTAAGAAACTGAACACCTCTATTTTCCAGATCTCTGTTTAAAAGTGATGTTCTGTCATTTATAATTGTGGCTGGGAGCTTTGCATTACTGTTTGCTCTTTGGCTCTGAGTTATCCTTTCATTATCCCCCACTCAAGGGGATTCCTTGGATACACCCTACCAGGTCAGCAAGAGGCAGAAGTCCCCATGAAGGAAATAATCTCCGTCTCTTTGTTCCTTACCTGTATCTTCGCTCCTTCCTCTCTCTAGATTTCAACCCTTTGCCTTTTTATTTCTTAGTCTTGCTCCTTGATTTCCCATCTCCTCACATTGCACAACAGCAGCTTCCCTCTCATGCTGCTTCCCAACAGTAGGGAGATCATCAAGAATGAGACTGTTTTCTTGGCTTGTTGGTAACTCCAAAGCAAACAAGCCAAATCATTATTTAAAAACTGTGTAAATACAAGGATATTCTATTACTTTTGCAAAATTCTGAGAAATTGAGAAAACAAACTCCTGATGGATAAAAGTATTTCTCTTGGCCAGATGGGACACAATTATTCTGGATGCACATGAGGTTTTTCATACTGAATTTCAACACTTATTTTTCAATCAAAGTGAAGGAAATTGTGTAATTGAAAGTGGTTTCAGACACAAAAACTTCTGAACTGTCATTTTGGAAGATGTTTCAATAGGTTTCCCTTTTTCAAATAAATTTTTTCACAAGATTTTAGCAGAAAAGAAAAAAATCTTTTAGATGTCTCTATTGCTGCCTCCCTACCTTGAACAATGAAGCATAACTTCAGAAAACCCACTTTATTCTGGCTTTACTGGTATGCAGGGACAAGCAGACTCATTGGGCTCTATTCAAGTGCTTGGTACCATGGTGAATGTGGCAGGGCTGGTGAAAGACCCAGAAAAATCCATCAGGAAGCAGGAGGAGATGACCACTCCATTTAATTAATACAGAGGCTAGTGTGATGTGCTGCTTCAATATGTGAGCCCATTTGGCTTAAAACATTGGGTTATGCGAGTTCCATGCACCCAAAATTTGAAATAATCAGGAATTTTGGAATTTGGATTTCAGCACACATTCCCAGTATCTTTCATTCTAGTGGTACTTTAACCTGAGACTCAATTCCTGCCTTTCTGAAGTAAATGGGAATTGTGATCAAACTCGCCTTCAGCTGAACTAATTTGCAGGATTTGGCATCAAAACCTGCAGTTCATGATTTCAGTGAAGCTGAGTGTTAAGTTACTACAAATGTCTATTTAAATAAGACAAATGAAACAGAAAACATCTCTGTGGGTTGTCAAACTTGCCTCATAGTACAGACTTCCAGGCTAGAGTAGAACTATATTATCTCCAATAAAGGCTGAGAATTTTTCTAATGGCTTTTCAAAATCGAAAGATAGACCAGTTATGTGTCTTCACAATTCATACAGAAATGTCATAGTTCTATTATATACTAATTTCCTGTCTCTTTTTTTGAATGAACTTTTAATGATTATTTGGAAGCTTGGTACTTTTGTATTAAGTATCAGTTTGCATTTTGGACATCCTTAAGGTATTACCAAAACTTATGGCTAACCTAAAACACTCAGTCACAACCCTTTAAATGGATGGCTCCTATTTAAATTATGGCTGTACTGTGAATCTACCAGGATGAAATGAGAGAGGTTAGGCTATTCCAAGGTAGACTTCATAATTGCACCTCTTTATATCAGGCTAGTGATCTTCATTAGCTTAATAAAAAGATATTTTAGCATTGAATGCTTTCCAGAAACTGTTTAATGGATTATCAAAAGCAACTTGGTCATGGCAAAACCAATGGCAAGATTCAATATAAACATCAAATGAACCTGATCTTCTACTGGTGGGAATCAAATTCCTGGAGGAGCAGTACCACAAATATGTCAGTCACTGTAGTGATGCCCAGATTCCACATGATGACAATCATATGTTCCATTATGAAGAAAACTTTAACTTTGGTCATGAATACTTCTCCCTGGTCATGCTTAAATTACGTTGAATTACATGGTGACCCACAGGCCTCCTAAAGAGAGGAATTCCTTTAAAGAAAAAAGCTGTAACACATAGTTTCTTAAAATGTGGCAAAGATAGGATTTATATAAATCTACTCCTCTCTAGAGTTCAGTTTCATAAGAAGGAGGAAACACATTTAATGTAGAATGAAAACCTGGAAACCTTAAATGTCCTCCAGGACTGTCAGTCCTGGACATGATTTCTGGAGCTGTCTCCAGTTCTGGCCTCACAGTTGCCCCTATCCAAAACATCCTCTGGAATTTGCTGGAGGTCCCTCTTTCCCTGTGCAGGAAGGCTGTCAATTAATATAGTTCAATAGGCTGCCACTAAAAATCTGAGAAGGGCAAACATTTATATGCACATGGCCCAGAAGAAAAGCAAACTGCCTTTTTGCTGGTACTCACACTCCTTCAAGGGGTGTTCCAAAGACAGTCCCCACTCATCCAGCCCCAAGACAGACATGTGTGGTGCTGATATTACTCATCTATAGACTGGCATTTATGACAAAATTGATTTTCACACACCTCACCAGCATGGCAAATTTCCCATTGGCTGTAAATGTCAAAGATTTGTATATTAACCAATCTCATATTTCTGAATTTGTCACAACCAATCTCATGTTTCTGAATTTGTTCACAAAAGGAATTTTAAAAAGTGATGAAAGGCTTTTCACATCTCAGGCTAGATCTTAGGTGCAGGAATATATTTTTATGTTTTCTGGATCAGCCCCATGATACAGCAGCTATTTATGGTGTGACTAAATAGTGAGAATAGAAATAGACAAACTGTGACTCACTTTCGAAAAAAATATTTGGCGTCTGACATATGACCTAAAATTTGCCTAAACAATTTCCTGGCCAGGGGCCATATTTGCCATATCTGAAGCTGAAGATCTTTTATTGTAATTTGTAGCAGTGGGAGGGGAAAACTGGATTTATGATGGGAATAATTGTAACAACAGTTATGGTAGAGCTGCCACGTCTCATTACAAACTTCCATTATTTTCCATGTCAATTTTTGCTTTTCTTTTTGCACCCCATATTCATAGAAGGAAATCACATCTGAATCAGTTATGCAAATATTTAAATGAGCTAAGTTTCTTTCTGTCAACTTAGTTTGGGTTTCCTTCACCATCCATCTCCACAATAAGTAAGTATTTAGTGCCACTACAAAATATCCCCAAACTGCTTCTGTGAGTTAGCAATTACTGTCTCCTAAATAGGTGTTCAACGTACAAAGAGAATGTAATAATTTTCTTCTTTCACCTTTCATTTCCCTGCTTTTCTAAAGAGGTGAAGGACAATTCTGTACATATGTACAGAAATAGGTGTGTAATTTGTAGGGCATTTGGAGAAGCTTATTTTCCTGTGTAAAACAGGGTGAGGGTCTTATTTTTAGTCCAAACTGACTATTTCTTCAAGGCATCTTTACAACGTTGCCTGCCATTTAATTTCTGAAAGAACCAGCCTTACTGGGATCCTTCATTTGTTAAACAGCCGGGGCTACACCCAAGGTGAACCAAAATGGTCCCAAAATGCACAACCACTCACAGGGTCTCTCACTTTTATAAGTTCTGCCCCATTTGCATATTGGACTTAATTGTCTAATCCAGCTTTAGCCCATGCAGTCCCACCCTGCTTGTTTTTCTCTCTCCAGCCCACGTTGGCTCTTGGGCCTGAGATTTGGATCATTTGTCCTTGGTGCCCAGCTGGAGCAGGAATTGTTTTGTCTACTTACTCTGTGAATAGAGGACATCATTCCTAATATGAAGCCCAGATCCACACACCAAAGCAGAGCAGAATCTGAAAAGTATAAAAGCTAAACCTGAGGCATCACTGCAGCCTGAGCAGTCTAAATAACAGTGCTCTGGAACCAAGATGGAGGCCTAAGACTGCTCCTGCTGTATAGTGGTTGTAGAGATTTTCTTCATACTGAATACTGAAACTCAAAACTTTTCTGAATTCTGTGTGGTCACTGGGCCAAGTCTCCGTGGTCTCTCGGAGCCTGAAGAGCTGAGGAAGGACAGCACAGCCGTGGGGAACGCAGGTGTGGGTCTGGCCCAGTGCGCACAGACGTGCTGGTGTGTGAGCGGAGCTGGGAGCCTTACCCAGCCCCAGCTGTGCCCGTGCACTGGCCTAGCACACCCTGACAGCTCAGGAGAGTCTGCCTGGCTCCAGAGCAGCACTGGGTGCTCCTCTGCTGACTGCCTGGCCAGCTCTCACCTGAGCAATGTGCTCCACGGGGCAGCAGGCCAGGCCAAAACACATCGCGCTTGCTCCCTGCTCATGTCAGACCTGGCTGGGCCATCCCTGGGACAGAGACACTGAAAGCCACATGGTGGGGAGTTTTTCCCATGTTTTTCCCAAGTTTTTCCCAAGTCTTTCCATCACGTGTGCCGCTGCAGGCTGCAACCCTGCCCGAGCTGCTTCTCATTCTAATTTTGCAATCACTTCACTGGATATTTTCCTCGAATCCCTGTTTAGATTGCTGCAGATTCTTTTTAGCTGATTCAGCCCAGGATTATTATCAGGATAAAATGAAAGCATTCAGGGAAAATGGGAGGAATTTGGAGCAGTCACTGTAAATGTGATATAGGCACACAATGGATACCGTGGGAAGCCTTGAGTGAGAGCAGATCAGTGGTGGTGTCCTCCAGGAGAAGAGAGCTTAGAAGAATCAAAGCCCAGGTTGTGCACACAGCTTTGTTGGGTTTGAAGACATGCAGTCCCACCCCAGTACTAAATGTGTTGTGGGGGTAACCCCCTTGTCTTTAACAGTGTGCTGTTCCTCAGCCCCAGGTTGTGATAAAGGTTTAGTGTAGAAACTTTAGAAATGGAGCTGTTGAAATCTGTAGAGGTGCTGCACTGTTTTGTACACACATGCCTGCACTTTGCCAGCACTTTCTGTATAAATTATTCCCAGATTTCCAATTGTATTTTGTTTATAGACACGTTTTGCTTATCGTAAATTGCATATGGTTTTACCTCTAACTTTGGGTCTGATCCTTTCACAAAGAGTTTGGCCAAGAAAAAGAGTAGGAGATCCTCTATTTGTTAGCAGTTCATTTTATATATAAACATATATATGTATAGATATAGATATGTCTCAGTGGGATTGATACTGGGAGGTGCTGAGCTCTCTTAATCTCTTGTGAAGTCAACAGGAGTTGAGGGCACTCAGCACTTCCCAGAGGTGGTCAGAAAACAGCAGTTTTGGGCAACCTCTTGCTTGGGATTTTGCTATCTGAAGTACCAAAAAAAGAGATAAGCTTCTTAAAGCCTTCCTTAAATTCTGGCACCTCGAGATTGTAACTATTTATGTTTTACCACTTTTTCACATGCAAAATCTGTTGCATGTTTTTTTTTTTTTTTTTGGTTGGAGTTTTAAGGATCAGATTGATGAAGGAGAGTTCAGAGCCAGACGTACAGCGCAAGAGACAAAGGTTTAGTAATGAGTTCAAAATTTACAAAACACAGAAGCAAATATGGCTTTAATACATGATGTGACCCTTTATAAGGCTTGAAATTACTCTTCAAAAATCATTCTGGCTTGACTTCAGAGCCGAGTGGATTGTGGGATACCACAGATTGACTTTGAGTAGTGGGTTGGTATTGCAGGAATTTTTTAATTTCCTGTAACTCACAACAATTTTCTTCCAGTTAGACCTTATCCTGCTGCAGAGTATTTACTGAACAATTTAGTACAGTGTATAAGCCAGATCAGAGGCACATGCATGCACTCATATGCTTACACACGCACACAGAGTAAGGAAAAATTAAAGTATTAATAGTCAAATTCAAAATGATCAAAAGAAAAAGGTTCAGTGTGGTGATGTTTACATTTTAATGTGCATTTTATATTTAATATCTAACTAGTGATGTAAGGGGGAGGAAGAAACTTTGGGCTGCAACAGATTTTTTCTATTTTTAAGAAAATAAAAATTGTTCAAGCTGCATTAATGGCAGAAAATAATTTGGGAAACACTAGTTTTTAACATTTATAACATCCTGTTGATTATTTCTTCAAGCACATTTTCAGAAACTCTCCAAAGATACTCAATTTGCAGGATTTAAAAATGAAATAAAATTCCTTAAACTGATGAGGCTTCTTATGTATCTTTCACCCATAAAGCAGCCCTAAAAGGATCCCTATAGATCAAGGGGAGAAATATTTCATAGCACAGAACTTAATGTGCTCATTTCATTTCAATTGTCTCCCAGGTATTGCAGGGCAGTTAATATAACATATTTGAAAGTTAAAAATATAACTATATTTTAATAGGAGGTGTGTTATAACAAACCCTCCCCACTATGGATGATGGCAATCATTTGGGTCACTGGAACTACACACACACAGATTTATATCTACTATTGATTTAAAAAAGCTTCTTGGTGAGAATGGGCTATTGCAGCCCATATATTTGTATTGTTAAAAAAATAAAAACATTTACCAAGAAATCCAACATGGTTTGCAAGTGATTTATATGGGCACACATACACACATACAATGCTTATGTGTGTGAATTTATGGAATGTTATATCACTTATCTAAAATCTATTAATGTTCAAGGAAAGCCTTTGCAAAAATTGTAATTATGTTTGCACCAGGCCTTGAAGAAATAGGAAGGGAAGAGTGCATAAAACATCTGTAGGTTATGATGAAAATGGGATATATATTATCATATATAATCACCATAATAGTGGAAGGAGAATGTTTGACTGAAAAGGAAGTATAAATACACTTCTATTAAAATAAGCTTCCTTAAAATTGGTGGCAGTAACAATGTTACCTGGCCACGCAAACAAAAAATCAAAATGTAAAAATAGAAAATTCTGATTCCCCCAAGTGAAATAATTTAATGTTTCTTTAACTTCTGTATGCCAAATAGGAAGAGATCATAACCTCTAGCATTTTAGAAAGCAGGATATGTATGATGGGATTTATTAGCAGATACAGAGTAAATAATGCTTATTAAATTTCAAGGTAACTTTATTTTCTGTTACCTACCAGCAAAAAAGTCTCTTTTGAAATAACACTCATTAGAAATTGAAGGTTATACTGGCAAAACAGACTTGAATCCTTCAAAAATAGCCTCTAGTAAAAGTCGTAGAAAGATCTGGAGCCAAGCCTATGACAAAAAAAAATTGAAACTTAATATGCACGGAAAGTTTTTAATATGTGAGCCAGACACAGAAATATTGCTCCTCTTTGAAATGAGCAAGAATTTGATGAAACACTAAAGGGTTTCCTATATTTTACTTTATGGGACAGCAACAAGCAACTCAATGAAAGTATATCCTGTAATAGCTGAATGCTCCTCGATATCAACTCAGTGCTTTAACAAACATTTTCCCCTCCTCCACAGAAAGTACTCCCAAGTGACACAAGTTGTGTGCAAATTGCACCCTCAGTTCTCCACCTAAATCCCACAGAAAATATCCCCAAGTGACACAAGTTGTGTGCAAATTGCACCCTCAGTCCTTCACCCAAACCCCAACTGGAGCCCTTCTATTGACTTAACAGGGCTTTGGATCAGGCTCCAAAATAATGAAGGGACAAATCCATTGAAGTCTGTATTTATGTCTAGATTGTTTTCCCTCATCAAAGGTTCCCCCGAGGCTCTTCCTCCTGCATTCTCCTGAGCGGAGTTTGCGCCTCCCCGTAAATCAAGGTTCATCCCTGCTCCCTGGAATCTCACTGATGAAACTGGGATTTGCCTCTTTTTTGGTCCTGTGGACTTCTTTGCAGCTGCTTGTATTCCTCTTAGTTCTTGGAGCTGCTCAGTCAGTGGATTCTTGCCTGCTGCAAGTGTTGCCATAGCTAAAATATTAGACTGTCTAAAAAGAATCATTGGAAGAAAAAAATATGCTCCTGTAGTGCCAAGCAAAGAGAAAAAAACATAAGGGGCAGTTTCTGCTTTATCTTGGGCATGTATAAGGTCCAAGTGAAGTCTTTGGATCTACCTTGACTTGTCTTTCCACTTGGATGGCCTGGTATCTCCACTTGCCAAGACAAGCACTGTTTCACCATTAGAGTATTAGAAAATTGTGTCCCATCTACTTGGCCACAGAAATCCAGGGATGTTTTGCGTCCAGGCCAGATTATGGTCTTTGGCTGTGGCTTTTTTTAGAACACAGGTTCTAAAAAAATGGGTGTTTACCCTGCTCTAGGCCATGTTCCCTGTGCTCTTTCACATATACAAGGTCACTGTCCAATGCATTCCAGTTTTAGGATGGAGTCCTAATCTTTTAATGTCCTAGCAAATCATCCCATGATCCTGCAAAGTGTAAGGTGAATACATATCTAGGAATAATTTTGCAAAATGCATCCATTAGGACACAAAAAGAATAATAAAGCATCTGAGATCTGGAGAGAGTGCTTTATAAGAGGTCAAATTTATGGGGTAAATGAATTGAAAAAATCAGGTAAATCTAAGTTTGAAACATTTTTGGAAAGCATTTCAGGAATTTCTTCTTTCGTAAGGAATTTTCTGGTAAACAATTGGCATGGTATTGAATCTCCTTCCAATTCTCAAAAAACTCACTGACTTTACATCCATTTCTCACCATTGCTAATTTGTTCAAGGAGGAGGAAATGTATGAAAGATATAATCATTAATTCTGCAGGGAAAGCACTATGATACCACACTGGTATATAACATGTCCTGGGAATTTCCCAGAAGTAACTTTTGGTTTTGCTTGTATAAATTCTCAGTGATCTGCTCTTCTTCCAAGGTGAGTTTCCTGTGGGCAGTCTCATATAAATCTCCTCCTCCTCCATTTACACAGCTCTTGTGTGAGATGACATATATGCAACACAGGTTCTAAAAAAATCATATCTGATAAAATCCTGTGCGCTGTGATTTTTAGCAATCTTCACATGAGCCACTCAGCGTATCTGAAAGACAAATGAGAACAAGGGAAAGGACTGTCAAATAGAGAAAGAGCAGAACATCAAGCTTCAAAAGAGGGGCTGGCCTTGTGCATACAGCCCTGCATAAGGAGTCAGGCAATCTGGATTCAATTCCCAGCCTTTCCACAAATCTTCGGTGAAAGTAGAATAGGTTTTTTTCCCCCTGATGCTCTTCGTGAGTTATTCAAAAGCATCTGGGATGTTCCCTACTTTTCTCTAGCAGGAAAAAGGCAGGAGCATTATCAGCCATGCTAACAAGTCAATTTGACAGGTCATTGTTGGATGAATAAGCTGCTCCTGATGACAAGTGCACCAGCTCACTCACGATTGTGAAGCTTTTGGAGGGTTCACTCATCAGAGCATTTGGTTACAATCACTCCCTTTGAGTTATTTAATCAGTATCTCCTGTCAGGCAGCAGTGCCAGGCCAGCAGGCTGAAAGGATGTAAAAATAGATGACCAAAAGAGATGACAATTCTTAATTATCAAGCTGTATATTTAGAGCTGAGGAGTCCCCAAGCAGCAGAGGGTCAGCTTAGTGATCACACTGGAGCTGAGCCCTGAGTTTGATATTTTAAGCAAACTCTTTCAGCCAGAGGCAGGTTCACAGTCAGGGAACAATGGGAGCAGAGGCTGCTTCACATTTCTGACATACCAGTGATGCCAATTTATGAATTCTTCTATAAATCTTTGGAGATACAAACCATCTGTAAAGAATAAAAAGACAACAACATTTATGCATTTGGTTACACATAAGAGGAGTGAATATGTTTTGTTTAGACAATTCCCATGAATTCCAGTCTCAAGAATCACTGACAGCGTGTCTTGTTTGTGAGTTTTAAATAATGACAGCAAAGCAGAGTTTCCAGATAGCTGTACAAAAACACAGATTAATAAGTGACTGCCTTCCCGTTTGTTTTTGTTGCTGTGCCTTTTAAAGGGACAAGTCACACCCTATTTGAGTATGCTAGTGGCTGAGCAGGAATAAAAGAGCTTATCTGCTAATTTAATTTTATCTCCTAAATCAAAAGCAGTTATTATAGGAGCATCAGTTAAGTCTTAATTACGTGTTTTTGCTTCTTGAAACTCCTTCCTAGAAGAAGTAATAAACAATGAGGTATGCGACGGACTTAGGGTATTTTTCCAGGTCTTTTATCTTCTTTTGACCTTGGAGGTTATGTGTACAAAATATATTGCAGGATTAGGCCTGAGAAAATTAGGATTTATCATTTTTAGTGATACTTAGAAGAATTTGCCATTGTATGGGTATTATTTTTCAATGCTTTGCCAGGTTTCAGGGACAGAACCTATCTTTTATTCCTCAGAATGACCTCCTACCATGTCTAAATAGAAAAAGACAGCCTGTCATCTGATTGACAAGTTTAGCAGTTTTACCACATGGCCTTTTCTTAAACTCAGATAGGCAAAAAAAGGAAGATGATGGGGAAAAAACCCATTTATTGCCTGGTTAAAATGAGTTGGGAATACGCTTCTAGAGTAGTGCTTGCTTAGCCTGCGCTGAAGCAGAACCTCTTAATGATATCCATTTAAAAGAAATTCTTTTATAGGAAAGCTTAGTTCATAGCAAAATTTATCTCTTCTCAATGCAAGCTCCTTCTAGTCTGGACTGCAGCTTTGCTACATGCAGAAAAGAGGAAACCACTAACAGACCAATCTGTGGGAGGATCTGGAGCACAGTGATGAGGAGTATTTGAGGGAGCTGGGGGAGCTTAGCCTGGAGAAAGGGAGGCTCCTGGGAGGACTGATCTCTCTCTACAACTGCCTGACAGGAGGGTGGAGACAGGTGGAGGTCAAATTCCCAGGTAACAAGTGACAGGATGAGACAAAATGGCCTCAAATTGCAGCAGGACAGGTTTAGATTGGATATTGGGAAAGATTTCCTCATTAGAAGAGTGACCTAGCATTGGAACAGCTGCCCAGGTCAGTGGAGGAGTCACCATCCCTGGAGGGACCCAAGAGACTTGCAGATGTGTCACTTGTGGACATGGTTTAGGTTTAGTGGTGGGCTTGGAACTGCTGGGTTAATGCTTGGAGTCAATAATCTTACAGGTCTTTTCCAACCTAAATGATTTTGTTGTTCTGTGATCCTACTTCTCTGATGGGAAAGAGAAGTTGGCTCATTATCACACCTGTGCTACTTCTAATAATGGTTGAACAGCCTGAGTTATTTGACCTCACAATAATTTTCCCTAATTTTTCACCTACATGCAATACCCTTCTGTCCTCATACCAACAACTTGTAATTATACAGCTGCACTGGTGTTAGCACCACTGTGATTTTTGCCAGGTTGTCTTGCCATACAGACAGACATTTGAATCAAAGTTGGTTCATTTTATTTTAATCTATATATCAGCTGTATATACAGAATCAGTATAATTACTCTCTGCAAAATACACTGTCTAGCAGGAAAAAAATTAGACATATTACTTTTCCTGTTCTTAGCTCAGGAAGACAGGGAATAAGCTCAGGGATCAGAGTGCATGATCACACGTAAACCTTGAGGAGTGCATGTAGACGTCAGGTTTTTGTGGTGTGTAGGGCAAATTCCCACTAATCCTGAGAGCTGTGTGGCTTGCAGTGTGGTAGCTTTCTGATCCTTCTGGTCAAGATGCACTTGGGCCTGAGTTCCTCTGGAGACTGATGTCACGACTTAGCCAAGGAGAATTAAAAACACTGATGTGAAGATAGGCTGTGAAGGCGAGGATATCCATGGGGGTATAGGTGTCACACCATGAGAAAAGCAGCAGAATGGAGCCTTTGCTGCAAGGAATGACCTGAAAATCCAAGGCCATTAATGTGAATTTGAGATCAGCTTTCCACGGCTTTACCAAGGAAGGCAATAAAAAGGACAAAACGCTTCGGGCCACGCAAGGGTGCAGATGTTAATGAAAACAAAAATCAGAGGTTGAAGCATAACGAATTTAATGCCTGTCCGAACTTGTACATGAGATATCCACTTGCAAGCATGTGGCAAGAGCTGTGACCTCATTTCCCCTGGCACACGGGGAGAAAGTGTTATTTTCTCATGCCATCACACAGAAACCGGAAGCTTTTCTTTCCAAGTGATAACTTGAACAGATGCAACTTATTTCCCAGTAACGCAGGAGGCAACATGTGTTGCCACTGCAGTTTGAAATGTCCATTAATTTAACAGTAAATCCCTTATCCCTGTAAAATGAAAACACCATATTCTACATGGACAGAGAGGAGTGTATAACTCTGCTTTTCAGATGTTAGAGCCTCCAGTGGACAATTGTTCACCAATTTCAATTTACACAGCTGGCTGTCTCATCCTGAAAAGATGCCTTAGGACTGAGAAAGCATGGAAAGTAAATTACCATCTCATTCCAAACAACATCATTTCCCTCTCCCCCAGGCTAAAATTGAGGTATGTTAATACAACAATGTTAGGAAGTCAGCCCTGCTTCTGTTGGCACAACATTTGACCTATGTAAAGAGGCCAAAATTTTCGGAATCTGTAGAAATGACGTTTTGTGGATACCAGAATCTTGTTTGTCTTACCTAAAGATGATTATGAGGAAAGGACTGAGGTACACAAAGTAATGAAAGATTTCATTGCAATTAGAGTGAAAATTGAAACAACCCTGTCTTGCAGAGTTAAAACATGCAAGCAAAAAACAAAGTTTCTGTTTAGGTTAAAAAAATAACCATGTTGACGGTTCTCTTCTCAAGTATTGCCAGTTTTTCTTCTCCATGTAATAGAGCAGTGGAAAATACTAAATTCAAGACAGTCCAAATCTGTTTCTGACATTATCAGCAGCGGGAAGGGAATAATCTGACTCAGCGAGTTCATTATCGCTAAGTGCACTTGAGCATGCTGAGTTTATAAATTTGATAATGCCTGGTTTATGAGTTTGATTACTGAGTTAAATTATAGCTCACAATAATTAGTCCAATTAATGCTCTCTCTACCACTGTGCTGGAAAAACTAACAAAACACACAGCCAAAAACTGATGGTGAGTCACATATGACAGCAAGCAGGAGATGGGAGCTGTGATACACCCCCTTCCCCCCAGACAAACACTGCTCTTTTCCATACTTGCTTCACTCTTGTCAGACTATTTTAACGTTTGTGACTATTTTAACGTTTGTGAATGGTTTTCCAGAACTATGGTACAGTGGCAAGGAGTCTGGAATTGATACAGTCTCAAGAAATGCTGTAAAGTAATATGATTTTTCTGTTAAAATTTGATGCTTAGCAAAACCTCAAAATCCAAATGAAATTATGTTTTTCTAAATGATCAGAATTGTTTTCCTTCTTCCTGAAAGTGCCATGAGTCAAATAAACAATACCAAAGAGGATGCTATTCCAAGGCATATTCCAAGTTCCAAAGTGCTCTCCCTGCCCATCTACAAGCTGAGATGAAGCTGCCAGAGCAGAACTGTGCAGGAAGGCGTGTTAGAGTGATTTTTGCAGATCTTTCTGCACATTTTTGCACATCAGGATGAGGCACAGAGAGGATGATTGGCTGGACTAATGCTGATAGCACATCTCTTAAGAGGAGTCATCACCTTGGTACTTCCCTCAGCCCCCATGGTTTATAGTAAGGTGTTACTAAATATGAGCTACACAAGATCCTGGGAACAGGACCTAGGAGTCACTCCCTGTCTGCCCACCCTCACCACCAGGCTGGAGTCACCATCCCTGGGTGTGTTTAAAAAAAGCCTGGATGTGGCACTCGATGCCATGGTTTATTTGAGGTGTTAGGGCGTGGGTTGGACTCAATGATCTTTAAGGTCTCTTCCAACCCAATAATTCTGTGAATTCTGTGAATTATGTGCTATTGTATAAAAATCTGGCATGAGGACACAACTGCTGTAAACACTAGGGACAACAAGGTTTTTTGCAGTTCAGCACAGGCTGCAAGAGCTGTACTGGGGGTGCACAGAGCTACACAAAGCATGTGTGAGGGCTGAGTTCAGGTACTCCCAGGCACTGCCAAGATTAGGCAGGCACTGAAAAAGCCATATTTTTAACCACAATTTTGGTTCTAGTTGTCCCTGTTGTACCTGGGTCCTGTGTGGGCACATAAGCCATGTGCCTGATGCTCATAATTCCTGCAGAGCGCATGGGTGGATGTCTCTCTCACTCAGCTGATGATCATCCTTTTCTTCTCCCAGCCTCCCATGAAAGCGTGAAAAGTGCAGTTATTCATGCACAATAAGGCGTGATCGTTATCACGGTTTGTTTCTGCAGATGTTGTTAAAACAAGGCAATATCTGTAGCCCCACAAAAGATGCTCCTTTCTCATGCAAAGCATAACATTCCTAGCGAGTTCAGTGCTGTGTCAGAGCTGGGTAAACCAGAATATTCCAGACATTTTAATGCAAGTGAGCACTCCTCCAGCATCAGACGTACATTTATCAGCCAAGGAGAATGCTATCAACAAAATTCAACATCTAGAGTGGTTCACCATCATCTTTGTGCAAAGGAGGTATGAATTTAAAGACTGTCATTAGGTATAAAAAGGTTGCATTTATATTGATTGTTGCTTATATTTAAACCATCTCCTCCCTAAGGAGTTTATCTTTAGCCATCTGCAAGGCCTTGCCCACATTTGTATTGCTATGTAAATAATGCTATAAGAAACATAACTCTGTAAATGAAGCCTGAGACTTACACTAAAGAATCAGCTATTGGGTGATATAGAAGAGCTTAAAATTTAAGACTATCTTCTTGATGTATCTGGCTGTTTCTAGAATTTCTAGCTCTTGGTTTTCAAAGACATTTTATGAGCAGGGAACCTTCCACTAGACCAGGTTGCCAAGGACACTGAGGTGGCAGCAACCAAAGAGCTCCCTCTGGAGCAAAACAACCACGCTGAAATGTAGAAAGGTGATTTTTCTTCCTTGCACTTCCAAAATGACAATCATATCAATTCCATTGCACACGTCAGTTTAGACAGGAATACCAGCCAGGGAAATGCCTGTTTGGTATCTTTTGAAATGTTTGATATCTTTTGAAATGTCTGATATCTTTTTTCCAAGTCAGAATGGCTGAGTCCATTTCAGACATGCATGAACACATCTGTACAGGATTGGCCCCATCTGGGCAAACATCAATACTCCTACATCACAGAGGCATGGACAGACCTGAGGGACCTGCCAAGAGCTACAAGCAGAAGTGTCAGGGAGCCCCTTGGAAGAGAATCTCCACCACCAGAGTCCAGACAAGGCCAGTGGAGCCACCAGGCCCCTCACAGTCCATTTCTGAGAGAACTTAGAAATGAGGTGACTTTCTGTAGCTCCAGGCACAATACCTATCTACAGCCATACCTTCTCTTGTGCAAACAGATGCACCACACAGCTCAGAGGGAATGCCAGTGAGCCCTGAAAGGAGGTGTTAACACTGAGAAGATTGATTCTTTTCCATCCAGAAGAACTTCTGTTTCCCTATAATTTAAGTTTCAAGCATCTTGTTTCTGTCTGGACTGGGTTTCAAGAAAAGCTTACCTGATACTGAAAAGCAAGCCATGTGTAGCTGGCTAATTTATTTTAATAAAATAAAACAGCTAAAGCATCTCTTTTTTAGACTGCAGTCTTCTTTTGCTTTGTTCTTATTATTACTTCTATTACATATTAAACTTCTGTAATCAACACTATGTATGTAGAGCTATTGTGAGATCATTCATGTTCTGTACTGTCTGGACAGATAGAGGGCAAAGGTTTAATGCAGCTTTATCACACTTTATGGTTTAATAAGGTCAGCCACAACTTCATACAAATTCAGATTAATATAACCTAATTAAGCCCTTAGAAATGTGATTTTTCAGGCCAATTTGTCCTTCCCTTTCCATGAAGAGGGTGATAAAAGCTGCTTACATTGCTTACCCAGGTGAAGCTCTGTGGCACTCAATTTTGCCATGATGCCACAAAAGGAAGGGACAGCAGCAGAAAACCTGAACCACAACATCACAGTGCTATGGCTCAACCCTTCAAACTCTTTAAAGCAGAAAGTGTATGGCTCATCACATCTCTCTGCTGAGATTATACAGCAATCCTTACATGTGAAAGTGTGAAAGCAGGGTTGTAGTCAAGTGCTGAGAATTGTGCTCAGTCCCTCGTGCATCCCCATGGTGGTACAGCCTGCAATTACATAGTCACATAATATTCTTTTTTTTTTTTTTTTATCAGCCTCTGGGCTAATTCAGGGCACCAATTTAGTACTACATTTTACTTATTGAACAAGGGTTCCATCCCTAATTTCCTGCACCCACTGAAATTATCCTCTGAGAAGTGACTGATGAATGTCCTTGGAGCTGACTTTGCGACATTCATGTTTGCTTTGCTCTGTCCAGAAACATTGATGAAATTATTTGCAGAGTGCAATGAGCCAGGAAATACAAACTGAATTGCTAAAGTCCATTTCTTTGAGTTACTAGTCCAAAAGGTCAGAACTTTCAGAAGGCACCAGAATTGCACAATATGTTTGGTGCCTGAATCTCTTTACCCCAGCTCTAAATTAAGTTGCTTTGCAGTTTTGAAGGCTGGGCTTGATGCCATGTTTGGGTCCATGTTTCTCCCTCAGTCACCTTTGTTTTAATCACTGCTGTTTTCATCCTCATACAGCTTTTCCAAAATCTCTGTCCCTGAGTCTGCACCTTGCACTCCTTTCTCCTTTTCTTTGTGGCTCTGAATATCACATCTTGAGTTTCAATTTTCCAGGGCCAAGCATCCAATAGTGAACCATTCACAGGAGCTCTGTGGTCTGGTCTCTTCTCAAGGTCAGTATAAGATGCTGTGTTTCCTTCCTCCTCACTTTACCCAAATCTCATGCTGTGCTCCAAAATGTATGAGAGTATCCTCACCCTGCCTCTGATCTGAATGGTGATGACTAAAATAAATAGGTTATTAACTAGAAGCAGTCAGATAGCACACACAATTTCAGTCCAAATAATACAAATCCACCATAGCAAAAAAAGAAAGAAAGGAAAAGAAGATTGGAAACCTAAAAAATGAGTTTCTTCCACTAGGAATTGCCTGGTTGTCTAGGAAGAGATGGCTAGTCCAAACTACAATGTCAGAATATATTCACATAAAGTGTTATAGGGATAAATATTATCATTATCTGTGTACAATGAACAAAATTTAATAAAGTCAAATGAACCCATCTATCTATCCTTGCAGATTTCCAAATTTCATACACTAATTTCCATGTTCCTCTTTGACACTGAATTTTTAGGAGGAGAATTAATTCAGAGAAATGGCACGTAATATAAAATTTAATCATAGCTTTTTCAATAAGTGTGTAATTTTTTTTTCAGAAATAAAATGTGATGTGATCTACATTTTTGATTAAACAGGGAAAATGCTTATAGGCTTTATCCTGATAGAGCCTTGATTCCTTAAGCAACACATTATGAGATGTTAATTAAATGACAGTAACGTGTAACATAGCTCCCGTTTTTAATTTATTCAGGCTTCATATTTTTTTCCACACTGAGGGGATATTCTCACCTTAACAGCAGCACAGCTCTGTGAGAGGCAGAGCTGATGAAACCTGGTTTCCTCCAAGGTTTGTGACTGTGGGATGAGCTCAGCCCCGTGGATCTTGGAGCATCCATGGGGAGCACAGAGCTGCCGCAGCCTGCCCTGGCGTGGGGCTCTGAGAAATGGGCATTTACTCACGCAGTGCTAGGGGTGTTTTGGCTCTGCTGTTTAGGGAATTGTGTCCATACAGCATTTCTGGGCACCTGGAAATGCCAGATTTTGTTGAAAAGGTGCAGATCTGAGACACACACGAGGTCTGGGCAGATCTGGATGTAGGGGCTCATTGGGTTTTCGGCGTATTTATCACACTGCCACTGTCAGAAACATGTCAAAACAGAAAGATACATCTATTTTACAGGGTGCAATTGCCACACAAGAGCCAGCGCAGCCAGCCCCTGGTGGCACTTGTTCCATTGGTTTTTCTGGTGTTTCCTACAGGAGAGGAGCCCCACCAGAGCATTCCTTCAACAAGCACAGCCCGGGTGTTGAGACTGGTCAGCATTCCTTCCCCCTGTAGGAGCTGCATGCTCTGCATCCCTCAGCTTGCAGAACACACTTCTCACATCACTTCTCTGCTGGCAGGTGAGCTTGAACTGACTAGTGACTTGAAAATTTCCAAGAGATCATGGAAAACAAGGCAAGAAGGGAGCACACAGAGTTGAAGAAATCACTTTTGTGTGTGCGTGTGTAAGCCAAACGAGCAACACACATCTTTGTTTTCATAAGTGAGCTAAGGAAACATGCTCTCTTGTCTTATTTATGCCAGTTTTATATATTTTGGTATGTTCAATTGTGTTTTTAGGTACTCAGGCTGTCTACACCTTAAATCCAGTCATTCCAGTGCTGATGGTAGAGGAAGCCTTTGAAATTCAGTCTCCTACCAGTGGTATTTGGATTCAGCAGGTGAACAAACCCACCTGCTTCACCTCAGGTCAGTGGGACCCTGCTCTTGCAGGCATTTGGCAGGATGGTGCTCCTGGGGAAATTTATGGGAGATCATCAGGAAATTCTGTCTGCCCTGTCCTGGAAGTGTCCAAGGCCAGGCTGGGCAGGGTTTTGAACCTGCTCTGTGTCCCTGCCCAAGGCAGGGGTTTGGAATTAGCTGATCTTTAAGGTACTTTCCAATCCAAACCATTCAGTGACTCTGAGTCTATGAAAAAAACCCAACAAGAGGATGCTGCTGAACAGATCAAGTGATATGCACTCAAATATGTTCTCAGAGCCATATTGAGCAGAAATCTAGACAGAAACCAAAAGGAAACATTTGGGTAGTCTATGATGATTTAAAAGAAATGTTCTTTTCTTGGAAGCAGTGCCATGTATTGGGTTGGTTGTTAATCTAAATTTCAATGTCCTTAATTATGCTAATTTTTTTTTTCCTGGCAGATAATTAAAAAGGAGATTTTTAATGAGTTAGATGTCTTAAGATCCTAGAGAGAAGGAAATAATGGGAGCGAGAGGCTGGTAGAAAAGCAAAATAAAACAGGACTCAGATGCATTCAGTTCTACATTCCCCCTGCCATTTAGTAGGCAGATTAATTTCCTAGTGTTGTCCTCTGACAGCATTTTTTGACTCTGTGCATCCATTATAATTTATTTGTAATTTTGGCTGGGAGCTATTTGGGGTGTAAGCAGAAGAAGGGGATCCTGGGGTGTAGCTCGCACATTTAGTATTCTCCAGGAGAAATAAAGCAGGAGTGTTGTTCCTGCAGACAGAATCCTGACCCACTTTGGAACTGATCACTCCACAGCACTTTTATCATTACCCGCCAGTGTTGTTTTCCAAAGGCTTGGTCTCTGACCTATTTTCACACTGATTTCTGTGCTAGGGAAGCTTTTATCCTTTAAATTGTTGGATACTTGCTCATGTAAATACAGCACAAGTTTTGCTAACCAAACAAGATTCAGTGTTTCTCCTGGCAGGAGGCTATTTTAGTGTTAGAAACCGAGGTGTGTATAACAAATATTAACTTCATTTTAAGTCTGATACACCTTTGTGCATTTTTCTTGTATCTGGAACTGAGATGGAGATACTGAAAGTAACAGAAAATGTATATACAGCCTGTGAAATAATAAACTGATGTAAGAAAAGAGCCTCCTGTAGAGCCTCTAAGTCAAAATTTTTGCAGAATACTCAATCACAGACACAAGTGGAGGAGAAATTTTAGGTCAGGGCTTTGGTCATACTTTTCCTTCTGCTGATTCTGGAGAGAGCAGCCAGAAATTTCCAGCAAAAGCATCCAAAGCAGCCCTGGGATAAGCATATCCAGAGCACCCCGAGAAGTGGCCACGTGCCGCCTCAGCCCAGTCCTGGGCAGGCAGATAATCCTCCTTACAAAAGCCTTTACCTCAACAGGTGCTGGTAGCCCCTGCTGTCTTCTTCATTAAGGGGCCAAAGACCGTGTGATTATGAGAACTAAACACTCACTTATCCCTAGGTGAAGTTCAACTCGGTGACAGCAGCAAAGGGCAGCCAGAGGAGGAGGAGGAGGAGGAGGAGGAGGAGGAGGAGGCAGCATTGTGCCTCTCTCTGGACTCCATCCTGCAGCCCTGTTAACCCAGCACTTTGCTCAGCACTAATCCCCCATTCAGCAAAACCCTGCTTAGCTCCAAAGCTTGCCTGAACTGGGGCCTGAATTCATTTTGTCAGCGGGGAGAGAGAAATTAAAAATAAATCTATGGAAGATTTCGGAAATATTGGAAGGTGTTTTTTTGCTGCGTGTAAACAAAGGTGTTGCTTAGACAGCTAATTGTTATTTAAATGTAATAATTTATATACATATATATATACATTCATGTATATACATATATATACATTAATATATATACATTCACTCATATATGTATATAAATATATACATGCACACATCCCTTTAAAAAAAAAATAAATGAAATGTAAGTTGCTCAGAGCTCTCCTTAGATCCAAGTTTTCTGCAGGTTAGGTTAGCTACAAAAGGGAAAGGACCACTAAATAAAGAAAGAAATAAACAGCTTTGTTCAGTTGTATCTCCAGCAGGGATATGACTGTTCATTATGAATAGGGGCTGAAGGCTTCACTGCTCTGTAGTTTATAAATACTAATGAGTGACATATTGAGAAAAATTGTACCTACAAAAGCAAAGTCTTCTGCCATGCAAATCAGGCCCCAATTCCCCACAGATAAGGATCTTTTTGATGGAACACATGCAAAATCTACAGCTCTTAATTCTTTCATTAGTATTCCAGGCAGACGATTGCCAAATAACAGGGAAAACTGTCTGAATTGCTGTGTCTGAAACCTAATATTGATTTGTTTAATAGTGTCAGGAAGTCAAAATTCACAAATCTCCTGTCGATTGTTTATGAGGCAGTTAGCACAGAATTGGATGCCCCTGCTTAATTAATAACTCATTACTGAAATTTGATTATATGCTTGAATGGTTTAAATGGGCTCTAATTCAGTATCTGCAAAGCAGTGTTGCAACAAAGTAAAATGGATCTAAAAGCTTGTTTTTTAACACTATTGCAGTCTGTATTTCGTGATCTGCAGTGGTGAAGAATATGTTGACATAGTTGCAAGGGCAGACCTTGTAGTAGATTGTTAATTGACACAAAAATGTGCTGTTCTAATGATGTTATGAACTGCACCACAGCTAAATCAGATGGATGCTCTAAGAGAAATTACACTGATTTGAAAAGAAAGGAGCCCTAAAGGTAATTTTTTTTAGCATATGATTAATTTGCCAGTAATGGAGATGGGGAGTAGAAAGATATTTCTACCATGGCCTTTTATTCAGAAGCATCTCAGGGATTCATGTTTGTATGTCCAAGGGCCATGAACTCTTCAGTGACTTAGGGGATTTTAAAACCTCTGTCCACCATATTTTCTGCCTTTTCTGGCACTTTCTCATCTCCACTAATAATGGAGGCAAAAAATATTCCAGATGTAATTTTGAAGTTCTGAACTTCATTGAATGAACCTTTCCCCATTTTCAGCATCTGACTACATGAAAATTTCTCCCTTGGGGAAAACCCTTTCTATTGTTTTGAGAAACTGGAGCAAAACAGATTAATAAGTATAGATTTGTCCACATTTTTGGGAGATAATGAACTAAAATGAGCTGTGTCTAGGGGCTGGGTAATCAGGACACTTATTTCTGGCAGCACCTGGAGTCCCCAGTTTTCCTTAGCTGCAATTAATTATTATCTTATTGAAATATTGAAAATGGGCTTGTCTTTGCTGTTATCTGTTGAAAGAATATCAGCCCACAGGTTTTTTGCTGAGAGAGGGACTCAGGCATGTGTTTAAACAGGTTATTGACAGTTCATCTGGGTTTTGGTCACAAAACAGGAGCTCCTGGTGAAGATGGTGCTCACTACCTGTAGGATGGACACGTGCTCCAGGGTGACTGATGAGTGTATCATGAATAATAAGCAGCAAACAGGAGAAAGTGAGGAGTTCCCAGGCAACCTCTTGTCTGAGTATTATGTGCTCAGACTCTTTTAACCAAGTTCAAGAGGCTCGTTCAGCCAAAAGCATTAACAAAAATTAATAATTAATAAGATTCCGGCAGATACGTTCAACCAGCCCCAATGAGATAAATCAGTGAAATTCTCTGGGGAAAGCTGTTCTCATGAGAATTCCAGGTGTGGCTGGCCTTAATGAAAGGGTTTGCATAATTTGGACAGTTTTAGAGCAACCTAGACAGGGAGCACTGAGCTGGTCAAAGCTGGCCCTGGAGGCAAGAACTTGACCCATGGCAGTAATAAATGGCATCATTTCTCTGAAGTCTGTGGAGCTGAGGATTTCAGATCAGATCCTCAAAGCAACTTAATCCTTCAATCAATAAAATGTACTTCTCTAAATATCCCTGAGGAGCTAGACCTTGGAACTTGGACCTTGATCCACATCAAGTGTTAGCACCTACTCAGAAAATGCCTTTTGGATGCCTCTGCAAAGAAAAACCTTCTAAAGACTTGCAAATTGGTGGAGCTGGATTGAGTATCTCTCACACTAATAAACAGATCTGTTTGATGAGCAAATACAAATGTCCTGAAATACATATATATATATATATATATATATATTTTTTTTTTTTTTTTTTTTTTTTTTTTTTGTATATATAAAGCCAGAAATCAAGTAGCAATTCGAACTGGAATAAAACTGACTGAAGTATTTTAGTGGAAAATATTACCCAACTGAATCTGAATGTTTGGGATCTTTGAGGTCAGAAAAAAGGCAGCAGATGACTGCAGGTTGGTCTAGAACTGTCCCCAGTCTTGTGCAGATGAATAAGCAGTGAGTTACCAGCCCCTGTGCTGTGTGGGCACTGACTGTCTGGCACAGTGACTGAACTCCCTGGTATAAACTGCATCACATTTTGTGCCAAATCCTCTCTGGAAATGTAAATTGCAGTCTATTCTATATTATGAAATGGCAAAGTGTTTATTAAGCTCTCTTTTCCTGCACATCTTGTGTGGGCAGGGGAAGGAACTTCTGATGTCCTTGTTTGGAAAGGGTAAAAGCTCTGGTAGATTTAGCAAAAACACTTTAGAAAAGCAGAAAATAATAAAAAAATCTGAATTTTTACCCCTTTGATATGGTTCTCCAAGCCTTTGAATTGGGAAATGCTGCAGGGTCACCCTCCTGTCCCCTGTCACTGAGCACCACAGTTACTCTTTCAGCAACACAAAAATGCTATTTCATGTTCTCTGAAGACTTTGAAAACAGTTGTGTATTTATCATAAGTACAGCCCATCAAAACTGAATCAAAAGAGGTATTTTAAACAAAATTTACATTATCCATATGTTAGATTTTTTAAAAAGGCTGGTATTTTTCTGCCTTTAGCACACAGGTTTTAGTGATGTTCCATACAGATTTTTTCCACTGGAGTTTCTGAAAACTAGAACATTATGGTTGTTTGGCATGTAGATTGCTTAAGCAGTTTAAGATGAAAATTATTTTAAATTTCCTCTCCTACATAACTGAGCATATTTTCAGTGTTAAACTGTGAAATACTCAGTGATGATAACTAACAATAAATAATACCATCAGTTCATTTTTCAAGCAAAAAAGGAGTTGCTGGATGTTTTTATACATGCAGTCATTACCAATGTTGTAGTTCACAGGTTTGTTAACTTTTTCTAGCGATGGGTAACTTTTACAATTAATTTGAGTTAAATAATTAAGCCCGGGCAACTAAGAACATTTTTGAGCCATAATTAAAGTAAAAAAATAGCTTTTAAGCAATGTTTTAACTTGTGCTAAACAGCAGTCTCAGGAGGAATGAGGGTTTCTTTCTGCTCTTGGCCGATTTGTCAAAGTACTATTAAGAATTTTTAGTTATAAAAAAAAAAAATGGAGTGAACCTTTATTTTTCCTCCTCTAATTTATTACGGTTGATTACGCAGCTGGAATGGGAAGGTAGCTGCTGTTTGTAGTTAAATAACTCCTCACAATTTCTTAAAGAAATGATCTTCAAAGCTTTAATGGGTCAGTGGCTCAAGTACAAAGGAAAGATTGATTTTCATACTCCCACTCTTTGTTCCCAAAGTTTAAAACAGACACGTTCTGGTAAATTAGTTTGTCTATGTTATTAATGGAAGAACTTATTAAACTCCCATAAATACGTGGTGGTATCTTACTTAAAACACAGAATGCATTTGCTTTGGAAAAAAAACACATTTAAAAGTAAACAGGGGTGTAATATTTTCATTTGATTTCAGAAATGCCTCGAAAGGCAAAAAGCAGGAGATCTGGGCGGTTTGCAGAATACATTAGGTATGCCTAACGATGAATGGCACAAAGAGCGTGGGCTCGTGCGGATAGAAAATATGTGTTTTGCCTTTAATGAAAAGCATTCCCGTGCTGGGTGAGTGGCAGTGCTGTGGGGAGAAGCAGGAAATATTGTCTGGGTGAGACGTTTCTCTGCAGCGAGGCTGATGCGCGCGGTGCTGGGCTGAGCGCGGCGAGCTGAGCGATCCCGGGGTCAGGGATCCTGCAGAACTCGATGGGAGCTGCTGGGAGAGAGATTGTGCAGCTCCACGGATGGACCAGCACTGCTGCTGCTCCAGGGGATCAGGGGAGAGCTCCTGAGCCAACACACCCTGCCAGAGCTGCTCCTGCATCAGCTGAAGGCCGGCCCGCGTCCGTGTCTTCTCCTCCGCAAGCGGAGACACTTCTGATGTATTCTCATGGCCCCTGAGGTCACTGAGTTTCCCCTGATGAGCTGCCTGTCTGTAAAGGATGTCTGGCCACACTTAATCACCTTTCCTTTCACTCATCCAACAGAGTTTTGTTTTCCCTGTGAACAAACGCCCCATGTCTCATCAGTTCACAGGGAGGGACAGAGCTTGAGAAAGGTTCCCAGCTGACCCCATCAGCAGCTACAGGGGTTCCTGTATCAGATGGGCTCTGCTTAACTAGAAATTCACTACCAGGGCTGTTTTCAGTGGAAAAAGCACCTGTGAGACTGGAACTCACACCAGTGCTGCCTGCCAGTGGAGAGACAAGCTGTCTGTGACAGGCCATTGAGGTAGCACTGGGTGGATTGACAACTAAACAGAGCTGGTCTGTTTTAGCTTGTTCCCTGCTCCCACTGGAGGCAGCGGAGCTTATCCTGATGCTGTTCCTGCTGCTTTTAGTCCTGCTGATGATTCTTCTTATAAACTTTAGCCTGAAGGTCAGAGCCATAGGGTTAATTGTGGGAAGATCTGGAGGTTTCACTTGGATGGTGATGTTCAGTGGATGGACAATGCATTTGGACTTTGGACAAGCGATCTTTCCATGCCCTTGTTTGGTCTTTTTTTTTTTTTTTTGGCTTTACCAGGGATATTTGACATGGCCTCCAGCAAAATTGGAGAGAGAATCATACAACTGTGCTTTGGTAGAAAGAGGTGCAGGTTGTGATCAGGGTCCAGCCAAAATCATTCATACCAGCACCCAGGAGAAAGGACAAGCCCGTGTAGAAAGACCCTCCTGTTAGAGCAGGATATGAAGGTAGAAGGTCTAAGGTAACCATTTTTTTTCACAATAGACTATTTCCTTCCAATGTAAAAGCTTCACAGAGGTGACTTATACAGCCACTGTGAAGTGTCAGATTGGAGCATTTCTAGAAAACCTTTTGAGCTCAGATGTATTTTGATTTCCTAAAGACATTTTATCCAACTAATGTGTACTATGCATTGAAATGTAAAGAATAAGGTCAAAACTCTCACAAGAGTAATGAACTGATCAATGTTGGGATTTTCTATTCCTCTCTCTCTGTGTTTGTGGAAAATTTCCAGTGTTTTGAATGGGCTCTGGAGAATAAATGAAAGCAAGGCTTCATCTGCTTCTTTAGCAGCATAGCCTTGTGGTTCTCCAGCACAATTACCCTCCCCAGTTCCAGTGAGATGGCTCTTTTGGAGGCACAACAGTTTCTCATGGTCTTCCAAAAGTTCTGCCTTCCAGAAAGAACTTGGAGGCTGATCCCAAGAATGGGGGAAGAAATCAGTGTGTGCTCCACAGCAACTCAAGAGAGAGCTGCAAGCCCAGGTGTTTGCCTCTAGTCGTGGTCACACAGGGCATTGGGATATAATGGAAAAGGTTTTCATATTGTTTATTTATATACAGCCTTTGTAAATCCTCAGTACAGGAGAAGAAATCCCTTATATTGGGGATCAATTGCTGCATTTCCTCCCAGTGCATTAAAGCTCACTGTGGAAAGTGATTGCCTTTCCTTGCAACCAGCCATTTGGAGATTGCTACAGATCCTTGATCCTTTTGGAGCAAAATACTTCCAATTCTAAGCCTTCACTTATTTATTCATGACTGGTTTTATACTAATTTCTTCATCTTTAAATGCTGCAGTCTAGCTCATCCTGCAGTACACTTCAGGCACATTTTTTTTCCAGGTAAGAAAACTTTCATCTTCTTTCATAAGACATGCTCCATGTGCAAGAATCATCTTAGCAATCCTTCTCTGACTCATTCCAGCTTGAATTGCTGTTTCTCAGAAAGAGAGCCCAAACAGCCCTATCTTTGATATTTGACCATTCATTACATGGAATTTTTTTTATTTAGACAGGAATAGGCCTTGGGTGGGTGAGAGGGTTCGACAACAGAGATGAGTAGGATACTGAAAATTACTTGAATTAATTTTAGCAATGGAGATCAACAAGAAATACAGGCAGGAGAGAATACATACACCAAACTTCTCTCACTATGGATCACCAATGCAACTTCACATCAGTGGGCTTGAGGCATTTGAAATATTACTCTGTCTAGGCTCATTTCTACAGTTATTGTATCAAGAACTATGGTTTTGTAGTGAGGAAAGAGAAAAAATGACTGGCTTCAAATGCCACACAAAATAAGTGTCTAAAAGATAGCAGCCACCTGCATTAATGGTACTGAAATAAAATATACAAGCTCAGCAATGTATTTTAAAAGATGCGTCAGGAAAAACTTTTTATGGCTGCTTGTTAGGACAGCCAGAAATTTGTGAGCCTGGGGTTGGGGTTTTTACTGCTGCCAGTGGGTTGTGGGTTTTTTTCACCTAGAATTTTCAGCATCTACTTTGGCTCTGATAATTTGCAGAGCAGGGTCTGAAGGATGCCCCTCTGCAGTGGTGCAGCTACAGCAGGTGACAGTCCCCATCGCAGGGGGACAAGCTGGGCAGGATGGGAACCCAGACAGAGCCTGTCCTTTCAGGTCCCAGGCGTTTGTTTGTGAAATGAGAGTGCATTTCCTGTCTCTGACACCCAGAGCAATGCACTTTGCTGTTGCACACATGCTGGACACTGTCTGAGGGAGCTGTGTGTGGGTAGGGAGAAAAGGAGAGGAAAATATTGCTGGAGCACTTTCTCCTTTTTACCAACAGAGGGATTTGAGAGCCTTTCTCCATCTGCAGGCTCTGGCAATGATGCAGCCAAGGGAAACTAAGCATGTGTGTATGCTGTAAAAATGGCCCTGTGGATGCTGTGCCGTGTTCAGCCAATGGTTTTACATACAGCACATTTTCCAGGACAGGCTCACTGAAACACAGGCTAAGAAATCTCTTCCAAGGCACCAGAGAGATGGATCTACTGTTGGACTGGAGCAATCATCTGCTTAACAGCTCAGAGCTACACACACACACACACACACAGAGATTTGGGTCAGGAAGTCAAAAATAACATTACACCAGATTGAATTTAAATGTATGAGGGTTATAAGCAAGCAGAATATTGTTGTGGTGCCTGGGTCAATATTTCCTCTTTTGGAAAGCACTGTGGGATTATTAATGTATATAAGTGGTTAGGCAGGCGTTGCTTTTATATCTCATCTGTGAGGAAAAGCTTCCAAAAAGGCCCTGGCTTTTAACCACAGGCTCTGTGGAGAGATAAGATGCCAGTTAGGGATGAAACAGCCCTGCTCTGCTAGCACAGGACTTCTCCCCTGTGACTGGATATCCGAGGCTCTTCCACCCACATTTCTAATCTGCCCCACTGTGGCACTCACTCTGAATCAGTTCATTTCTCCAAATATCTGTTTGCTGTCTCCCAGGCATTTAAAAATGGCAATAAGCACCCAGCTTGCTCCCCTGCTTTCACCACGCTGGAGAAATGGCTTTGTACATGCTGTGGCTGTAAAGCTGTGTGTGTGTGTGTGTGTGTGTGTGTGTGTGTGAACACGCCTGTGCATGTGTGCTGAGCTCTGACAAGATTGCAGCCTGAGATGCTCTGACTACAGGCTACATCCCATTTAGGCTGCTGCAAAGATTAGACAGAGAAATCTCCCTTTTGTCTTTGAAGCATGAAGGGATGCTGAGCTTCCAGCAGTCTGTAAACTGACGAGGCTCCTCTGAAAAATAGCAGCAACTTTTGAATTAATGGTTTGCCTCTAAAACAAGAGATTTAAAAAAAAAAGTCACTATCTGCACTCCCTACTCCCCCTTCACCCAGCTGAACTGTGCGTGGATATTGAATCTCTTTTGTTGGCAGAAATCACAGTAATCTCTAAAGGACGTGCTTTTCCTGCCTTTTCAGGCTACCTCACTGAGGAGAATTCCAAAGATTTCTGGAAAAGCCTTTTACTGTAGGCAGCAGAGCTTCCCTCCTCGTACCCCTTCCCCCAGCATTATTATAATTTACAGGATTCATATGACCATGTAAATACCTTGTGATTACGTGGAAAATACCTCACAAATACATAATAATTACAAGTTCACGCAGATTACTTAGTAAATACATTTGAAGTAACAAAATAATTCAAAGATTAATTATCCCTCAACTCAGAGTATTTAAATTATTTTCCCCAAAATGTAAAAATATATCTGTAGTGACTTCAAGGCTGGCGGAGAAGGGGTTATGATGGTTCTGATCTGAGAGGAAAAAATGAAATTTGACAGGCATGGATTATTTAAAGCATGCAGACGTGAGCCATATAGCCATTACACTTTGATGCAAATCATAGAGGAAAGCAAAGGAGGGATGGCCTGTACAGAGAAGTAGTGGACAAAGTTAGGATTTCCTGCCATCAACTTGAAATTTAAACAAGTAATCATTTATTGGCAGTGCAGCATTACATTTCTTGTTGCATGCATTAATGTCAGCAACTGGGACAAACATTTTGACAATTCTATTAAAATGCTTCACCATTCCCTATCTAACACCTGTTAGCTCTAATTTTCTTTCCTGAGACGTACATCAGTAGACAGTGCAGATTCCAAATCATTTATCACTTTTAAAGTGCTTCCATATGAGCTTTTTGGGGGGCTTATCTTGGCCTAAGGAAAACCTTTTCTGATGTATTAAAATTCAGTACTTAGAGGGGGAAAAAAAAAGTGTAGACATCAGTGTTTCATAGCATTCATGTCTGGTAATTATTAGCCTAAATTATGGCTCGCACATGACTTGACAAAGTGGACCATGCATTTAAAAAAGCTGCTCACTAGACATGCACTGCTCAATATGTTCCAAGTTATTGAGATGTCAGTCAGTAATCATAAAGCAAACACCCCTCACTGAAAGGACCCTGCTAAGAGGGCTATGAGGCCTGGGGGACTACCTAAAAATGTCAGAAATGTTACAGTCTAAATGAATGACATCAGCAAGAGAACGTGTTTAAAAACATGTGCAATTACCTAATACAATGAAATGGAAATCCTGGAACATGACAGACCCGAGGAGCAGCGCTTGGCAGGGAGCATTGAAAAACAAAACAAAATACTCTGCTCTGGAATGAGAAAACCTTCATATATATGAACCCTCATATATATAAAGCTTGATATAAATATGAAAACCGTGAAAAAATGATCACATTGGTGTTTTTGCAGCTACACATAGCAGAAAGGGGAAGAAACATGTTATATTCTTTATCTACTGGCACATAATAGACTTGCTTATCATTACGTATGTTAAATCACTCCCTGTGTTGCTCCTATCATGCAAAACAAGGTGTTCTGTGAATTAATGCAGTGTTGGTAATCTCTCACCTTTTACAATGCTGACCACAAGTTAATCAGCTTGCAGGGAGATGAGTGTTATGTACAGTATTTTAGAAGTACTTGCCTTTGCAATGCAATATCCTTTATGAAAGATAAGGCCTAACCTATTCCCACTAAAGTGTGTGGGAATTTTGCTGATTATTTGGGTGGCTAAAATAATAATGGGTCCAACATGCTGGATTTACACAAGAGCTTCTGCTGGAACAGTGCAGGGGGATGTGACAGAGGGCGATGTGACAGAGGGTGCTGCAGCCTGGAATCCCTGAAATTTTTCAAAATTCTGTTTTTATTACCTGAATTGCACACACTAAAAACTTCTGCACACCTCCAGAGCCGTCTGAAAAACTGTGCTCCATCCCTTTGCACTTTCTGGAGGCACGTGCAGAAAGCACACAAACAAAACCCAAAAAACAAAACAAAACCCAGAAAAACAAAGAAAACCCAGAAAAACAAACAAAACCCAAAAAACAAACAAAACCCAGAAAACAAAGCCCCCAGGCAGCTGGCAGGCAGCAGGACTGAGTACATCTGTGGGCAGCTTAAAAATGTCCATCAGCTCATGGAGAATGCACCTTTACTTTCACACGTCTGCTGTTTACTAAATAACATTTCAGCACAGTTTTCATCTTATAAGGAAAGTGTTTGAAACTTGGAATAAGTGCACTTAATTAAAGGAAGGCTGTGAAAATGTGCACTAATCTGATATGACTAATAGCAAAGTGCATGAAATTGCTAATTAGAATTTCATTAAAGGTGCTGCTTTATCAGACTGCGAATATCACAACCTTTAAAATTCTTTCAGGAAAGCTTAATTCCTTTTCAAACAGAAATATTCTTTAAAGACATTTGATTTGTTCTGAAGGAATTTGTAGCTTAGGCTGAAACATAAAATGTTGCCAGTATTCCACGGGACTAATATTTGAATAAAAATATGTATCAGGTACTTTCTTTCATCAGGCAGATGAATAATTTTTTTTGAAAATATTATTGTTCAAATAATACAATCAGCTAAGAAAAATAAAGTTTAATCTTTAGATTATTTCAAACATAATTTGTTTTTATGCCTATCCTGTAATATTTGATATGCTTTTGCTTTAAAGGAGGAAAGAAATGAAAAGCTTGCTTCAAAAGTAATGTATGAACAATAAAATATACAGCTATGAATATAATTTTACAAAAATGCATGAGGTTTTGGGTGTCCAGAAAGAGAAAATTAATTGTCTACCTTGATTTTTAAAAATATATCAAAAAGTAGTAGTCTTTAGGAAATGCCTTCTAACATGATAAGCAGAAATAAAAATTAAGAGATCTGTATTTTTAAGGTGTTGTTGGAGAAAACCTCAAATTTTGCACAAATATCTGCGTTTCTTGGTAATGTTTTAATTCATTTTACCTTTTTCCCCCCCTTTTTAATTTAATTTTTTGCCGCTTGCCTCTCTTATCCGACAGCAGAGTTCCTCTCCCTGGATTTATTGTTAATTTTGGAAGCACACTCTGCCATCAGTGATTTTATTTGCACCTGAACGTCTCCCTTTTGCCCTGGCATCCCTTTCTGTGAGTTGTAGGGCATTCCCAGCCTTTGGAAATCACCTGGATTCCAGGTTCCCTTTTTCTGCAGGAGCAGCTGTGCCCCATCAGCTTTTGCCCCTGACTTTAAGAAATTCCTTCTCCGCTATTCCCTGATCCTTCCTCCCTCAGAGCAGGATCTCCGTGGCAGGAATTGCTTTCTTTCATCGGCTTTGCAGTGAATTCATCCTCTCAGAGGGTGCTTTTGACAAAATTCTCACTTATTTCTGTGTCACACTGTGATTTTTGCTTCAGCAACCACCAGGTTTGCCTGCATAAGCAGAGGAGGGTTGGAGCTTAAACAGGTAACAGCAAAATGAAAGATCCTTGAAGCAGCTGAAGTTTGTGTGTATTAAAAAGAATATCCATCAAGACTCTCCATCTGTGGGCTGCAATTATTGTTATTAATATTAGTGAAAAAAAAAAGATGTAGTTTTGTTGGAATTAAGTATTCAGAGCACATTTTTAGAAAGTCAAATTAAAAACTAATCAATTCAAATTTACATGACAAAAAGATTCTTGGAAATGGATAAAGAGTGAACAGAAGAATCTTTACTTACGAGATAGTATATTATTACTTTGAGCATTTTTAAAAATCGCATGTCAATTACAGTTTGGTGTGATTTCAGCTCTTGTTATAGGTATTTTCATGCCAGTAGGTATTTTATCAGTTGGACAAAGCAACACATAAAAGTCATTTCAGCTTTCTTCATAAATATGCCAACTTTCTTTATGTACATTTGCTTTCTACAATAAATACATTGATAAAAAAATCAGTCTAGACTCAAATAAATGAAAATTATGCTTATTAAATCTAATGTCTGGTGTCAAAAGTGAGGTGTCAATCTTACCTATCTTACTTCTAAGCAAGGCAAACAAAGCTGCTAATTATAATATTTAAGTTTAAATATAGAATTATTGTTCAAATACGGGAAACAATGGTGTGGTTGTTTCTTTCTACAGCTATATGATTAAGACTACTTATGTCTCATTTTATGCAAAATAAATGACACATGATTGTGATTTAATTCATGTTAAGTAAACGTCTACAGGGATTTATGACCAAAAAAAAAAAAAGCAATAACAATCCATACCTTGTTACTTGTCAATAACTGCATTCAGAACAGTGGGGAACAGGGAAAAATAAATAATTGCTTGAAAAAAAAAAAAAACCAACCCCATGCCTACACGAAAGGAGTAGCATGCAGTAATTTACACCACATTAATCTAAGGCTGCTGGTTGTAACTCAGTGAGTGTTATAAATTAATGTAGCTCTGTGCTATCCTGCTGTACTTTACTGTCCCTCTCGTAATGCCACCACTGCCAGGCTGGAGGTGCCTCAATCCCCACCGCCGAGATTAGCGCGCCGTAAACAGCGGCTGCGCTCACTAAAGTGTTTGCTGAGCTAAGATAAGGCGCTGACATTTACAATTTCCTTCTCCAGAAATCACAGCATGGATGTGTTTTGGTGTGCAGAGGAAAACCAGCCCCTGGTCCTCCTCTGCTCCTGGTGAGGTGAGGTGAGGGTGGCTTCCAGACTGGATTTGGGGTCTGGATTCCAGCATGACCCCAAATCTCCAATATGGGCTGGGGATGTCCCAGCACCCTTTGGGCTTGGCCATACAAAGTAATAGAAAAAGTAATCAGGAAAGTCTTGATGTGTCAATTTAAAGTCTTGATATGTCAATTTTAAGTCCTGGTGCCACTTGGGTGCAGAGGGGCAGCTGTCACCAGCATGCCCTGGGGTCCCATGGGACCAGCCCCAAGCACCTGGCCTGGCACACCCCATGGAAATGCAAACATCCAATATTTTGGGGTGAGACTAAAAGCCATATAACTGCCTGGCTGGATTGCTCAGCCTGTGTTGGTTATGAAGGATGATGTGAGGCTGTTCCCAGCTTTAAAAGGAGAATTTGTTTGAAGGTTGACTTTAGTGCGTTGTAGGTGCAGAAAAGGTGCTGAATCTGGCTCAGGGTAAAGAAACTGGGTTTGTTTGCAGGATTTTGCAGGATTGCAGAGTTTGCACTGGTCTGACAGAAAGTTTTCTCCTTTGCTCACAGTTCCTGTGCAGAGCCAGGAGTTGAACTTGATGACTCTTGTGGGCTCCTTTCTACTCAGCATGTGATTCTGTGATTCTGTGATTCTGTGATTCTGGGATCCTGTGATTCTGTGATCCTGTGATTTTGGGATCCTGTGATCCTGTGATTCTGGGATCCTGTGATCCTGTGATTCTGTGATCCTGTGATTCTGGGATCCTGTGATCCTGTGATTCTGGGATCCTGTGATCCTGTGATCCTGTGATTCTGTGATTCTGTGATCCTGTGATCCTGTGAATGTGCACACTTGTGCTGTGGCCAATGTGCCAACTTCCACAGCTCCCCTCAGCAATGCTGAAGAATTTTGTTCCTTTGCCACTGCTTTTCACTCTTTGGCTTGTCAGAAAATATCAATCACAAAGAAAAGCATCTGGTTTTGCCAGGGAGCACTTTTTTGTTACTCACCTCCTGTTCACTAGACTTTGCTGGGACCCAGCAGATCGTTGCATGGAAGCCATGATCCTCAAGGGACATACAGACCTTGAAAATTATCTATTCCACCCCGTGCCATGGATAACAACACCTTTCACCATCCCAGGTTGCTCCAAGCCCTGTCCCACCTGGCCTTGCACACTTCCAGGGATCCAGGAGCATCCACACCTTCTCTGGGCACCCTGTGCCATGGCCTCACCACCCTCACAGGGAGCAATTTCTTCCTAAATTCCCTAATTTCTTCCTTCTAAACATCCTCTCCTTCACTGTAAATCCTTTCCCTTATGTCCTGTCACTACATGCTCTTGTACAAATCTCTCTCCATTGTTCTTGCAGGCTTCCTTCAGGCCCTGGAAGGCCATTAGGTTATCCTGGAGATTTCTCTTTTCCCAGTTTTCTCAGCCTTTTCTCACAGGGGATGTGCTCCATCCCTCTGATCATCTCCTGTGGACTCTGCAGCAGGTCTGTGTCCTTCCTGTGCTGGTGAACACCACAGCTGGACACAGAATTCCAGGTGGGCTCTGCCCTGACCTCCTGCCCACAGTGCATCCCATTGTCATCTCCTGTGCAGCCTCCCATCCGTCTTCCAAAACACTGATAGGTTTAACTCTGTGCTTCACTAAATGACCAGTCAGAAAAGATCAGAGATTTCTCATTCTTCCCTGTGGTGGCAGAAGCACTAAATCTGCTAATTATGTTTACAGATAGCCAATAATCCTGTGGTTTTTGTTAGAAGTGATGGCCAGTAGCACAGAACAAGAGAAGCAGTGAGAAAGGAGAAATAAGCAGGAACTGCATAAGCTTTGTGAGGCCTTATGGGTTACTCTCAATTCCTTAGAAAATCTTGCTTTGTTTTGGACTTTATCTTATTTTCTTTTTTCAGCCTTCCTCTGTATCTTTCTTAGATTTACTCCTTTGTCTTTTTTCCCTTTATGTTTCTTTCCTTCTTTCTTTTGTTTCCCAGGCCATCTAATTTATTGTCCACTACCATCAGGCCTGATGGTTTCCTCCTGTGCAAATCCTACATGCTTCATATTTTCCTCTTCCTCAGTCCTTGCCACACGCAAGACTTTGCCATTTTTTTCCTCACATAATCTCACTGCACAAATACTTGTAAAAATATTGGTGCTGCTTAAGTTCAGTGAATGAGTCCCTTCCTCTGTCACCCTTGGATATCTCAAAACAAACCTCTTTTACTGGATTTTGTGTAAAAAGTAAAGCAGTTTGGTGTCTTTGGAAGAAAAACTAAGAGAAGAAAACTTATTTTACCCACCTTTTGCTGCATATTAATTGAAACTTTAGCTCTGCACACAAATTGCCAGATTCTGAATTGTTTCATCCTAACCTTTGTGGGTAATCCTGCCAGCCTGCCTCATCAACTGGAGATCACACAATATTAGACTTAAAACCGCAAAGTGCTGCTTTATAATTCACATAACAAGCCCCTAAATAATTCAATATAAATAGAAAACACATAAATTTATATGCTATTCAATGTAAATAGCAAACACAAAATAGCTCCTCAGTGGTGGGAGGTTGTTTAGATCAACACACGCCACATCTCCAGGATCTCCCACACCCCAGGAACCCTACAAAATTAATTGTTGGTTTCTGGCATCAGAATCATGCTGGGAGCAGAGGGATCTGGTTCAGTTTTTTGGGCTTTTGCAAACATCACCCACCCATTTTGCCCTTACTTGTACAACACCAGGTACAGCAGGAGGATGGAAATCACATGGCGAGACAACAACCAGGGCTGGCACCAGCCCTGCATTGGATTCATTTGTGAATTCAAATAAAGACTTTGGTGCCAACTGTTTTGCCTGTTAGATTTATGCACCATGCCATACATGTTTATACAGATTATAAAAGTCTAATAAGAACAATCAAGCAATTACATCACTTTGCACTATGGAATGCACATGGAAAGGCGTTCACACTGTGGTGCCTCCCACCTTTGCAATGGAAGCACTTTGAAGGCTATAAATAGACAAGAAGCCTCAGAGTAAATCAGCAACACTGTAATTTCCATTAGACACCTGCCTTGTTGTATGGAGGTGCCCAGGTGCTCTTTGTACTTGTACATATGCATTTAAAACCAATGTTTTGGTTCCTAAATACCCCAAACACTCTTCTGTTTGTAATGTTCATTTTCTGGCTGTTTTCAGCTACATACTGATTTCAAATAGTCCTAGGAGAAAAAAAAAAAAGGAGGGTGAATAAGTCTTTAAAATAATTTGAGATGAAGTTCTATCCATGAATTCCTGGTCTGATCCAAACCTCCTTGAAGTAATTTAAGAGTTTTGAAGACACTTTTGTGGTCTTTGGCCCACATGTGCAGCTCTATTAATTCTGCATATTAAGGACCACCCAGTTTTCAGCTGATGTCTCAGCTTCAGTGGAATAATTCTGGCTCAAGATCTTATTCAGAGACAGATATATAACGAAGTGAAATTATTCAGCTATATAAATCCGTAAATACTCCTGTTACCCTGAAACAGTGTTAATAACAGCATCAACTCATCAAAGAGAATTCAGATAAAAATAACAGCTGCGTTCAACAGAGTTATAAATGATGACACACTCAGTTAGTTTTCAGAAATCAGCTACTGTAAAAAGCAAATATTTCAAATAGAGAAGTATCCCTTTTTCCTACTCTAGACACATCACAGACTCACAGCTCCATTTTTGCAGGATTTTATCTCTTCATTAGCCACTACAACAGTGGGCAGTGTTGCATCAATATTACAAACACATTTCGCAGGCAGAGCTGATATTCTTTGGAGTCAGTACCACACATCTGAGGTGTGTGAAAAACCCTAAATTGCATCTGAGTGCTCCCAAATTGACTTGTTTCATTTAATTAAAAAAACCCACAAGACTTGTGGAGTGAGCTTGCTCACTAAAAGAGTACAACTCCTCTTTTGTGTGCATGTGTGTGTATAAATGTACACATGTATGTATATGCATTTATCTATATATATCTGGTTAAGTATGGGTTCTATTTTGCTCTCAAAGATCCTAAATATAGAAACTGTGAAAGGCTGGCTGAATTTTTCAATTATCTTCCAAAGATGGGACCAGAGCATTTTGCTACTTCTGGTACTTTGGAAAACAGGAGTTTTGCATCACAGCACGAGACTGAGCGCATGCTTCTTACAACTCAAATTAAACAAAAATATAACATTTTTGCAATACCTGCAAGCATGTGTCAACCTATTAGGCCTTTCTGATTGCTAGAAACAAAAATATAGAAACGTTACTTGCTGCTGTATCATCAGGCAATGAATAAACACAAAGGTGCAGGTTTCCCATCAGCTATCTCCCAAGTCTCTTGACACATCAATCTAACATATATTTTACTAATTGAAATCTTTTCACATAGTTATTGTAGTTGAAAGGTACTATAATAATGCTCTATTTGGAAATATCCCTTAATAAAAAATCAAAATTTGTCAAGTACTTTCATGGCCTTGAGTGGGCACTTGAGAATTGAAGAGCAGATGTAACATTTACACTGAAGTGCCTCTCACAGGCACTGGACATGTGTGAAATGGGTAAAATGTATTTTAAATCCTCTTCACCAGTGAGTCAGTAAGGGGCTTAAGACCTTGGCTTCCAACCTTTTCTTGCTCAAAATGCAGGTGAAAAGGTAAAATCTTTCATGTTTCTTTCCATAGGTTTTTTCCCACTGTAAATATACTTTAAAAAATAAAATAAAAAAATAATTCATCAGTCTAGCAACATGCATTCACTGCAATCATGTTTGATGTGTCCTAAGAATTTGACTGTGCATATCTTGCTGGAGGAAACATGTGTGTTATTTATCAGATAGGCTTGTCTTCTTTCCAGGACTGCCAGGGATAATGTTATGCAACGTTCCAGGACGAGATGACAGATTACTGGGTCTCATGCCAGTAAATGATCTCTGATAATGCTGGGAACTAAATGTAAAAATCAGGAACTGGAGAGAGGCAAGAAGTTATGTCTCTTTTGGATGTTTTGTAGTTTACTAGAGAATTGAGAGTTCTGAAACTTGGACTTTAGGAACCATGGCCCGTGGAATTTAAAATATTAGGCACCCAGCAGAGGTTTTATACAGTAGTTTCCCCTAATCTCAGAAACATCTGTTCATTTTTAGAAGTAAATCTGTATACAGTTTGCGTTTCAAGGAGGGTCAGATTCCATTCTTCAATTTCCTTTTTGTGTGTGTGCCTGTGTATCATTTATTGTGTTTGCAATCAGTGTGGGGTTTATCCCTCCCTTTTTTTTTCCTCCTGGTGTTGCCTATCCCCTTGAAATAAAGCTGGCTCATTTTCCAATCAAAAAATGTGTAAATAAAAATGATTCCACAAGTGTCAGCATGTGATATTCCCTCTTTGTGAAAACTGGGAGCACCCTAAGCAATGTGAAAAAATAAAATACCTTTTGGAGACATGGAAAGGGATTTTCTTTGTACTCAGAAGCTGCAGGACTTCCAGAACACATCATCCAATTGATTCCCCATTCAGCCTACCCTGTTTCCTTTCACAGAACAAATAAGATTTATGACAATTTAGAGATGAGATGAAGTTTTGAAGCTTCATTTGATTTTTTGGCTTCAAAGCAGGAAGGCCTCCAGAACAGAGGCACTGGGCTCTTACCACACAGAATTGATTTTTCTGGAGGCAGCTCTTCCATTCACCAACTTGACTGGAGGCCCTTTTTGTAGGAATGCCTTCCCAGTAATTCAAGGGCTGGCAGTGAGCACAAGGGATGCTCCCTCCTAAGTTTCCTTCCATTCTCTTAACGCTGGTGTTGGTGTCCAGATTGCCCAAGGCACGGAGGATTTGTTGTTAAACAAATTTTCAAAGCAGTCAGTCTGGTTTGGTGATAGCTGTAGAGGAGTTGTCAGCTTAAGCTGCAACAAACAATAGGAAATGCTGGACAACCATGTATCCCTTGGTAATCAAAATGCATTTTCCTTGTGGTGACACAGCAGGGGGAAAAGACCAACCTGTTTACACAGGCTTTTGGGGTTTAGAGCCCTTAATGAGGGATGCTGTGGGATTGTGCTGGTGCAGGTACCCAGAGTCTGTGGGTAGTGCTAGACACTATCCCCAGTGTGTAAGAAGAGGAATAATAATTTAAAAAAATCTTTGTGTGAGGAATTGTGACTGTGTTTACAGGGGTATTAGGATGAGGGAAGAGATGAGGATCTGACTCCACGTTTCAGAAGGCTGATTTATTATTTTATGATATATATTACATTAAAACTATACTAAAAGAATAGAAGAAAGCATTTCATCAGAAGGCTGGCTAAGAATAGGATAGCAAAGAATGATAACAAAAGCTTCTGTATGGGACAGAGAGTCTGAGCCAGCTGACTGTGATTAACCATTAATTAGAAACAACCACATGACACCAATCCCAGATGCACCTGTTGCATTCCACAGCAGCAGATAATCAATGTTTACGTTTTGTTCCTGAGGCCTCCCAGCTTCTCAGGAGAAAAAAATCTTAAAGAAAAGATTTTTCATAAAAGATGTCTGTGACAAGGAATCGTTTCAGTAGTTTTTGCTTTTTAAATTTTTGCTTGATTGTTACATTTGGATGAGTCCGTTGGCATGGAAGCGAGTGGCTTCATGAAGAATTAAGGGCATGGAATTTTGAACAGAAAAGGCAGAACACTAAACTAGGCTACTGTGTGCCCCTGCTGTGGAGAGCTGACCTTTGCTGTTAAACAAACAGACTGCTGAATTATGGTTCTCACTGGTTTTATTCCTCTTTACAAACTATTGGCTGGAGCTTCTGAATCCCTAAGGTCTGACCCAAATGGATCACACCCTTTGGGGCTGGGGCAGCTGATTTTGGTCATCTCTGCTCTGTTTGGCCCTGCAAGCCAAGCCTGTGTGCAGGCAAATGCTCTGAAAGTGTGTCAGGGCTGGCTTTTCATCTCCAAGTGCCTTGACCACAAGGGACCCCAGCCCAGCCTCCCCTGACTCAGCCAGTGCATTCCAGCTGTGAATCCACACGCTGCTGGCAGCAGAGCCCTGACAGATCTGTGAGATGCTGTGTCTGATAGCAGGGAGATGCACATGTAGGCATAACCTTCCAACTCCTGGCGTTTTAAACCACTCTGCCTTTCTTGTTCTTCCAGCAGCCTCCTTGTTGAACAATACCAGGCAAAAGACAGGGATTGTAAATCTTTGCCTGCAGGAACTTTAGAGATGTAGGAACAAATGCTGAGAATGCTCTGGCTTTCGGAAAAGGCCCCAGGTCCTTCGGGGCTTGAACGTTTCTCCCGAGAAGTTCTTGGAGGCAAGACAAAAATATTTGGCAGTATTATTGAATGAATCAGATAGTGCAAGGCAATCCAGAAGGATGAGTGTTGATTTACCTGTTTCTCCCCGAAGAGAAGGAGGGGACACACACGGGAAATGTTTTCCTTGATCAAAGGCCATGGTGAATGACTGCAGTAAAATATATCAACTTTCACGCTCCATTTAGCTCCTGCAATGGCTAATGAGAAATGTAGAGGCTTGGTAGTTCTTTGACAGCTCTGGGGGCTTGGAATCAGGTTCATGAGGAACCATTGCAATGCTAATCAGAAATTGTTAACTTATAAAACTTTATATGAAGATATTTTTTTCCTCTGTTGTTTGGACTATTGCCTATTTTACAGCAGATAACTGATTCCATCATGCAAGAAGATGTTCCTAGCAGAGGTCTCCAGTGATAAATCTTTCATATCATGTTGGAAAAAGGAGAAAACAGAGTCCTGACTGTATTCTATATGGCTAAAATGAAGATATTTTCTGTCTCATCCCCACTCCTCCCATAGTGACAGATAAACTCTGGATACAGAGGAGTTTCTCTGTTAACTAAGATCAGGGGCCTGAAATTAAAATGCAGACTAGCTTGCTTCTGAATATGGAAAATTACCCTTCTTGTTTGTATTCAAAATGTTCATATTGATTGAAATATTAAAAAAAAAATCCTGTACATTAAAAGAGGTCCTTTTCAAATGCTGAAATTTTCCTTGGGCAAAGTTAATTGGGAGAAATTTTCTCATGAAAGAATCTAAATGAAATATTTTTACTTATGGCTATAAGTAATGACTCCTTCTGACGCTTTCCATTGTCAGTGAAAAAAAAAAAAACACCTCAGCAATTTTCTAGATGCAAACCAGAAGACAATATAACTTTTTAGAAAACGTCCCTTAATTCCAAAATTCTGCAGCATCCTTCATGTTCTGGTAGACTGGATAAGAAGAGATGTGGATTAAAACTGGTTTTACAAAAGCAAACCCAGATTAAGAGGGTTGATGAGTGAAATGTAAAACCACCTCAGTTTGCTCAAAACTTTTATCTGTTTCTCTCTTCAACTCTAAACTTTCATGGGTGAGATAAAATAGGAACTGAATCCAAACAAGCCGGTTTTGCAAAAGCTCCTCAGCTCTTCTCTAAAAATAAGATTAAAGAAATCCTCTAGACTGCAGGAGATGACTTTATCTTGTTACATTGCAAACCTCATTCCCTTACTTTAAATCTTCTTCTCTCTTACTAAAGATAACTAATAAGGATGCTGAGAACCATTGTATTCTGTTGACATCTTTAAACATAAAGCAAGTTATCAATATCTGGCTTTCAAGGGGTCTCTCTGCTACCGTTCTCAAGTACAAAAGTTTATAGTCATATCATTATGAGAAAGACATATTTCTACACATGCTAATGGAATTTGCTTTTGTGAATCTTATTGAGGAGCCCGGGACACCAAGGACATTATTGTGCTGTGATTTGTGCTGGTGTAACACCCCTGACTCCAGCAGAATTACATGTGATTTCCTCTCTGCTATCCTGCAGCAGACAGGAGTCCAGAGACACTGGGGCAGGCCATGGGCAGGAATCAAAAATTCTGTGCCTTTTAGAGACAATTTATGCTAATGAAATATGATAGCTAAAATCACATCCCATTACTATAGAAAATTGTGACATGGCGACTTTCCTGGAGCTGCATTCAGATCTTTGTGAGATGAACTTACTGTGATGGGTTTAGACATTTGTCTGGACAAATCCCGCATTTTGTTTATAAAAATTCTTGTTTTTAAAATAGAACTGATGGCAACAGTTTGCTCAGAGCTATCAATATGCAGCATTCTTGGCAAAGATGTATCTGGCAGGGAGGGAGGAGGCAAATTCTTTTTTCATTTGCCACAGTGAGAAGTTAATGGAATGGGTCTAGAACTGTAAATACTTGAGATGAGATTCTGGCTCAATGCCCTTTGCACAACTCACTGAAAATGCTGACCAACACAATAACTTAATATGGATCAACTGAACTCATCTGAGCCTCTGAGTAGTTTCCCTGATGATGTTTTTCTTTGCTTTTATTTAGCTCGGCGTGATGAGCCCGTTTCACTATCTGACACCCTCTGGGCTGAGCGCATCCCCGTTGTAACAAGATCTCTCATATTTAGAGAATTACTTTGGGATGAATGCGGTCTCTTGTGTTTGCACTAAGCATAATACAGACACTAAACTGTGGATTATTATTTCCTAGTGGGAGATCTGTGTCTTGCGATGAGATTAAGGAGGATGCAGCTGTGAACGGGACCAGTTTGGCTAAGTTGCTCCAAAAAATTTAACTACAGTAACTTTGGTTTGTGAAAAACTGGCTGTGTGCTATGTTCAGGAATAAGCTCCCACATAAAATCCTCACAAAGCATGTGCAAAGCTCCTTTGTGGTAAAACAGAGCTGTTTTGACTAGCCATATATGTTTCCTGTGTAAATCCGCCACATCCTGGTCTAGAGCTCACTTGCATATCAAGTTTTCATGTGAGTCAGATTCCCAAGGCATCCTTGCAGAATAATAAAGTCATACATGACCATGTAAATGATACCCCTGAAAAAGCCCCTCAGTCTTCTTTTGAAAGTCATTTCCAAGCCCAGATTTACACATTCCAGTTTCCAAAGCTGCTCAGATAATTGCCAAAACAAGAGCGCTCCACTATGCTCATCTCTAATTAGTAAAATCTGACTTTTGTCTTCCTGTGACAATAGCTTTGCATGTCTCTGAGAAAACAGGAGATTTATAGGATGCTGGTGATATTTATTTTGAGATGGCATTTTGTTCATCGTTTCAATACAGCCAAATTAAAGGCAGTATTTCTGTTCATTTAAACCATAATTTGTGCATTCCTTTTATCATTGCAATCCCTGAGAATGTGGAAGATACAAAATCAGTATAACACATTAGCAATAGATAATACAGTCTAAATAAACATAATAAGCTTTCCTATATGTCTCTAGACCAAACCTTATCTAAAAACACCCTAATGAAGCTGAACCATCCAATTACTTGTTTCTTGGAGGAACCCCTTATTAATGACATTGCAGTGAGGGAAAAACATTAATTATTGGACACAGTGGGATCTTTTACATTCTGTCTAGTCTGAACAGCACCAATTAATACAACAATAATTATCAGCTAGCATGGCAGGCTGGCTGAGCACAGCTCCTATCTGCTGATTGGGTGGGGAATGTGGGACAGCTCTCAGGCTGTGCAGATTTCTCAGACTTAGACCCCTTTTATTTCTTTGCACTGCTATGTGAGAACTGAATCCTAGAGATATTAGAGCAGGTGGATTTCCCCATTGAGGCAGGGGCTGTTCTTGTGAGAGGCAAGGCACAGGTGCCACAGTGTGAGAAATGCCATTCCCTCCTTCATCTCCCACCCACCTGCTGTCTGACTTTCTGTCACTCCAGGTTTAACACGATCGCTCTTTGATAAGAGGAGTGTGATGGTGCAGGCTTTTAAAGTTGTCTGTTTGCTTGCTCCCTTGTCCTCTCCCCAGCTATCTCAAAACGACAGTTTACAAATGCAGGAGCAAATGTTGACATGATTTATTGCCACCACTCTTGCTGCAAAGCAGAATGTCTATCCTCCATCAAATTCAACCTGAGGCAAACACCAAGTATGGGAAACTTCAGCTGGAAAGGTTAAAGTCTGCAAAAGTTCCAAGTGACTAGAGGGGGAACAATGGAAAGTGTTAGACAACCTGAATAACAGGCGTTACTACTCCACTGCCTATAATAATAATAATTCACCTTTTATCCATCCAAGATAAAAGGACACAATGTGGGAAAATTAAGCTGTATAGACATCTTGGGGATATCTCATCTGAGATCACACACCACTTCTTTCTTGTGGTTATCATGATTTTATCAGAGCCACTTTGAAGTCTATATAGCCTTATATCTCAGTTATCTACATTTCATCCTGTATGTATTTATTGCAGATGGGCCTAAGCTGCTAAATTCAGATCCAAATCCAGATTCTGATTTTGAATTCCCTAAGGTCCGTAGCTAGCTTGAAGCTAGGGTTTTGGTTTGGAATCATCTCTATTTATGGGTAAGAAAAAGGGGTTTAATATATGCTCTCCCAGACTGCATAGCTCCGTAGATGTGCACACAGGGTCCCTCTACCTCACATGCACATCTAGGAAAAACAGAGTGTGGCTATGCAATTAAAACTGCCTACCCTGCTATTCATACCTTAAAGAAGGATGGATTTATAAGTGAGCCTTAGCTTCGACATTTTGTGATTGCTGAGCTTTGACATTTTGTGATTTCCTTTACAACCTTAACAAGCTTTTGTCCATGTTTTAACATCTGGAGCTGCAGCACAGACAAACACCCTCAGCCCTGCCTGGCATACAGGTAAAAACTACAGCCAGTACAGGGTATTTGACAAGTCTTTGTGCACCGGGGTCTGTTTTTCTGTGTTACCTGTAGCCTTGACTCCAGCAGCAAACAAACAATGACACAGATGTAAATAGGGTTATAGAAAACCAGGCTGCCACTCCATTTCAAGCTCAGGAGGAATTCCCAAGGGGAACGAGTGTCCTGTTCACAGGGAGGGGACACCAATCAGCTACACCAGGAACAAACTTCCCTTGTTCTGAGACAAGAGTGTGTGGGATAAGCAAGCCCTCTGTGACTAAAGGGAACCAGAAATGCTTCTACCTTTTGCATAATACTGATGTGCTAATTAGGGCACTGATATCCTCAGAGGGCAAGCTCAAATCTGATGATATGTACAAAACAGACACTCTCCCCTCTCTCTCGCCCCCCTCTCTCCCTCTCACTCTCTCACACACAGGCAAAGCATAATCAGATGGACAGTGGCAGCAGAAATCAAGAAAAACAACTGCAGAAATAGTGTAAAAATGCACATCTAAGAGATCAGGTGGCATTCCTTTGTCAGGAAGCTGCCTGGTAGTATGGTCAGTCTGTCATCACAACATTGTCATTTGCTCAGTGGCTCTCTCAACATGCTGAATAGGGACAATCTAGGCTTGCTCTGGTTCTTTTTCATCCCATCATTTGATTAAATGATGACATATTAATCATGGTCCAACACAGAGACAGACTTTACAGCAGTATGAGTGTATTATCTGGCAGTCTTTCCATGTTGTTTTGTCATTTGAAGCATTTTGTACAAGCATCTCTTTCTCCCACTCTTCTCTATCACCTGGACTTCCTAAACCTAACGAGGTGATAAAATGCTCTCCATGAGGGATAATCCATTTTCCCAATATAACTTAATTCCTTAAAGCTTCACATCTGGAAGAGACTTCCAGAAACTGCATCTCAGCACCAGGGAGCTGGCATTTCCAGTTCCGAAATACCATTTCTTGAAAATAAAAGCCCTTTGTGTGACTAAAGACACATTGTGTCTGGAAATGTTGAGGGAAAAGGCATTTCCACAGCAAATGTTTATTTCTGAGTATAAATATCCTGCTAAAATGGATGAATTCTAATAAACTGTTTGTGAAACTGGAGAGGTGTCATTATATGCTCGACGTGAATAGGTATTTCTTTCTTCTGTAAAACCTGGAGCTTCTAATTTAACCTTGTAAATATGATGTAACACTTCTGTCTGCAGTAAATTGTAAGCAGGGACAGTTTTAAAATGATGCTTAAGTCCTGTTGCAACACATTTCATCATGCAGAAAACACAGGAATGCTGCAGAGAAACAGTCTGTTTATCAAGATAAGTAAAAAAAAAAAAATAAAATTGCCAGTAGCATTGCCCCACAGATACATTGAGACTCTGCAAAACTTTTTCAGTCATCACCTCCCAGATTATGGAGAAGCAACTGAGGTCTCAGTTCCTGAAATTCCATAATTTATCAGTATTGAGGGCACCCTGTGATGTGCAGAAGCCACTCATTGCTCTCAGAGTAAGATGCTCATGGGGGATCATGGTGTGTACCAGCACAGGAGCACCAATTTAAATCAGTCTGGGATTCCAAGATTTACAAAAACAACCAGAAAATCTATGTGCACAATCCCCTTTCACCTGACAAAATGCTGTAATGCTCCTCTACATTATTAGTCCATGCCTTGCTTTAATCCAAGGGGACACGGTGCTCCAGGGGAGAGAGGAAGGGATGGCAGAGGAGGAAGGAAGGATCACAGAGCAAAGGTGGATGAAAGCAGGGAATGCTGTCATGCCTGATTTGCTGGTCACAGTGTAACAGAGGTTGAGAAGGACTAATGGGAGCTATCCCTCAGCATCTGCACCCTGCAGGAGCCACAGGCACGGAGTGTCAGGGGTGCTGCTCAGTGGCATCACTGCCGTGGGACAACGCAGCACTGCAGGATTTCCCAGCACATGTTCTGCCAGCACCATTAACCTGCCATGCCAAGATAGCAGAGATAACCCACGTTCACATATTTTCCTTTGGTCCACAGGCAGAAATTAGATTCTTTGAGGGTCCGGAAGCGCTGTTCTGATAAGCATCCACATTTTTTTTAGTTCTCTTGCTTTGATCTCCCAAGCAACCCAACCTGTTCCCAAAGATCCCCCTTCAGATCTCTAGCTCCCACACAACTGTTATTTCCAGCAATCCATAATTAAAAAAAAAAAAAAGGGAGAAAAAAAATTATGGTCTGCTACAGGGGTTAAATGAAGAGCAAAATCTAGAAAATAACGAACAAACTGAAAAATTATTTCAGATTGTAGAAAATAAAGTTTTCATCAAACACTTTTCAAAAAATGAAAAATGGACTGATGACAACATTTTAATAAAATTTTTAAAAAATTATTCTTTGTATAACATCAGTGTTTTCAAATATAGGCAACTTTTTAATTTTCAAACTTTTCATATACCTCAGATAACTACTAACCTGCCCCATGGCTGACACTGTACCTTCATTTCTGGAAGCAGTGATAGCTTGAAGAGAAATCAACTCAGAGAAAAACCAGGAATCTGAGGCAAGGGCTGAACTGAAGAAATGGCCTTGCCCAGTTCACCAAAACTAATTTTTTAAGACACAAAAGATGAAAGAGTTTTTATTCCTATAATGAGACATATTTTCATTAAAGCTGAAACGTACTGAAAGGGCCATCAAATAGAATGTTAATTTAATGGGTGACAAAATCTGACTCCAAATTTCTTGAATTTTGGTTGTCTAATTTGAGGCACAGTATAAACAACAGCACCAATTAGTTCGTTTTCTTTCAAGAAGTCTCAAGCTGTACCTAAAAGACTGTTGTTATGTCTAGTTAAACACTCATGCATTAAAATGCTAATAATTAAACTGTTACGACTGACTAATGAACTCTGCCAACTATAAATGATGGTCTTGTTAGATTCACTGCACAGCAAGGCTTCCTTTGTACTGAAAAAGTTAAAGGTTAAAGAGCTCTTGAAAACAGCGAGCAGCATCTAGAAGCAATTACATTTTTTTCCTGGAAACTAATAGTTGTACAATAATGTTTCAATTCGCACTCTGAAAAAAAAATAATAATTACTATGAGCTCCATTCATCAGAGCAAATCTGCAGCTTTCTACACCATGGCAGGTTGTTAATTTGGCTTCTGCATCCAGCCTACCCAGCCTATAATCTAGTGTTTTGCAGGGCCTTTTATTGATCCTGCTCATGGAAACTAAAAGGGCAAAGACTGGAGCTTGACTTGTGATACCTGTTGAGTAGCACTCGCTCACATCAGAAAAACACTGTGAGATTGAATTTCAAAGGGCTTATGTGGCAGATTTCCTTGGATATAGTGTTTATTCGCTGCTTGTCCCTGTGCATTGACTTCCAGACAATGCAATCTCTGGGAAATGCAGGAAACAGAGCTGCAACTGAACTGGATTCCTGCTTGATTACATCTGTGACTACAGCTATGCTTCTTGACAAATACCACCTGGGCGAGGAGATTTGGGATTCCACTGTGGCCACTCAATGCAATTGTGAGTTTTGGAATCAAGGCTTTGCTATGAACCTCACATTCCTGGAAAATAAATAGAATTTCCTCTGTCAAAAATCCCTTGATCTTGGATTAATCATTAAAAATAGTTTATATGAGTCCTGGATGAAATATTATTAGACATCAATGAAGAAACTAAGACATAAACAAGCATGTAGAGAAGTGCATCTTTCCATTCATTCTGTTGTGTGCTGAAAGCAGCTAAAGATTTCCCTTGGCTCTGCTTGAATTGCCTGCACTTGAATTATTGAGAGATTTGTGCATTGGACAAATACTCAGCCAACCTGATTGCTATCAAAATAACTTTTACAATTATTTTACAGATTATTGCTTCAAGAGCTTGTACAGTGAACATACTGGTGGTGGGGAAAAAAGTTGAAAAAAGATTTTGCAAAATCTCCCAAATATGGCAAACTGCCTTCAACCTAATAGAAAATCTTTCCAGCAGTAGTCTTATCATATATCCTGATGGGTCTGCTTCTTTTTGGTTTTTTAATGCACATTTGCTTTTGAATACTGCTGTGGAGTTATCAATATACAAATAGATATAGAAATATAGAAATGTATTCTCTGAGACTCAGGAAATATTCATCAGGGTAGGTCATGAAAAGTGCAGTTAATTATGTCACTCTACTTCCTTTATAGTAGGGCCCACCACAGCATGCACAGAAATTTCCTTAGGGTGTTTATATGATTGAGGAATGACATTTTATTCCAGCACCCATTTAATGTCCAGAAAAACGCTTAATTTTTTTTTAAATTTTAATTTTGTCCCTGTTAAGAATTAATCAATATGAATCTGTAATGTCTGAACAACATGGAATAAAACACCAGTGGCACAGTGGAAACAGGAAATGTGAGCACAAAGGATGACTTGGGATATCATTCTTTGGATGATATTAAAAAGATATTATCCAATGAATATATCATTATATATATTCATATATATGAATAATGAATGAATCACCTTACCCATCAGTGAAAACAAACCACCTGCTATTTTTCTCTAAGAGAACAGCTTCTGTTGAGGCAAAGAATGCAGTAAACTCACAGTCCTGAGGAAGAATTTGGGTGCAGTTTGAGCCAACAACTGTGGGAGACGAATACTCAACTTTACACACCCAATACATGGGCAAAGATATATAATTATTCTCAGCTTTATGCTAAATTTAACAGTAATGATGTAAAACAGGTGAGTGAGAGGTGATTGTCAGCTCTCAGTGTGAATTTTTTCTTTGGAACTTGTGAATTTGACTTTTTCTATGAAATATTGAAAGGCATGGCAGACATAGATTCTTCTTTTTCTCTCAAAAGATGCTCACAATGCCACCCTTCTGACACAGACACCCTCATTTGTATGATCCTCTTATTAAACTTCTGGTGAGGTATTGGGAAACTGGGCGAGACAACTGCAAACTCATGGGGTGTTTGAAAGGTCTGAACAACTCTCTTTTATCTCTTATTTTCACCTCTACAGATTTCCCAGCTCTGTGGTCAGTGCTGTGTACAGTACAGTTCACAAATTGTAAATAAAATGTCTTTCTTCAGCATGTTTGTAGCTGACAGGAGATAGAAAATTCACAACCTACTTGGTCAGCACCCTAGCATCAGATACCAGCAAAATGTTGAAAAGTCCAGGCAACAGAATAATTTGAGTTTTTATTATTATGTAATAGTAGGGTTAAAGCTCTCAACCAATAATAAATTTTGGGCTCTTCCCTGATCTATAATGCTGGCATCCTGAAATGAACAACAGCTTGGTGGGGACCTTAGTGAGGATATTAATCAAAATAGATCTTCAAAATGTTAGACAAACTGAGTAAATGAGAAATACATGATACCAAAGCACAAACTCACCAGAAGCCATTGGTTTTCACTACTGACTTCATCGATATTGGCTTAGTTTTGCTTAGAAAAAATGGGAAAAAAATAACAGAAACAAATTTTGACCATAATATGGGATAACAGGTAGTAAAGATGCAGAGACTACTTGCAGAGACAATTATTAGTCAAACACAGCTGTCCTAGACCTGGTGTGTTGGCTTGGTGGAAAACCACTTCTAGATGCAGATAGCTACAGCATAAAATACATTTCATTGCTTTCTATTTCTCTGCTTCCAAAGAGTTCCTGCCTCTCTCTAACAAGGCAACAGATGCATCAGTTCATAAAAACAATAACAGTTAAAAGAGTCAACTTTTATAGGAAAAAAAGAGCATTATAAGTAGTAGGGAAAAGTTTTGTGAATTCAGGCTAGCTATTCAAACATTTAGACCACCCCTAAAATAGCAGCTACAGTTCACAGGGGCCAGAGCTACACAAATTCCAGCTCTCCCTATGTGGTAAGTCTAATACTTTCTTTTCTTATGCTTTAAGGACTTCAAATAGGGTTTGTGCATTTGACTCCTTTTATCTCTTTCATAGAGTTCTCTCTGCTTTTAAATCCCTAAGTATCTCTGTCCTCCCCCTGCCATTCCTTAACAGATCCAGGACAGCACAAATAATGCCTCTTGGCTTTGAACACATCATGGCAAATTTCAGTGACAGAGGGAAGATGTATGAGCAGTTATCTGGGATAGTTTTACACCAATCCATCTATTGTCCCCTGTGTTCACAATCTTGGGCTGGAATGAATTTCAGGCAAAGTGCATCCCCTCACAGACCACTTAAAAACAGAATAGGTTCTGTCTGAGGTCCCAGTCCTATCTGATGCTAAGCACCTTACTGCATCAGGACCTCACTGAGAAATATTCCACTTAGATTTCTCCAGGGCTCCATAGGGCTTTGTCTCCGGACAATGGAAAGATGACAGCAACAGTTTTGGTGCCTAAAATCCTCCACAGTTCTAAGAAAAAAATAACCCCATCTTTATAAAAAGATACCAAGTCAATTGGCAGAATTGAAGAAGGAAATATTTAAAAGGAACGGGGAAAAAAACCCGTCCTAAATGATGACCCCACAGGTTTCTCTCTTGCTTCTGCTACCATGTAGGGTTTTTTGGGAAGCCAGCACTTGAAGGGATTCACCTGAATAAAGTTGCACAATTTCATCCTGCATGTGTAGGACTGAGGAAGATATTCATGACAGAGACTTGTATTTCTTCTTCTGTCTGGTGCCTGTTGTTCTTTTGAGCATGGTATAAAAAAAGAACTAATCATTACAATATTAGCATGGAAATCCAGTTATTTACATTTTCTAGGTATTCTGTTTAATCAGTGCAGTAAGACACAGACTATTTGGTGTCTCCATAGTACTCTGCTCACATACTTTGCCATAAATTTTAGCCTTTGGTGAGAAAGACAGTGGTTATAGAAAAACATTCACTGCTCTGCTATTGTATTATAATTCCAAATGGAGGAATTCTGTGTTTCAGCTAAGACATATTTGCATAATATTAAAGCTTAAATTATAAAAAATGTGAAATGCCTGCAGTTTATATTGTGAAACATTTGAAAGTAAAGCAGATTTTCACAAACTTTTCTGTAGCACTGTATTTTGAAACATGCAGTTCATTAGGGAAGAAAACACAGCTTGTGTAATGAGGGGTTGCTATAAGTAGATTTAATATATTCTAGCATTTAAATATTATTGTTGATCATAAAAGATTAAACGCCCTTTGGTTTCAATCCTCTTATTAAATGCAGCAAATTTATTTTTCTTGAGTGTGGCAAGTAAGTTTGAACTAAAATGTAAATGCTTAACAGGCTCTGCCTATGTGCACGCAGGCGTGTGATGAAGAGATGGGGCATTTTCCCCAAAGCTTCAATTTCAACTTGCTAATTTGTTATCATTGTTCATTAACTATGTGGTTGACCTGAGATGAGCCTGAAGGATTACAGAATATTTGTCTAACTATTTAACAGAAGCTTATAAAATAATAGCATTTGTTAAACACCTCATGTTTCCCTCCCACCGCAGCTGTAATCTGAGGACGTTGAAGGGCTGGATGGGCTGAACACAAACACAGGGCTGCTCACTTGGGTCAGATGTGTCAGCCCAGCTTAGTTTGAATAGGTAACCCAGTCCACAGTGTAACTACATTAAAGGGAGTTTCTGGGAAACCACTGTCAGGTCTCTGATTTCATGCTGATTTGCTCCTGGATGGGAGCTGCTGTTTTTCATTGGGTGGTTGAGTAGCTGGGATAATCAAATTCATGTCACCTGCAAGCAAGGGTGGAATGAAAAGCATGACTAAAAGGGAGGAAAACCAGGGTAGTGTTTCACTGTCACCTATGTCCTTAAAATACTGCTTACGTTTGCCATTGCATTTGCTGTCTGTGGAGTTTCTCATGGGAATACTGACAACTCAGAGCTCACAAAAGCAAAGCCTGCAAAAGCTTTGCAGAGAGCAGAGCCCTCAGGTGCTGCTACCTTGCTTGAACACCACCAGTTTGGAGAACTCTTCAATAAAGGGGGACTGCTCAGCAGCTCAAACCCAGGGATTTTTGGTGTGTGGACCTGTTTGGACAGGAGCTGTGCAGCCCTAACTGGCCATAAAGTGATTTTGCTGAAGCTTCCAAAGGACTTTGCACTGTCTGCTGCTGTCATGCAGAGATAACCTAATTTCTACTACTTGATAAAAAAGACTCTCATATCTCAAAAGAAAAGAGAGCTCCAAAAAATTCAACACTTGAAGCTTGTTAGAATAAGAACACACCATATGGAAATTATCCACATTGCTTCTGTCAGGATGCAGCAGATGGGGCTTAGGGTAACAGGCTTGCCTGCTCAGGCTCCTCTGCTCCCACCTCCCCTGTTAGATGAACCTCAACACAAACTGCTTTTTACCTGCCATGCTGCAAATACTGTTGTACCAGCCCAAAAGCCCAAGGAGGGAATTCAGAGCCAGAGTCCAAGTTTCCTGCTATGCAGATCTGATCTCTCAATAAGGATTCAACCCAACTGGAAGCCCACGTGTGCTACCCTTGCTCCTTGAGGACACACCACAGAACTCACTGGTTGGGTCTCCCAGGTATAAAGACATTTTTTGAAAGTGTGGTAAATGTTGAGAACAAACTCCAACTCAGAGTTTCAACAGAAACTTTAAATAACACGTCAGGAACCTTATATGTGTCAGAACCGAACTCAGAATTTACCCAACCCAGTGTAAGAAGACAGCACAGGACATGTGTTTGCCCAGAAACAGACTTTCAGAACTTCTTGAAAATAAGTCCTTGGTAGTTGAGTGTTCCTTGATAGTTAAAGAGGTACTTCCTTTCTAAGCCCCTTTATGAGTTTCCAGAAAAATTACTCCTTTAGGCCGATACTTTTGTAGCTTTTGGAAAGTTTGGTAAAAATCCATATGGTTGGTTTAGAGCATGCTTAAAGAATTGTTTCAGATGTTAGACTTGTGCTAGGGTAACTGAAAACAGTTCAAACTTGGCATGTAATCTCCAGTGAGAAATGTGGGCTTGGATAAGTTGGGAAAAAAATTGGTTCAGAAAGAACGGAGTTATAAACAAGTGGAAATCGTATGCTTCAGTAATCCAGATGTATGCCAGGCAAGCACAGACGTCTGGATAGCCACATGCTGGAATAAATGCATCTGTATTTATTTAAATGTGTGATGTAATGTGCATGTGCAAACATCTCAGTAAATGGTAGGCATGTTAATTTTTCCCATCTCACAAAATAAATATAGACAATACATGAGATCGACATACATGTCTGGCTGACCAACAGAACAACCCAGAGCTCTTGGACACCAATGAAAAGGCTTTTCCTGAATGTAATGGAATATGGGTCAGGGTCCAATGCCCTACAATCTGCTCATATATTAAAAACCAGAGAGGATAAATACACATGTAGAATGTTAAAAGCCTCATCAGTCCTTAAAAGTTTCCATTACACTATCTCAGATAATGCTTAGTGCCAACTGTGATGAATTAAAGTTTCCACAGCCAGCAAAAGCTGTTCAAAACCTGAAATGTAATATACGATTTTCTTGATTCAGATTTTCAAAATACAACCTTTTAAACAGAGGTTCAATCATCAAATCCACAGGATAAGTAGCTCTGGGTTTTCTTGCTGAAAATCCAAATTACTTGGGTGCCAAAACTTCATATGCCTAAAACTGGTGTCACTCCACCAACTTAAGCGCAGTGATGCTGATTTACACCAGCTGCATGGCTGGCCCATAAATATTTTCAGTTGATCTGGATAATTTTATATATTATAAGAATTTTCTTTATGGATTACATGGCAAAACATTTGTTCTCAGCTTCCATAATGTCAGGCTCTGTGAATTTATTTTAATATGGGACCATTTGTGTGGTTCTGTCATTGCACAGCTAAATACATTTGTGCTCACAACACAATTTTACTGCACATCTTCCCATTTATGCACATATATCCTAGCAGAAGAATTGCCATCACTCCATCTACCCATAGGAAGTCAGATATTGGTGTGGAAGAGTGAAGCTGCAGCTGCTGTGGGAAACAAAGCACTGAGATTCAAGCTGTTGGGCCATGCAAAAATTTCCACCATAACACTCTGGTAAGTGTAATTCCCTGCATGTAGCTATGTTAGTGGGGCTTTAAAGTTAATCATGCATGTAGTTATTCATCAGGGAGGTAATGCTGGACACTCCACTTAGCACTTTGACACAAAGGTAAATCGTTTCCAAGGGAAAATGAGGTTTTATTAAATCTGTGATCTTCCCCTCTTGTATTGCCACTTGCTGAAGGTTCCTTTTCCTCCGCAGCACTTTGTTGGCAGTAGCTCAGGGTTTGGTTCTGTTATGGGGTTATGTTATGGGGTCAGTCACACACTCAGCCCCCTTGCCAAGCCCTGGCCATGAGCAGCAAGGTGTGCACCCATCTCCAGTGAGCCTCTTGGGCAGGACACACACCAGGCAGCCAGGCTTGGCTGGAGATGCAGGGAGGGAAATACCCTCTCAGCAGCCCAGGAAAATGTGACCCATCATCTGCACAGTTCTTTTTAGGATGCAGGTAAATAAAACATATTTACAGTGCATTTAATGAGAATATATTAAGAATTGGTTTCCAACACCTTCTGATAAATACAGAATCAGGGAAGAATTTCACAATAGTTTGCTTAAAAACTGTTCTACCACTTTGTCCTGCTTTTTCTCTGATTAAGGGTAGTCCATAACATTCTGGTCTGCAGCGTGTTTGGTTTGTGTTGGTCATTTATTAATCCCCAACAAAATATTCTCAGTTAAATGTTAAAGCACAGCACAATCAGAGGAAACGGAACAAACTTGCCCAAGAAGGACACTATTTGTTCTGCTCTCAAAACCCATTCAACCATCTGATAAAGTCCTCCTGAATCCAAATCCAAGTGGTTACAGACTGAGATTGAGCTGTATGATCTGGTAAATTGGCAGAGCCTGAGAGCAGTTACCAGCACCTGCCCAGATGGTACCTATCTTTGCTTTTATAAGCCCCACTTTCATTTACAGTTTTCTAGAAGAGAAAGTTCAAAGCAGCAACAACTATTTAATATGTGTAGACTTTCCTCTATATGCCAGGGAAATTAATACTTAAAGAAATTTCCTCAGTTGCCTAAGACTGCAAGTGCCATTTAAAAATCCAGCCCTGTTTTCTTAATACCCGTGGGCTCTGTGGTATTGAGTACAATACTCTGCGAGGCCAAAACCAGCCTTGCTCCCAGTTCCCAGAGGGGAAACTGAGGCTTGGGGAGGCTGAAGAGTGTGGCTGGTGATTCACAAGGTTTAGGTGTGCCTTGCTGCCAGGACAGGCAGGGACAGCTCCTGGACTGTCCAACACTGCAATTATCTGCTGGAGCACAAACAGCGCAGAGGACAGGGCTCTCTGCCTGCTCTCCCACAAATAAAAGCAAGGCTGGAAAGGGTTAAAGGCTGTGAAACTCTACATTAAACAGTCCTGCAGTGCCAGCAAGGGTTAAGACAAGTGACACGGGAGACACAAGGGGACTCTCCTTCTGTGCTACATATGTAGATGGGTATTAAGGACATGCATCTCTCCTCATCTAAAATCATGAATTTTTATGAAGTCAGCCCTGCATTCCCATAATTCAGTAGGGTGCACTTTGCAGACCCTAAAGTGCTGTCACTACAGAAGGTTTCATTGCTTGCACCTGCTAAAACATTTGAGGTATTTGAGAGGCAGTGAAACACATTTGCTTTTCATTTTATCTGACTTTGAAAATCTTTGAAGTGTTTAATAGTAGTCCAGAAAAGATTTCTGCCTCTTAATCATTTACTTGTAGGGCACATTCTCCACTGGTAGCCTGTCAGGCAGAAAACGAGTTTAGCCCAGTTTTATTAAGTGCCACATGCCGAGTCAGTGTTCATTAAAGGTGTTTTAAGGTTTGAATTATGTAATTTATGAGAAAAAGAAATACAAAATTCCATTGTTTTATTAATATGCAGCACAGGATATACTGCTAATAACATACTTTTTAAACAGAAGTTTTATTAAAAAAAAATGCTTTTATAGGGGGTTACAGATAGGCTTTTAAAAATCTCTTTTTCCCTGTTCAATAAAATTCAAAACATTTTAATTCAATCAACATAGATTTAGAAAAAAAGGGAATTATTCTTAACCTCTCCTTTTGGTCACTTTTCTTTACACACATTGTAGACAAAGGGGGAAAAATAAAAGAAAAATTAGAATATTTTTAAGAGAAGTGACAGTATATATTACTAAAGCAAGCCACAGCTAAAGCCTGCAGTCAGATGTTAATTCTGCAGAAATCATAAAGGAAAAAAGAAAATTAAACTCCACATTTTAGCCCCAGGAGACACTACTTTCAAAAATTGTCTTAAATTGCCACCATAGATTCAGACCTTGTGGGATATTTTTAATTCGATGAGGGCTTGACCCAATCTTTTGGTAGCCCACTAAACTTCTTTTATGGTCTACATTGTTTTAATGCTGTAAATATGCTTTCTTAAGCACATGTGAAAAGCAGAACTTATGAAACATAAGGAGGAGCCTATTTTTCTTAACCAGTCTAGCTCTGGTTCCTGAGCCCAGTGTTGGCAGTCCAAGGTAGGACTGGTCCTGCTCTCTTTCAGTCCCTGGGATGGAATCACATCGACCAAGGGATCTCCTTCCCCAGCCTCTGCAGCAAAACTCCCACCAGTGTCCTCTAATTTGACCTGAGAATGAGGTTGTGTGAGGCCTGGGGATCCAAGACCTGAGTTTAATATGGACTTTTATTGCCATGGGAAAGTCACAGTTATCCCAACTTACACCAAACTGGAATTCATTAACTCCTTCAAGGCAGGGGAGGTTGCAGTGGGTTGCACTGGTGGGTTTCCTTGCTTCTGTTTAATTTATTTCATTGTTTTGTTATTTACTGGTGCTCTGAAAAGTTCTGGGAACAGAGGTACACTGGTGCTTTTGGGTGGACATGCTCTGTCCATGAGACTGAGCTGCTGGATGCCTCAGGTTGTGCAGAATGGAAAGAGCTGGTGCCCAAAATCAGTGCTTAAGAAAAAAATAATCATCTCAGATTCCATGCAAGTCCCTAATTTTGGAGCCTTGTGTGATTAATCCTGCTCATACTTTGGTAATGGGATGATTGTGTGGAATCTTATCACAGTTTATGGAGAGGGATGTATTAATATCAGAATCTGAGATTTGGCTCTTCCAGCAAATGAACTCTGCATGAACCTCACACCCCACTGATGTAAAGGAGTGATGCTCTCTGCAAGGGACACTGGGAGTGAATAATGGCCAAAAAGCTGCAAAATATGAAGTTGCTGACATTGAATAATTGGTTATAAGAAGTGGTATAGAGAATACACATGTGCTACCAAAACATCTTCAACTGAGGTGGTAATTGTACTTGATCACAACCATTAATCTTTGAATGTAAGTTAAGACGCAGGAAAAACTTGCAACTATATTAAGAATTTGTTCATTTGATCCAGAGCAACATTTTAATGAATTCTCTGGAAGCATGAGCAGAGAACTTTTAAAAACCCCTTGCCCTGCAGAAAACACACCTTTAAAAACCTGCTTGCTTTGAATGAAACATTACTTTTACAGTGAAATCTTCATTTTATGGCAGACACATGCTTGTAAAAGCTGCCATTGTTTGTGTGGAAGGTGTGAGGAAAAAAAATACAAGGGGGAAAACTGGCAGATGCTTTTACCTTACAGGATTGGCTTTAAAGACAGCTCCTCCAGCTGTGAGGAGCCACTGGCACACACAGCCTTGTTGATGCAGCACTTGGGAAATTGGTGAACCAGAGCAGGGCATCAACTTTTGCTCCAGCTCTTAAGTATGTCAGTCAGAGATGTCCTCCTCTATCACTGAGGCAGCTCCTTTTAGGGAAGAAAAGCATCATTGTGGTAATTGTGCTGCCATTTCTTACTGCAACCCACCAGAGATGAGGGGTGGGAGGAAGCACCAAATGAGGCTGTGCTGCTTCTTTTGGCACTCACAGAGCAGCCTGCATGCTGTGCCCATGTCCACACCAGCTTGGAAAGCCTCCTGCCCTTGGGCACACACACAGGGAGCACAATGCTTGTGTGCTGGGCTCCTCACCTCATCCCCAGAGGATGGGAGCACTCCATACCTCTCTGAAGTCAGCAGGGAGAAGGTGTTTTTAATTCCAGTGGAGGAACTGGCTGCTTCGGTTTTATTGCAGAATCATGCTAGTAATACATCCAGATTACTGCAGCTCACAGTAAGGAAGTCAATTTATAATGACTTTGCCATTGTCCTGTTGCTAATGTGCCACATTTGATTCTCCTCAGCTGGCTTTGAAAGGTCTCTTTGAGGAAGGAGGAGATAGCACCCTTGCTTATGAAAAAGGCAAATTATACCCAGGGGCAACATTGCTGCACAACAGGAAAAGGCCAGCCTCCTCCCAGGAGACATGGCCCCAAATTAAATGCAAGTAATTTCCTGACTAACCTGTGATTTCTATCTGGTTGTGGCTTCTGGCATACAGCTAAGTCTCCAGTTCTGCTGTTCTGTTCAGCAGGTCTCACATGTGCTTTCACTTTCATTTCCAAACGTTAATACAGAACAGCCTATTCCCAACCTGCTGCTCAGGATGCTGGCTCTGGGCACTGCAGCCACGGGGAGCAGGAAGGACACTCTGCTCAGCTGTCACCCCCAGAGGGGTCCCTCAGCCACAGCAGCAATGGCACAGAAGGTGGGAGACAGCACCCTCCTGAGAATGGGTCCTGCAGGTCCCACCTTGGTGGCCACCCAAGAGGGTTTGGAGTGTGGCTGCTCCTTTCCCCATCAACAGCCTAAAAGTGATGGAGCTGCCACAGGAAGAACCTCTGCCAGTAACTTTGTGCTCAACAGTGGGCAGATCCCTGTGCAGAATATCACCAGCATGAGGTGAAAGTGATTTTGGTACAGCAGCAGCAAAGGAGTCAGAAGCAAGTTGGAAGGGTGGAAACCCTTTCGGTGTCCTGTGGCTGGATGGGGAGCAGATGCCTTGGGAAGAGGATGAGTTCCAGAGGGTTCCATAGGGGAGAAATCCTTAAAGAATAACATAAATTACATTCAGTCTTTTTGTGGTGGAAGTGTCGGAAGGAAGGAAGTGTCGGAAGGAAGGAAGTGTCGGAAGGAAGGAAGTGTCGGAAGGAAGGAAGTGTCGGAAGGAAGGAAGGAAGGAAGGAAGGAAGGAAGGAAGGAAGGAAGGAAGGAAGTGTCGGAAGGAAGTGTCGGAAGGAAGGAAGGAAGGAAGGAAGGAAGGAAGGAAGGAAGGAAGTGTCGGAAGGAAGGAAGGAAGGAAGGAAGTGTCGGAAGGAAGGAAGTGTCGGAAGGAAGTGTCGGAAGGAAGTGTCGGAAGGAAGTGTCGGAAGGAAGGAAGGAAGGAAGGAAGGAAGGAAGGAAGGAAGGAAGGAAGGAAGGAAGGAAGGAAGGAAGGAAGGAAGGAAGGAAGGAAGGAAGGAAGGAAGGAAGGAAGGACAAAACAGCCTGCAAGATCCACTGGGCAAGCAATGACAGATTTACTTGGCTAAAAGTACTCTACCATTATTCATCCCAAATAACTTTCTTCCTCTTGTACTTCTACAGCATTTGGGGGGAACTTTTATGGACACTGTAGCACTTTTTTACTTTAATCCTTTTACATTGGGAACTATCAGTTCAGGAGATCATCTGGAGATGGGCCACAGACATCACTGAAATGATTGTGCAGAATTAGGGTGAATCAAATGGCTGAGCCTATTTCAAGTTATCAAAAATGTGGTTAAAAAGTCAATGCTAATAAATACAAGGCCATGTCAAAATCATCTCCAGAAACTATCTAAAGTTGAAACTATCTAAAGTTGAAACTAATGTGTGTGCGCTTGTGGTAAAACAAGACTGCAACTCTCTTAGTGCTCCCTAATATCATCAAAGATGGAAAGAGATCATACATTGATTTATCTTTTTCTTCATTAATTTCAACTTTAAGGAACTTTACACTCAAAAAGAAATAAAATAGTTCTAATGTTTTACTCACATCAAGCTGGACAAATAAGCAATGCCAATCTTTTCAGGCTCAGGGTAAACAAATCTTTTTATGCTGGGCTTTCGATTTTCATTTGAGAGTACTGTTTTGTCACTCTTGATTTATTTAACCTAAATAGTTAATCTCTACTGTATCTTCTGGTGCAGCAGCAAAAGAATTCCTTCCTCTGGTAATGGCAGAATTTCTAGTGGTGTGAGTAAATTCATACTGGTCACCACAGAAAGAAAAGGCTGTAATATAAAGAGACTGTACCAGTTTTATTAAGTTGATATTATCAAACTAATAAAACCTGTGTGTGTAAATGATAAGGGATATTGATGCTGTTTGTTGAGAAACTGGCACAGAAACAGTACTGAATGAAATACATCTGGGATTAATAACCCAATTCATATAGTAAATAACAGGTTGCACAAATTTAATCAGTTGGAGAATTATTACATGCGTAAGTAGATACTCTGTGGGAGGCAAAACTTACACTTGATGCACGGGCCTGGAATGGTCATTCTGCTCTTGATTTTGCTGTGAAAATGTCTATCTGCTTCAATCCCTCAATCACGTTGAGGGATTCCTCTTAATTTCTGAAGTGACTGTTCTATACCAAAAAGTAGAGATTTTAATTTGGATTTTGACTTACAAAGTCATTCAAAGATGTTTTCTTCTAATCATCTCTATCTTAGGCTCAACTGAACATCAAAATCCAAGCAGAAACAGGGGTAATGTTGTGAATTTCATCCTCATTTGTGATTAAAACATACGAGAAACAATCATCTTAGGAAAGGTTTCGTCATGAGATTAAAAATGGATGCCACCTTGGTAAATAAGTACAGAAATACTTTAATGCCCCCAGGCAGTGCTTTTTGTTTGTAAGAGAAACAAATAATAAATCAGGTTTTTGTGGCAAATTTTTGCAAAGAGCATTTTCTCATTAATTTCTGTGGGGAACATGCCTCAGGTGTTTCAGTGATTTCTAATGCTTTTGCTACAAAAAGTTTTAGCATGTTACAAGATACCTGTATCTTGATATATAAATATATATTAAAAAAACAACAACAAAAAATTTTTCTTAGCTTTTTTTTGGATACTTGGCTGGGGTGAACTTTTGTTTTTGGCTAAATGTCTGTGTTTACAAGAGAAACACTGGATGTTTCATTTTTCCTCCGCGCTGCTTCGGAGGAAATGCCTCAGCATTGTATTTACAAGATACCCCAAACTGTCAGTTTCCCTGAAACACAGTGTATTTAATACAAAGCCATTAAGCCTTGTAAAACTGTCAGAAATGTAAATGACACTTGTAATAAAACCTTGTCGCGTGACGGGCCCTGGCTAATCAGGGCCGGTGATATCAGCGCAGCTGATCGCGGCTGGTGCCGCCAACGTTTCGACAGCTTTACGGCCTGCGTGGATTTGTGTTATTAAAATTGTACAGTTTTGTAAGGAATCTGGGGTTTAATAAAGCAGCAGAGAAACTACAAAAGGGACAATATATCCCGCTAAAAGGGAGGCGGGATTAAAAAAAAAAATGAAATTAAAAATAAAAAAGTAAACAGAGCGTTCAAGTGCGCGTGTGTGTGTGCGCCTGGGAATGGGGAAACCTGGAGAGGCTCTCCCCAGCCTGACTCGTGCAGGGTACGGGCTGCTCGTATAAACCACTTTTATGTATTTATAGCTCGGCAAATACCTTGCATCTGCGAGACCATAAAACAAATTACAATGTATCCAATTGCTTCAAGGTGGCGAATTGTGCTTAAACTTAATGACTTGTACAGATTATAGGAGAAAGAGCATTACCTGTTTAATGTCTTTTTTAATAAGTAATTCCCAAACAAGTAAAGTAAATGGGAGGTTGGGAGTTTGGTTTGGTTTGGTTTGGTTTCAGTTTGTTTTTTTTCCCCTTTTCCTTTTTTTTCTTTTTCCTCTCCTGAGATGTGAACGCAGCATTGTGAATACAAGGTAATGCATCCTTTTATTTATTTTGCAATCCTTGGAACTGCTCCCCAGGGCACAAACATGTCAGAATAGCATAGACGAGGATACATATTCTCCCAAAAATCTATAAATTCAACCTAATGGGGCAGATATCAGAAAAATGTGTTGGGTTGAAGGCACATAAATCACCCCAGGTTTCCTGGCATGAGCTGGCACTGCGTGCCTTATATTTCAGCCAAATTATTCCATTTGTTTCTGAAGATATTTTAATCCCTCGTGACCTCAAACTTCCCGTGAACCAGGGCCCGAACAAAAGGCCGCCCACTGTCTTTGCAGTAAATCTGTTGTCTCCCTTCTCGGCCCGCAACCTGGGATCATAGATCACCCCTGCACCGCAGCTTGCTTCAATTTACTCAATTAACTCGAGTAAAGCACTTGTAAGTTTGCAGATGTTGCTTTATTATCAAGGCCTAAAACGTACACGGGGGCTCAGGAGCCCGAGGTTACGGCGAGGTTGTGCGCCGGGGGAGGGAGGCTCAGCCCCACAGCCGCCCCCTCCCAGCCCTGCTGGGCTGCCCACCGCTCTCCTGGGGGCTCCCCGATGTTATCTGGCAGGCAGAGGGGATGGGAGAAGCAGGTATTCCACCTCGAGATAACGCGGTGATTAACAGATGTTTAATTGGGCCATTCGTCAAGTGAAGAACCTGCCTCAAAGTCGGCGGGGCTAAGTAAATTATTTCCAACCCTGCAGGTGTTGGACTGGCAGCTCTATTACTCTTCTGGAAACGGGCTTTAGAAGATTTTTATATGAAAAGATAATTTATTTCTGCGGGGACTTTTTGTAAGGGCATGCAGTGATAGGACCAGGGCGAATGGTTTTAAGTTGGAGGAGGGTAAATTTAAATTAGATATTAGGAGGAAATTCTTCCCTGTCAGGGTGGTGAGGCACTGGAACAGGTTGTGCAGAGAAGTTGTAGATGAACCACCCCGGGAGTGTTTAAGGCAGGCTGGATGAAGCTATAACAGCCTGGTCCAAGTGGAAAGATGTCTCTGCCCATGGCAGGGGGTTGGAACTAGATGAACTTTAAGGTCTCTTCCAACCCAAAACACTCTTTAATTCTATGATCACATCTTTATTTATCTAACAGGCTTTCAGGTCTGGGCTCTCTCCTCCTTAATTTTGCATGATTTCTAAAAATAGCCCTTTTGCCTTGGACACATATCTTCCACAGGACTTTGCTAAAGTTACTGGGGATTCTCTTGAACATTCTCCAGAACATCTTTGGCCTATATTACACCTTAGGAGCAGACAGGGCTTGGTATGTGTGGCAAAATCCTCACTATGAGAGAATAACAGGAGCAGCAACACCAATGCCAGCAGTAGCAGGGTTTACCATGCTGGTAGTCTCACTGCTGGATCACAAGGCAGTGAATAACATTGCATGCCCATGCTTTTTGTAATGTGTATGTCACCTACAAATTTCTCAGATTAGGCCAGATCTCTGGAGCAGCAAGAACAGAAAAACCCCCAAACCTGTGTTTCTGGATGTGTTTTGTCCCTAACAGTATTCATCTCATGCTGGTAGTTTTACAGTTTCTTAGCTTTGCAGTCATCTTTATCAGGCTGTGCTGGGCTTAACGGGTTTTGGCACATGAAGCAATTTCTACTTGTGTCAGTAATTGAGCAGACTGGAATGAGTTAAGGGAGGTACGACTGTGTTGATTTCTCCTGCATCATCTAAACTCAAACTTGGGTTTGATAGCAAGCCAAATTTTTCATCCTCAGTTTTCAGTATCTGTAATGCTTTAAGTGGAGAAGCCAAACGGAATCTCAGGGGAATTCACATGGCTGACAAATGTGGATGCAAATGGCTTCATATTTTTGCGTAATATTTGTGTGCAAAAGTCTCTCAAACTCTTCTCAGCTTTTAACTTTCTTGAGAAAGGAAAGTTAATTACTCTTTGAATATGCCATTCTATTTCTTTTTTTACTCGCAGCATTTTTTCAAAATAGTGGTCTGTTTTGTTTCTGTACATAATGGAAGTTAATAAAATATGTGCCAGAAGCCAAAAATATGATGAGCTATGAGGCATACTCCAGACTGTCAGGAAAAAGAAGAAAGAGTTTGCCTGTAATTCCACAGTTTATCAGTATTTTTCCTTAGAATAGATATTACTTTTGGTGTGTTTTCCCCAAAATATCTGGCTGGAATCTCAATAATTCACCCCCTTTTTCAATCTTTAGCTCACCAATTTGTGCTCATTTTAAATCTCACCTCTGTGCCAAAAACTGCCTGTTTTTAGACTAAAGTTTAAACCTGAACTAGAGGTTCACCATGTCTTTTTCTTCTGCAGTGGACTTAGGTTGGATCACATCTGTTGAATTAATAGAGCTGGGGAAGGAATCCCAGCAGCATGGTGCAGATCCATGAATTCATTCAGTTTTATTGCTGCAGTAGAAAGGAGCAGGTCCATGAGAGCATCAGCTTGCTGTTCCTGCATCTCCAGGTGGCCACTGGCATCCAGGCTCATTCCCACCTGCTTTAGGCCCTTGTATTGAGAAAGTGTTGCCTGCTTCCTGTGGGCAGTGCACAGAAACAGAAATCTTACCTGAGCTGCCTCCCTGTTTCTACTCTGTAGGGGGATCTTGGTGATAAACTCTTGAACTGCTGGGACCTAGTTAATCAGTATGGTCTGTTTGCTATAAGAAATAAATTTGTCCATCAGCCAACTCATTTTACTGAGTGTCCCAGGAACAGCTAGAATGTGGTGTTTATGGTGTACTGGATAAAACTTATGCAATGTGAGGAAGGAATTGCTGAGCTCTCTAACATTGTTGTTTCTTCCCTTCTCTTCTGTCTGGATGAGTTTCCACATCCCTGCACTGAGTTTTAGGGTGAAATCATTGCTGATCTGATGCCACCTGGTGCCCTGGCTGGAATACCAACAAGGCTGGGGCAGCACAAGGTAATTTCAGGTTTGCAGGCTGTATTTCCAAGAGAGTTACAAATGCTGGGCCTGCCCTGTAGCAGCTGGCATGGAAGAAGCCATCTTCCCTCAGATATCGATAATCTGCCCCCAAAACCTGTTACGTGAAAGCTCATTTGGGTGTAACTATTCCAACTCCAGCCACTGCAGCGTTGGAGCTGTTTTTGACAATTTGCAATTGGGAGACAGCCTTTGAATTAAAGAGGAGATATGTCAGATTTTGGCCTGTAAAACACAGAACCATCATCTCAAGCTTGTTGAGTACATTGGGGAAGCAATATCCTGTACTGGCACAGCTGCTGTTGAAAAGCCAGAAGCATGTATGAGGTGTCCTGGCTGCTTGCAGGTTCCTATCTTGACTTTCATCATGATTTTCACAGTTCAGCACTGCTGGGTGGAAAGAGCTCATGGCTGTATCTTGCCACCATTTCTTTCTTTCCAAATCCCAGTTTGGAAAAGTTCTGAAATAATTTCCTGCAGGTGATGAGGTACCTTGTTACCCTGTTGTTTCTCTGGGACCTTGCACTTGGGACTGTGCACTAAATAAAGATCTCTTGTTACCCTGAATTTGCCACTTATTTTATAGAATTACAAAGCACTAGAGTACTGAAAGGCACTTATTTCAACAGCCAGTGAGGATCATGAATTCTCAGGCCTTTTACAGAAGAATAGGTAGAGTGTGATGCTGTGAGCTTGTGTGTTGAAATGTCTGTGGGCTCATTCCAGCTGTGTCTACTGGGCAATCCCAATTCTCTCTCCCCTCCTATGTGGTTCCTGCTCTCAAACCTGCTGGAACAGACCCTCTCTGCTCCAGCACTGGGAACATTTTCAGCTGATTAAACCCTTCTGCATTGTTGCATTCTGCTTCTCAGCAGCATGTCTTCTTCACTTTGTCCTGCATGTTTGGGCTCACCTCTCTTTCCCCTCACAAATCACTCATCCATGAACTACTGGCATCTCTACCCACATATTTTTGTATCCATTTCAGTAGGAAATCAATGCACCTTGAAGAGCATTGCAAGCAGGTCAAACGTTATATTACTAGAGAAAAGTCTTAGCACGGTTGCTTCAGACTCAGCGGCAGTTCAGCCTCTCACTTTCCTCCTCCTAAATACAATTTTATTTGATACCTCAAAATCAAGTTCCAGGAAATTCCATATGGTCTTGTTGTGAATCATGAGCCTACTGTGTGTCTTCTCTGAATACTGACTTGGCTTTGCACAAATTTACATAGAATATACTCAGAATAAAAACTCACATTGACTTCACATAGAATAAAGTGAGGGTTTTTTTTAGTTTGTTGTCAGTATGAAAAGACAAAAATATTTTGTAAAAATAAAAGAGAATGTTTGGGAGATTGTTGTGGATTGAAATGAAAATATAAACACAATTTTGTTCCAACAAAACTGGAAGTTTGATTCCAAAGTGCATCTCTTAAATAGATTAATTTATTTTTTAAATGAAATTTTGGAAGAAATTCCAAATTCTTCTGTCAACCAGAGTGGTTTTAACCTGAGGATTTGGGGGTGCACATTTTCAAACTCATATCCCACCATCCTGTTTGAATCCAGTGTTGAGGAAAAATGACAGAAACTCATGAAGCATCTTGGTATTTAATCTTCCTTCTTTTAATCAAAAAAACCTACGAAAGTGACTTATGCAAAGTAATAAAAGCAACATGAAGGTTACCCTCCACTCCAGAGAAGCTGGAATGTGCTTGAATAGTCAGTGATTGTAATAAGAAAATATATTTTCTTCCAATTTTGACATCAATAGCACAATGACCATCAGAGACACAGACTAGGACAGTGCTAATGAAAAACATTTTGGGTGCCTGGGTTTTTTTTGCCATTGAAAGTCATGAGATTCTGTCAGTTACACTGAAGGCTGTTCTGTTGCAAGTAGTTGGATCTTCTTTTCTTTTACATAAGCAAAGTTGAATAATATGCAGCAAGTTAAATGACAGATACAATTTTGAAGGCTAAAACCTAAAACCTTTAAGCAGTGATTTAAAAGCTAATTATTATGGATATAGCCATTCAACATTCATTTCTTAATATTGTTCCCTCAAGAAATAGTGATTTAGTCAGCCAATTATTTTATCTCTTTTAGGGATACTTTCTTAATTGCAAAACAATCTAAAAATATAATCAGCATGCTAAATACATGTGGTATCTTGTTTAGAATGCCATGTTGGAGGAAGAATGCAATTAAACTGTCAAAATGTAATTGTTTCTCATATTTAATTTAAAGAGGTTGATTCACATTTGCTTTTCATGTTTAGGAGTTAAAAAACAAAGCAAGCTACTAGTACAGCTACTAGTTTTTAACAAATGCAACTTAAGCTGGGAGCACTGATGAAAGCTGCCTCTGTCATTGCCATCAACAGATAGGAAAATATTCCTCTTTTCCCCTCCTCAGGTAACTGCATTCTCCTGTTTATGCAGATGCACACAGATATTTTCACCATGATGTCAAACCAACCACCATTTACCTCCAGGTCAAAACAAGTGGGTCTTTCTCCTTTTCTCCTAAATGTCATGCCAGTTCTGTGATCCTTTTTTTTTCAGTAGCAAAGGACTTTTAAAAAGTTGTATGACATCCAGTTAAGGAAAATCTTTGAGTGAAATTAATCCAAATCTGCTGGGCCCTAGTCAAGTTGCCGGGAGCTTTTCAATCCCACTTATCTCCTGAACAAAGATAGAAGCCCTGTGGAATCAGTAGCACTGGGAATTAACTTCAGATCTTAGATGGGGTGGAAATCTTCTCGTGAGCACCACTCTGGATTTCAGTTTGTGGTAGTAAAGAGGGTATCACAGATTACTGCAACTTACTCACCCAAAAACCTTACACGTGGGTACTGCTGCCTTTGGTGGTACGTTTTCAATTGAATTGGCCTGAAACACACATACAAATGCAAGAAAAAAACATTTCCAGAATTTCATGTCTGCTTTTCCTTGGATATGTTACCTAACAGTTTATTTGGAAAACTATACTTTAAAATACTATCATTTAAGAGAAAATGAAAATATAAATTAAGGCGAAAATAGTTTAAGTGAAAATAGTTTAAGTGAAAATATATATTAAATTAATTTAAATTGATTATGAATTTAATTATATTGTTTCTTGTGTGTCATTTTTATCCCATATATACTATTACATATACAGACTGAGAGGGTTTTATTTTGATTTTAGGTTATATGTTTTGCCAATTCTGTTACTGGTAAAATAAATAGAACGGGTAGATTGTTATCCCATCTATGGTGCAGCCTTGAGAGAGGGTTGAGAACTCAGCTTAGCATGTGTGTTTCCCGCCTATTTGTTGCCAACAGAGTAGATTTGCACTTTTATTTATTTATATATTTATATAAAAAGGTAGGATCTAGCAGAAAAATGGTTCAAGGTCTGTCTGCCTCTATCTTCTAACATCTTCTCCTTATAATATTCTCCTTGTTTCATAAGAGAGTCCAGCTGACAGAGAGCGGCTAACTGGTGAGAATTCTGAAGAACTAACCAGATTCTGGTAAGCAAAATCTTAGAGGTTTACAGTTATGCCAAAGCTGAGTGGACACGGATTTGCACAAAACTGCAGGAGACACATCCTTTACTATAGAAAGAAATCCTTGATGAATGTTTTGTGCCATGGTTTTACCCCAAAATCCAAGCCCAAGCCAGACACGGAGAAGTGGACAAAAGTCTGGCTGTGCAGTTGATGGAAATGCTGCTTTATAATGAAAAGTGTAGGGTGACTTCATGGCCCCAGGCCCTACCTAGAAATGCAATGTTGGGCCCATCACACATCCCACTATAATTTACATGAGACCTGATTCTCAGGTAGCACCTAGGGAGCAGCAAGAAAAGTGACACCAAACGCATACTTTAAAACTATACACATACTTTAAAACCATACCCATAATTTAAAACTTATTTGAGCATTTGGCCTTAAGCCTGTGAAACCAACTCCTATCCAAATTGTTTTGGCTTGCATCTGTATCATTCCGCCCTACCATAAAAAAGAAAATAGATTGCAGAAACCCAGGAGTCTTCAGCAGACCTGACCTGTGCTTCTTGCATGGCTTTTCTTCTTCTAGCAATGGAGACGTGGAGGGCATCCACTCTCTTTGGGGGACTGTGGGTCTGGAATACAGCAGGATCCCAAAAGGCTGTTCTTTGAGACACTCCCAACTCTATCTTTGGCACACTTACCAGCTAGCAAGCTCAGGATAAAGAAAAGCAATGTAGCTGCTATTTTCCCTCTCTGTGTTACCACAGGACCATGAAGGTTGGTTGGAAGACACTTTCAAGATCATTTAGTCCATCTGTCAAAACCCAGCACCACCACCATCACCCCTGAACCAAATCTCCAAGTACCATATCCAAATGGCTCTTGAACATTTCCGGAGACAGTAATTCCACTACCATGCTGGGCAACTGAATGTTTAACACTTTCAGAAAAAAAAATTTCTGATATTGGATCTGAACCTTCCCTGGGGCAACTTCAGGCCATTTTTTCTCATTCTTTCACTTGAGACATGTCAGAATAGACCAATTGTCACCTCACTCCATCCTCCTGTCAGGGAGCTGCAGAGGGCAGTGAGGTCCCCCCTCTTCTCCAGACTAAACACCCCCAGCTCCCTCAGCTGCTCCTTACAGGACTTATTTACCAGACCCTTCACCAGACTCATTGCCTGTTCTCAACATATTTCTGACCTGAAACCAGTCTGGGCTGTGGATATCAGTCAAGGAAAAGCCCTTTATCCAGAGCAAAAATTGTGGGACAGGACTGCACTTTCACACTTTGATCCTGCAAATCCTCAAGTCCTGCCCCAACTCCAGCAGAAATGGAAGCACATTAAAAATCTCCCATGGTCTATAGATTTCTGTACTCACCCTCACCTGAAAAAAACCCTGATTTTCCTGTGCCAGGCCTGGCCTTGGCTCGAGTCTGGGAATTTCATACAGGATTTGTATCCCCTCAGAAGAGGCATTAGGGTTGCCAGTTTGAAATATGACAAAGCCCAGCTGGCTCAGTGGAATGGCCTCTGCCCACGCTCAGCTCCATCCACACATGTGTGGGGCTTGGGGTAACAACTGCCAAGCCTACAGTAAAAGAGGCCAGGCAGGAAGGCAGCCACATGGCTACTCTAAATGATATTAATAAGACTTTATAAAAAAAAGTTAAAAGCACAATGTAGCTTTTCAAAGTGTTTCTTAGAGATCTCTACATATGTATAGGTGTTTCATGTCTATGAGATAGAGGCTTGGAGTAAATTTAATACAGTATTCTTTTCAGCCTTAGAATTTTTTTATTATTTTTTTATTCCCCCTGAAAGCTGTTGATATAAACTGGGACTCATTAAAAACACCTTGTGTTTTGTTTTCAGAGATTCTGAATTTATGCCATTTCCTGGATCATTAGGAAGTAATGTAGCATCAGCAAATGTTCTGGAGGAGCCCTATCTTGCAAGGAACAGAATATTCCTGCTGCATGGATGTCAGTAAAAGGGTGCTTAGCACCTTTCAGGAGATGCTGAGCTTCTCTGCCCAGCCAAAGTCCAGAGATAGCATTCCCAAAGGACAGATACAAGGATATTAAAAAAGACTTTGATCAAAGAAATATTGCTTCTTTCCTCCTTTCACTAAGCAGATGTGCAACGTGTCTTGGGAAAGAAATAGAAAAATTCCTGAGTGATTTATTTGATGAACCTAGTTTTAACCCAGGTTATTGCATGCCTGATATGGTGATGCTGGTTATTAGTTTCCAGTTGAAAATGACCAGATAGAGAACATATTCACTTCATCAATATAATACATTTATTGGTTGTCAAGAGAGTCACATCACACAGATATGTAAATCTGTCACTTTGTCTTAAAAGTGTATTTCTCTATTACAATGTTTCTTGATGTATGTTTTAAGGCAGTAAGGCCTTTTAAATATTAAAAAAAAACCAAGACAAGGGGGGAGATTTGTCTATTCAATCACAGGATTTAAGACATTAAAAGCAGATGCATCATTTATAAAAGTAGGATTTTATCAAATGCCATAGCAAATGAAAGAATCATATCTACCATATGTAGATATGTGAATTAAAGAAACCTTATTTCCCAGGAAAATTAACAAACTCTTTTTCTAGCCTTAAGGTGGATTAGTCCATGAAGCTGGTTACCAGTTGACCACAAATCTCAATTTGCTGTGTCAAAAGTAAAATAGCATAGACTCTTTGTTCAAAATATTTTTAAAAAAGTATTTATTAGTCTGTGTATAAGTCCATGGCAATAATGCTAGTTTTGAAAAAAATACATAACTAAAAGAACTCAAAGAAATTTAACTGTAATTTAAATCTCTTCTTCACCATTAAAAACTGCAAAAACTACGGATAACAATAAATATTTAAATTAGCGAGAAATTTGCTAAATCAATATTTCTCACTTCAAAATATGCAAAAACAACTTTTCCAAAATATGATGACATTCTATATTTCAAAACAAAAATTAACACCTACAACCTGACCTATCATGGTACTAATCCTTCACAAGGGTTCAGTCCTTCACTGGGGGTGTGTGTTTGTTAATAACTGCCCCTGCTCTGTGCAGGGTAAGAATAGGTTGCTTGAGCACACTGAAATACATAACCAGAGAACCATTTTCTTCTGTTAACCAATTTTTTGGTGATGGGACAGAGCAATAGGGCACACAACTCGCTTGAGTCAACATGAGACCAACAGTGGTTACACTGAGATTTGTATCAGGCCATAAAGAAACTTGACAACACAAGCTAGAAATGATGATAAATTAGAAAAAAATATTTATTTTGATGTAAAATAGTAAATTAACTAATGTGTGTGTTAGGCATCATAGCACAATTGAGAGGAACTGCATGAGACCTCCATTTGCCACAGGAAAACGTTGTGTCTCTGAATGGATCCCACTTTCAGGGCCTCATCCAGCACACCCTCCATATGTAAAACTGAACTTAAAGAACTTCTCTGTTTGCAGTGCCACGGGAATTGATGCTATGTCATCTTGGTTAAAACACATGGTAATTTACCAGCTGGGTGTCCTTGCTGAAAGGGATATTGGTAGCACAGAGCAGAACATGCACCCCCCATGGGCAGCTTTACCAGGATCTCTCCATCCCGCAGAGATTTCTGGGCGTTGCAGGGTTTGGCTGCAGGATCCTGGATGCAGCAGCACTCACACAACCCCTCCCCTTTCCCAGCAGGGGGAACACACCCCGGGGATTTATCTGGGTTTTGTGGTAACCCCCTTGGAGATGCAGGGCTGTGCAGTTCCCCTCAGGGCTGCCTCACAGGCAGCGGCCTAGCCGTGCTGAGGGAGCTCACAGGTGGTGAGTAGCTAGCAAGGGGTTGTGGTTATGGCTCAGGATAAAAAATATCCTTCCTGAAATGCAATATATGGATTGCCTGCCTGTGTCCCTTCCCTGCCTCTCCCTTTCCACCTCATCCAGCAGCACTGCTGGCCCATCTCCTCCTGCCTTTGTCCTCTGTCCTTGCCCTGCTGCTGGCCCTCGGGTGTCCTGGTTTTCCCCTGGCTCTGCCCATACACACACACACACTCCTGCCTGCATGCACTGAGCATAGGAGTAGTAGTAGCTTTTATTACTCTCAGTTCTTTATTAATGCCACATGTGCTGTTGTAAGGTTAAGTTATTAAGTGATATCCAATAATTGTTTCTGCTCTAAAGTGGACATTTCATTTAACTATACTCATGTGGATCTGTTTCAGTACCATTTATCACGACCACATTTAAGGAAAGATTTCAATAGGCCGTTTCCCTCTTTCCTTTCTTTAACGTAACTAGACCTCAAAGGTCCCAGTCAAAAATTAAATACAATTACCTTTGGACCAGCATAAGGGAATGGGGGGCTTTCATGCACTTTGGAAGTTAAAATACAGATTTTACTGAGCTATCATCTCTGCTGCAGAGTTAATGTTACTGAATATGTGCACTTGCTGGAAATGCTTACATGGAGGCATACAATGACCTGTTTAGTTTGCAGAAGAAAATGATGTCATTTGCAAGTAAGCTTTCAGCTGTGATATTTTATAATTGTTTAGATGAAGACCCGATAATCCTCTACTCCTTCACATAAACTGCAATCCATCTTTAAAACTGCGATAATTCATAAAACCTGCAGCTTAATAAACTAACAAACCCCAGGCCTATGTTATTTTAAGGAAAGTCAATCTTTGATCAGTCAAGCTGAAATGGGTCTGATAAGTGGAGGCCTTACTCACAGGGAGCAGCACTCCAGTTTGTTATTGCTATTTGCTCATCATCCTCAAGTGCAAAATAAGCAGAAGTCTTTCCGAGCTCCTTATCTCTTTTCACTTTCTTCTCTAGATCTCTGTCGCTTTAATCCAGCATGTCTGCTGCTGGTTAACAAGGAAATCCTGTGTCAATTATCGCCAACAACTTCCTGCTGTGAAGCTGTGGGGAATCAAAGCTTTTGAGAGCCTTTTTCACACCAGAGAGTAGTGCAGGGCCTAATTAAATGGCCCTCATATCCTGCAGCCTACTGGTGGCCAAATGATAGAGAGCTAATGAATGATAACCTAATTTTTTTTTTTTTCCCAAGAATTGTTTTGATTCTTCCGGTCAGTTGTGCTTATTGAGTGGCAGCTCATTGTTCATGCTTAGGGCTGAGGAGGGTGCCAAAAGGTAGAAGTGGGGAGAGATACCAATCTGCTGGGTTTATTGTGTGCAGACCCTCCATTATATAAATATATATATTGCATATTGGGAAGGATATTTGTTAAAATTGCTTTGCTGAAATGTGTTGCCCTCTTTCCCTGATATGAATTGCTTTGGTGACTCTTATACACATGTGGGCTGCAAAATTGTCCTATAAATCCCCCTCATAAATGCTATCGCTGGAATATTATTTTTACAGAATCACAGAATAAGGTATCTGCCATCGCTCGTGCACAGCTGCCCCAGTTGCTCAGTTCCTCCTCCTCTATTTTTTTTTTATTTTTTTGCCTTCTAAAATATTTCTATGAAAAACTTGATCTCCTGCCCAAACAAAACTGCAGCTTTTGTATGGCTGCTGCTTAAGATTAACTAACCTCCAGGTAAAGTTGCACATAAAAGAAATAGAAATTCGTGCATCACAGCTGGGTTTGGGTTTGGACAAGCCCTGGCTGCCTCTGCCTGCACAGGGATGGTGCTCCCAGAGCTCTCAGAGCCCTGTGCTGAGCACAAATTACATCAGTGCAGTGCCCACAAGGTGCCCAGCAACAAACCAGCCTCAGGAATACATAAAACACCTGAGCAGTTAGCAAGGTACTGGTATTTACCCAATTGTTCATTTCTGAGAGCCCTGTCGTGGTACATGTGCCTGAGGTGACAGACTTAGAGGTACCATGGGAGACCTAACTTTGAATTTCCTGACTTTTATGGTTTGACATTACAACTTTAATGTTCCATTAGCATCGTTTTTTTTGTAGTTAATTTCCTTAGGGAGCTTGGGAGAGTTCAGGTTGGGGAGGGTTTTTTGTTTTATTTTTTAAAATAAAAGCAGGGGGTTGGAGAAAGATGGTCAATTCTGCTCAGCTGCCTTGAAATGTTTCAAAGGATTTAATAGGACCTTTTTTTTTTTTTTCCTAGAGAGAAGGAAATACAAAATGCCAACCAGAATTTATGCACACCTGCTTTCACATTCTGAAAAGCACAGGGTCTGCCCTGCCCCACTCCATATCCAAGGTTCTGGGTGGAATTGGCTGACATAAGATCCTGTGTTAAGATTTTTTTAAAGTGGTTTGGGTTTTTGGTGCTTTTTGGGTCAGGTGAGTAAGAACATACCATGGGTTTAAAGAGTGCTCTCCTTTGGACTATGAACATTATGAGTCAGGCCCTTCATTTGTTAATTTTTTTTCCAGAAAAAAATTCAGGAATTTTTTATTTTTCTGTTCTTGAGTCTTTAATGTTCAAAATTCTAACTTTGCTGGATGTAGAGAAAGTTAAATTTGAATTAAACTGAGAAGTCTCCCATAATCCCATGACTCCATGGGCTGTGGATTCAGGAAGAACATGTGGGATTAAATTTACCAAGAGCCAAGGAAGAGTTTTCACAAACTACCTCCCTTCTCCTTTACCTTCATTGACACAATGAGCATTTGTTACCTCATGAAGTGTAAATTTTATTTGCTAGTTTTGGAGCTAATTAAATAGTTTCACAGTTCAGTTCAGGATATTGCCATTGCAGTGCATTGACAGGTGATTTTTTTCTATACGGCTGATGCAATTAATTCTTATGCATATTTGTGTATTATTTCCATGGATATCATTTTTCCTTTCAAGTAGGATTGAAAAACCCCAAACATACTAATTATAGTTTTTACCAGATCTGAAAGCTCAGTTTTTATGAATTTTCACTCACAAACTCCCCCACCCCACTGAAATACAGCCTTGAAATACCCATTTCCCTTAGCTATTAATAGTGCTGGTGGATATTTTTTAACTGATGACATACAGAGACGAGGTTAAAAAGAAATTGATTTTAAACAGTCATTTTGTGCTTTCACCAAAAGTGCCAAAAATGTTTTAGGGTTTAAAAATCATGGCCCAGATTTTAATTCCACCTTCAACAGTATAAATTTAATGCTCTGCATAAACCAGATTTGATCCGTATTTTTCAAAATTTAAAATGTATTTTTTAATAACAAAACCAATAAATACACCTTCAAATCCCATGGGGAGGCTTACCTGACAATGTAAAGGGCTAAACAGCTCCAAGGATTTGATAATAATTCACTACAAGAATATTTCAGATAGTTGTATTTGTTTTTTCTTCCCAGGCCTAACCTATTTCTTTTATTAAAAATGATAAAGATTTGATTCTGCCTCCATTTTAAACATCACTGCACCAGCTCTGATACAAATTTATTAATTTTTTTTTTCTCTCCTGGTCTGCTTCTCAGATGGAAGCAGAGAGTATTTGCTTCTATTCACACCATACACCAAACTATGAATATTATTTCAGTTATGATTTCCTATGTGTCTGTACTAAGGAAAGAGTGGAAATAAAGGACAAAACCAATAAAGATTGAAAACCAAAAGCATATGTATGGGAGAGTAATACACAAAACAAAACAGGGGCTGTTAAACAGATGACTCGGCTGAATTGTAAAATATTCCACGTTTTGGCAACTTTGAAATGCTACACTTTCTATATTTCATCTATTAATCATTTGTAGGGAGGTTTTTTTGGTTAGCCAAAAGACCAAGTATTCCCTAATTGCATTACTGGTTGTGTGCATGTAACTCCAGCCATAAGTACATCAACAAATATGATGGAAAAACAAGGAAGTGGCAATAAATTAAAAATGATCAGTGACCAATAAGCATCAGAACAAAATGACAGATCATTAGGCAAGTAGCAATAAAGTAGACTATAAAAATCAGGAAACAGACTGGCTGAGTGTCTAGAAAATGTTAGGAATTAAATAAAAAGACAATTCTGATGGAAACTGGTCAGACAAATATTAATTGCTTCACCACTGAAATGAGTCAGATAATGGAAAGCTAAAAAAAATTCCAAACAAGTCTGTAAGAGACAAATCCCAGCAGATCATGAGCAGACAAAACTTCCAACACCAAATAAAATGTTGTTCCCACCTAGGCTCCACATTACCACCTCCCTTTGGGAGGGTTCAAAAATTGACAGAACCAGTTATTCCAATTAAAAAAAAAATACTAAGAAAGCATCTGCATATTAAATAACACAGCTGTAAAGTTAACATAAAAGTCAGCAGAAGAGCAGTAAAAATACCTTTGCTCATGGCAATATGCTATTCATTTAGTTGCCTGCAGAGTATCACTCATGAGTCCTTTAAGTACTGTCACAACAAATCATTGGAAACTGATGAATACACAATCCAGGATCCCAAACAACAAACTATTACAAACTATCTATGTGTGAAAGGACTGCTGGAAATTCCTCTAAGCCTCTGTAAATAGCTTTGAGTGAGACTGGTGGAGGGCCAGATGCCCACCAGAGGCAAATTTCAATTTTTAACTTCATTATGGCTGTGCATCTCCTACCCATAAAGGCTTTTCCTTTCTGAGAATTTGAGGCTTTAGTTTTTCTCTCTCCAATCAGGAAATAAAGACAATGATACCTCTTGGTCCAGCCAGAGTATATGCAAGGTAATAATACCATAAATATGATGTGAAGCTTTAAAAACTGGATAAAATTTAGTGCTTGTTCTTTGATAGATCCTCTGGAAGCAGAGCATCAAAATGAAAAGGCAATCCAGATTGGCCTGGGCAACATGATCTCATCACAAAGTTTACATTTAAAGTTTATGTTCCTTTAGAGAGGTTGATATTTTATGCAGAGTATCTCCAAGAGCTCCACAATAGCAGCAGAAGAGCCAATACAGTTATGTGTGTATTACAAACACATGGCACTTGCTTGGCTTTCTCCAGCTGGAGACACATCCTGAGGTGTATGGGGAGGGAAAAAAAAGAGAGAAATATGTTTGAAATCTTAAAAGGGTAAGATATTTGTGTATTCAAATTTTTTTTTGTCCTGACTTCCCAACCTACCTCATCTGTAAAATGGCCATACAAATTTATTTGTTTTATATGTAATCATTAATCAACCCATTGAGTGGAAGGGATATTCAAATTAAGGACAAACAAACAAAAGTTATCTCCAAGTACTCTATTATCTTAACTATATTTGGAATGCTGATGCTTGGTGAACTGAGGTGCCAGGATTGTGGAAATCAAAACAAATTTGCCAAAGTTGCTACAGAGCAATGGGGGGAAGGATGTGTGAGTGCCAAGGATGTGGCTGGCCCTGTGAAATAGAGATTCATGCTGCTGCTCATTAAAACTGCTTCAGGAAAACAGGCACAGGTTTGCTTTCAAGGTGAAGATATGGCTGAATGGGGATAACCTTGCTCCCCTAGTGGGGCTCAATGTACAGAGCTGAGCAGAACTCACTCATTTGAGTAATTTAAGCAAAATATGGACCTTTGAAAGCAATTTCCATCCACAGAAATCAGATTTGCTGCTTTTGGAGGTTTTAGGGCGGGGTGACTCGACAAAATGTGCTTATAAAAATGTGAGGGGAGCTGTTTATTTCTTCTGATTTGCAGGATGTTTCCTTATTAGAATTTGGATTGTTTCCCTCCCAAAGATCAGAATAGGTCACAGCTCTCAATAAGAGCCTAACTTTATTTAAATGTTGGAAACTGTAGGAGCACAATCAAACACCTCTACTTCTTTTCCTTCTTATTTTTAGCTGAAAACCAGAAATGTAAACATGAGGGTACTTTTTAGGGAAATCTCAGGATTCTGAAAATATGCAGAGCATTTGAATTTACAGCGAAGCAGAGTGTCTTAGACTGATTCCCTTCATGATTTTCTCCCCTTCTCCTCTCTTTTTTTCCCTTCATGTCTGAAACAAACTGATTATCAAGGCTTGCTCAGCCAGCCTAATGCTTTACAGCGTGAGAGTCTAAACTCAGTAGACATTCTGCTTAGTTAACTGTGAACATCACATCTTCCCTTCCAGGAATAGTGGTTCCAAATGTCAATAGCTGTTTTAGCCATGTTTGATAGGTAAAGTAATGTCTGAGATGGTGCTTCTCAGACCCCAGCTATAAATGAGGATTACTAACAATTTTTATGCATTTTGTTATAAACTGAGACCAACTGTGAAGTGACATTGACATGTACCAGCAAAAAAACCCGACAAAAATCAAATACTTTTCTATGCCAATTGTGCACAAAGAGTTGGATCTAAGCATTATTGTAGCAGAGCCTTTCATGTTGCTATAGCCATGGTTGTGTTTGCATTTCCATAATAAAACCTATTTTCAGGGGGTTTATAACTCGGCTGTAAGAAATTTACTCTGTGCTCCAACTTGGCATAACAAGGTATCAGCTGGAGAGCTGCAGTCCTCGAGCTTTTCCATCCCCTGTCTGCTGCAGGAAGAAAGGATTTGTTTCCTTACTTGTAGGTGTTTGCTGAAATTCCTCCTGAAACCCAAGCGTGCTTGGAGGACCTGTCAGTCCAAGATGTGGTGGAGCAAAGCCTAGTTTCAAGTGTCTGCCAGCAGAAGTCCTGCTGTAGAGAAACCAGGGGAACTGCACATGGATCTGGTTACCAGGAGATGTGTGTGAGGAGATTTTCTAAAAACCAACCCCAAACCCACCACTGGTGTCCATTCCTTCACAGGCTCCTCTAATTATCTGACCCCTTGCCAGCCATGTCCACTTGCCCGTGGCTCTCCCACAGTGACAGCCTGTTTTGGCAATATTTGAACACCAAAAGTGAAACTTTGCCCTGTGGCTGGTGGAGAGGAAAGGGAAGGGTTTGGAATTGTGCATGAATTTAGCCAAAGACTGCTCCCAAACTGAGTAGTGGTGGGAAGAAGAGTTCCAAGTGTCTTGGAGAGCAGAAGTCTTGCTGTAGAGGAGCTAGGGGAACTGCAAATGGATCTAGTTTCCAGGAGATGTGTGTGTGAGGAGATTTTCTATAAAATGACTCCAAACCCACTGTTGATGTCCATTCCTTCACAGGCTGGGTGAAAAATCACTTGTCAGAGCACAAAAAAGCACATTTTGTAGGATTGCATGTTTGAGGGAAAAAAAAGGTGGGAGAAGTCAAGCAGGAAAAACTGAAGGAAGAAATTAGTTTTTTAGACAGTGGGGGGAGCAGCCTGGCTTGTCACAAAACAGTTTCAGACTGTAGGTCCAGTCCTGTCCTGCCATGGTGTTCTCTCCAAGCATGGGGACCACAGGATCTACAGCTGCTGTGCAAGTGTGTGGTGGAAGAGAGAGAGAGAGAGAGAAGGGATTTTTTTTGGCTCTTTTTCAGACAGCTGGAGCATGAGAAGTTGGAAAATGGATGCATTAAAGTGGATGCTGTGCTTAGCTGCAGCCTCTGTGGAGGCTGGTACAGCAGGTAATGGGCTCCCAGGAACCCTGTGAGCAGCAGCTGTGCTGTGTTTCCCTCTGGAGCCCTTCCAAGAAGCTTGGCTTTTTTCTTGGGGGGCTGGAGGTAAGACTAGGAGTCAGGAAGTCATAAAATCTCATTATTGCTATTTATTGTTAGTAAACATTTCTGCAGTGGTGATGTGGGGAGGTGCCAGCCAGGTACTGGCTGTGTTTGTGTCTCACTTTTTATCTCTGCAGGGTCTCTCTGTGATGGAACACCAGGAACATGCAGCCCTTGGGTGTCTGGGCCTCCCTTTGGCTCTGCATGGCCTGCTCCTTTGTAGGAGCTCACCTTCAGGAGGATGAGGACTCATCCTCAGTCCTGCAGGAGAATCTGGCACAGACACCTTGTTGTGTGACTGCATCCCTGGTACCTCTAACACAACATCACTGATTTAAGGGGGGAGTAGGGGGAGGGGGTGGGAGAGCAAACAAATCTTTACAAGCTGCAAAGTTACTCTATCTACAAGGCACAGACAGAGCCAGAACCCTGGGGAACACAGGATGGAAACAATCTGCAGAGCAGATTTGCCTGGAGCTATGCTGCCTTTGAAAGGAGCCGTATGGCTGGCAGCATGGGAGGGGACAGGCAGGGATGCAGGGATGCACCTGTGGTGAGGGGACAGGCAGGGATGCAGGGATGCACCTGTGGTGAGGGGACAGGCAGGGATGCAGGGATGCACCTGTGGGCAGGTGACAGGCAGGGATGCAGGGATGCACCTGTGGTGAGGGGACAGGCAGGGATGCAGGGATGCACCTGTGGGCAGGTGACAGGCAGGGATGCAGGGATGCACCTGTGGTGAGGGGACAGGGACAGACAGGGATGCAGGGATGCACCTGTGGGCAGGGGACAGACAGGGACGCAGGGATGCACCTGTGGGCATCACCAGCTCTGCTTCCCACCCACCCTCTGTGGTCCCTGCTCTTACCAGGGTGATATTCACACCCACAGGGGATCAAGGTTAAGGTAATGCTGGTCCTCTTTAGACCTGACAGTCCTAAAAGAGCTTTTGGAGGAGTGACAGAATGTGTTTGTGGCACAAAAAAAGGTTTGGTATTTCCCTCCCTTTACCTACCTGCAGTCAGGTGATTTTTCTATTCCTTCCCATTCCTCAACACATCTGGTGGGAAAGGATGTCAGGGGCTGGTGGGGAGTTTGAGATGCTGGAAATGTTCCTCCCAGGCAGGAGGAGGATGTCCTGCCTCCTATGGGCTGTGCAATGCTGGAAGATGCAGGGGGACACAGGTGGTGCAGGGACCACAAGGACCGTGAGAATTCGGTGACTGCTGTCAAGGTGATGTCCCTCCCTCTCCCAATGATTTCCCACATCACTTTAAATACACTTTAAAACACAATCACTGCACCCATTGCCTTGCCCTGGGGGTGTGCTGTGCTCCTCATTTGCACAGGGCAAAGCAATGCTGCCCTCTCAGGGAAAGCACTAATTCCAGGCTAAATACTCTCAAATATTGTTCAAAATTATTGTAATTGTCTTTAAGTGTACGTTTCTCAGTTTATCTTTATTTTAAACCACGGAAACATTTGGTGTTTGTGAGTTTTGTAAATGTAATTTGAAAAGCTACCATATAACATAAATTTCCCTAACAAGATGTGATATGGAATCATAACAGGCATTATAGGCTATCAAAGGAAATGCTGCATTTGGATGCTTTGTGCCATATATAGGAAATGTACAAAGCGATTATAAATCCTACAGTAACAAAGTTGTCCATTTGTGAGACTACTGCTGCTAAAAATAGACTTCTGATATTCTGATTGTGTTAGGAAAAATTTTAACCCTGCTAGGCCAAACTCACCCCAGAAATAACTTCATTTTATCAGGGAGAATACATTTATTCTGTGTATTTAAATATTTTCTATATAGTAAATAAATTTACATCCCAAGACTATGTCCTAAAGTATCTTAAAAAGATAACCAAACATTTTATTTGGTCCTAACCAATATTTTAATATTTGGCTTACATTTAATATTTGAATTGCATTTTTCAGGTTTTAACTAAAATTTAGATATTATTAAAATTTAAATATGAGATTAAATTTCACATAAATCCATTAGAAGAGTAAAAAATTAACAGATCTGTTCCACAGAAAGCAAAGTAGCCATGATAAATGGCATTTATTGCAATGAGCTTGAAGCACATCCACCCTACCTTTAGGACTCTTTAATCTTTCGGGTTGCATTTTTTAAATGTATTTTGTGCATATTTTGGCAGTGACGATATCTTAAGATATGAATGGTGCTTCCCTAGGAATTCTGAAAGGGACCTTTGGCTCCTCTTGGGCTTTATTTGCAATGAGAAATACTGAGAAAAAGGAATTAACAAGCAGGGGTTACCCCACAGCTCACTAAATATGGCTTTGTTCTTAATGAGCAAGGGTTTTTAGCAGTGCTGTGAGGTACCAAAATTATTTTTAAATGTGCCATGTCTATGTCTGCATGAAGGGCTGAACCATGGATTGAAACACTACTTTCAGAGAGATGTTCTCTGGTAGACTTAGACTTCTCTATCAGTCTGGGATAAATTCTGCTAAAATAATAGAAAAATCAAAAATATCATCTGGTTTTCACCTTCCCATTCCCACAGAAAATCCTCTTTATGATTTCAGTGGTCCTGAGCCCCATTTATACCCCGGTGGGTGCAGTGGAGGAGATAATGGGCAGAGTTCCCTTCCATGTTCTCATTTTCCTACCAAAAATCCAGTGTTCCCTGCTTGTTTGGTAGGATAAGAGTCTGATCCCACCTTCCTCCTGCCTCTGCTCATGCATGGACCTCTCCTCAGAAGATGGGTTTCACAGTGTGCATAACCTTTGCCAAACTCTCATAGCAACAACCATAAAACGGCTACATCTGTGTTCAAATGGATTTGCCGGGACTTATGGGATCTTTTTCTTCCCCCCTCCATGTGAAAATGTACTTCCCAGGAATAAGAAATGAAAACCTGCAAGGGAAGGCAATGTGAGTTAACACTTACCAGCTGGAAGAGGGAGAGAGTGAGAGCAAATAGCAGCAAGTTCATTCAAAAGCTGTAGCAGCTTGTTTCTGTGAAATTCAAAGGATCAGTCCCAAAAAGGCAGGCTAGGGAAAAAAAAAAATCTGTTAGAGGGACAACATCTTCTAGAGAGAGTTAATAGAGACCAGACAAAGAGGAAGGCACTCCCTGACCTCAGACACTTTGCTGCAGAATGAAAAGGCAGTACCAGCTGTATGAAGGAAGATAGTATCTGACCAGGCTGAAATAGCCCTGTAATATTTTACTTCTGCAATAGCTCAGGAACAATTCCAGAACTCTGGCTGATTATCAGTCTGGTTCATAGCAGTCTTAAATTATAAGGGAAATGCATGGAACACTAAGATGAAAAATGCTATTACTCATGTTTAGAGGTAATGGGTGCTTTAATGTGGTATGAGAGCATGTGTGTCAGGAAAGGGGTTTTGGCCACATCCCACCTCACACACCCATTGTGCAGGGATCATTCCAGCTCAGTCCTCCTCCTGCATCCCCAATGCCCATCAGGGAGACCAAGGGCTCCCCAAGGGCTGGGCAAATGCCAGGAGGAGCTCCCTCAGCAGTAACATCTGGTACCAGTTACAGCTGGCACTAATTAATGCACCTAAAAGATGCCCAAAAGGATAACAGAGCCCTCCTCAGCAGATGCACCGTGAGAGGAGATTACCCTGCCGGAAATGGCCTTAATCCATCATCAATATAATTTGATTTATTCAGTTTTTCATTTGATCCTAAACTTCTGGGGGCTGTGTGCATTTCTCAAAAGTTCTGACGGGCCACGGTAACAATAAAAAATACACCCAAGTCCCAAAATTAAAATGAAAACAGCAACCTCAGAGACAGAGTCCTGCCTGCTCTCCCTGGGAAGGGACATCCACAGCCTTTTGGAGGTGTAGCTGCTTCTTTTTCCATGCAGATCCCACCTTGGGAAAGGCCACCTTGGATGCAGGAGTGTGGCAGTGGGGCTGGCCCCAGCCCCAAATCCCATCTCCCCATGGGTGCCCATTGCAGAATGTGGGCTGCAGCTCCAGATAGAATGTCCCAAACCAGCCCTGCCTGTGTGAGAATCCCTCCCCTGCTTGTTCCCACTGTGCAGGGAATCATTAAATTCACAAGCAATTCAGCCTCCAAAACATCCCCCAAGCATCACTGTAGCTGATGTGAGCTGCTCATGAATGCCAGTGAGTGTCAGCACAGCTCAGCAGTGCCTGTCCAACAGAAATTAGTGATTGTCGGGTTTTCTGGCTGTTGCTGTTTAGGTGGCCTGGAAAGGCCCAGGGATGGCCTTGGAGAGCTGACGCTTCAAAGAACGAGGAGAGACTTCTGATCTTGTCTCGGTCTCGGTGTTTATTAATTGTTTATCTAAAAGATTTTCTTTCAGCCCGACAGAGGTCTGCACAGCAAGTCAGCCATGGGCACACTGCCGAAGCCCCCGGGCAGTCACTTATCTTTATACTCTAAGTTACGTGTACAATATTTATCATTTTTCTCTAATACTTTCTACTCTTATTAACCGGTGCACTTTTAGTAATGACCAATCTCAAAGTGCCACCACCACCACAGAAGATGGAGGCCAAGAAGAAGAAGAAGAAGGACAGGACACGCCTCAATTCTTCTATCTTACTTTTTTAGATCTCTTTGTACTAAAATCTTAAACTCTGTGTTCTACACTTTAACTAACTTATCTCTTCACCATTCACTCAGTGAATTCTCTCAGTCTTCATACAGATCTCATCTCCTGTGTAGGATCAAAATCTTGCTACCAGACACTTCTGGCAACATTCTAGGATTCTCGAGCCCCCCAAGGGTGGTCTCGGCTTCTCTGCACCTCCATCTTGAGGTGCTGAGATCCCACAAGTGATATCAAATCTAATTATTTGTTCCTGCTGGTATTTTGAAAGTTAGGGGTGCAAAGTTTGGGTAAGTTTTTATGTCAGCTCTAAAATACATAGGAATGTCCATCTTCCTTTTTAACTTGTCATGAGCATGAAAAGAAAACAGAGGATTTGAGTGAAGGCAAAAATACCTGTCCAATAATTAATTTGGAAGAAAAAAACCCCGATATGTCAGGGTTTTTTTCTTTTTGCTACCAAAGTTTTGAGAGTTTGTGTGTAAATAGATCATCAGGCATCATAAAAAACTTGGAATTCAAACCAGGCTCTTTTGAAAGGCATAGATTGATTTGCAACACAGGAATATATTTCTTTTGTATGCATAATTTGGCAAGTCTGTGAAAATGGGCCAGATGTGCTCTTCAGACACTTTTGGATAGTCACAGATTATCATGAATCTTCCCATTACCCAGCAATGTGACAGAAAAATATCTTCTTCTTAACTGAAGAATTCCACATCCTGAGTTTCCTCCTCTGTTTACACAAATATTAGTATAAGGATTTGACAGAATGTGAAAATTGATAAATTTTTTCTTCCTGAGCAGGGCCAAAAGCAGTTTCACAGAATAAATATCCTGATATTCCTATCACTTTGCTGTCTGCTGTGGCAAAGATTGAAAAGCCCCATGTGAAATAGTTATTCCCAGTGTCCATTCAGCTTCTGCATTTCAAACTGTGTGGAGGAATCCGAGCAGGGGTGTGGATCAGCAGAGACAGAAAGGCAGAGTTAGAGGGCAGTCCAAGCACTGGTTCTGCTACATGAGAGCAAGTGAAATAAACAGCCAACAGAGTCATCATTTGAAACTTCAGGCACATCTACTCACACAACATCTATATTCACTCTGCTATTTTCTTTTTATGGTAGACCTGTGAGTTTTGTGCACTGAAACCCCTGATATGGGTACTGAAACCTGGTTTGGTGGTAAAAGCATTGCTTGTGCCAGGAGGGAGCAGCACAAGACCTTTTGCCCCACCAAAACTGTTTTCAAATATTGAATTTTTGAAACAAGCTCCTGTGTTTGAGACCCATTGAGCAGCAGCAGGGATGAGGAAACTCCTAAAGGATTGCTGTTTACCCCACACCTTCACTCCCACCTATTTTCTCTCAATTAACAAGGGCTGCACCTCTTCAGCATTGCTTGGATTTGTCTCCCTTTAGAAACTGGTATTCTTAACTGCAACAGGGAGATCACAATACCAAAGTTCTCTACAGTTGTTCTTCACAAAATTCTATACAGAAGGCATTAGAGTACATCTGAGAAATGTTTGCACCAGCACTTAAAAACCTCTGGTTATTTAAGGACTGATTCTCCATCATCTTGGATCTTGGTATGAATTTTGTTCTCAGCAAGATTTCCTTTAAGCTGCTCTGTTTGATGACAGATGTACATTTATATAAATAAAAACCTTACAACTTTAAATAGCTGAACCACTGATTTTGAATATGTGTTTCATAACATGCACACAAACACTCCCATGTGAGTAAAACAGCTAGAGCAAAGAATTAATCATATAACTACTTAACTTAACCATGGCCTTATTTGCTTTATTTAACTTATTCACCCTAATTGTGCTATTCATTAAACATACACAATGGAAGATTGAAACGAGAAGTGAAAGAAAAACATCTATCCTAACAGCTTTTTTTTTTTTTTTTAAAAACCCTGCCCATTTAAATGGCTAATCCTTCTCCATGATATCTGGGGCTTGGAGGGAAGACATTTTAACATGACTGAGTTATTCCTTTTCATACTTGACCTTTTTTGGCATTGGATTTGTTTCCATTGTTTGAAGAGATAGGGAAAAAAAGATGCTTAGAAAAGTTCTGGTAATATATTAATGGTAAAATTCAAAAGAGAAATTCAACAAAGCCATGCATGTTGGTGGAGAGCAGCATCTACCTCCTGGAATTTTGAACTGTAATAAGTAGCTGTTTGCCCAGTTCCTTCTGTTTTAGAAATAATTTGTTAGTATTAATAAAGATGAAGGGAAGCCTTCCCCAAAAGTTCAAACACAGCCAATCAACAAGTAAATATCCCATGCCTTTGCCATCAATTGGCACTGGATGTGAAGTTCATGTTATTAGTGAGTTTGTGGGCTAGAAAGAAACACAACCCTGAACATGAGCAATGCCAAGGTTCATGGCAAACTTGCATCACAATATTCAGTGCTAAGAAAAACAAGGAAAAAACCCAGGAGGTTGTTCCTAAATGCATGGACAACTAATGGGGTGATGTGGGTAATGAAATCTGCTGTCCCTCAGAAATAACCCTGGCGCCATGGGGAGAATGTCAGGGAGTGTCAGTGCAGTCCTGAGCTCTGCAGCTGAAATTCTGACTGCAGAGGGTACCAGCAAACAGGCGTTCAATGGCCCCTCAAGGGCAGCTGCTGAAACTGGGCCCCAAAACCCCAAGGTCGAGGATATTTTGGAAAACCAGGGTCAGATTTTCCCAGCAGACCTCGGCCAGAGGGTGTGAGTGCATTCCCTCCAGACCTACCTGCACATGTCTCCGTTCCTCTCCTTGATGTCAACAGGAGTTCCCTGCATGTGGGGAAGAGCTGAATATTACTGTCAAGATCTGCCACGCAGATCTGAGGGAAGAATTTTTGTCCTTAAGTGTTGAAAATGTAATGATCTATTTGATAGTGAGAAAAAAAGACAGAAACAGTATGAAGATTTTTAAAAGAAAACACACACGCACACACACACAATCCAAGCAGCCTTTGAAGTCAACGGCTTTGAAATAAAAAGCAGCCACTTTACCAGCCTCGTGAAACATATTTTGTTAACATTCTAGGTGTTGTATTTAAAACTGAGTTGGCCAAATTTGGCCATCAGAGGCTCAAATATAACTGGAAGGAGAGATATTATCTGCGCATCTCAGGATATTATCAGTTGTTTTAAATGAATTTAATGTATGATAGCACACTAGGAGATCTCATGAGGCCATTTCCAAAGGAAAATATTCTGTGACTCACTGGAAAGTAACTTTATTCTCTCTGTTCTTCTATCAGAACAGCCACTGAGGCTCTTGTTTTACAGGACATATTTGATCCTTTTGAATGAATTAATGTTGGGATTTCCAAAGGGATTTAGGATTGATGAGGGACCAAGCCAAACTGTCCTTTGATGGGATTTGGGAGCCTAACTGATTTAGTCTCCTTTAAAAGACTCAGCTACCATACAGTTTGTTGCTGGTTATTTTGAGTACTGCAGGTAAGGGGCACTAATGATCTTGGCCTGAAAGGAGAAAATGGCATCCGAGGAAAAAGGCATGTCCTGGTACATTTGCTAATCCCAGAGTGGTGCAGAGACCACCTCATTTTAACTAATGTATTGAAATGTGGAGATTAGTCTCCCTATGCGGTAGATAAATTGCATTAACATGATTAAAAACCCCAACTAAACTGAGGCTCCTTTTATACTTAATAGGGGGTCAGACTTCATTAGTCCTTCAGTGAAAGCAGACCTGCTCATTCGAGGAGGTGGAAATTTGCCATCCTCTGAAATGGCAGATATCTGTGTGGACAAATTGAATCTCTCACTCCCACCTTTATGGGTGGGTGGGATTTTTAATTTTTTTTCCCTCCCAAGATGGAGGGTTTGGGAAAAATGCTGTGGAAATGAAGGACTCTTGTTAAAAATATGTCTGCTTTGATGCTCCTGCTAATTATATCCCTTGTGAGAGAAGTCTGGCTTGCAGAAAGCAAGGAAAAGATAAATATTCCACAAAACCCTTATGAGCTTATCATCTGGACTATTTGTTAGGAAAAGAGATACCTCCATATACACAGATGCATACCTTCCATTCACAGAAATGGAGAATCTCTGGGTACAGGGTGAGAATTAATTCCTTTCTTAGCAAATATTTTTCTTTGATGGAGCTATAACAAAACTCTGCTGGCAATTTTGGAGTAACACCTTTGCTTGCTGCTACCATGCCTCTGAGGAATTCTCTGCAGGATGGACTTCATACTTTACAGCATTTCAAACAAGTACACATTAATTCTCTCTTTTTTTTCCTTTCCCTCCAAAACTCACACATCTTTTAAACTCATACAAGAAAAATTAAGCCTATCAGTTCTTGCAACATTTAGTTTACATTGGAAATGATGAATGTCACTCTGTGGAGAGGACTTGCTAGAATGCTAATTCTTTCTTTGGTTTTAAACCAAAGCAAGATTTATGAGTGCATAGATTCACTTCTAAGATGAAACAGAGAAACATCTGCAAGATGAGAACTTACTTGCATTATTAGTGCTATTCTTTCTGCACTGATGAGTAGTAGAGATAATCCCATTCATTATAGACGTCCATAACTTTGCTTGCAGCATTTTAACTCCTAAAAGATTCCAGCACAGATCACAGCCACAACTTTCAGGCCAAAGGAGAACAGAAACTGCAAAATATACTTCCTGAGAGCACTTGGCACAGTTCAGAGGGCAAGGCTGTCAGGGATCTCTTCTGATCTCACACTGCTTAGGGCTGTAATTAAAGGCTTCCTCCTGGAAATAGGCAAGATTTAAACTGGTCAAAGGGAATTGGAGATTTTGTAAGCAAAGTATCAGATCATTTTTTCTAGAGATGGAGATGAAAACTGCCAATTTAAGAAGAATAAGAATGAATATTATTCTTGCAAGCATTACATAGCCTCAGAATGGTGCAGACTTGTGACCTAAATGTCATCAAGCGCCATCTGTGAATGGGAGCATACGTGGCAATGCCATTATAATCTGTCATCAGAAATAAATATTTTGCCATTCCTTACAGCAAGAGGCTGCTTATGTGCTCTGGAATTACTAGTGGTCGAGTCTGTATGAAATGTTTTGGGAGTTTTTAAAAGCTGCTGTGCATTCCAGAGCTGTGCTCATTGAAGAGGACCTCTCTATCTGCCCGTGCAGCACAGAGAGAAGCAGAGCAGAGCTCTGAAGTCAAATTAAGGTGATGATGCTTTTCTGGGAAATATCTTGGGATTTTCCAAGAGGCTAAGTGAACTCCCTCTGAAATTTGGGTGTCTGCCTTTCTGAGGCTTGTCTGAAAATCCCAGGCTAATATGTTAAGAAATATTCTGACTTCAAAAGAGGAGGATATGCAACCATAACCACTCAGGGGTTCTGATGCTGATAATACAGTACTTAGAGGGGACTGCTCATGCTATCCAGTATGATAATACCAGAATTCACAAGAAAGAGCTGTGAGCCTCTAGCACTTACCAGCTGTAATACTGAACAGATTACACAGAAAAATCAGGCAAAAAAAAGTAATATGCTTTCACCTCACAGCACGAAATGCTGAAGTTCAGGAAGAGGAAATGTGTATTAAGAGAGCAGGTTAAAAATCTACATTATTCCAGACTTTCATGAAATCAAAATGATAGGCACGATGCTAAGTTATTATAATGTATTTATTACCAGAATTGCTTTCATATTTAACTGATTTGGCCCATCTTGAGACCTGTTTTAAAATGCACCACCTTGTCCACCTTTCCATTTTCATATGAAAAACAGGAAAGCAAAAACTAATTTACTCAGGGAGACACATCGACTGTTTGCCCGTTTATCTCTTACAGACCACCCCTCAGTCCAATGTTGACAGTACATGATATTCCATTAATCTGCCTAATGAAAATTTAACCAGTGTTATAAACAAATAATTGGCTATTATCCTCTCAAAGATCCCGAATAAATTACTTCTGCTTATTTTTTTTTTCCCCTCTTCTCTCTCTGTGCCTCTTCCCCCGCTCCTGCCCCCACACAAAAGCTGAATCTCTCTGACTGATGTCGCGGCAGAAGAGAAAAATCCCTGTAGCTGTCACTGTGCTGCTGCAGGCACTGGGACCTGGGCTAGGCTCTAGGGATGCTCACACAGTGGCCCTGCACTTGCTTGGCTTCAGCTGTGGGGTTTTGAGGAGGAGCTGGGCTGGGTGTTAGAGCTGCTTCCCCATTCCCACCCCATCCCAATTCCTCCAATCAATCCAGCTGCAATTTCATCCCCGGCTTCTCCAGCTCTCTGAAGCTGCACAAGAGGCACAGCCACCTTTCCCTTATCACCCTGGCTGTCCCTTTTTCCTCTTGTGTTTAGGGCCAAGGTAGGATTTTTTTCCCTTTAACAACTAAAGGGTGGAAACCCTCTCTTCATTCAGAGCAATGAAAGCTGCACAGGGATTCTGGTCCTGTGTCCACCTCCTGCTGCTGGGGCATGGGTTGGGCTCTGCTGCTCTTTTGCCTCCCCTCCCCAGGCCTTTACCCACGAAATGAGGAAAGGACTTAGATAAGCCAAATATCTGACTCCTTTTTTTTTTTTTTTCTTTTTTATTTTTCCAGCCAGGAAGACATGAATTACGTAGAATTTACAGAACAGTTTGTAAAAAAGTGGTCACCATATATATCTTTGCAATTTGGACAGTATTTCTTCACAGGCCAGAAAATAATCATTTCTAACTGATGCACTATGGCAGCTAAACCACAGAAGAGTGAGTTGTGGGTTTTTTTCAACAGATCCTAACCTCTTTTAAGATATTCTTCATTGCTAAAACACACCTCATCATTCACAGGCACTTTAATATAGTGCTGAACAAATAATTAATTTTATTTTCCACTCAATAGATGTACAGGAGGGGGAGAAAAAGGTCTATATAAAAACTTTCAAAATATTTGGTGAACCTAAATAATTAATTTCAGGATTTTTTTTTTAATTTTTATTTTTTTAATTTAAAGAGAATGGAATTTCCTGGAAGAGCAGAAGTATCAGTCATAGATCAAGCAAGTAGGAGGATGAGGAGCAGTTATCTCTTGTCCTGAAGCAGCTCCTGATGCCTTGAGAATGTTGCTTAGAACTTCAGCAGGGGCTCTGCACAAGATCAATACATGGAGCATCTCAGCCTCCCTCCAGAAGTTATTGCAGCAGGGCAAGACAAGCAGCAGCTCTCCACCACATCAAGATGCTGATCTTTATTGACCTACTTTGGTTTAAAGCCCGGAATATTACATTTTGGGTTTACTTTAGACTACATTCAGGCCACAAATTTTGAAGGTCTGTGCATGGTCCAATACTCCTGCTGTTGGAAGCAGCAGCCTCCAGCAAAGCACTGGGGAGAGAAGGTGCATAAACATTTCCAGCCATACATGGTTCTGGACCCATTGTCTCTGCTCCACAGGAAGGAAATGGGAGACAAAGAGACAAAACTTTCAAATTAATTTTTCTGTTGAAAAAATAACTACCCCTGAGTATGGGAGTTGGTGTGCTCATGGAACAGTTTCTTCTTTAAGCCTTGTGGAAATTCCTCTGGGGAAGATTTTTTGTTTGTTGGCTCGTTATTTTTGAAATGAAAAGCCAGAAAGGAAGGAATTTCCAGCCATCTCTAGGATCAATGGCATCTGCCTGGGAAAGGTCCTGCACCAGCATCTCCCTGGGGTGACAGGGAACCACCAAAGAAAGAGCAAACCTGAACACGCTCACCTCAGGTGCTTGGAGTTCCTTCTCTTTGTTGCAGCAGGAGCAAATCAGACCCTGTGCAAGTGATATTGCCATCCCAGTGGGGGTGATGTGAGGCTCCGGGTCCCAGGGTGTGTGGCTTGTGAGATTTTCCTACGTTCCATGGGAAAGTTTTCCATGGGGGAGATTTAACAAACCACTCGTTTGGCTCATGAGCCCTCATCCCCTCAGAGGGAGAGGAAGAGGAGCCATGGGAGATGTGGGCTGTCCATTGGGGCCTTGCTCTGCCCTCCTCAAACAGGGATGGAAAAAAGCCTCCAAAAGCCTGGCTCCAGCCTGGGAAGCCATCCAGTCCAGCAGAGATCTGAGCTCTCCACTTTTGAGATGACAAGCAAGAGCACAACCAGCACTACATTGATCTGCAAGTGCTCAAACCAAGAGTAAAAGTAAGATTTTCACTATAATGACAAATTAATTCTTGCTTTCATACTTTTATTAAAATAAGCATCTTCTATCTTTTAACTAGACCTGACATATGCTTACATAGATACAACACACCCTGTAACCTAATCTGCCAGCAATCTTGAAGCAATTAACTCCTTCTAATCTTTAGCTAACAAAGCCCACCATGCAAAAGGTCCCTGGAGAACGGCACTCCAAAGCTCCCTCTGACTGGTTTTGTATTATTTGGTGTGTAGGAGCTCATTGGAGTGCTCAGAGAGCAGGGATTCATTTGAAACAACAAAGATAAATCATCACAGATCATAAGATCTTCATTAACTCCTTATTTCTCTACTAATTAACACAAAAGAAATGACTTGAATGGTTGACAGGCAGCGAATGACCCACAGCTCTGTGGTTAATAGGATGCAAATGATGCCTAATGAGGGTCTCTAGCTGCAGCCTGGGCATCTGGCCTACTATTTTTGTTGGGGATTTAGGGTGGGTTTGAGATGAAAATAGTTTAACCAATTACATAGGCTGCTGCTGGGTTCATAGTAAAGTCTATGAATTTATGGGTGCAGCACTCAGAAGAATTAGCTTAAACTACTCATCAACAGGTTTGGATCCACACAAAGCACTTCACAGACGAGAAAGATTTCTTTCCATGAGACACAGCAACAACAATCAAATATTTCATGGGCTATGTTTTTGGTTTTTTTCCTCTGGGCAATAAAAATAGTTAATTTATGAATTCCTAATGACCTCTCAGTTTACAAGGGAGACAGATTCCCAAACAACTGCAATAGTGGCCTTTAAAAGGCTTCATTCAAATCTGTGTCCCATGTCTAATCAAAAACAAATTTGGGTTGCTCCGAAATTTTTTTTACAGAAACTATTTCCAGCTGAGTCTTTATGATTAATTAGCAGGCTTTCAGTGAAGAGACACACCACCATTAAAAAACCTCTACAAGTCACTCCCTCACTCACAGAAAGCTTTGGAGCAGTTTCAGGTTGAGCTTTTGATTCAACCACTTCTATGGGTTGTGCTTCTTCCTCTGTTTCTTCTTTGTACATAAAAAAGTAAGGGCTGGTGTAAGAGTGGAGTATGGTGATTTCCTCTGTGTGTTCATGTTCTGCAGTGGCTGCAGGGTGGCCAAAATTCCTTTATTTTCCAGCATTCTCCAGCCAGAGCTTATCAACCTTCCTGATATTGTGGTGCAGCCACTCACCTAATCACTTTTATTACTGGCTGCATGAGCCAAGCTGATGAAAATAATTTTAAACAGGTTCCAGAGCAGAGGTTTGCTATCACAGGTCCCTTTGAGTGAGGGCAGAGAGCTCTGGTATTGCTCTTTTCCAGTGAGAGAGGTCACCCAACTGCCAAGGGCACTTCTGCTGCAGCCTGGAGGATGCTCCTGCTTGGGGAAGGAGGTGCAGGGATTTACAGCAGGACTCATCCATGGGCTGGGATAGGCTTGGAGCAGTCTCTGAGGCTCCAGGCCAGCCTCCTGTGCCACCAGTGCCATCACTGAGTGTCTGACACTCTTCCCATGCAGTGTCTGTGCCACCCACTCTGCTGAACGAGGTGTTACCCCTGTGGTGCTGCTGCACGAGAAAATAGAGACAGCAAAGTACCTGCAGCTCTCAAAATTCTTGTATCACTTCAGTTCTCCTTCTTTTTTTCCTTTCTGTTCGTGTAAAACCCAAGAGAACGGGTTTGCTATTTAGAGGCTCATTTTAATTAATGTGTTTAAATACTGCCTTTCATGCTTCAAACCAGCCACAGAACAGGACCATGAAACGAAATAGATCTGAGGGACTTGAAGTGAGAAGCAAAATCCATTTTCATTCTGTAGGTGGATCAATATGGAAACAACCAAATGGAGTTCTTCATTTGAACATGTAAAATTTGAATGTGATCCTTTTCTCTCAAAAAATTCTACAAAATCTGAATGGCAGTGGGGTACAGACAGTGTTTCACACACACACAAATTCTGTTTCAAGGGCCCAAATTCTGTGTTGATTTTCCAGCCACATCTACTGTACTTTATCTGAAAAACCTTAGTGTGTTTATATTATTACATAATCACTTCTACCAAGTGTACAGTTACAGTCCTGTGAGAAAATCAAGTATTTAATACCTTCTTAAGTTCTGTTCTTTAAAATAATAATCCCATTTTGTTTTTAATGTAGGAAGGAAAAGAACACAGAAAGAAAGAAGACCAGAGAATACATTTTCTTTACCATAAACACAAGTTGAACAAAAATACCCATCTCCCCTGGCTGATCAGCAGGCTGGCTCTGCAGAGCCCTTACGTTTCCCATTACTGTCAGTGTGCATGCAGGAAGCGTCAGTCCAGGAGCATTCAGCCATATATCATTCCCACTCCATCCTTTTATTGGATGCCTTCCATCCCCAGACGAGAAGCAGAGCACACAAGGCGTGCAGGGTGACGTGCAGGAGGCACAGCAAAAGCTGCTGCAGCACCACCTTTGCTGGACATGGGCTGCTCGTCCCGAGGCACTTAAGGGATTAATGAAATGAAATTGTTTTTTGGACTTGCTGCACTCTCTCTTATCTTTTAAATCCGTAATGTCCCACGGAAGGCAAAATGTAGTAATTTTAGTCAGCAGCCTCTCATTAATTTTCTACCTTTGGGGGAAGGCACATTTATAAAAAGAGGGGCTGTGTGGAGGCTAAGCTCAGCACATTGCTTTTCGTTTAAAGAGCTCAGCATGGCACAGCAGAGACAGAGGCGTAACACGCTTCAAACGAGAGCATTCTTTCAGAGAGGAAGGAATATCAGCTCTGTCTGCAGCTAAACACATCTTTATATATATATTTTTATACATGTGTGTTTATGCACACATATATACAAACCTATGGAGTCATCAGTTTTTGAAGATAATCTTTCAGGTTAAGTATTTTCCCACATTAAACTGATAATTATCCCCTCCTTTTCTTCCTCTGTCCCCAGACACCAAACAAGCTGGATTTTTGCTTCATGTATTATTTATGGAAAGGAATTAATATGCAGATTCACAAAAACTTAAAAACTCATAATTATTCATAAAGGGCTTTAAGGTTATTTAGTACATATTTATGAAACTTTATGTTTGCTAGGAACTGTGTTTGAAAGTACTATGGAAGGGTGTTGACTGAGGTTAATTACTAGCATGGAGAGTAATCTGAAAATGATCAAACTCTTTGAATGAAAATATTTGTCAGTATTTCTGATCTATATTTAAGTGAAGTAATGGACATCAATAGCCTTGCAAATATATTCGGGAATGGCTCTGCAAGAAAGAAGATATGCATATCTAATGCAAACAACCAATGAGGAAAATGTCTAGTTAGGCACCTTTGATCGCTTGGCAAATGTAATAAATGATAGAGATTTATCCTGTTTGTTGTCCATCTGTGTTGAGTTATGCTCTTATGCATCCACACTCTAGTCTAGAAATTATTAGGAGCAATTTAAGGAAGCCAGAACCCTCCAACCTTTTCTGGACTCTGGTTCAGAAATGAGGTGTGAGCTATTCATGATTTCTCTAGAAGTTACTTAGGATAAGTACAGGCTGTATGTAAATAATACATTATATTGGTTTTATATTTACATAAATCTTTCCATCTTATGCATAATTAACCTCCTTTCTAATCCATTGTGCTCAAAGGTTGGAAACCTATAAAATGTCTTACGGGTTACGTGATGTCAAACAAGTAGCAGTTCTGGAAGGTAGGAAGCACCCAAAATGTTATCCATGCTATAATGCTGCTAAGAGTGCTAAAGAAGATTGATTTTATGACCTTGATGAGTGCATTGAAACCACTGGAGGTGCAGAGCTGTGGTGCATGTGAGTGGGTCTGTGGGGGCTCACGGGGCTGGGGTTGGTTTCTCTTAGGGAATAAGGGTTTTGGAAAGGCCATGGGGGCTCTGGAGTGACTCTGGAGTATGGCACACAGGTGTGTACAACAGTGGGATGTCTTGGTGGTCTCACACATTGGAGCTTCCTTAACCCATGCTTTTCTTCAGACATATATCCATTGAGGAGCTCATCAACCAGAATCTGTACATATGGTTATTTGTTTGATCATTCCATGTGAAAGCTGAAAAAAACCCACTAGAAAGATCTAGATGCTGATTAAGCAGCAAATGATACCTCAGTCCTTGGCAGGAATTGTATGGGATGCTTTGGGAGATGCTCTAGAGACATGCCAGGCACTTCTCACATTAATCTTTTGGACTTTGAAGACGCAGGGTTCACTTAGAGTTCACTGAACACTGCTCTGCCTTTTTGGCATTCTTGGATTCCTCCATCAGCCCTCGAGGGATGCACAGGGACCCTCTTGTCCCTCAGCATCTCTGCAGCTACTCACTGACTTCATCTCTGGGGCTGTTTCTGCATCTCTGTTCTGCCATGGGCTAACACAGAGTTCCATGAATAAAATCACTAAGCCAGGGTGTATCAGGCTATTCCTCTTCTGCTGTGACCCTACTCTGAATTTAGGGAGAAAAAAGAGACAGCAAATTCCTCTGCCACAGAAGAGGGCAGATCATCAGGCACAAAGTCCCTTTCTTACGCTGCTCATGGAGGAGCAGTCCTTGCCAAAGATATTTTGAAATAAATGGAACAATAATATAGCCATAATGGTTGCCCTAAGTGCAATGACTATAGCCTGGATAGATTTGTAATCTCTTTTAATAAATACATTAAATTATTTGAAATAATGTTCTATTTGCCAACAGCTTATTCCATAAATATATATGGAATATAAAATAGGAGAGATTCCCTGACATAATTAAAATTGTACAGCCAAGTAGGAGGCAGGGAATAGTGTTATCTTTTCAGCTGCAAAATATTTTACAGGAATATTTCTCACAGACAAACCTTCTATTTACCTTTAGGGGTGGCATAATTGCATACTGAAGAGAGAGCAGCTCTGAGGCAGCGATGTCTGGTGCCTCCATCTCCCACCCCCTGCTCCAAGGGGAGCTCAGCCAAATAAACTGCACCTCCCTTCCCACCAGGGCCAAGCATTCTCCCTGCCCCAGACACCTGCACAGAGAGAACCCCAAATGCCACGCTGAGATCTCATTCACCTTGCAGCAAACACACACCTTTGCCCAGGGTATATTCTGGATATTCATCCTCCTCTGTGGCAAGGGGCAAAATGCCACAGAAACCACAGTGTTCAGTGGGGCTCAAGGTGCTCATCTGGGGGGCTTTTTGCTCACAATCATCATCTCCAGAAATTCCAATGCTCTCTAAGAAGAAATATTTGGCACCTGACAAAAGGAGCTGAAGGTTACAGCAGTGGGTTTTTATCTTCTGTGCAGACTGATTATTAGACAGGGTTTTATATGTGCTGTTCAAATGGCTTATATACATTACTTCAAAGGATTAAGTTTGCATTACAAAAACTATCAATAACATGGTAAATTATTGATTAGGAATATTCTTAACTTCTAATGTGTTGTGTTTGGAGCACTGGTGATTCATATGCAGGATAACACAACGAGGAGCAATCAATGCCATTATAGGATCTCATAAATATCTGCATATCTGTATATTGCATCATCCCACCTAGAAAAACCTATTAATAACACTGACTTTTCAGAAAATTCATTTGGAGGAACTGTCTCCTTCCACCATAAGCCATTATGTCTGACATTAATTTATTTCTCAACAATTGCTCTCAAAAAATAACTATTTATCTCTCAACTAATTTATCTCTCAACTATTGCTCCCAAATAACTGAAAGCTATAGGAGTTTCCAGATTCAGGTGTTTTAAGGAGTCCTTCTGACCCATTTACTCAACTGCCTTTTAAATATCTTTATTGAAGCACAGAGTAATAGATGAGTTATGTATGTCCAGCTCACAGGTAATTCCCAGGTGCGCCATGGAACCAGGCAGGCAAAATTCACTCCAAGCAATGAAGTGAATAAAGAAACACTCCACTGATCTCTATTCCTGTTTCTGAGCTTCCTGCTTTAAAAAACCCCAAACCCCAAGAAAGACAGGATAAAAAACTGTGCATTACTGACTGAGGTGATGTTACTGGGAGCTTGTCTTGTGCTCAATGACACGCAAGGCATCGCATTCAGCTTCAGAGCTGCTGCCTGCAGGAGGGCCTTTAACATGCACAGCAAGTGTCCACGTGGGGAATTATCACAAGTGCTGCAGGCCCCCACCATCTCTGTGTGCTGCCTTCCCCAGGAAAGCCCTTCCAGAGCTAAACCACCAGGCTGGGAGGTGGGAATGATGGCACAGGCCGGGGAACAACAAACAGTGTGTGTAGAGTGTAAGTGATACCGGGGAGAGGAGAAGCCAATGCAAATCTTTTCTGCAGAGGTCACTCACTGGGGTTTTTGTAGCCTCCTCAGGGTGATGGACAGAGTGCAGTTTGTTCCACAGCCAGGTGCTCTCTGAGGAGCCTGAGTTGCTTTCAGCTGCTTTTCATGACCCGGCAGCGGCTTCAAAGTGATGTGATTCCTTCAGACCTGTTGACTTCTGAAAGAGGAAAACAAACAAGGCAGTGACTTCCTGCCCTGTCCCCTTCCCTGGGGGACTTTAAGTGGTCCCGCTTGGAATCACTTATCCCCTCTCCCCACCAGAGCAGAAATCACCTAACACCAAACCTGTGACTTCCACATTTCCTTCTCTCTGCAACAGGCATGGTGGAAAACAGGATCTAAATGCATCAGGCAGCAGGTTATACTCAAACACAGCTCAAATACCCTGCAATGACATCATGCCAGCCCTGTGTGCAGACTGTATGCATACAAAAATGTAAAATATGGTGTAGCTGTGTGTGTGGGCACAGGCAGGACAGATGATCCTGCATCCATTCCACACCTGCACACCTACACAGCCCTTATTTACATAGCTGTGTGCATAAAATACACTGCAGTGTATTCTCTCATTACCTTCAGTGGGTTTTGGATCTGATCCACCTCACAAAAGCACTGAGTTGTATTTCATACACACAAATTGTATTTATGTAGGTACCCTGTAAATATACATCCTATCTTTGGTGGAGGAGTGGCCGAGTTAATATATCAAAGCAGTGTTGATAGCAAAAGCAGTTTCTCAGCTTTACCCTGGATTCTTTTTTTTCATTTTTTCTTTTCTTTTTTACCTATTTTTTTTTCTGTGAAGCCCACAGTGCACATTTTGAGGAACTTAAATACATAATTCAAATCACATAACTTTTCAGACCAAACACCATACCAAATTTGCTAAGACATGCTGCAAAAAGCTAAACCATGGGTACTTGCAAAATACAGGAGAACTATCCTAATTGGAGAATTGTGTAATTTAAAATGATCCAAATGTCTACAGAAAATAATTATTATATTTTCATGTATTAAATTAGAGTTTTAAAAATTTTCCCTGAAATTGTGCTGGATTGAAACAAAAATGAAACCGCATTTGAACACTGAATTTAAGGAAACTGTTAAATAAGCATAATAGCTATGCATTAGTCAATCCATATTCTTGAACATCAATTCTATCTCTTGCTATTTCCTAAATATAAGCTTTATTGGGGTAAAAATGCTCCTAAACAGTTGTCATTCAGGCATTGCTTACATCATTTTCTGTTTAATATTTGGAGTTATTTCCATTTTCAGTGCTTGAGTGATGCTCTTGACCTCTGCCATCTCCTGCATTCTGCATTGATGGCCAGAGATAGTCCTGTACCTCATGGAAGAAGTGGAGATTTTGGCTGATCTAACAAGCAGCCAAAGCCAATGGAAAGGCTCCCAGTGGATTTTGGATGCCTCCCATCCCACAGCCAGGCTGGGCTGCATTCTGCACACCCTGAGCTGCCAGGCTGGCATCAGGATCATGGTCAGACCTGCTCTGTGTGCAGCGCCAGGTGCACAGCCCTCCACTGCTGTGCATGCAGCAGATTAAAGATCCCACTGTGAGGAGCTGCTTTGTTCACTCAGGCTCCAACCTGAACTTCATCAAACACAGCCATGCAGCGCAGGGGTTGGGCTGGAGATCTGTGCACAGACAGGAAGCAGATGGGACGCCTGAGTTTGTGCCTCAGAGGCAGCAGAGCACAATGGGGTCTAGCAAGGAAGACACACAAAATCCTTCCAAGCAGGGAAATTTGTAGGTGCTCTGCTAGTCTTGCACCTATTGTGCTCAAAATTAATACAAGCAGTGGAAAATTGGGCTGAAGATCTCTTAGTGGCTTAACAGAAAAATCAAAGTTTCATGGTTTATTCATAATTCAGACTGTGGAATGTGGAGGAAAATATGAGGCAATGCAATGCAACCCGCAACAGGCTGCATGTCACTGTGCCTGGCCTTTGTTTTCAGACAAGACAGTCATTTTTTACTGCTATTTTTAGGAAGGTGCTTTCACCTCCTGTGCTCCTATTTGGTCCCTCACTGTGAGCATTTGGGAGCAGGACCTTTCTCAGCACACACTGCCCAGCACAGAGCAGTACAGAATAGGAAAATCAGATCTGCAGAATCTAATGATTGTGGTCCAGAACCTCTGCCTGAGCCAAAAACTAAAGAAAATCAAGGACAGAAAGTATCATGTGCCCAAAATACAGAAATCTCGGCAGGGGCTGAAGGAAATATTGCTGCAGCTCCTCAATAAATTAGGATATTCTGACACAGAAACAGGCGCTAAAATGAAGCAGAGGTGCCAAATATTAGAGAAACTGTGGTCAGCCTTTGAACTCTTACAAATAACAGACACTGGAGTATTCAAACACCACAGGAACTCATATCAGCTGGGGAACTCCAGCATAATTTAGTCTGAAGTTATTCACAAACATTATCAATATTTCTGAGTTTACACTCGCACCTTTGACTGTTGACTTAAAGCATCCAGTCTGGTTCATACTACTGGAAATGTTTACACTTTGGAATCTATTATGCATAGAAAAATTAGGGATTATCTTTGACCTGGGTCCCACATATTTTTATGCAAAACTAAATAATAGGGTTATTTATTCATTTAATCAATTCCATATATTTGCCATAAGCAGGCTTGATTTCTTCTGAGGTCACAATCAACATCACACTTTCAGGAGGACATATGGTTTGACTGCTAACACAGATATCCCAGTCAGCATTCAAACAATCCTGAGCTTTCCTATCTTTCCTCAGGTTAGGAGCACTACATGTTAATGTGGGCTAAGCCTTATGTGGAAAAATCAAAAGGAAATTTACTATTGGGGCAGTACAGGCATGCTTAACTCTCAGAGGTGGAGGGGTATTTTTTTAGGAAGGAAAAAGGAAAACCACAAAATGTTCTACACTCAGACACGGCAGGAGCTCTTGCAGGCAGATTTAGGCTCTCTCTGACTGTGAGGTGACTGGGCAAGAGCTGAGGGAAAGGTAACAATCACTGGGATGCAGAGTAGAAGGATGCAGAACACATTGTCTGTCCTTAGGGCAGCAGAGGAGCCTCTCACACCCTGTGCCCTGCCATGCAGCAAGGCAGATGCCTCAAGGGAAGCACTGCTTCTCTCAAAGATCTCTGCACAGCCAAAATTCTGCTTTAACACACACTTACCTCTCCCCAAAGTTCATCCCAGTACCACAGGAATAGATCAGTTTATCTCATGTGATCTCTGCTTCAGAGGACATCATCCATACCTTTAAAAATTAATGATTGCTAATGACCTGCAGCCCAAGAATCAGAAGCTCAGAGAATGGCATGAATAACTTGGGATAATGAATTAATTCTCTTTTTCACAGTCTGTTTGGCATTGCTGGCAAAAGGGAAATGGAAAGGCAAAGAATGTCAAATATATTTATCCATTTAAATCTGTCACTAAATGGCTCTAAGGAAAATGAAAACACATGAGTTCCTTTTTGGAGAAGAGTAGATTTTGCCTGAAAACAAGAAATATCCCTTCTAATGGGGGATAGTTGATCAGTAAATGCTAGAAATTCATGCATTTAAAGATTTAAATACCATACTAGGAAAGAATTTGTTCATTCCATTCAGACTAACCAACATATTTCACAGAACTTGCAAGTCATGCTGGTGTTAACACCTTCATAGAGCTGTCATTTTATTATTATTGGCAAATGCCTGGATGATGGTGAGGAAAGAGGCATTATTTCCAAGTGTGAGGGGGTAAAATAACAGTTAATGTAACAGATACCTACCACAAACAACAGAGATCATCAACATTTAATGGCTGGAGTAACCATATCCTCCTTCAGCTGATGGAGGTTGTGTAGAAGCAGATGGAGTAAAATGCTAACAAACACCATGTACCAAATGTAATAGCAGATGTGAGAGCTCATCAGGATTATGCCATTGTGAGACTAATTGCCAGGGTGCCTGGAAGTTTTAGCAAGCATCTTTCCTTCCCCCACCCCTTCTCCCCTTCAGCCAGTGCTTATATTTTATTTATTTATTTAGGTTTTAACACCTCCTCTTGTGATTTGCAGGCAAGAGGAATCGGTTTCAGTATCAGCACAATGCCTCACACAACTCTCCTTCAGCTGAACATCTGTTTGACAGAAGGCTGCTGGAAGCTACATGCCAGTTTTGGGACTCTTTCTTGTAGTTTGTGTGGCAGAAGTGAAGTATTTCAAGTATTTAAGGGCTCGTGGGACTCTCCATAGAGCAGGCATGTGTGGAGATTCATAAGCTGTGCAGAATGCCCACCAAAACTGATGCAGCCTGGTGAGAGCAGCTGAGGGTTTATACCTTGCAGGGATGCTGGCCTGGCCTCAGGAGGGCTCAGATGGAGCTGCTGACTGTGCCTGCTGCCCAACACGAGCAGAAGAACCAGAAAAGTGGCTCCTAAAATATAAGAAAAGCCTTTGAATTTTGTGCCTGGCAATTAAAACTTTAGTACAGAAGCAATGTGGGTATTAAAACACTGGCACAGTTTGTGTTGAGAGGTGGTGGATGCCTCATCCCTGGAAGTGTTGAAGGTCAGGCTGGATGGAGCTCTCAATGACCTGGTCTACATCTCCCTGGTGGTTGGACTACATGCCCTTTCAGGGACCCTTCTAACCATATCTATTCTATTTTTATATGATGGTCTGAAAAAATGAGACTTGTGAAGGAGAAAAATGTTGCTCCTCCAGAAAGAGAGGTTGCAGTTTGTGATGTTTTGTTGAAGATCAGTGTATAACAAAAAAAAGGAGAAGCTGGGAACAAAAATGGCCTGGGGAGCTGAAATCTTTGGCCACAAGAACAGTGTTGCTGCAGGAGGCTCCCAGGAGCTGGGCTGTGATGGTGCTCACAGGGGTCTTAGGATGAGGGAAGAGATGAGCATTTGACTCCGTTTCAGAAGGCTTGATTTATTATTTTATTATATATATATTACATTAAAACTATACTAAAAGAATAGAAGAAAAAGTTTCATCAGAAGGCTGGCTAAGAATAAAAAAGAAAGAATGACAACAAAGGCAGCTGTCTCAGACTCTCTGTCCAAGCCAGCTGGGCTGTGATTGACCATTAATTATAAACATCCAACATGGGCCAATCCCAGATGCACCTGTTGCATTCCACAGCAGCAGATAACCATTGTTTACATTTTGTTCTTGAGGCCTCTCAGCTTCTCAAGAGGAAAAATCCTAAGGAAAGGATTTTTCATGAAAAGATGTCTGCGACAGCTGGGCAGGTGGTAGATTGGTGTGGTGAGAGTTTGCCCTGTGAATGAAATTTAAAATCAGACTCCCTACAGCAGTTAAACCCTGCAGGATGGTGTCCTCAGCATGTCAGACAGAGGCTGCATTCCCTGCATACCTTGATGGTTGGTAGTATAAAACCTCTGTTTTATAGTGAAACACAGGCTTGTGGCACATCATGGACAGGGGTCCTGGTACTTAAACTTCATCTGAAACAGGGAAAAAAAAAAAGCTGATTTGTATATTCTAACATAAATTGCAGGTGGATAGTCCTTCCCAGGTGCAGGAGAATCTCTTCTGAGATCTGCAGAGAGTCACAGGCTATTGAGTAGTAAACACTGGCACAGCTGATGGAACAGCAGAGAGGAAAGGAGGGCTGAGCTCTGCTCCTTGTCACAGGCTCCTCTGTGGTGACTCCAGAAACAAAGCTCAGAGCAGGTGCAAGAATATCCACCAGTCAGAAGGTGCCACCAATAATAATGTGCTTTCCACCCAGCCTCAGAAAAAGGAATGTGGAAAGCAGGAATGGGCTCAAAGTGGAAATGGGAATGTTTGAGTAAAATACTCCTAAGCTGGGAAGTGATGCAGATCATAGAATCACAGAATGTTTGGGGTTAGAAGGGACCTTAAGGATCACCTAATCCAAGTCCTCCAGTCATGGGGAGGGACATCTACTAGAACAGGTATCTCAAACCTGGCCTTGAGCTCTTCCACAACTTCTCAGATCAAACTGTGCCAGTGTTTTTCCACCTTCAGAGCAAAGAATTTTGTTCTAATACCTAACCTAACCCTGCCCTCTGTCAGTTTGAAGCCATTCCTCCTTGTCCCATCACTCCATGGCCTTGCCAAAAGTCCCTCTGCCCCTCTCTTGGAGCCCACTTAGGTACTGGAAGGTGATGTAGGGTCTCCCTGGAGCCTTTTCTTCTCCAGACTGAGCAACTCCAGCTCTCTCAGCCTGTCTCCAGCAGGGATATTCCAGCTCTCTGCCCAGCTGGGTGATCTCCTCTGGACTGGCTCCAGCAAATCCAGATCCACCCCTCCTCCAGGTGCAGGACACAGCACTCCAGGAGGGGCCTCACTCCAGTAGAATGGATGGGTAGTTACAAATAAAACCCATCGCTATATAACAGGGATATCTCAATTTAAACCTTCTAAAACTTGAATTTGCATTTCCTCTACTCCCTGTCTCTGTCAGAAGGTTCAGGTTCTCACCCTGGTGAGGCTGGATTGTGCTGACCAGCAGCTCAAGGCTTTATGTCACAGGGAGAGAAGTCAGAGATCTAAATGGAACTTTGCATTTAACCAAGGGGAAAATAAACCAGGACTGTGGAAATAAAGCCTTACCAGCTGAGAGGGACTGAGATGCTGTCACCAGATGAGGTGCAACCTCTGGGGGCAGATGGGGGCCAGGGGCCAAGGCTGGGGGCCTGGAGTTGGTGGTGTAACAGGCTCAGTCCCTCCTGGCGTCTCCTGGTGATGCTCTGAGCTCCTGCATTTGTTGCATTGGTGTTCAGTGGCTTCCAGCAGCTCTGAGTGATGCCAAGGAGCAGATACAATTCCCAGAGAGTAGAGGGACAATTCTCAATAATCACAGCAGTGACCAGAGCCCTGTCCTGGTCCTGACTCAGCTCCAGCTGCAGTTCTGCCTCCAGCCAAAGGATCTTGATTTTCAGTCAATTGTATTGCATGTGATTGTGGCCTCACAGGTAACTGCAAGGTGAGACTTCTTACTTTACGTAATAACTACATTTTTTTTTTCATTTTTGATAGATTTATCTCTCCTATACTCCTGTCAGTGATGTAGAAGCAGATAATGACACTTGAAGTATTAATTTTCTCTCAAGCAGATTTCTCAACATTTAGTTCAGAGAGTTCATCATGTTTAAAAGCAGGTGATTTTGTCAAGTTGAACCCTTGGAAGTTTATTCAAAATAACACAATATCAATACGTTTTCCAAGGTTTGCAAACTCAGAAACATACTCAGTTCTTTTTTTGCCCTGCAGCTGTTTGTACAGCCCATGAAATGATTTGTGCATGTGTGTGTCACCAAACAAATGTTCTGGTGCCTTTTCAGTGACAAATAGTCTGCAAGAAGGAATCTCCATCTACAGTCAGACAAGCAGGTGATGCTGATGCATGTTACAGCATGCTCTGACAGCTAAAATCTGTCCTCTACAAACCCCAGCAAAAACAAACTGCATCTTTGGAGTTAGCTTTCCAAGCTAAAATATGGAAAATTAATGAATGTAGTTCCATGACCAGGATTGAACACACAATAGATTTTTTTCAAAATACCCAGAAGTCTTCAGGCTGATGCCATATTATGCCTTCACTGGTCTTAATATTATTGTTTCTGTCTCATTTTAGGTTATTCTCCAGTGTTTATTATTAATTCAAATTCTCACTATTAAAGGGGAGATATTATCCATATGGTTGACGTGCTGCTCAGTATGTTCATAAGTTCTCCAACATTTTGATTAACACTGACAGAAAACCCTTTGAAAACATATGGCCCTATATACATCCTGTCATTTCTAATAATAGGGTACATTCTTCAGCACGCTTTCTTAAGAAGATGAATTCAGTCATATTTTAGAAACAAGCTAATACTTGGTTAATTAGTCCTTTGAGGTCAGGGGGAAAGAAAAGACTGAATGAAAATAAACTTTTCCTTGAGCAGACACCATGAGCACTGAAGATAATTTGTGTGGCAGAAAAACGTGATATCTATGAGTAATGGTCTCTGGATACAGCCAGATTTCTTAAATCAATTAGCTCCTGGCATATTCCTGAAGATATTCATGCTCTGTTTGATATGCCAGACTCTTAAAGCTTTAGCATGAGGACTGATTTTGATGCTCATTTCACTGAGTAGGTCAGTATCTTATTTCTGGTGTTGAATTCCTGTATTTATACCAATTGTTCCCCTTTTCTAACACATTTGGGATATCACAGGATCTCAGCACTCTTCTCCCTTACACAGGCAGGTCTGATACCAAATCTAGCAGAGATATTGTTGACTAAAATTCACTTTGGCTTGTGTAGTGACATGGTACATTTATATGCCTGAATTTACCCCCAGAGACTATTTTCACCACACCAATTTTGCTGGGATTTTAATCCATGTTTTTTTCACCATGATGAGGAAAATTCTCATCTGCATGGTCTCTTTTAACCATATTTTTCCTCACAGAGTTACTTGCACTACCTATCAGACTTCAGTAGTTTCAGTTTTGTTCAGAGAGAAGCTCCTCAGACATATATTCTTAAAAATTATACTTTAGGATGTGGCTACACAAAAGTAATCTATTTGAAAATTATGCAGCACAGTAACATAAATATGTTTTTAAAAGGTGATGTATCAATTTTGTACTTTATAAACCAAAATATTTTCATACAGCTGACATGTTCAAAACATATACTCAAGTTCTTTCCACACAGAGATGTATCATTATTGTTAATGCAGATAATTAATGATGATAAATTTGCAAAACTTCTATTATAATGGTCTCAGCCGGCATCTTACTCTCATTTCTTACTTTCTCCTTTTCCTCCTTGAGTAAAACCCATGGAAAAACAATTTGATTCTCAAGAAAAAATACAAAGAAAATGAGATTTTTCCCCCCTCACTCCCCCTTTTCTTCTCTGTCTCTTCCCCCTCTGTTTGCTCCTGCTCTTTTTCCTTTGGGAAAAGTCCCAGTCTGGGCTACATCAGTGAAGCATTTCTGGGCAAAAAGCCATCAGTCCTTATGGAACTCCATCTCTGACTGTTCCTGTGGATAGATTTCTCTATCCCTCCTACTCTAGACTCCTCTCACAGAAAAACATCTACCAAAAAAATTGAGGTCTTTGTCTATAGGGATGGAGGTAGAAGAAACTTTGAGTGGTTCAAAGATGAACCATGGAAGCTGCAGGATGGGGTTAAAAACACTCCAATCTTTAGGGCCAGGGAAGTTTTTCAACTCTCAGCCAAATCTTACCCATTCCACAGTGTAAAATAAATAAATAAAACACAGAACAGCTCTTCCACATCTTTTCCCATTAAGACAAGGCAAAAGAAATAAAAGCCATACAAACCAACTCTACTCTTTATCTGTCCTTACATGCATGTGAACAGTGTTTACATAAATACTGGTACCCAACCAAACACCTTCAAGAAAATGGAATATCCTGTTGCACAGGTAATGTTGTTTTTAGTACTTAATGGGAGAAAGAATGAAATGCCTCTAATGGAGGTCAGCAGGGACATTCAGAGCTCATCTACAATAAAAAGAAATGAAAGTTCATGAGAGAGTAGTGCAAGAACTGGAATAGGTTGGACACCCCCAACATTGATGGAAAATCAAAATAAATTTTAAAACCCCCAGCAGTCAAAATCAAATTTATGGTTTTGTTGCCAAAGTTCTGGACACTTTCTGTGAAATTTTTTGCCTGTTGTACTGAGCAGAACACGTTTACTTCAAGCTCTGCCATTTAGGTAAAATATGCTCTTTTACACTTTGTTTTGCACTGACTTCTTGTACTGCCTTTCAAAGCTGCCCCTCCTCCCAGCCTTCCTTTTTCAGGCCTTGAGAGACATGAATTGCCTTCAGACCAGGGACATGCAGCTGCCTTGGAGATAACTGCTCACTGCTATTAAAGCCGTGCCTGTGTTATGCTGTTTATCTCATGATACTCCTTAAGTTACAATACTGTTATTTCACTTTTTTTTTTCTTCGGTTCTACATTATTTAAACTGCTGCACATGATACTGAAAACTTGAAGACTGTTATCAGTTTAGGAAAAGGGTATTAAATGGAAAAGATTAAGATTTTGGCTGGAATCCAGTGAGCACTTAAATGCATGAGTAACTTTACTCCCATGAGTAGTGTCTTTGACGCCAATGGGACCAGCCATGCATGGAGGAGCACATGTTTGTGCAGAATTTGGGGAGAATAGGGTTTTGCTGCAAGAGTTCAGGTTCAAAACTTGGGCCTGTGTAGAGCTACACATGTGCTCAGGTTCATAAGACATTAATGTTATACGTATGTTCATTATACTTTTCCCAAATGTTAAAGGTCTACTGATATGTTGCTGTTTTTACCCTCTAAAATAGGGGGCTTTTCACCAGAAAGAAGAAGAGTCAGGTTTCAGTCTTTCTGAGAAAATAAAACAATTCATTGTTTCAAAAAGCCACAGAATACATATTTTACTATAAGGTGTTTTGCTTGACAATGCCCAAACAGGTTCTCCTCAGACTGTCAGAAAACCAAAACCACAAAAACTTTCATTCACCTCCAGAAAAAGTCACTGGATTTGGATTTTTTTGACCTCTCCACCTTTCCTGTCCCAGTGTTAGTTATGTTCTCCATCACTTCCATCTTTAGCAAAAGCTGAGCACAAGATTAATCTATATTTAAACCTTTTCCTTCAAGATTTATGCTGGTCACCAGTACCACTGAAAGACAGACAGAACTCAGGTCCTATAGTCCTATATGAGAGACTCCATAGTTGAACTTTATTTTTTTTTAAATAATTAATAACAAATTGTAATATTTTTAAAAATCATTGAATGGAAAGGTGTATAACCTCCTAATTAGGGAGCATCAAAAACTTAATTTTAGCAATTTTAACCAAACAAATCATTGCAGAATCTAAATATTTAACTTCAATTTCTTGCTAAAAATTACTGATAAGAGATGTGCCTCTATCCTTTATAAAAGCAGGGTTTGGCAGCTCCTTATGTGCCATTCTCAGCTAACAAGAGGATGCAGCAGGGATAAAACCACAGAGTAACATAAGAGGTGTAGCCATGCCAAAGAAATTGCCTTGCAAAGGAAAATGGCATCATGAGATACCTAAATTAAAATTTCTGGCCTTATTCAGTCCAACACACTGTAGGCACAACATTTGCATCTTCTGCAAATAAAGCACCATCCACAGCCCAGCTCATCATGGGCTGTGCAAAATTAAACAGAATTGTGAATAGCTAAAGGCAGCAGATTGATCTTACTGTGTCCCTCTCATGATGCATTTTTTGATGTTTTTTTCTTTTTAATTAACTTTTTAGTTCCTGCATTGAAACTCACTATTCATTCACAGGCACTCAGACAGCCAAGGCCACTAAACAGATTTTCCTGTGACAATATATGTTTCTGAAATGAAGTAGTCTTATATCCAGCTGGCTGAGCTGTGGCCAAAATAAAATCAATGTGCCTGCAAAACTTATTTCTAAGGGTGATGAAGCTCCCTGCTAGGGATTGCAGTGCCTAATTTGCCAGATATTTATTTTCTAGCTATTATTGCCTGCTGAATATTTTAAATCCATTGTAATTCAATATTCAGGCCAAGTCTAAAATAAACCTTTTATTTTTTTTTTCTCTTAATCATTTTCTTAAAAGATATTTTTGTCTTCAATCTTCCACTTCAATCTTGGCCTTTTAAAAGGCCATCTTAAACTTTAAAAGCAGCCTTAATTACTAGACATTTTGTCTCCTACTTGGCAACATAATACAAGATGTGGAAACTGGATGCAGAGTCTAATAAATTGGTAGCACCATCCTGAAGAGGCAATAGGATGCTACATCCAGTTAAAATCAGGAAACAATTTAGATGAAGGCCCAGTAGCACATTATTGTACCACATTTTTCAAGTGTCAAAGCAGAAACTCAAATTTTCTGAATCATCCTAAAGGCAGATGTGTGTTGGCTAATTTTAAAACAGTTGTCAAGAAACTTAGTGCTTTATTTTGAAAATAGGATTTTGAGGGATTTAGATTTTTTTTATAATCTCTCACTTGTGTTGTGAGAGCTCTACTTTTCTGTCCTCATCTTTAGAGCAACTAGCTTCAGCTGGGAAAAAAGGTGACTTTTTTCATTAGCTTGTGTGATGAAATAAAATGAATTAAATGCAATGTAATTCTCTCATTAGAGAACACCACTAATTCTATTCCCACAATTTGAGTCCTGTGCAAAGCTTTAAAAAGTGGAATTTCAGGAGTTAAGGCCCATGTCTCATTTACAGACAGATTACTTGCTCTGAAGAGTAAAGGGGGGAAAAGTGAATAATTTCAAGAAAAAGATTTTTTTTGACATCTGCAAAGAATGACAAAGGTAGAAAGAAATCTTGTCAGCGAGAGGGCAGAAAATATCCAAGCAGTCCCATCTTCCTGCCTTCCTGAGGTGTGCTGACACTTAGTGAGCTCTGCTGTGTCGTGTCCCTGTTCCAGGAGAAAGGCACAGGGTATGAACACCTGAAATAGGATTCCTCCCTTCACAACCCCTATTTAGCTACCAAATCTTCTGTTTCTTACAGCAGTTCCTGACTTTAAGGAGTTTTTAACCTTTTTGCTCTGCTTCACCAACCTAAAGCATTTTTTCCCCAGGCTTTGGAGTGGCACAGAAGGACACACTTTGTATGGCGAGGCTTGAGAAAAAGCACCAGTGACTGCTTCTGGAAAAGTGTGTAAGGAATTGTAATGCATGTCTTGCTCCTTTCTCTGAGTTTATTTGGCTTTAGGGATTTGGGAGTGGATTTAAATAAAGCTTTTAAAATGAATGTTCTCATTTTTAAAACACTGGGCTGTGAGGTGTGCTGGTGGCCACAAGCTGCTGAGGAAATTGTGGCTATCTCTGCAGTGGGAAATGTACTTGTTCTGTCAGGTCAAAAGGTGGTTGGGGAAAACAGGAGGCAGCAATAAGTTTATTTATACAGACAAGGCTCTAGAAACATATATCTATGCCACTTTTTTTTTTTAAATTTTCTGTGATTGTGTGTCACCACCTAATCACACCTGTAATATTTTAAATTTTTTTTGGTGACATGTATCTACCTTGGTGGTAAGGCTTCCCTTAATATCTCTACAAATGTTTTTGTAATCCACACAGCACAGAAGATACACAACTGCACGTGATCTCCATGTGCCTGTCACAGCAGTGATGCAAAAGTGCCACTGAAATGCCAAACTCCCCAAGGGTCTCCAAGGACACAGTCCAAAGCTTAGCCAAGGGAAATGCAGGTTGGATATTAGGAAAAAAGGTTTTTACAGAAAGGGTGATAAAGTTCTGGGATGGCTGCCCAGGGAGGTGGTGCAGTCCCCATCCCTGGGTGTGTTTAACAAAGCCTGGATGTGGCACTGGGGGCCAGGGTTGAGTTGAGGGGTTGGGGCTGGGTTGGACTCGATGATCTTGAAGGTCCCTTCCAACCCAGTGATTCTGTGAGTTCATTCTGTGAATTCTATGAATTCTGTGAATTCTGTGACATGGCATGGATAGACATGTGAGGACTCCAGGAAAGGCAAGAGGAAGAGCCCACAGGTGCCTGTGGTGTTTTCTGAAGGAATCCATCCTGGAGCTGTGCAACATTTTGCTTTCCAGAGCACTGCCCACTGACTTTTCTGTATTATTTATGACACAGCACTGTCACAGACATCTTTTCATTAAAAATCCTTTCCTTAGGATTTTTTCCTCCTGAGAAGCTGAGAGGCCTCAGGAACAAAATGTAAACATTGATTATCTGCTGCTGTGGAATGCAACAGGTGCACCTGGGATTGGCCCATGTGGTTGTTTCTCATTAATGGCCAGTCACAGTCCAGCTGGCTCTCTCTCTCTCTGAGCCACAAACCTTTGTTATTCATTCTTTTCTATTCTTAGCTTAGCTAGCCCTCTGATGAGAACTTTCCCTTCTATTCTTTTAGTATTTAGTTTTAATGTAATATATATCATAAAATAATAAATCAAGCCTTCTGAAACATGGGGTCAACATTTTTGTCTCTTCCCTCATTTGAAAACCCCTGTGAGCATGGTCACACTGCACATGTACCCAGGGAGGAGGAGGAGGAGGGGAGGAGGGTGGAGCAGCACCCACACTCTCTGCTTTAAACACCCAATTTCCCTTCTCCTTGGCACTCATGCTGCTTTATCCAATTGCTGGAGAGAGATCTGCTGCTCCAAGGGCAGCTCCAAGCAGCTGTGTTGGGTCCTGGAGCTGAGTTGTCCCCTGAATGACAGCTGTCAAGAGATTTGTCACCAATGAAGAGTTTCCAAACACCTTTCATTGAGCAGAAAGTCTTCTGGTAGGATAGCTTTAATGATGGAAAAAAAGATTTGATTTGGCTTCTATATTAAGTCCATGATAGTGTTAATCCCATAAAAATATAAAACCTCCAGAATTTCTCTCTAATAATTGTAAACACTGCTTCCTTTGTCAACTTTTTGATTTATTGGAATTTATTATACAGCTAGACTTTATTGTATTTGCTTATGATACCACAGTAATCTTTTCCCAGGCTTTCACTTTATTTTGTTAAATTTATCTAGCAAGCCAGATTCACACTCCCACAGTAACCATATGGAGAAAAGCCACAAAAGCTGTTAAGTACATTTAATTACTGTTTTGATGAGCTCATATTTTAATTATGTTTATTGATTCTGTGTGTGTTGAAATAGTTTTAGCATTTCAAGAAAAAAAAATGGAATCAATATACTGTAATTACTGGGCATTTTATAATTTTTCTGTGTAATTAAAACTTCCATATAATATTTTTAACACTTTTTACTAATCCTTCAGCTTTGATTGGCTGTATTTCCACTGTGTTTAGGTGAGCTTTAATTTTTGTTCTTCCACAATGTGAAGCTAAATTCAGGACTAAACACAATTTCTATAATTTCCTCCTCTTGAACCTTCTTAGGAAATTAAAAGAGCATGAATGTGGTATTTACCAACACACCCCCATTTGTGACACATGGAAACATCTTCCATTTGGAGCTGTCATGGCAGGACTTCCCATCATTGTGTAACAGCTGAAGGGGCAAGACAGCTAAAAAAGGGATTTTCACTGTCCTGTTTCATTACAACAGCTGGAATTTTATCTAAAATATTAAAATATATTTCTGAACTTTAAAAAGTCCATACACTTCTAGTCAGACAAAAAAAAAAAAAAAAAAAAAAAAAACCAACCCAAAACCGCAAAACCAAAAATATTTAAAGCTGTTGTTAAAATTTAAAATGAAGTTTTCCCTTGGATAGATCTAGACTTCTGGAATTTTAGAAGAGGTAAAACAGATGTAAATATATGGGAACCTGGTCTTCTAATAATGGAAAAAAATTGTTTCCTTGTGAAAGAAAATTACTTTGGACACAAAGTTTGGCCAAAAGCAAGTATGGCCACTGTCCTGGGTGGGAGTTAGCAGTGACAGGACTGGCATTTCAATGATGTGTTTGAGTTTTGAAATCCCAGGATTTGGAATTCCAGGATTTCTCACATGGTGAAAATTCCATCCTCAGGGAAGTTTTGATATTTGTAGCCATGAGATGATGATCCTCAGACCTTTCTGATTAACTTGTTTCTGGGATTTAATTTCAATTGTATTGAAAGCAAGAAGCAGGGTCATACCACTCAGTCATTAAATCAGTTTTTATTTGCACCTTTAAACACCACATGGACAATGTAAAGGAAAAAAAAAAGATAAAAGTCAGCTTGTATTTTGAGACTTTGATTAGAGTAGCATAATTTTCCTTTCAGGATACTACAAGATGCTAGAAGGTTTCTCTGTGCCCCTCACAGTCAAACTGGATTTGTTACATGGAGAACCCTTGAATTCTTGAAGTATTGCACCCTTGGCTCTCAGTCTCCATCTGAAATTACCAAAGAGAAAGGATTATCTTTTCTGTGGAACTCCTCTTAACTTGGCCCTGGGCACACAGCATTAGCAGGGCTGGAAACTGGGTGCTGGCTGGGGAAAGAGAAAGGACTTCACCCATTTTAGACCTGGATATTACCTGGGGGTCATGAGATTACTGTGAGAAGGGGCAGAATGTGTGAGTCTGGCAACAAAAAGAGGCATCAAGAGCTGAAAGAGAATATTTATGAGAAAAAAAAACCCCATGTGATAGCAACAAATAAAGCAGACTGAAAGAAAGGGAGAAAGGACAGATAGGAAGAGCACAGGAACAACACACAACTGTCCCTTTGGAACGAGATGGGCCATGATTAGAGAGGCTCAGGTGTCATCTTGACCCCCAGAGAAAAGTCAGTGCAGGAGGAGGGCACAGGGAGGGAGGATGGAGGGACACAAAGGTGGGAGCCTCACCTGGGAGCACTCACCAGAGGGTGAACCCTGGGTCTGCTCTGGTACAACCCAGTGGGGACATTTCCAGGAGCCAGAGCATTGGACTCTGCTCAGGGTGCTCCAGAGGCTCCTCTGACTGTGAGAAAGGGATTTCAGTGAGATTCCAGAGTCCTGCTGCAGCAGGGATGGGGATGGAAATCACCAGCTGGAGCTGATGCTGTGGCACCTGCATTTCGGGGCTCACCCGCAGCCAGGGTGAACAATTTCCCCTGTGCCAGTGATGTTCTCATCAACCCTCAGTGCACTCTTTAGACAGTCTCATTTCTGTGTGTATTTATAGACATTCTCTTTCATGCTGTCTGCAGCATAATTCAAGTACTTTTGTTTCCTTTGTTTCTGACTCCACTTTTTTTCTGCCATCGTTTAATAACACAGTTTTCTCTCAACATAAAAACACATGCTGCATATTTAAAGGTGAAACACTGATCAAATAAATACACCTGGGAAAATGAGATGGGAGAAGAGTTTTGCAGTCCTTGTTACTTCCTACCACCAGGCAGAGCTCTCTAGAATAAAGGCTCAAAATCTCTGCAAATATTCTACTATTAAACACATCTCATTCTCCTGAATTTGGAGGAAATATTTCTGTTTTCTGCCATGGAGAAGACAATTTTCCATCAGGAAGGACTGTTTGCTGTCTGTTTACTTCTCCAGGAGGATTTTTGAGGGTAGCATGGCTGATTAATTGAAGCACACATTATTCACTGAACTAAAATAAAAGATTTCAGATGATTGAGGTGGAAGTGGTGAAGTGATTAAATAGACTGAGAGCTGTCAGCTCCATCAATTAGGATCAGCGTCAGCCATAACCTTGAATCTCTTGGCTTTACTAGGTGCAACAGTATCATGAATGCTTCAAGATAATTTTTGGGAGTTTTTTTTGACATGAAGCATAATAAAAATACTTCAGAGACACTGCTTTGCAGTCCTGGGCAAACACATGCAAACAGTTTTTAAAGGATTTGTTATTCCCCCATTAGGCTGTCAGAGCTCTCTAAGGATAAACACTGATTTATAAAATTTATTGCAGCTCTGTATAATTTTCCTGAGAAGCCACAATAGGTCCTGCAGCTCCAGACAGCCACATCCATAATTTCCAAGAGAGCAGCCACATATCAGAAAATCATCTGAATGTTGGTAAATGTGTAAACGTACCACATATGTTTCTCAGTGCAGTAACTCAGCTGTTTCATTTCTCCCTTTTGCTCAATATTCAGCCCCTTGAGAGCTCCGACCCTGGCTCCACTTTGGCAGTTTCACACACATAAAAGTCTTCTTCGTGCAACTTTTGTGAGCCACCAGACAAAAATAAGATTTTTTTTTTTTGCTGACTTTTGTTTTTCTTTTTTTTTTGCACTGCAAGGATAAATCAGAAAACCACAATTGTGTATGCAAAACATAATCAGGCCCAGCAGCACCCAGGAGGAAAATTTAGGATGTCTCTTTTCCTAAAGGATCTTCCCCTCTAAAATCTAAGGTCAGTTAGAACTAATCAGTTTAATAATTTCATCACACCTAACAGTTTTATTTTATGGAAACACTGAAGCCAAAGATTTCAGAATTATTTACAATAGCAGCACCTATTTAGACCTGCCTAATATTTCTACACTGTCCCATCTTAAGAATGAAACATTTCAATTCAAGCACATTTTACAAGTGCTACTCAGACTAACCCTAATTTCTTTTTCACTATATTTTATTTATTGGTTGTTGACAGAGTAATCCAAATTTACTAATTGACACATTTAAAATAAGAACTGCTCCAGATAATTTTTTCAGGCCTGTGAACAGATTCCCAAAATTTTGCTTTGTAAAACATTAGAAGTCACGGGCAGTTGCCTCTCAATTCTTTTAATAACTTCAGAGCCCAAACTGAACGACAATCTGATTTTTATGTATTGCTTGCTGAGTGATCCTCATTTGAGGATTGTTACTGGGCAGAAATTGTTTTCTTCACTTGGTTTATCCGTAGAAAGTAATTACAAAACAAAAGGGAAAAAAAAGGAAAAGGAAAAGGAAAAGGAAAAGGAAAAGGAAAAGGATAATAATAATAATAATAATAATAATAATAATAATAATAATAATAATAATAATAAATCAATTATGAGGAATTATATAAATTATAGCAACAGTCTCTGGATGAGTCTGCAAAATTCAAAGGACAAGAGGAAAAGATGCAGCAAAGTCACCAAAGTTGTCCAGACATCAGATGCTGCCCAAAACAGGTTCTCACACAGAAATGGATGCAACTAAATCTCACAAGGAGTTGCACAGTTGCAGCAAATGAAAATTTTCTAGAAAAAATCGTGCAAATTGTGTAAAATTAATTATATCAGACTGTCCCAACAACTGTGAGAGCTCCCCATCTCCTGCTCACTGTGTGTTTTAATGAACATTAAGCTCTGAGCTTATGCCAGTCCATGCACATCCAGCCCTTCTCCCTTTCCAGCATTAAAACCTTCCAAAAAGAGGTTGAGAATCAGGGATGCACACTGTCCTCACTGAGAGACCTCACTGTTTTACTGACTCCTTCCTTCAGTTTGCTGGGAATTTAATTGCAGGGGAAAAAATAATAAAAAATGAACCCATGAAGAAAAGAAACCAACATGAAAAATACAGGGCCTGATTCCTGACACATCAAATTTCACTGAAAATTCAGGGGCACAAGGAATGTGTAAGAGCAGCAAAAAAGCTGAATTTCCTTCAGTTCCATGGGAGATTTATCTGCCGGTACATGCAATGCATTGAAAAATTTTGTGTACCAAAGGCTACCTTCAAAAGGACAGTGCAAAAGTGAAGGAAAAGTCAAACTAACAAAAACTGCTGTGGAGGAGGTGGCTGACCACTTTTGCCATCCATCTGTTCACAGATAATTCCCCTTACCTGGGGGCATTTTCCTGAGCACCTCTCCTTGCCCTGCTCCTGCAGCCACTGTGAGCAGATCGCTGGGGAGGGGAAATCAGAGTGTTCCCCATCACGAGCAGAAATCAGAGAGGGTACAAAGTTTCACTCAGCTTTAGATTAGTCTAAATTAAAGAGAGTGGCCTGGGGAGGGGTCCCAGCCTGCGGGGCAACCTGATAGTGAAGCTAGAATCACAGTCTATCTATGTTCTAAATTGATGGCAATGAAAATAATACTCCCTAGACACAAAAGTACACTTGTTTTCAGATTAATGCATCCTGAATGTGAGCTTTTCATCTCCTTTCTGAATGACTTAACGTGTGCTCGTTCGCCTCGGCCAGAGGCTGAACTGCGGGTTCATTATTTAGAAACTGATTTGTGCTCAAGTCCATCAGGCCAGTGGCTTTGGAAGATGAAAACTGCTTTCCACAGGCTCTCATTTTGGGAAAAGCTGGTTGCCCTGGGCTGCCAAATGCATTCCCAATGAGCTCCTCCATGTGAAATGGAGACAGCAAATACCAAACTGCTGCCAGGCCTGATCCAAAGACCTCCAGTGGCTCCTTGAGAGGGCAAATGATGAGTATGAAAAACAATTCCCTGCATGTTCCCTCTGCTCAGAGAAGAGCATTCCTATCTGCCAGAACTGCCAGATCCCAGGCTCAGATCAATTAATTCCTGGAGTGCACTGTCAATTAATATGTGTAATGGATGATAATTTCACAAATGCTCTAGCTTCATTTTGTGTTTTCCAAACTGCTATTAGTACAGAATTACATTGTTCTTTGATTAATAAAGCGGCACATTTTTTTTGTGCTTTCAGATGTTGCCATTACAATAGTGCAACTCTGTAGTTTTCTCACTTATCTGTGGATAGAAGATGTAAGATAGAAGAAAGTTGTAAAATACATCTGACAAGATGTGTTCAAAGTTACTGTCCTTTCTGTAAATGAAGAATTATTACACTAATTCAGACACAAATGCTTTGCTAGATTTAGCTTCAGTTCAACGTGGAATTGAAAAAACAAAAAAGCATCATCAGTTCATTCCAAAAGATAGATTTGGTACTGTCATAACATTTTCAGACATTCTGGCAACACCTGACTTTGCAAAGCGCTTCGCTTCTGATAAATGATGTGTTCTGAGAGAGCACATCTCGTGCATGGTCTCTTAAAAGCTCCTCCAGTCAGATGTCATTTCACATTTCTCTTTAACAATAGACTATACAAATAATTGGGATTTAATTGCAATATGTTTTTCCCTGCTATTATAACCCTGCACGAGTGACTGCATTAGTTTTGGCTGACAGAAACTCCCCCAGCACATCCGGAATCAGCTCTGTCAAACCAGACCTGCTGTCCCTGGCCTTGTTCATTCACATTCCTTGGTCAAGCCACCTTCTTTTCCCCAGCATTAGCTCATTATCTCCCTGCTATCTGTGCCTGTGGCTGTAACTCCATCCTGGACAACACTAACTCCCCATACTGAGAGCCAAAGGAAAGTCCCACAAGTTCTTTTTCAGAGCCCTGGACAAATGGCAGCTGATTCACTGATTCCTGCCCACCCAAAATGTTCTTTATACTCCATATTTTCCCTGCAAGTTCCACTCCTGGGTGTGCAAGATTGCTGTGCCATTTCCACAACCAGCTGGCTTTTGGAAATCCTGGCTTTTCAAACTCACAAGGTCACTTTGACACACGGAGAAAGCTCCTGAGTGATTTTTATTTTTCCCCTACAGTGATGATAGAGTAAATTGAAGATAAGTTGAAGAACTGAGAAAAAAAACTCTTTTTCAGTTTGTGAATTCTCCCTCCCACACTGGCATTGGTGTTCAGTCAAGGAACTGAAATCTGGGCTTGCATCAGTGGAACCCTTGCTAGCAGTAAGAACATCATGCTGCAGGACAGGAACTCAATGGCACAATTCAAATTCCTTCACTGGTAAATCACAGAATATCATATTTTAAGATCCCAAACTCTTCACAAATAAATGAGCTTAGAATATTTTATGACGTTTCTGTAAGCTATTAATTTATTGTGGTCTATTTAGTGATTGCCCTTTATTACAGGGCACATTTCACAGTTGTCTTGACTACAGAAAAAACAGGAAAAATAAACAGGCCTATTTTCATGCATTCATAAATAGAGCAGATCTAAATTTAGCTTAATAAGGGCTGTTTATTCAAGTACTAAAATGCTTAGAATGGAACACTTATAACCTAATAATCATGTAAAACTCTAGACTTCAAGGTTGCCTTGGCACGGCTCTGGTTCACCGCTCACTTTTGACTTTGCAAAGTGAGGTAAATTCACTCTGTTTCTCATCTGTGTCGCTGAAACCCTCTGCCCAGAGCACAGAACCACATCTAAACCAAGGCTTTTATGCTAAAGGCAAAAATATGTAATACAAAATTAGCCAAAACTGGTGAAAAATAAACATAAACAAACCAAAACCACTTCATTTCCATTGGTATTTTGGCTCTGACTTGGGGAAAATGAAGGTGTGTATCTCCCTCTCTTTGTGGGATTTTTTTTGTCTGCATTCCAGCATGGGCACTGGAGAGCCACTGTGAACTGAATGATCTTATCCAGTTAATTCTTTTAGACTTCATTTTAGCTAAATTTAAAATTAAAATTAGTCTCACAAATAAAAATGTTGGGATATTTGAATTCACTGGAGCTTTTGAACACTGGTTAAATTTTAAAATCGATGCTGGTTAAACATGAATTATCATTTTACTTATGAATTACTTTTTAAAAATATTACAATATAGAAGAACTGTAGAGCTACACAGCCACCCACTAAAATGAGATTTCCCAATCTAATAATTATTTGACTGAGCTAATATTGAAACATTTAATAGCACTTAAACAAAAAATGTTCAAATTTCTTTAAAAAGTAGTACTCTGATCATGAGATTTAAATTATCATATTCATTAGAGAAATCCTGTGCTGCGAGCGAAACTCTAACATTGTAGTGAACCAAATTGACACACAGAAATATATTTGCCTTAAAAAGAAGATAGACACTAATGTGGGGTATATTGGCACATGGAAATATTCTCTGTCAGGGCTACTGTATTTTTTTTTTTTCCCCAAGTTATCATTTAACTTTTCCCCCTTTATTTTCTAAATTGAAAATACAACATTTTGAAAGAATGAAACAGCAGCTTCAAACAGGAGCGGGCAGCGGAGAAACGCATCTTCACTTCCACCCAAACCAAAACACCGGCGTTTATTTTATTTTTCAGCCCGCAGACCAGAGCATCGAATTGATCCTACCTGGGAGACAGGTGAGGCAGAATAAAGGGCCTTTATGCTGGGATGGGCTCTGGAATTGCCTTGAACTTGCCAGGAGTTCAGGTGTGGCGTCCCCGTGGCCCCGGCCCCGCAGGAATGCCGCTCCCGCACCGGCCTCGTGCGGCCCGTGTAGGCCCCGGCTCCATTTCACCAGAATAACCTGCCCATTCATCCACGGCCAGCTTCAAATTGTACTTTCTCTTAACACAACATTAACTCTCAAAGGGCTGGGAATTCAGTATTCTGTTCCCCGAGCTTGGATTCCAAGTCAGTCACTGAGAACATTATATGAGCAGTAATCCCATTAAATATATCATCTTGCAAATATCTAAATCCAGTTAATTAACTTGTATTGCAAAAGAACTCCAAGATATAGCTTTCACTGAGCAAACTTACATTTTAGGTTTCTAATTATGTCAAAAATAACTTTCCTATCTCCTTTTCACTCAAAAAATTAAAGTCAACTACCAATCCATAAGCATCAGCAAAACAGGTGTCATACAAAAGTTTTTAAAATCTGAATGTTCCTTATTAAACTCTATTTTTGTGGATAGATTTTATACTCTAGAATAGAGGACCCATAAATGTTGACAAAGACTGTCTAAGAAATTTGAAAACATTTTGTACTTATTAACTAAACAGGAACAAATGAGTGGACAGGAGAAAACTGAGGTCATTTTGTTTGAATGCAGTATTGCAATTCCTCCACTTGGAAATCTGTTTACTAAAGGCTAGAACTGGAGTAAGTTTCCCATATTTTTTTATTCTTTTAATGATTCTTGACAAGGTCCTTTTCTCTACATGCCAGGCAATGTTGCAACATCACTTAAAACCAGTACTGCTTTATGTCCATAAATAAAGTCACACATGATTTTAAACACAACTCCCACCAGTTTCAGGCATAAAGGACCAGGCCCTTTATTTTCAAGTTGTGGATAATGGCAAAGATTTAAAAAATGGGGCAGAAGGGATAAACCCTGCTGTCTTGAAAAGATTGACCACAACAAATGACATATTTTCCTATTAAAATAGAAAAGAGGATATTTTAGAAACAAATCAGCCACAGTATGTGGTTGGTGTATTATTAATTGAATTCTGCCCATATTAACAAGTATTACTACTTTTTTTCCTTCAAATTATTCCTATTATGATTTCTCTTATGAAAATAATGATTCATGTTTCAGACTGGGCTGTGTGGACATGAAACAAAAGCAGTATGGAGTAAAACTGAAAAGAATTCTGAATTATTTCCCTCCAGTTTATCAGTACTTCAGGTCACAGTCCACTCACCAATTATCCAGATGGTACCCAGTCTCAAAAGAGCTAATAACTATTTATTCATCAAAGAGAAGCTTCTGGGATTCACAAAACCTCTGTAGCCACATCCTCATTTTAAACTGCCATGAGCTGTATCATGGAGCTGCAGCGTTGCTGGCTGAGCATCACAAAAAGTCAGGGATGCATGAACAGTGTTATTTACCCCCTATTTTGTGGAAACTTATCTCCCTTCCTGGCTGTCCAATCTCCTTTTGCCTTTATGGGTTTTGCTGTTGTGGTTTCTGATCTGCTGGCCTTGCTCAATTCCTTCTGCTGGGAACTCTCATTTCTCCCAGCATGTAGGACATCTGCCTCAGGGATAATTCAGAGCTCCAGGATTCCTTCCTCCAGGAATCTCTCCCTTTGATTTGATGAAAGGTTTCTAATTTTGGATGTCCTAGAGCATCCAATAACTGGGGACATCTGATGGCAGAGCTCCAGCCTACCTAACCCTCTGAGTAACTCTGTACGTGTGCAACCCAAAAGGTTCAAGTCCCCTTCCCTGGTTACCTTGAAGATGACATGATTTTGTTCCAAACTGCCAGAACAGGCTATCTGCTCCTGAAGAACAAAACATGAGCTAAAACCCATCCAGAACAGTGAGAAATCCACTGTCTGCCCTGGACAGAGCAAGTTTTAGACAGGGATGCTGAGTCAACTTGGACCTGAGATCCAAAGTCTTGGACCATTTAAGCACTGATGAAAACATCAAAGAGAATCTAATCTTTAGCACCTCCAGCTGTAGCTGCTTGTGATTTTGTATCCATTTTGGATATGGGGAATGAACATCCAGTCCTCCAAAGTAAAGAGAAAGCCTTGAGGTTATGTTACAGCATCATCTGCAGATTGCAAGTTATAAAAAAGTGCAAGTATTTTTCACCTCATTGATTAAACAGCTGCTTCATGAGTTGAAAGTGACCTTGAACAGCTCTGCTGTCTGCAGCCCAGTGTTGTTATCTGCTCTTGGCTCCTTTCAATGATTTGGACAACTCAGTGCCAGAAACTTCCCCTCACATTTTCCAGTCAAGCAACAATTAGATCAACCATAAGGCACATTTTTGTTCCCTTTTGGCTACCTTGAGAAACACACATCATCATTCCTTTATCTTTGGCCTCTGACAAGAAGGCACAGTAGCCAGGTAGTTTACTGTTCAGTATTGTTTACTACTTGAATTTAAAACAAGCAAACAAAAAACCTGAGAATTTTTCAGAAATATCAATGATATTATGACTTGACTATGAAATAAAATTTGTTCTTTCAGCTTGCCTAAATATCCAGCTGTATTCCCAGTGAAAGGGTTAATACATGTATTTTACCCTTTTTGGATCAAGTTGTTGAAAGAGGGAAAGCTTCATGCACCGCAGGAACCTGCACTAGTACCCTAATGACAGTATAATTAGAAGTATCATTGTGGTAATGATTCTTTTCATCTGGCAAGAGGCCTCCACTAAAAAAGATCTCTTATTCACTTCGTTTCACCTGCCCATTTGCTTACCTCTGCAGCACTCCTTTTCTAGGTCAGCACCAGAAGTTAATACTGGGTGTTTGACAAGGCTTCAGATTTTGTGCTCATCAAACTAATTAAAGAGAAACACATCCAAAGCCGAGTGAATTATTTTACTTTTTAAAAATGCTGCCCATTCATCTTGTTTAAAGATTTACCTGGCTCAGTGGGTTTGATTAATGAAAAGGACAATGGGGCTCTTGTCAGGGTAACCTGCAGTCACTTGGTTCAGGGTCAGCAGGTTGAGGGAGAGGCCTCCATGTCTATATTTAGTCTCTCTCTACTTTAAAAATCCAAAGAATTGAAATGTGGCTGATTTTATCATTATGCCACAGTTTGGAGGAAAAGACGAGAATTGCCTCGGTCTCAAACTCCATTCAACTTTTTTTGTTTGTTTCAGTTAAATAGCACACAGCAGGTTGTTCTGGCTGTGGATAGGTAGGATGGTTTTATGACAACACCAAAACCAAGTCTAAAAGTGGGGTATGGGATTCAAGTGAACTTAAAATAGAAATTCTTTTAAATTGCTACTGGGAAAAATTTACAATAATATATATGTTTTGCATAAACTCTGAAGGAACAAAGCAAAAACAAACCAAAAGGAGGAGATATTATTATTTTATTTTTTAAAAATGCTGCCTATTCATCTTGTTTAAAGATTTACCTGGCTCAGTGGGATATTTAAATGACAGTGAGGTTATAAAATAATCATGAATGCCTTGATCCTGTGAACATTTTGGTATACAATTAGCAATAGTATCACAAATACTCCTATTAATAGATTGGAGCTTTGATTCTGCCATAAATTGGAAACCAGATAAAAAGCCACGTTCCCATACTTCCAGAAACAGCAACAAACAAGATTTCTGCTAAAAGCCAGAGTGTTCCCCTTTGTTTCAAGGGAAGGATGCAGCTCCACCTGCCTGGCTGGCCTCTGGCTGTGTGTCCCTGTCCCTGCTCTCTGCTGATGGTTTGGGCAGGGCTGAGTTTGCCCCTCTGCTCCCCACCTGCTGCTGCTGGGAGCTGCTGCCTCCCTGTGCCACAGGCAGCCAGCAGGGATTATAATCTGCCCTCTAGTGATTCATACAGCTCACATTTGGCAACATTTAATGTTATTTATGCATTACATAATGACACCATCATTGCATAATGGCTTCATTACGCAACAGTGGCTGTGCCTCCTGCTTTACACCTTTCCAAGAGGCTCTTGAAGGCAATCAATGGACTGAGCATCCAGCAGATTGCTGATAATGGTGGCTCGTGATCATTAATAACTCCTTCTAGTGATGGGTTTATAGGCACAGAAGACACAAATCATGCCTAAGCTCCTGTTGCACAAAGCCATCTGCAAGCACGGGCTGAGCTGGTGCAAAACAACATCCAGTTGCTTCACTCCTGTGCCTGGGGCCAGAGTTTTCAGTTGTGCTATTATTGAGCAATAATGCTTAGATCCTCTCCTGAGAGGCTGAGTGAGATTTCTCTGACCAATTTAATAGAGCAGGGCTGAAACACACCTTGGCATCTTTGGCCACAAAGGTGTTTGTGGTTTGGAGGGAAGGGAGTGGTCCCCAAGTTTTAGTCTTGCAAGTACTTTTTGACAAGAAAAAGGCTTTGTAACGTGTTGCTGTACCTTGATTTTGAAAGTCTTTGAGGTTCTTTACTAGAATTAATTGCTCCGTGCCAGAAAAACCCAACAGGGCATCCTGGCAGAGATCTCCTGCCCCATGAAGAGCTTCCACTGTGATGCTGCTAACTCAGCTGGGCAGAACCAGCAGGTAAAGGCTCGTGGGGGCCTCAGTCCTTAGTTCTGTCTGTGATGGACACAGGCCCCTGAGTAGAAATAGAACAAATCCTTCAGGAACACAACCAAAAGGAGCATTTTCCACTGCCACCTGCGCCCAGAGGAGCTGTGTGTGCTTTGGTCAGGTTCCATCTCCCCCAGTCAGCTCTGACTGCAGTGTCCCAGCACAGCTCTGCAAACCCACCCTCATTCAACAGGCACTTTTTGTTCTTGAAAATAAAACACTTCTGGGCTGGCTTGATCATTTTATCATCCCTCTCATCTGGGAAATGCATTCGGATAAAGGGGCATTTATTGAACTTTCTTTTATCACACAAGTATTTCTACCAAAGAAAGATTTCTGAGATTCAACTCTGTGTATTTAAAATGCAAAATTCAAAGAAGTTTTATTGCCAGACTTTCACTTCTCAATAATTATGTCTTAATTGTTCTGCAAGTTTACATTATAATTTGTCATACATTCTATGAATTAGCATTAAAAATCCACATTCCTTCTGCTTAATAAATTGAGAAGTTGTATTTTAAATGCTACTTTTTAAATGCTGCTTTTTAAATGCAGCCATGCTCTAGCATTCTCCTTTGGTTTTTTAAATAGGTAAACACTACACTGGCCTGTTTGCAAGGGAAAAAAGATTAAAGAGAGATGAGATTGTTGAGGGAAAGAAAAGTGTCATCTTTTCCACATAGCAAGTCAGATAGCAAATATAGACAGCTAAGTGAAAGGAGATCAGACACTGAACTAAATTTTTATTGTATTACATTTGAAATACCACTTCACTTCATTCCCATGAGAGAATTTCATGCAATCTTTCACACTGTACTTCTGCAAGAGCCATTTGCAACCATCCTGCCTATGGCTTTTCAAGGCCTAAATTTCCAGCATAGAGAGGTAAATTTTTCCAGTATGTCATCAGTCAGAGTGCACCCACCCACTGAATCCTGAACATTTCCTGCAGCAGCTTTGAGATAAAGATTTCCTGATATCTGCAAGCCCTGTAAGAATAATGCTGTTTACAAATGACAAATTCTGGTGCCTGATATTCCAGGCAATGCGAAGTGTTCAAACTTCCTTCTTGACATAGTTCCATGTTTCCAGGTGTTAGGCTTCCCATTATTTAAAACAGGTAGGAAAGCAAGACAATAAATATTCATAAAATATTTAAGACATTCTCCAAAGGGCTGTTTGAGTTAACACAGGCCATAAAGTTCTCCCTTTTACTAGGTTTAAAAATGATAGTTATTTGAAGGAAATTATGTTACCACTTAAAATATTTTACCAGAAGAAGCTGCTTAGCACCATATCTTTAAACCACCAAGAAAGAAATTCCAGAGTTTCCACTTCTCCACAGTCTCCTGACAATTCTTGTTGGTGTTGCAAAGCAAAGCAGACAAAATAAGGAGTAATCTTCCCACTCTGGGTCAAGAACACCAAGGCCATCAGCACTGTTTTTGCTCAGAACCTGCTCCAGATGATGAGTCCCAAAGCTGCTTTGTGATTACCCATATTACTGCCAGCCCTCTTTGTGAAGTCCTTTGCAGTCCTTCATCTGCATCCTGAATTCTCCAGGTGGCCCTGGAGGCCAGCTCACTTCCAAAACACAGAGCCAAGGTGTGGGGAGAGTGCAGGTGACTCGAGATTAAACAAAGAGCAAGGATTAGGAAGCAGAAATCACATTTAAAGTGTTCCTGCTCTTGGTAAGACGTGGGTGTAAAACCAGAATCCATCTCCCTGGGTTTGGATGCAGAATGGGCTCCAGCTCTTGCCAGAATTTTGGGTCTGTGACAAACACTTTCAGAGTGCATTTGTTTGAAGTCTGCAGATCAAAGTCACTGCATAAACCACGCTGTCACTTATACCTTCTCAAAATTCCCAAGCTACTGAAGAACCCACATGGCTGGTGCAAGCAGAAAAAGAATTCTCTGAAACAGCTGAAAACGATGTCTGTACTTCAGGATTTCACCCTGACATAAATAGATGTAACTTACCTGTATGGCTTTCCAACACCATCAAGGACTGCTCACCTCTTGGTGGAGGAATCTTGCTATTTGTATATGTGCATTTTAGAATAGGATGAACAAATAAATGGCACCAAAATGCACTGCTATCCCTGTTTCTGACCTCCCATGATAGGGTCAGGAATCAGCTACACTGCATAGGATATTAGCTAATTAAGAGGTGGAAATGGACATTCATTCTGTGTGGTACATTATAATGCATATTTTCTGAGCAGGGACAGTCTAACAGAACCTCTTTCTGTGTTATTATAAAATACTCTAAGTTAGCAAATACATTGTACAACAGAGCACATTTGCAGCATGTCTGTTGAAGTACACCATCAAAATTGTTGGTGACACAGCGGTTGTGGCAGAGCTGATGGTTTGCCTTTCTGACTTTTGCTGGTTCCTTCAGCACAGTCATTCTGAAGGCCCCAGATGTTCAGTCTAACAACCCACAGGCCTTATTTTTGTTACAGGCCCCTCACTCTTCAGGACGGCTGTGCTTATTCCTGTAACGACAAAGTAGGTATTTCTTTCAATAACATTCACTTGCCATTAGAAAAATACCCTAATTATGAATTCAGAAGTGACAGATTGTGAGATTCAGTTTGCAAAGATGATGTCACTGGTGGGGAATTGGTGGGTAACCTCCAATTACCTCCTTGAATAAAGACATCAGTGTTGTATCTCGAGAAATAATGGCTAATGATATGTCTTCCAAAAGGAAATAGTGTTATTAATTACCTTACTGTGAACACACCACTTATTGACAGCTTTGAAGGCCATTCATCCAATTAAGTATAATGACTAAAAGCTTCATTTGGCCTTCATGGTTATACAGATGGGCTAAGAACAGAGAGCAAGATTCTGATTTCATTTATAACCTTCATAAATATTCAGAGAAAGTCACAAACACCCATGGAGCTCCCCTGGTTTCTATTGCTGTGATTAGAGTCAGACTGTGGCAGGTAATGATGGCATAGAAAGTGTTGTAAATTGATACCTCTAATACCTTGAAGACTTATTGTTGTGCAATAATACAATCTGTCATCTCTTCTGATTGTTACTAAGCACTTTGCTTCCAAGTACTTTCCTATCAACATTTAGAGGGTTTTGCTTTCCCCAGCTATCGTCCAGGCCTGCTTACATTTCAGTGACAGATGATTTAGGTGCAAACACCTCCCTGTATAAGTCACTAACGGCAATTTCCACATTTTTCCCCTCCCTAAGATAAATCTAACAATAATTTTAAACAAACCTTCATTCACATTATACTTTCCCTCATTTCTACAGATCAGCTTCTGACTGTGTTCACGCGCTGTTGTTAAGAGTAACGCAACTGGAACCAACAGAATTTCTTTGGAGAACAGAATCTGGCCTCACGTATAAAGGATCATTTTCATGGACCCATCTAGGCATCTCTAAAGTCCTCATTAACGTGGCACTTTGCTGATTAATTATTCCAATGGGTGGCAGGACAAATCCCTGTGCACAGCACAGCTCAGGTAACTGTGTCTGGGACAGCAGAGTGGCTGTTCATGTTCCTTCTGCCACCCCTGGCTTTTATCTTTGAGCAGCAACAGGCTGCTAATGACACGTGGTTATCATTTTCACATTTTGGAACATCAAAAATGCTGACAGACTAAGGTGGCAACAGTTTGCAAGCACTCAGGTAGAACATCAAAGACCTTACTAAAGGTTTAATACACACCAGCACCAGCAACAGTTTTAGATCTACCTGTACCACGGGTCTAATCTCTCAGAAATCTGATACTGATGCTCACATGACATCCAAGAAATGCTTTTTTTGTTAAGTGGAAAGCAACATTACAGCCAAATGGCAAAGTGTCTGCAAGTGCTTTGTTTCTATGCAACACTGAGGAGCCAAGAAAGTCACAACCTTGTAACAGCTGACATTGTAGAATAACTTAATACTGCCAACAGGTCTTGAGAGAATGCAGAATTATATGTAAATATATCAAGTAAATGTTTTTAAGCAATAGGTCTTCACCTTGTGCAAACAAGTTGCAGCAGAAGTATTTATCAAAAGGGTGCCTGATGCAAAGAAGTCAGATTAATTGTTTATGCAGAAAAGCATTCAGTCTGCATTGCAATGAGTACAGGCACAGAAAAGGAATGTTTCTAGAAACCACTTCCTTCACAGGAACAACTGTGAATGAGGTAAACATGGTGGCAGCAATTTTAAGCATGATTTTAATGCCTTCTGCCCCTTTGCATTTGCTGTGTTCATATGTATTGGGTACACTTAAAGCTGACACGAGGAAGGGAGAATAATTGCTACTAAGCAGGTCAGAAATGTGACCACTTTGTAGATAAATCTCACACAAGAAGGTATCAAATTGTGCAAAAACACACACTTGCATGAGTAGGCCTTGAAACCCATCAACTCAGGGACGAAATTCTTGTTTTGAGCTTGAAGCCAGTAGATATTAATCTATTTATGCTGTGTTAAATTATTTCTACTACTAAGGTTTCATACTACTAATGCTGCCTGCAAGATGGGCAGAGGGTCCCAGGGACTGGCCCACTTTGCTATTCCTGGTTATTCTTCAGAAGCTGCATCTGGCCCCAAAATTTCCAGGGCAGGGCAACCATTTCTGCCAGTAAGAAAATGGAATGCGGGGATGGAGAGTCAAAACACAAATAAACCACAAAGGAAGCAGATGGAGCCAAGTGAGAGTCTGGATGTTGGAACCTTGCAGTGCTGCAGGGCTGGTTCCACAGCAGGGCTTTGCAACCAGCCTGGATGGAGATTCACACTCAGCTGTGGTGCCAGAACTCAGGGTTTGTTTGTCTGAGACATCCTCATTTATGAGAGCAGGACAGAATGTCTGCCCTGGAACCTTCTCTGAGATTTGAATCTAATTAAGCAAGGCCTGTCAAGTGACTTCAGTGCCACCACACCTTGTGCCAAACACCAGCAAAGCGCAGTGGCTGCACAAGAGTGGTGAGACATCTTCCAGCGCTGTGTGCAGCTCCATGATGGATCTCTGACACCAAAACCAGCCAGGGACAAATGAGACATCCCCTTACCTCGGCTGGTTGACACTGAAAGCTGAAAAACAAGTCTGAGCTGCATGGCTGGCCCCCCAGGGCAGACAGAAATGTCCTGACCTCTCCATGTGTTATCCTCTTTCCACTCAGAGGAAACTGAGGAAAGCAACAATGACATTTTTTTTGTGGCAGACAACTTTTATAAAAAATCCTTTCCTTAGGATTTTTTCCTCCTGAGAAGCTGAGAGGCCTCAGGAACAAAATGTAAGCAGTGATTATCTACTCTGTGGAATGCAACAGGTGCATCTGTAATTGGTCTCATGTGGTTGTTTCTAATTAATGGCCAGTCACAGTCAGCAGGCTCAGACTGTCCGAGACACAAACCTTTGTCATCATTCTTTCCTTTCTATTCTTAGCCAGCCTTCTGATGAAACCATTTCTTCTATTCTTTCAGTATAGTTTTAATGTTATATATATCATAAAATAATAAATCAGCCTTCTGAAACATGGAGTCAGATCCTCATCTCTTCCTTCAACATAAAACCCTTGTGAACACCATCACAATTTTTTCAACACTTTGCCACCTTCAGCATTTCCTTCTCTGATTCTCTGTTTAATCCAGAGTAAAATAAAACCAATGAAACCATTTCTCATTTTAAATATCACGGGATGGCAAAGCTCACACTTGAGCTGCCCTAAGCTGGGAGATGAAAATTTTAATCACCCTAGAGAAAACTTGAAGAGGACAAGATTGCTGTGCTCCATAACTAAGCAAAACTGTCTCTTGATCCTGAAATTGCTTACATGTCACTAGCTACACATAATGAGGACAAAAGCCCCCAAAAATCACTAGGGGAACCACTTTGAATGGAACATGTCACATAAAAAGAAAATCAAAACTTATTCACCAAATGTAAACAAAAATATTTTCCAACAAGGTCTCTAGTTATGACAGCTACCGTGATGAGTAAAATGAAAGAACATTGTGAATTAAAATCTAATTTCTCTACAGTATCTTAATACAGGGCCTCATTTTATAAACTTTTTAATACTGAAATAGTAGTGCCAATTTCATGTTTTCTTTTTTTTGTTATTAAAGGTAATCATAAATACAAGCTTTTTTCAAGAGTAGAATTTAAAGTTAGCAAATGCATGATAAAATTTAGGGCTGTCTCCACAGCACAAAAAGAAGAGTGTAATAACTGTTTACCTTCCACCGTCCACAGTATTAAGGCAAGTTTTTGTAGGCTTTCAATTTCCTAAACCAACTCACTATCAAAGTGCCTTTGTAGCAAAAAGGGATGGATTTGAAGAAAATATTTTAAGTGCCAATGTGCATGAAGAAGAAATCATTGATAACAGCAATGTTGCCAACCAAAAATTACTCAATTCAGTCTCTATGCACAAAGACCTTCATCTAAAAATAAAGTTAGAAGCAAAGCACAGGAGAAAGAATCACATTTCATGTTATACCAGTGCATGGCATATTTATCATCCATGGCAGGTGTTAAAGCGTGGCTGAAACAATAGTGTTGAAAATATATTCCAATAAATTATCTCTACTGCATCACTGAGGCAGAAATTAAAATGAAAAAAGAGAGGCAGAATTAAAAAATTTGTCAGAAACACATTAAAAATAAAATAAAATCAGTGTTCTGTTGAATGTTTTTTGCCCTGAGAAAATCTCCCAGTGGAGTCAATGAGACATTATCTTGGGAAGGGAGTACTGAGCTGGCCTTAACACATTAAAAAATAAATCATATGTAACTGATGCAAGTCAGGGGGGAAAAAACGTTATGGGAAATGTTTATCTTTTCCAAATCTTTCTTGAGGGCAGTGTTAAAAAGAGGTTGATGTGATTGAAGCATAATGTCATTACTTGCCAGAGGAAATACAGGATGTTAAGAGGCTGATTAACCTGCCTTCACAGCACAGGCACGGGGCCCTAAATTTGTATTGCATTAACTTTTTGTCTTCTGAAGTTCTCCAAGTGCAAACACACAGGGAAACTCAAAAGGTGCAGCCACTGCAGGCAGAGGGTGGGATGGGAGCTGTGGGACACATTAAAGCTGTGGGACACATTGGAGCTCAGCTGAACTTTCTGCAAACACAAGGAGGGTCAGCTCCAGGAATTTCACTTAGATCCATGCTTAGTTAAAGGTAACTGAGGGCAAATTATGGCTCCTTCAGTCAGAGACTTCAGAGCAATATTGCTTCTGTCAGCATTGCTTGGGCTTGCACTGAACTTCTTGATGTGAAGAACAGAAGCTGATCCAAAACATGCACATTTATAATCTGCTCTCTATGAACTCTGTGTATAATTTTTTTTTTTTTTATGCTCCAGGATAGACCTACTGCTAAATAACTCATTTTCTGCTTTGTAGCTGACACTTTTCTTTGGTTTACAAAACAAAGTTCTGTCCCTTGGTTGTCAGTGATTCTATTTCAGGCTGGGGCAGCACTCCTGGAATGCAGCAGAGCACGATTGGGTGCTGCACCTTTGCTCCATGCAGGGCAGAGTTTCCCAGGAGCAGCACCCAAAGGTTTGAGGAGAGCCCAACTGCTCCAGCACAAAGCACCAGAGGCAAATACATGCTTGCCAGCTCATGCCTCTTGAAACTGTAAGAACAGGCTGTTCCAGACATATATCATGAGATTCCCAACCTTGCTGACACCTCAGTGCCTGTTGGAACACCAATGAATAGCATCATTACTCTTAAATTCATTAATAAGCTCACTCACTCTCAGGTGAGTGAAAAGCTGTGAGTTTACCCACCTGAATTAGAGAGAGTTCATAACTCCTCCCAGTGCCAGGAGAAAACAAACATTATGGCAAAATTATATCAAATTTTGATTCATAAATGTTAAGAATAGAAGTTTATAAAGTCAAATGGTCCAAAGCTGAGAAAAAACAAAATTAGTGTTGCCTTATTATTTACATCTGATTTTTTTCCGCAAGATGTACTGTGGAATTAAGAGCTGAAGTTACACTTCTTACCCCACCCCTCTCAGCTGGCAGGAGGAGATGAGCTTTAATGATTCAATTCTCAGAGACATTTACAGGCTCTGGGCTGTCCCAGTGTTTCATGCTTAACTCTCTTTGTTACAACATCCACATGAGTTCAATTGGTGCCTTTGCCTCAGCAGTGGATGCAGAAACTCAAAGCCCACAGTGGAGGGAGGGATGGATGGATGGATGGATGGATGGATGGATGGATGGATGGATGGATGGATGGATGGATGGATGGATGGATGGATGGATGGATGGATGACGGATGGATGGATGGATGGATGGATGGATGGATGGATGGATGGATGGATGGATGGGTGAGGGATGGATGGATGGATGGATGGAGGGATGGGTGAGGGATGGATGGATGGATGGATGGATGGATGGAGGGATGGGTGAGGGATGGATGGAGGGATGGGTGAGGGATGGATGGATGGATGGATGGATGGATGGATGGATGGATGGATGGATGGATTTTGCAGAGAAAGGAAAAAGGTGTGACACATATTTGAAGATTATCACACTGGGACAGCCTGGCTCTTGAGCCAGGTGGCTCAGACTGCAGAGCACATTGGAGTTTTATTTTAGTTTTCCCAGTCCCCATGGCTATAACCTCTCCAAGACAGCTGGCAGTGTCCCTGCAGGCTTCTCTGCCCCTTGGACTTGCAGATTCTCACCACACCCATTTATAAACACCTGCTTGGGCACACCAGTGGCTCCTAATTAAGCCTTTTCAAGTTCTCCATTGCAGAGTCCCTGAGATCTGTGATGGAGAGGATCACTTACAAACAAACCTGATCCTCTTCACAGGGACCTTCCAGAACAGAACAGCAGGGCCAGAGGATGATTTGTTAATTACATCCCCAGCCTGAAAGATGGTGGCTTTGACTCAGTTTTCCTTCCTCATTACAGCTTTCTGCATCATTGTGGCAAATCCCCAAAGCCATCACCTGCCAAAGGATACAAGGGCAAAAAGCAAGAGAAGGATAAAATGTAGGCCCTGGGGCACAGGAGTGACTCCTCAGGTCATTCACCCATCTTTTCAATAGTGAGAAATCCTCAGTGTTTTAACCCAGCACCACCATCACCCTCTTGGGGTTCAGTCCCAGCTCTAATACTCAGCCAAAACAGCAGTGCCATTGCCTTTAACACTCTTGAACACACTTCAGCATTCAGCAGCAGCTCTTGCAGGTGGGAGGCATCAAACATGATCATCCTATATTAGAGAGCTGGGATCCTGCCTTTACCAGCTCTGCACTTTGTGTGCTTTCTGCAGAGCTGGAAAAGCTTTAGCTACAAGGTGGAGTGTCCTTGTGCCCAGGACTACAACAGCCAGGGGAAAAAGGCTCCTCCTGGGAAGCAGATGGCTTGGACCCCAATACAGTCATGCAGAGAACCTGAATTTCTTACAGCTTGACCAAGCCTTCTAATCACTAAGGTGGTTTTTATCCTCCTCACATTCCCCTTTCCCTTCATTAAAATTAAATATTTAAAAGACCAGTATAATTTTAATTTTTATAAGGAAATACAGAACCGTCTTAATTAGAGAAGAGAGTCTAGCTGCGTTATTGTTTTGTGTTTGTGTAATCATACACAAAGTAGTAATACACACACACATTGTTTTGGCCAAATCAATCAAATACCAGCTTCAACATCTCATCTTGTCCTTAGATTAATTTGCATCAATCATCAGTCTGCAGTGTATTGCAAAAGCAATTTTCCACATATGCCAGTGAATGTAAGAAAACTCAATAACCACAAAGTGTGCGGTGCCAATTAAATATTTTTAAAGTGAATCTGGAGAAACAGAAGTGGTGTAATTTTCCAGCTACAGGGTGCATTTATGTCACTTGATTATCAAACCCTTTATTCCATTTGCTGTAACAAAGGTTCCAAAATTGGAGTGCGCCCATGGGAGCACCATTTACAAGATTCATTCAGAGATGTATCAACAGTTCAAGTCCACGAGGTACAGGAGAACATTGTAGAACATTCACAGTTCATAAACCCCAATGTAACAACTGCCAAGCCCTATAATATCTTGCTTTCAGAAGAACAATTCACCCCTTTATACATCAAACAGCAATTTTCCTAACTGCAGTAATTTTATATGCAATGATAAATTCGTGTGGAAATTAACCCGATAGTTTCTCAGGAAATGTAAGGCAAAGAAACTCCCCAAACTTACTGCACCTTTTTCAATATGCATGTATTATTTAAATACTTAACTATAATTGCATTTCTTTGGAAAAACTGGGTACCTGTGCTCTTGACACCAGCACAGGTCTTTTTCTCCCAGGATTAGTCTCAGTGTGGTTTGCAGGATTTACCATGACTACTTATAATCACTGGTTGAAAAATTGACAGGCAAAGTATTTTTCCAAGGAAAGTACTTTGTAGGGCTTAAGAAGCAGATATCTTGGTAATCGAATTCAGAAAGGGAATGCTCATACATGCAAAGAAAGGTCATTGTTGGCTGAAGTGTGACAGACCCAGTCTGCATTAATTTATAACGACTTGATGAAAATCCATGACTTCCCTGAATTTTGGGCTGACTCCTGACAATTGCAGATCCCAGCCAAATATAACAAGCTTTTATACTGTGACTTTCAGGCTGACCCACTTGGGACAATAAGCTTCACAAAAAGGGAGAGTGTAAGACTCAGCAGTTCTTCCTGGCTTGAACAGCTCCAAGGAATGGGACCAGCAGCAATTTGAACTCTGATTTGCATAAGACTTTGTGATATCTTGCAGCATCAAAATAAATCCTCAATTTTTTAATTACTGTAACTCTAAGTGCCCTAAGTCTTCCTTAAGAAAAAAAAATTAGTCCATCAAAATCAAGTTACAGTCCATTTCAGAAAGAGACAATTTTTACTGGACTTAAATGATTAAGGAATGCCCCAAAAGCTGGCTTGCATATCTTAAATTTCATATTCTTCGTTTTGTTTCCCACTTACCCACTGTATATTGGGATGAGTAACAGAAGTAATTTAAAAATGTTAGATTTTTAAAAAAGTCTTCCAAAAATAGTTATATTTACTAAATTCACAATATTTGTAAAATTTAAAATTAGGAAATAGTCACACAAGTTTTTTCTTTAACTTTGAAAAAGTTAAGTTACTAAGTTATTTGAAGTCCTGGCTAAATATCAGTATCACTTAGTCAAAGTCTAATCCACATTTTGACAATACTATCCTTTTCTATTGTATAAAAATGCCTTCCTTTTACCTCAGTTTATTCCACTAGTTCTGATTAGTAATTAGCTCATCCACAGCTGAGAAAAAAAAAATCAAACAGGAATTACAAAATGGAAGAGATATTATTTTCTTCTTTCTGTCTGTGTATAACAATAGAGTGTAAGAGGGAGAGATTTATCATCTCTAAAATTATGACAGATAAGGATGAATGTAAGTAAATTGATTCAATTTTCTAATTAAATACAATATTCACTTTGTTTAATAATTGAATTTAGATGAATTTATATTGTTTTCTTATATATCTAGCCTACCCAGGATAATTGATTTCAGTAGCATTAAGATTAATTCCTAGATTTTATATCCACTGGAATTATAATTTATACATAAATGAGGATATAAACATAATCCAGCCCATAATAAATGCAAATAGAAACAAATCTATACAAGAGCCTAAATAATAAACACAAGATAAAATGTGGCCTATATATAAGCAAGTTATTGCAGCCTTAAAGGTGTTCTTCTTGTTTATCTATATTATTTCAATTACTTTTTTATTATTTTGGTTTAAATCAACTCAACATGGCTTGGTTTTTGCAGGCTGCATTGCAAGTGTCTGACAGCACATCTCCACTTTTACCAGATTGGGCTGGAGGAACCTCAGTGCTCCCAGTGTGCTGAACTCCCCATTTTGCTTCTGTTTCTGGTGCAGAATTTTCCCTTTTTCCCTCCTTAACCTCATTATCTATCATACTTTAACTTTGTGCCGTTCACACTTTGAATGTGAAGCATTTGTACTTCAAATTTGGGGATTGGTTCATAGAGCTCATTAATAATATTTCCATATAGATGTTATATGTCTATGATTTTTGCTCATCTTACACTACACCCAGAGCTTTAGGGAATACCAGAATATGATTGTCCAGCTTGCCTCCTGAATTTCCTCACTTGTGCTCAAACAGATCTTAGTTCAGTCAGTCCAGATCCCTTTGTATCCTCTGACTCTTGGGTGAACACCAATTCAATGCTAACCGCACAACATTGTAATTATTTCCCAAATTCCAGATTATTATAATTTTTATCGGTCTAATATCACTAGGTCAATCAATAAATTCAATATTCCATGTTGTATTCTACAATTAAATCTATTATTAGGTCCCAGGTGACTTTTAATTGTTTTCTCCCTTATTGTTAATGAGAATGTTATTTGAAAATATACTTAGATAAAGTTTTATCCTTTTTACAAGTTTCCCTTTCTAACCCAAATTTTGAAGAATCATACAGGATTGTATTATTTTTTAATAAACTTGTTGTTGTCTTTATTGCTAATTTTGCTGCTAAATTTGCTTGACTATTTTCCATCAGAATAAAAACCAGAAAACTCAATATTACCTGTTTTTAGAGTCCATATTAGCTTGTATTAAAGTTTGCTTTTAGATTTCTGGAAGTAGTAGTCACTGATAACCTCAGCATAGAGACCATGGCTACTTTTACACTTCTCTGGGAAGTTCTGCAAAGTTTGATTGGAGTTCATTATTGAGTTCATTATTATCAGCTGACTAGAAGATGACCTAATTCCATTCCCATTCCTGACAAACACAATCCTGTTAACATAAATAGGTCATTGTAAGAGTATAATGGATCTTACATTGTAACAGTATAAAGGATTTTTTTGTTGTTGTTGTTTGCTTGTTTGTACATCTTTAAAGTTGCTACCCTGTGCAATTCTGCATTTTGAGATTAAAAAAAGAGAGCTGGTTATGTTCCTGCAAAGAAATTCTTTAATTAGGAGAGATTTCCTGGAAAGGTGATGTTGCCTGAGGGAAGCTGGACCAGCAGATCCAGTCTGAGGCCCCTTCCAGCCTGAATTATCCTATGGTAGACATCCCATCCCAGTGAGTCACCAGATATTTTTAAAACTGACTGAGAATTTCTTTCCCTCGAGTGCTTTGGTCATGAAGAAATTATTCAGCTCTCTTGGTTAGACTTGCTAATGGTTTTATTGCACAAACTGCTCCTCTGCAGTGGGCATGAAGAAGAGAGATGCTCAAATTCAGCTTTTTCTCCCGTTCAGGGCTGTGTCCTTGTGTTCCCAGGGGCAGATTTCTCTAAAGCCCCACCAGCCTGACTCCACACAAGCACAGGGAGCAGAGGGAGGTGATTTTCACCTGGAAGATCCTGAAAGAGAAGGAAAAGCTGCTGCTGTAGGAACAGCTTAAACCAGAGTCCCCTGCAAGCTGTGGAAGGCAGAGGAGATGTCTGAGGGGCTAAACAACATCCAGAGACAAGAGAATATCCCAGAGGGTGGCAGAAAGAGTCAGGGTTTGAATTTACTTCCTTTCTTGATGATTCAATGGAATTTAAGCAATATATACAAATAAACTTTCCTTGCATAAGAAAAGGTGTTTGGTGCAGTAGAACTCTTGCAGAATGGACAGCAAATTCCCAGGCACCCAGATAATTGCACAGATGCACAAGGTTTTCCCTCCAGGTGCCTCAGCCCTGCTTGCTAGGAAGCATCACTGTCAAAAACACTTGAACAACTCTTGTAGCAAATTTGTCAGTTTTGAAAACCAGTTTCTGGGTTTTTTTGAAAGCGAAACGTTCTGCAAAACAACGCATCAGGTTTTTATCTCATCCTTAAGATATTTACAATAACTTACTATTTGTTCAAATGGCAAAAATCCCTTTTAATTAGATATATTTTCTGAAAAACTTCAGAGCTACACTAGTTTTATGAGTCATTTGCTAGAAAAAACTGAGGTTTTTAAGAGGATCCAGCTGTAACTTGCCCTGAGCACTGTATAAATTCTTCAGTAAGTACTTGTGTCTGAGTGATTGAAAAAAATACCCAGTAGTTTTGTTTATCAATGCAAAAACTTGTTTAAACATATTCAGAACTGTGTTTCTGCTTTTATTGAACATAATCTCTCTGTTTCTCTTATTAAGGATGCTTTCATACAAATGATCATAATTATGAAACCATACACCTCAGAGTCACAGAGAGCTGGAGAGATGTAATGGGGGTGAGTTTTGATGTTTTCTGAAGTAGGAAGACTACAACATCTTTCTGCAGTGTTTTGCTTGGGGATAAGTTCTTTAAAGCATAGCACATGATGTTCTTTCACCCTGAAGAAAAAAAATTAAAGAGCCTTTTTTGGCAAAATAACAACCATCCTAACTTCTACACAAATCATCCAAGTAAACTGAGTCTGATCTCTTCATTCCCAGCCTTGCTGGGAGTCACCCCTTGGCCCCACTGTGTGCTTGTGCTTTCCAGTTATTGGAAGGAAAAGATAAATTAACAATGAGGGAAAGTTAAGATCTTCTAAAGAAACACCTAGGTGTGACGGTGCTTGGTTTAAATTTAAGAACACAAACAGTAAAATCTGCTCTGCTCTAGTGGGTCACTTGGTGTGCCTCAACTGGCTTATTTCTGGATTCAGAGGTGTTGTCTCCATGTTCTGCCTGTGCAAACCAATAAAATGCAACAAGGTGCCAAAAGTCTGGGTTTGCTGCCCTCACTGAAATGCACTCACTAAACATTCCTGGGATAAGAGTTTTCCTTTGCAGGCACTCAGCTCAAAAGCAAAGCTCTCACTCCAGATTGCATTGTCCTCTCTCGAGATAAAGGGAGAAACAAAAGAGAACCCCCCTGAAATTCCTGATAATTTTACCCAGGTAAGCTCCCAGGTCCCAGTGGAGACTCGAGGCTGTAACTCAACACATGATTTTGCATAATTGGGCCCATCTTAAATTGCTCTCTGCTCGTGTTGCTAACCCTGGCTCTGACCTTGGCTTTAATTTTTAACAGTTTACTTTGCTGAGGCTTCTGCCTCTCAGCTTCAGGGATGCTCAAAACAAGGACAGAGCAGCTAATAACTACAAAGTGGGCAAACAACAGAGCAATCATCAAACTTTTTTGTTCTCAGATACCATTTTTGACACCAGTGATATTAGGAACAGAGCAGGATTTAAATGTGCTTTGACATGGGAGATGATACCGGGGAAGATAAATGTTTTAAATCAAACTCTGTTTAAGATAAGCACAGCATACAAAGTAGCTACTTGACTCTGGATTTAAAAGTGCAGTTATTCTGATACATACTTAAATATACAGAACTGTCTCTGGAAAATAATTCCAATGAGCTATTATATGAGTAATGAAAACTCAACTCGCTTGGGCTGAATGCCATTTTATTTCTTATTATTCTTCAACTAATTTTTACAACTTCCCCAAGTTCATGCTCTGTACTGTTTTGAAGCCAAATACAGGTACAGGTGCACCAACAGGTAAAAGTGTTATCAAACAGCTGAGGGAAAAGCTTATATTCACAAGTGAAGCTGTAGCTGCTTAGCTGGGTGCCAGAAGAGGAAAAAGAATCAGAAAGCAACAGACTGATGCTATTGCCAGCTCACAGAAATCCTGGGCTACAAACACATTGTATTTTGTGCAACTTTAATATCACACAAGCCAAATTATTTCGTTCCAAAGGACCAGGATTTATGTTTAGCCCTAAATTTTCCTCTTTGTCAGCAAAGCTTATTGCTACTTTGAAAACAGGTGGGATAAGGGTCCATTTCCCTGGGTCTAATATAGCCATTAAAATAGGGGCAAAGTGGGAATAACTCTAAATATGGAGATTTAGTAGCCTTTTAAGCTCTTTTTGACCTGGTATAATGCCAAATTTGTGTACTAAAGCCAAGGTTTGAAAAAAATAATTACATTTATTGAGGATTCCACAACTTTATACTTAGTAAGGGTCTGGAGACAAAAAACCAGAAAGAATAAAAAGTACAGAACTGAGCCTCCTGAGTTTTGCTGCTCAGGAGTAGTGGTCTGATAACAAGAGATTCATGTTTTTTAGCAGATATGCTGCCAGCTTTTCTCACAGGAAGCAACAGGGATTGTAACCTCCAGGGGCACATCAAAATAAACACATTTTATACCTGTGGGAAGCAGGGAGGTTCACTGTTCCACTAGCCTAAATAATTAATATCCAGCAGTTGAGGGAGCTGGCAGATTAGGAATTAGGAAGGAATTGTTCCCTGTGAGGGTGGTTGCCCATCCCTGCAGGCGTCCAAGGCCAGGTGTCCAGTGGAGGGTTGGAAGAAGATCTTGGAGGTCCTTCCAGCCCCACCCACTCTGTGTTTCTATTATACAAGCTGACACCATGCACAGATAACAATATATTGCATATATATATATATTCTATTATACAAACTAATACAATGCACAGATAACAATAATCCAAGCGTTGTGCTGAGATCCTCTCCTGCTCAAAGTTTTCAGACACTGATTATGATGTCCAAGTACCAGGCTAGCAATGAGAAAAAGATGAAATCCTGCATATTTTAGAATGTCAGGATCTTATCCCTCAGTAATTCTCAATGTGCTCTAATGAGAAAGCATTGCCTCCTAAAACACTTCAGAGAAAGCATCACTCTGTACCTGGGGCTGATGTGAGTGGTTATTCCAGCTGGCCAGCATCATGCCAGTGACTCTTCCCGAGCTAGACTGCCAGCTGCTTTGCATGGGGATTTATTCAATGGATTTATTTGTATGGAAAGGACATAACAAAAAGCACTCCTGGCAGAAGAGAACCATTGCACTGAAAGATTTTAATAGTAATAATAACAACTCTGCTAACCTGACATCTCCCCTTTGTAACTGCATTACTCTCTGCTGATATGTCAGTCTTTGAACAACTCCATTAACCTTTGATCTAAAATCCACAATTTTTTTTCCCAAGACAAGTCAAAGGTAGAATAAAATAAAGAAGAGATTTAATTTTTTTTTTTTTTTTTTTTTTTTTGTATTTGCTATTTTCCAAAGGCTTGTACTTGAAGCAATTTCCTTTGGAAGACAATTTGTGTGATTTTTTTTTTCCCAGGCACTAGGAAAATCTGAGAAACCTGTTACTGTTTGTGTTCACAGCATCCATTGCTCTCCTGAAGAGTGATGCTTTACTGCAGCCAGCCAGTTATTGCCTCCTGGAAGGAAGCAGTTATTGCTTCTCATTCCCTGCCCCTGGAAAACTCAACAAGCTCATTCTCCACCTTTTATATTCCGAGAGAGCTGCTGCTCCCTTCTACAGCTGCCTTGCATATTAGCATTATCCATCTTCATTACAAACCCCTCCTCTCCCCCTAAAATTAACAATTCTCCTTCCAGCTCCCAATTGCTACAGACCATCATTGCTGAATGGTTTTCTCCAGCTATTTCTAAACATCTTAAAATCTTGTGACATTGAGAGATGCCATGACTGTGAGAGAGGCTTAGGTTTCTCACAGAACTCTCTTTTTTCCAATGCCAGCTTTTTTAAACATGCATTCAACCACAAAGCACAGCCTTCTCCTCAGTTACAGCAGCTGTTTTTTGCAAGTCTACATGATTCTGTGAAGGATTCAGGGAAATCCTCCTCATTCAGGTCTCCCCTTTATGCACATGAGCTGCCTAAAACTAATGAATCAGAGCTGAATGTTCTCATAGTTCTGTGTCAGATGAGGAAGACACTGCGTGAATTTAACAAAGCACGCCCTCAGATTTGGCAACTTTTCAAACAAGTCAGTGATGTCCCACATGACATGACCAGCAAATATTACCTTTCATTTTGAGTGCTCTCTGGCTAACACACTTCTGTGTAGTAAACCAGACAGGAATTGCAAAGATCTGTGGGCTTGCAGACAAAGAACATCCTGAGCAACCCATCCTGATTAATATTTGAAATTCATCTGCTGCTTTGCTTCCTTTCCCCTAGCTCTAAAGCAACTTTCTGGTCTTAGGGGGACACATACCTCATTCAAGAAATCTGTTCTCACCTTGCCATTTATTTCACTGTGGTTTGCTCTGTTTAGAACGTGGCTTTGAGTCATCCTTCCAAAGTTCAGGATAGTTTTCCAGTGAGCTCCTCAGAAAGTTGCTTTGATGCCGGTTTTGGCAGCCAGCTCTTGTCACATATTTCATTTGTTACTTTAGACCAAAGTCCCTGTCCAAACCAGCCCAAGAGCAGGGAAGAGGAGCAGCCTCCAAATACGGTCAGAGCTAAGCCAGTTTCTGGAGTAGTTTAACACATGGGCGTGCGTAAGAATGAGCAGAACTGGAACGAGTTTTAAATAAAGCTCTAAATAGACTGTGGTGAAATGTTCAGCACTTAAAACTAAACAGAAAATCCTGAAACAGATAAAAGAATAACCATGAGCCTGTCAGCAAACAGAGCTGTGCTGATCAACTCCAGCAATAAAATTCTGCTTAAACCCTCTGAAATCATATCCAATGAAACAAAGGTTAAGCAAAAGAGCCTTACTGAATATTTGGTTCATAAAGAGCTAATAAAGTTTATACCATTAACCAGAACAGAGGAGTTTTTTTCCAAAACAACTATATTGGACAGTTATAATAAAAATACTTACCAGGAAAACTACTCTTCAGTATCCACCAACTGAACCTCAACTCAGATCACAAAATTCTTTTGCTTTTAATTAGGATTAGTTCATTTCTCCCCACTATTGATGGATGTTCCTTTCATCAGTCTCTCAAGTTCAAATTCACACTATTTCACTGTACTCTGTGTGGGGATTATGAGGCCAATTACAAGAGGGTCTCAAACAGCAGTCACATTAATCAGATGAAATGTTACATGCATTGTAGCCAAATATAATCTGGCCACTAAGAAAAAACATTCATAAAAGTTTTTAAATCTGAAAGTATCAGAAAATACCAAGTTTTCTATCTGGATCCTGGAAATAGGAACAAGCCTGGTATTCACCTGCCATCTACTTCACAAACACCAAAAAAGCCAAGACCACAGCTCACAAAGCATCCACATTTTGTAACTTGGCCCTTACAAGTAGTACCCAGAGCCTGCTGCAGACAGATTCCTACTCTCTTGTCCTTGAGTTATTAAGGAAAAAAAGTAAATTTGATGTTATCCTGTTGGATGAAGGAGTGCCTGAAGCTATGTACCCAAATTGAGCTGCACTGCAGTTCAACACAAAGGTTTCCACAAATTTTGAAGGAAAACCTTACTTCTCCCAGAGCTCACTTTGAACTTTTACACAACACAAAAGAGTCTCTCAGATACTTTGGCTTCATGTACTTTGGAAAAGAATAATTTGAAGTCTCACAATATATCCTTACAATTTAAAATAGGTAACTGTGGTCTCTTTTGAATCATAACTTTAAAATATTGGAGCCTATATCTATAAAGGAATTAAAACTATAAATTGCATGAACCCTTCAAATTGTTTCTTGTTATAGAAGTTTAATTATTTAGTTTAAAATAGCATGTAAAAACTCCTTAAAAATAGCATATTTAAAATGCTTATCCAAATGCAATTGCTATGCACAAGGCAAGACTTTTCTTTATAAAAAGCCCTGACATTTTGTATTTTGTGCTCCAGTGTTCCTTAAAAATAAGAACTAAGTAATCTACAATTAGCAAAATATAAGCATATTTAAGCTATGAATTATAAGTTAATGAAATAAGCTGCTTTAATGGGAAAACATTTTATTAGGAAATGGAAAATACTCATAGCTGGAGAGTCAGCAATTGCTTTTAAAGGATGCAATTAAGCTGCCATTATTTTGGCAAAGCTCTGGTCTCAAAGAGGCAGATTTTCCTAATGCATTGTAGAAGTCCTTGGCAAATTACACAGTATTCATTAAATTTAAATGGAGACCCTTGATGTGTCCTGTAAAGATGTCCCAGGGAGTCAATTTTCAGGGAATTCATAATGTGAGCAGCAAGTTATCGGAGAAGGAGACACTCAGCACCACGGCAGGCCCCAGATGAATGATTTAGAGCAGGTGATGTGACACATTTTGGCCACTCCACAGCACCCTGAGCCAGACACCCACTTCAAGCAGCAGCAGAGGAAACCTGGCCAGCCACATGCTGCACAGCCCAAGTTTCCTCAGACACTTCCTGACTTTCCTAGGAATGTGGTTTGTTCAGTCCCTGAGTTTAACACCAAGTGTCAGCAGGGCTGAAAAAGCAGAAGTGACAGCACTGCTCCTGCCCAACACCTGTCCCACACCTAAAACCTTGAGAATTCATCCCTCTGATAAACTCCTATTTTTTGGAGGTTTTCACCCTGTCAATAATCTTGTTAGTAAGGGATGCTGTGTTACCTCTTCCTATCAACATAACCTGACTCATGCTGGGCAAATGATCCCTTAAAATCAGACACCCAGCCCTACCAACCTTTTATTGGTGTTGGGTTTTTTGGATCCCAGCAATGGAATCTCCCCAGTGTTTCTTTGACTCATTCCCTGCATGTCACACAGCAGACACTGTTTGGGCTGAAACAAACAAAACATCCCACAAAGTTTCTCCCCTTTTTAGTATTCAGCTTCATTTAAACGCTGCATGGCCCTAAAACCTTTTTAAGCTGCTTACTTTTAAAGTATAAACATGTCAGTGTTTAGCCACGGAGGGTATTTTTCTGTCCTAAATCATCATCCATTTATCAAAGACTGATCTACATTACTAAATGCTGTAAAAACACATTATAAATACATTGCAATAATCCCCATGTAATAGCCACTGGCTCCCAGCACTGAAAATACTGATATTTATATAAACATTACACAATCAATGCCACACAGTTTCCAGGCTGGGCTGCACTCAGTGTGGTAGCCTTCTCTCATAATTACTCAATAAGTAGTACAGAAAAAACAGCTTCCATAAGCATATAGTCTTATTTCTATCTCTTATAAATTGGTACTATTACAAAACAATCCAACAAAACAATCAAAATTCTAATTAATTAATCCAGAAAAAGAAATGTGTTTTTTAATCATCATTATTTATAACTTTACAACATGCCCAGTGTTACACAAAAGGGCAAAATATCCCAAGTGAGCTGCAGCCAGAACTTGCACAACACTCCCATAAAAACAAATCAAAATAGGGAAATGAAATCCTGATTTTTATTCTTCGGTTCCATAAAAAAATAACTTCAATAAGTACAACTGGAGAGAGAATTGTCCTTAATGATACTTCTAGTATCTAATTTCAGTAATTCTTTAACTGCTAAACTATATTTAAAATAACCTTGAAAACCTTTATTAGAGGGTTGAGATAGTTAGTAATGACAACTGCAAAGACAGCTTCATGCTGGGGAAACTGGAAGCTGTTTAATCCAGTTGGGCTCCCATATCATCAATAGGATTGTGGCTGGTGTCAGCTAACAAACATTATGCCTCTGAGGGAGGGAAATGGTGTGGCTCCCTTTTCAAAGGGGCACAGGAGCTGAGATTAGTTACCAGATGTGAATTGCAGATGGAAACTGGTATTTTACAGGCAGTGTGGTGCCTTCCCCTCCTGTCCTCAGTCCTCACACACCAGAGCAGTTCAAATCCTGTGAGCCATGGGCAGACACAACTGATGGGATCTGTGGAAGTCAATGGACAGCTCACAAACTGGCTGTGATTTCCCACTACCACCAAATCTCACGGACACCTCGAAGAGAAGAACCCTTTCTAAGTCCACAGATGTATTGACAAAGGTCCTGCTCACATGGCAAATTACCTGGGAGGAATCACATTCCTGTGGAATTCAAAGCTCCAAGAAACTGGGTGGAAGATTCACAAGGTTCCTCTCCCATAGCAGGACCTTCTCCACACCTCTTCACCATCCAGAAACCTGCTGTTGTTAGGGGACACACTTTGCTGTTTTGCTGCTTCATGGAAAAGGAGAAAATACTTCTGGGTGATGGGGGAGGATGCTCCAGTTTTCTGTTATTTTGGCTGGGTTTTTATTCTGTCAAGTATTGAGAGAAATATGTGTCATGTTCTCCATATCAGAATTTGCACAGTGTTTGTTCTCATGCTAAATGCTGCTCTGGCCTGCAGAGCCAAAGATCTCCTGGTAATACTTACACAGCCATGGTATCAGAGGAATAGTGCATTTAAAGGAATTGCAGATACCATATGAAAAAAGACATACACAATTTAAGAATACACAATTTTTTCCACTAATTCAAAGTTCTGGATACTACTGAAGAGATTTCCCTTAATGGCTACCCTGCAAACATCTGGGATATTCATTCAGAGCTGTCCCTAAGGAAATATCCCTCTGTGGTCTGAGAGCCTTAACACCATGGAGTTTAGGAGCCACATGCTTTGCATAACACAGATTAATGTCACAATTCAATAAATACTGCAGTAGTGCATTGTGGTGCTTTATTAGTGTTAGACATGCAATATTTATTTAATGAACAGAAATTAAAATATTAAGATAACATTTTCAGCAAATTAAAGGATCTGAAGTTGCAATAATGGAACAAAAATAAAGTTTTTCATGCATTCTAAGTTTATAGTTCTCACAAGTGCATATAGTTATGATTCTGTACCATTATTAAATGTAGACAAACTACCATTGATGCACAAGACAAAATAAAACCCTTAAGTTATAAGTAGAGATCCTATCCTTTACAGACTTCCTATATAACCTGGATCTTCAGCTTTTTATAATACACTGTAATACATCTGGAAGCTTCTAAGATGAATAGGAATGGCTCAACCACTTGTAACATACAGTGGTTTCCTCAATGTAGAAATTATAAAAGATAAAGCAAATGCCCACCGTGCTTTAGGAGACTGTGACCTTTTCAACAGAAACAAATCTTAAACCCCTTCATAAACAGATTAAAGTGCTACCTATTGCATATTAAATACTTCCAGTAACTGTATTGAAATTTTAAAGTTACAAATCCCTGAAAATAGGGTTTCCTACTGAAAGTGCTGACAGACCCTTAAATGTAGCATCATGAACACAGCAGAGCTATAATCCTTCAGCAAGTACTTCCAAGAAGGGCAAGTTAGTCAACATGCTCTAAATTCACCATTGTAAAAGCCCAGCTAACACCTCTATCACATCTACAACAGCAATGGTACAAAGAGCAGAAAAGCATCAGCTCACTTTACATACTTGATGTAGGACAATAATCTTTCTTTAAAGCTGGAAGCATAAATAAACCCCCAGTGCAGCAGTAAACACATTAAGACAGCAGTTCTGTTTGTTTTAAGATGCATCCAAGAAAGGGCATCCTGTACAGAAAGAAATGCAGGCTAGTATCTAATGAGCATGATTTTCATCAGGTCCCCAAATCATGAAACCTTTCTAAATACAAGGCAGCATTTCCACAGCTGGAAAATTACAAATAGTTCTTGACACAGAGACAACAGCAATAAATGCAGTTATAATCTAGAGAGAATGCTACATTCATTAGGAGGTGGAAAACCAAGCTAAACTTAAAATACAGCAGCAAGAGGTAACATACATAAATATTAAACATCTTTCTTGAATGGCTGAAAGTTTACATTTCTGACTTACAACATTAAAGTATGGCCTTCATATTTGTCCTTTTAAGTAAGCAAAATACATGGCAGAGCTGTTTCAAAGGATAATTTCAAAATATAGTGCATGCATGGATGAACTATTATGCTAATTTAGGAGAGAAAATATCAAAGTAATGTGGAGATGTTCAAAATTTTCATCCCTACATTTTAAAGGGCAAGAAAGACTGATCACAAATGGCAAGTTTTTATGGGTTTAAAATGATCTGCAAGAAAGTCTACAATTTTATCCTATGGGAAAAACAGAACTTCCTTTGTTTTCAACATACAGATTACTCTGTATGAGAAGTTTTCATTTGAAAGCTGCATGGATCAAAAATACATGTGGGGTAAAGATGCTTTTAAAAAATAATCTCAGAATATAGGAAAATGTTAATATTTTCCTTCTAAGCAGAAAATGATGTGTATGTAATCTTTCAAGAATTGCTCCAAAAGTAGCCTGTATTTTTACCTATAAACTCTATAAAAATATCTTCATAATTTTAATGTCCCATTCTGCCTCTCAGTAACTTTACCTTTTTCTAAATTGCATTTGTTGTTCTCTCCTCTTTCTTGACAAATTGTTAGAAACAAAAGGTGCTTTTATTCACTCAGAGATCAGATAAAGACTAGATAGCACATTCAAAGCTTCACTAAATTTCTTCACTAATGCACAAAAATTGATCTTTTCGCTACCTTTAATCTGCTTATCGTTCTTGGTATGCAAATATGTCAAATGATCTGCTTTTAGTCAATTATGCAGTTTGATATTCTACATTTACATTCTAAAAGAAGTGATTTCAGAGGTGCTAAATATAGTAGAGTTTCATTTTAATAATTATAAGTTGGCTTGCATGTGAGAAGTCACTGGAGCACATTCTCTGGTTAGTGCAGTTGTTAATCCTCACTGGTGGGGATGGTTTAAGCACTGTGGATACTAGAGATAGTCTCATACCAGTTAGCTGAAAATGAGGGTGGAATTCAAAACTATTGCAGAACAATTCCCCATCAGCAACAGGAGAAAACCACTGGCTGCAGCCAAGCATTTGAAAATGTTTAAGAACTTTTATGGAAATACTGAGTAACTGAAACACATCCTGGTGTAATTAGAAAATGAAAATCTAATTGAGTGTAAACCTCAACTTCTACCAGCAAGCATAGCATGAACTAGTACATGACCTTTGGCACTTTGAATATATTACAACAAATTTACAGTCATCGAGATCCTAAGTGGGTGAAAAGAACATTCACGTGGTTTCTGAGGTACCAAACTTGATACATCCTCAGGCTGACCAAAGAGAGATTGCCTGGTGTGGGATGGATTTCTGCACTGCAAAACACAAATGCAGAGCTCTACAGCTGGGCAGGGCACTCTGGCTGCACACATTTTAGGGACAGTGCTAAATGGGGATTGGGAGGTAGTTGCTAAATAAAAGAAGAAAATAAAGGAGAAAAAGCCAAAAATAAGTAAATGAAATCTGAGAGGATTTGTACAAAGAAGGTTTTTTTGTAACTAGAATACTTCTGTGCTGTCCTACAATATTAATGACATCAAAAGCAGTCAGACAGAACTTTCTCAACCCTTCCATATATAAGTAGTATTCAAGATATTACCAATTTCTGCAGTTTTAAAAATGAAAATGTATTAAAATCTTTTACAACAACAACAACAAATTAGAATTTAATTTCAAGCTTTTTTGGTCATCTCAGCAGCAGCCATGCCATGGTGCTGTAAAAAAACCCCAACAGATCAGGTGCAGAAAGAAAGGAGAAGACAATTATCTTAAATCCAAATCTAAAATAGCCTCTGTACATGTTTTAAATAACATTTTACTGTTTCACAGCAACAGAAAATCCAAGTAAGACTCTTATTAAGGAAATTAAAGTTAAAATCTATTCATCTTAATATTTTAAGGTTTCCCCTACAGTATTTTCCCATTATACCTTCATCACTATATTTTTCCAATTCACTGTATAACAGGTACCTTTTCATACATCATTTTACAAACAATTATTAAATGATCAGGAAGATATTTACTACATTCTTCTTTCATTTTTCTCAGTGAGAACTGACTTTTAGAACTATTTACATGGAATACAGATATTTTTAATGAAAAGCCTAAGTACTCTAGATGTGTTTAAGCAACAGGGCCTATTTCTACAGGCATATACTTCATTGTCATAAGATTTAAAAAGTTAAGACACATATATAATGTAAAACTCAACCTTAAATTGATTTATCGTGTCTATTTAAGTCAGCATCTCCATTTCTGCTACATTTTCATGGCAGTAGACTTTGACTGAACAGAAGTATTCATTTCTTTATTCCATGCTTGAGTTCTCCAGTACCTCTGACTCTGTGAACACTGTTCAAAGTACTTTTAACACATGAAAAGGCATGCAGTAACTTCATACAAAAAGATCCTCAAAACAACCTTATGTCATGAGTTCACTACCAAAGTTCACTCATTATACACAAAATTCAGCATTTAAGTGTAAAATAACTGGTTCCAGTGTGCCAAGACAGAAATGGCACGGGGGTTTTTTTGACATTGTTATATAAAAAAGCACATTGTATAGAATACAGCATTTACTCTGCAAGGATTGATTGTGCATCACTGTTTTCCTCTAATATGTGCAGGACTACATTCCATTGCAACAAACCACACTTAGGTTTAGTAGAGTACTACACTGGATTGAAAACAGTGGTCTTGATGGCATGCTGTAAAAAAAAGAACAATATATGTGCCTAATACCAATAATCATTCAAGAAAACATTCATAACAGCACAGGCTTCTCTGTTGAAACTGCCACATGGTGAACACTAAGCTATTATATAAACTGCATGGACATATTTATTATGTATCATTAACTCTATTTTAAGTATTCTGTACCTTAATGTAATTTCAAAAAGAAAAAAAAAGGTACCTAAGTAATCTAACATAAAACAACTTTTGGCAGCCCCTGCTAGTGTTTGGATTTTTAAAAAAAAGGAAAAACCCACGCCATTGTCCCTCCTCCCCATTTTGCTGGAATTTCTTAGGAGAAAAGGAATGAAGAGAAGACAAAATATTAAAGTGTGATCTCCTTCCACTAATGCATTCAGCAGAAAGCAGCATTTTGGAGAATTTGTCTCAGCTTTTGGAGAATTTGCCAGCTTTGCGCGAGGGTTCGTATGGCACTCTGAGAATACTGGGGGTCTCCTCCATCACTCGCACCAGCAGATTGTCAATGTAATCCTCCAGCTCTCGGATGTGGCTGTCCTTCTTCTTCAGCTGCTCCTTGTGTTTCACCAGCTCCTGCAGGACCTCCTCGTAAGTGAGGTTTCGGTATCCTGCAGTGGCATCAAAAGGATTTCCTTCCTGCAGGTAAGTGGGGGAAAACACCAGATTGCATTAAGCGGTTCAGAGTCTCCAGAAAATTAATTGGTTATTGCTTTTTGTGTTTCTCATGTGCATCTCTTGATGTGAAAAGCAATTTTTTCAGCAACACCTGTTTGCCGCAGTGCTTTTCCCTCCAGACAACTGGAGATGGGCTGCCCAGCTGGTTGAACATTTCCCACTCTGTCATCTCAGAGAAAAATCTCAGTGAGGTGGACACACAGAGTTAGTGACTGTATGAGCAGTGAGCACAACAGCTGGCAGGTTCATTTTGGGAAACCAACCCCCTTAACTATGGAATAACAAGAGAAGAGCCCTGAGAATTCAACTCCTACTGTAACTTCTCTGAGTATTTTCCTCTGGAGAGCATCACAGCAAAGCATTTACTCAGCTCTACATGACATCAGCCCTCATCTGTCTTTCACATAAATATTTGTAGTCACCAGCGGTTCTCCAGGCCTTGGCTTCTGAATCACATAATAAAACTTTCAATTTTAAATTGCAGGTGAAGGCAAAAGGTTACATCTTACTTGCACTAGAGCACTTAAGGCAGAAATAAATGTGTACCTATAAAAGACCTTGCTTTGTTTAAAGCAGGAGAGGCCCAGAATTAAGCAGTAGGGAAAACAGAATTGTTTCTGCAATGATTTCTGATGACTCAGTAAGTGCAGATATTAAAGATGGAAAAATTAGTCATCTTAAAAAGGACAACATGTAATCCTAAAGACTGTAAACGTGAATGTCTTCTTGTGTGTTGGTTTACAGAAGTATCAGCACTGTTAGACATGTTAAGCAGTATGCTTCACCTCATTCAGAAATGAAAACATTTAGAAGATATGGAACCTACAAAGTCCAGCACTTCTAACAGGGCACACAAGGCAGATTTTACAGTAGAAGCATGTCATTAAAAATTATAAAGCTTGCACAGCTAAGAAGCACACCACATAATAGTCATACTCATTCCTTTTCCGTGCCCCATTCTTTTCTTTCCATACAGCTCCATATTTGCACATTGGCACATGTCGACCCATTAAAATATGCAGCTGGGCAAAGTTTTCAAAGGAGCCTAATTAAAAGTGATGGTGCCCTGCAAATAGGCTGAAGTGTGACAGATCAGCTCTCTCCATCAATTATACTCTAACAGTAGCTCTCTAAAATATGCTTTTAAGGGTTTCTCTCTGCACTTGAGACATTAAATGTCACATTTATGGATGCATATTCAGTATTTTAAACGCACCAAGTTAAGGGATTGTAAGTAATCAGTAACTGCCACTTTATTAAAATGGCTGACCTGATGAAATTTATAAATTGGTTTGCAATCCATTTTCAACAAGTATAGAAGAGAAAGTAACTTCACTTTGTTGTCATATTCTTAGCACATTTTCTTCTACAAGAAGGAGGTAAAACTTTCTCTTTATTAAATTTTATTCTCTTTACTGAATTTTTCTCCATACTCGAGAAAACAGCATTAAAACTTATATGCCTGAAATACAGGGTTTGCCTAATTTTCTGATTTGGCAAAGAAACAGGAATAAAGTAGTGCAATGATGACTTTAATTATGCAATCAAGTTTACTGGAAAATTGTGTGTAATATATTTGCTTTAGAGATGTTTATCATGCACATGCTCCATACATGTCTTAATTATGCAAGAAAATTCTAGCAGAACTATACTAGCATTTAGAAATTAATATTGGTAAAATTAAGATTTGGTATGTTCAGCTTGAGACAGTAGGTAATATTTAAATTTATAAGGAACACTTATTTATTTACAAAAATAGACATCACCATTTTAATGCTTAAGAATAATATTATAATTAATTTTTTAAGGGGAAAAAAAGGGTTCTAAACAAGCCATGCAAAGAATTATTGTCTCAGCTACAAAACCCTGTTGGGGTACACACTGCCAGCCACAGGAAAGGACAGATAAAATGAATCCTGGCAATCCCTGATCATCTCCTCATTGTTCTAATGAGGAATTCTGCTCTGGGAATGTCATCTAAGCTACTTTCACATCTTTTGTCCTACTTACTTCATCTTCCTTTCAGTTCTTAATTAGGCCTTAAAGAGCTCATGGTGCCCTTTCAACTGGCTACTGCTCCCATTTGAACACTGCCTTCAGAGACAGGTGTTGGCATCAGAGGAGAAGACACACAAACATAATTACTAAATAATATGCACAAGGAAGAAATGTAATAACTTGGTGAGGGCTAATATTACAGAATCTAATAATAAATTACTTCAAACACCTTAGAAAGCAATCCTGAATATTTAAAAGGAAATTCAAATGGTTTCATTCAAAACTATGGTTGAGATAGAGTTTCTTCCCCACCTAATTTGTATTTTGCATTAAATGAGCACCACCTCATAATCCTATAACAGACATTTAGGATGGCTGGTATTCCAAAGGAAAAATCATCAAGGATTTCTTTTATCACCTTTAAATCCTTTAAATAAAACAATCCACATCTTATTTCTTAAAAGAATTAAACCAACGCTTTTACCAGCAATAAATTACATGATTTGCAGTAGTACATTTGCAAGCACATAGAAACTGTAATTATGGTTACTTTACAGACAATGGCTGCTAAGTTAAATCAATTTTTTGATGTCCCTTTTTGTCAGAGATTAAGTAACTGCCTGGTAGAATTCAGTTTACTATCTGATCAAAGGCAGCCTTCAAATACTCTGACATCTCCCACCAGCTACTTACATTATAAAAACTTGGGCATTTACAATAACATCAAATGTTATTACAAATCATTTACATAAACCAGCAGAAAACAAACAGTACAAAGTCATATTTGCTTGTGAAACTTGTTTTCTATATATTTTAGAGATTGAAAACAAACCCACTTTTAAAGATGTCATCTATTCACAGAACAAATTCTAGTAAGACCACATTTTCCTTCAAACAAAGACACTATCCAGGCAATCTGTGGATTACTTTTTGTTTTTTCTTAGTACAAAATTTATTCTCAGTACTTTTAGAAACAAGAGCGTTTTGAATTATACCTGCTAGCATTTATATTTTTTAGTGTTTTCATCTGTTCATTTATTATGTGCATTTTTAATCCTACAACATATCAGGTTATAATTTTAATTTTGATCTGCCTTCTAGAGACTGTCCTCAAGTCTGTAATTACAGTGATGGTAAGCTCCAGTCTGGTCAATTAATAAATCACTGCCTAATGCAGAGTTCCTCACCTGACCATTACTTCTCTAGAGTCATCTAAACCACTCCTAAATTCAGGTTTTGGGGTGTTTTTACCTTTTGTGCAAAGAACTAAATATTGCCCTCTTCATGATGTCACAGCTAAACCCCACACTGAGTGCAAAACTCTTCTTTATTTCCAAATTAACATTAAGCCTGTGCTTTTCTACTTAGGTTTTCTGGATATGTCAACAAAAGAAAAATAAAAACCTCAACATTTCCATATAAAAGGTTAAAAAAGAACAAAAGCTTATAAGCTTATACAAGTATCAATTAGCTGGCATTTGCTGATGGCTTTCCATTTCATAACTCACCGTTTTTTTCCTGAGATCCTCAGAGCCAGAAGGATTCACATTAAGACTGTGGGGAAAAAACCATACCAAACAAATATTAGCAGGGCACACTTATTTGACCAAAACATCTGCTAGAACACAGTACTGAATTAGACACCACAGTTTGAATGCATAAGAATAATCTTATTGTATAAGATTTATATATATATTATATATAATAATCTTACACAGCTACAAAGTATTTAATATAGTTTATTTTCTTGATTTTTTTTAACTTAGGAAAAGAAAACATTAGAAATTAAAGGAAAATTGAATATTTTCTTTGTTCACAATTCTTGTATTTTTTTGTATTCTTTTTGTCATCAAATTTGAATAACTAATGAAGAAATGCAAGAAAGGCAATTATGGATTTGGCTTCCTTATCTCTCCTCTTATCTCTAGACTTAGCTTGAGCTTCTAAGCATGGAGTGCTACTTTAAATGAAATATCCTAGAAAGAGGTCCCTGGGATGAGATTGATAAAATCCAACAACCAAACCCTACACACTAACACATATTCCCAGCTTTCATGGCAGCTCCTAGAGGACAAAGCTCCTAGAAGACAAAATTCCAGTCAGATCAACAGCTTAGGGCTAAAGATATCTTCTGTAAGCTACATTTATTTGGCACTTAAAACTGAGTAAATAATCTATTATTTTATAAACCTAGTGATTATTATGCATAACCAGAAAGGAAAGCTCTTTTATAATGTTGTTGATACTGATAAAAACAGCCACTGTCTAAATGTCAGGCTTAAGAAACTGTCCACACAGGCTGGTGTAATTATCAGCAAGTATCTTCAAAAATCAGGGATGCTGTGTTCTTATGTACTTGCTACAGCAGGTCTGGAGATAAAACATTCCCAAAAAATGTGTCCAAAATCTAGATATGGCTCACAAATATTATTTACTTGGTAGCACCACAGCAGGCACATTCTTTCACAGCACAGAATCTGTTTAGTTAGACTGCATGTACTGGCTTTGAGGGTGATGTGTGACTGAGAGCTACAAAAAACATATATATACATATACTTTTTTTTTTAAATTGTGAAGATTTTGTTGTATTAGGGAACATCTATTTTGTGACTGTTATCTGAATTTATAAACCACGTATTTTATGGTGTAGTAGTGGAAGGGCAAAAAATTTACGAACTAAAAATACGTAATATATATATATATATATATAAATTTGTGAACTAAAATATGTAAAATATATATATTTTATACATATATATACATATATAAATTTGTGAACAAAAAATACATAAAATATAAATGAAGGTATTTTTATGTAAAGATTTTTTTTAAATTTTTTTTTTTTTTTAAAGCAGGCAAACTTTTGCTCAGAAATAAATCCTGTAAACCATCTGAGGGTATTTGACAGAGACTGGATTAGAGGAGCAGTCCCAAGCAGACACCCAGAGGTGTCACTAAGCCTGGCTGATTCCCGTTCCACCTGTGTGGAACAGCGATCCCCAGCATTCCTCCCTGTTTGCTGAACCCCTTTTGAATGAGGAGCCTTTTTCACAGGGCATTGTCTGCCCAGCCAAAGGCAGGGTCCCTCCCTCCCTCCCAGCCTCCTTTCAGCCCCACTCTGATGTGTCAAACACATGATGAACTCGCTCCATTCATGGCTGCCTTCCGTGATCCCAGCACAAAAAAAATGAGTTAACTGAACTGGATCGAATTAGCTTGGTGAAAAGCAAGAATGTCTCTATTTAACGAAGTGTGGCGTTAATTTGGGATATCTTTCTTTTGGGACTGTTTCCTCGTGTTAGACAAGATATAGAATAATGCAGCCTGACTGCTCAACTGGGGGGCTTTCTGAAAGGTTAAAAAAGCAGGATCTTGCACTGCCTTCAATGACTTTTTAGTTTCTGTGAAATAAGTTCTGGGACTCTTTTTTGTAGCGGTAGCTTAAAATGAAAGCAGCAGTTCTGACTATGAGAAGCTGCATTTCAAAATTAGAACTATAAATCACTGGCAATATGGACTAGTTGTTTGGGGTTTTTTTAAGCAGTAAAAAACCTGCAATAATTTCTGCAAAATTGTGAACATCATAACTGCAATTTCAAAAGAGAACATCTGCGTATTTTGCAAGAATAAATTTGAATACACTTGCAAAAACAAAAATGAAAAGCTATTAAAATATTCCCCAATAAAAATCCAAAGGCTATGAGGGCTCTTGCTCATACTTTAAGGAGATTCATAGAAAATATACTGCTTTTGGAGGAAGAAGCAGGTGCTGAGATTGCATATAATAACATTTTTCTAAATCAAAGTGTCTGCTAAGTAAGGTGGGAGCTCATTAGCCTTGCTGAGCCCTGCAAAGTTCCCTGCCAGTGCCCCAGCCCAAGGTGAGTGTGAGCAGATGCAGATTCCCACCACTGCACCCCTATTTCACTGTCTGAGGGGCAGGTAACACCTCAAAAGAACATCCCATACAATTATCAATGCAAACAGTTGGTGGAGTTGTCTGTTTGGTGTATTGAAATTCACAAGAGCATTTATTTTTTAATTTAAATTTCATCACAATAATAGACACCTAAAGTTACCACCTCACTCAATTACTGGCAACAATTGTATAAAACAAACCTATAGGACTGCAGCCCATGCTGTACAAGCAGCACAAGCTTCCTTTGGGCAGCCTAAAAGCATTCTGAAATCATGGATCTGAATAGTTATAAAAAATAACATTGTTTTGAAATCGATGATCTGAACAATTATAAAAAACAACATTGTTTTCTCCTGTGTTACACTCACAGTTCATAGTGACAGTGTTAGTTATAATCCAGTCTCTGGGGTTTTTTCCCAGAGTTTGATAAACTGGCAGGGAACTCCTGCTATGGGAGAAGTTCCCATGTACACAGCTTGGGAAAAAAAAGTAGCTTTTTGGACTTTTGTAGAGTGAGGATTACTGTGAGCAGTGATAGTGAAAAACTGGCACTGTGGGCTTCGATAATTACTGTTTGTCAATTATGCCCAAACAAAATTTGCTCAGTTTACAAGTAAAAAAAGATATTTCTTTTCTAACAAATGGACTTTTCATGTGCCTTCAGGTGATGCCTCATACTGATTTTCAACAGTTTGTCTCTTACCAGTAACACATTTTCATTCTCTCTGCTCACCTTCAAGGAGCTACTAGCAGGGAGGTAAATCCTGCCAGCACAGATCACAAATCAGCTGCAGTAGGATCATGGAAGTGACACTGAGCCCCCAACTTGCACATCCCCTCTACCCTTCTCTAGGCAGAACAGATTTCTCCAACCCAGCACAATCAGTCCTGTCCCCCATTTCACCCAGCTGGGAATTCAATTAGTGTCCCTGACAGTTACTTCATACAACAGACATTTTTATCAGATTAAATCATATCCATTATTTTATTGTTCCATATTATTTTACAGCTTTGGACATAACTTTCTTTTTACATTTTTCTCTAATAGTAAAGTTTGTTTGAATTTCTGGGGTTTCGTTGGCTTAGATTTCAGTTTTAGCTCATCTGAGCTGAGAACCTTTTTCTATTGTCCTGCTCCTGAGGGGAGAAAGGGATGAGAAATAAAAATAATATAAACTAATAATGGAGACAGACATACTGCAGGGCTGATTCTGTAGAGTGGTCTGGGTTGCTATTTCATAATCATAGCAAGCATATTATTTTGTACTGTAGTGTCATTTTCTCTATTTAAAAACATTTCATTAGAACTAATTGAAACTTTTTTATGATAACACTTTTTTATGGTAATTAAATACTTCCATTTCATGTTGATAATTAACAGTTTGTATAGGAAGAATACAGTGGAGTTGAGTTCAGGATGTGTCACAAGCTCAGGTTTATGGCTGCATCTTACAACTTTATTGAAATTTAATAGCAGTTAAAAATTCAAACATCAGGTCTAGTGGCTGCATAAATATTTAGCTTCTGAATGCCTAGAGATTAAAACAATCTTCATCAAATCTTTCCTATAACTGATTTAAACATTTTAGTGCCATTTAGTCTGACAACATAATGAATGGGAATCAGACTCCTAAATTTGCTCCATGGAAAGAGTATTTTCTTAAGGACCAAAAGCTTTTCACTTACCTTTTGCTATTCCTATTAGTTACATGATAGTAGTAACTAATCTAATAGTAGTGTATACTATTAGAAATTAAAATTAGGATATTTAAATTAATCATTACTATTCAAAGTATTAAAATTTATGTTAACTTAACATTCTGTAAAACATCTATTATACCAATGAGGTAAGTATGAGCTTTCAGTTTCTTTCCTTTAATATGGAATGTCTGCATACAGGTAATTAGCAAAGCTTTGCCATACTCATTTTTCACTAGAGTTGAAATTCCTATTCCTAGCCCACTTCTTGGTCTTTGGACTGATTCTGATGTCAGTGCTTATGCATTTTTCTTTGGATTCTCACAACATATATAAAATCTTGAAATATTAGGATGCCATTTAACTTATTACTATTGCACAAGGAAATAAAAAAAAGAAAACCAAAACCAAAAGAAATGAATAAAATCAGATACAGTTAATGAAATTCAGAAACTTAGCCTTCCATAGAATATCAGCCTGCTGTGCCTGGCGATGCAGAGCTCACTTTATATTCTGAGAAGGAATGACTGTCTTGTCTGGCAGCTAAACAAGTACAGAAAAAGCATATTACCATCTATTTTGCAATTAGATTCTGGGGAACATCACTTAACACACTTCACTGCATAAATTGCTCTGCTGTCAAGCCATGTCCTGTGGCCTTTTGGAGTTTGGGTAACCCCAGGAGGACACAAAAAAAGGATCAGGTTTTGTGACTCTCACTGCCTCTTCTTGATTACTTAGAATTTTAAGTATATAAATATTTCTCCTCTTACTAGGAGTTGGGCTACAGCAAATAACTTTTTTTTCTCAAGAGACCACTAAAGAACTGTTAGACTAAAAGTTGTGCCAGGATTTCCACTGGAAGACCCTATTATTAGAGATCTCTAAGTCAACAACAAACAAATCAAACAATCCTAAAATTATATTTTACACTGAAACCTACAGATCCATTTTTGAATTATTAAAAGAGTAGAACTAATCCTTAGTTCTTATAATGAAATAAAAAAAAAAGTGCATTGCTTTTACATAGCTTCTGCATTTACTAATAAAGGAACAATAGAACAAATTATTCTTTTTTAAAATGAAATACAACAGGCAGTGCATTTTCCCTTGGGAAAGATAATATGCCTCATGCATCCTCTCAAAAAAGATTTCACATGCCCTAATGTGCACCAAGAGACATTGAAAGCTTGAAAAAATCTTGTCGTGCAGCCAGCAGGATGAACTTTCCTAACAGTATTCCTAAAACAGTCAACTCATTAGGAGTGACTGATTGCTGGTGAGGAGCCTGCAAAAGTCAAGATTAATACCAAGTATTTCTACAATATCCCTCAAAGAGTTGATGGCTCCAGCCCACCTTAGTCATGTCCCAAATGCTGTGACCACTCTTTTGCAGGAGCTTTGCAAAAGATTTCATTATTCTCTTATCACATGCAGTGATCTTTCAAATCAGATGATAACAGTCCTGGCAGGACAGACTAAGAATCGCTGCAGGACTTCTGCTTGTTTTGTAAATTCACTTTACCTCTCACACCATCAATGTATTTCTCTTGTTGAAATAATGTTCCACTGACACACTGAATTAACAAATATTAATGGTCTAGAGTACAATTAAAGCACTGTCCTAGTCCATCAATATTTTACCTAGACTGAAGATCACAGGTGACTAAAGTCTAGTCAAATTTCAGTAGAGAACTGAAAAAAAATATTCATTTCAAGAAAAGCAATGCAGAAGTACACTGTTCTTAAAATAAGACATGCTAACACTAACAGAGGAAACAAAATTTTGAAAATACCATAGTTCACCTGATGTCATTTTTTTAATAACCAAGAAATAAATGTGCTAAAATGTCTTAAGAGACGTTATTGCTTTAGCAAGTACAGCAATATCTAGAGAGCAACATTTCTGAAAAAGGCATGTGAAAAGCAGAGTGAATTGCATTGTACACTGAATTTCCTATTTGGCAGAGAAATACACAGCCACTACAATCCTTTGCTCTCATCAGGCAACTTTTGGGGTTCATTCCAATGGAGCTGTTGCCAGTAACTCTGCAAGACTGAAACCATTTAACAGTGACTTTGATTGTGCTGAAGTTATTGCACTAATAACTCACCCTCACTGGGGTTTGGGATAACAGGTTTTACTTTAGAACTTCTTCAGCTCACTCGAGATTGGCACCTGCTCTACTGTCACAGCTCAAGTGAGAAGCAGGAACCCAGAGGAACACCAGGATGTTGCAAAAGCTTCTGTAAACACCTGACCATCACACATTCAAAATGTTACAGGTATCAGCTGTGCTTCAGACTTAGCAATTTAATATTATCCAAACACATCACTGTTATCAAAAGCCTCCTGTATTCATGGCACCTCACTCATTTTTTAACAAATCTAATAATGGCCATATCAAAATGCAGAGCCATTGCTTATTTCAAACATTGCCTCCATTGGGAAAAACAAAACTGCAGTCCCTGATTTGTTTGGAGCATGTGACATTGAGGAGACAGGCAGCTCTAACAGCCACATACGATGAAGGTGGGAGAGAGGCTCAAGAAAATCACCACATTCAGAAACTACAAGCAGAAAGATGCAAAAGAATTGAAGGATTGGGCTGCTGTTTTCTTTTTGAGTTGCAAATTTGAAAAATTGCTGAAGCAGTAAAAAAATACAGACAAAAATTAAGTAATATTTTCATAATTTATGCTCCAATTCACCAGTGATTAATATTATAAATATGAGCATTATGTGTAATTGTAACAGTGAATCCTAGTATCTCACAAGTTCCTTTCTCCTCCACTATTCCATCTTCCACATTGCTAAGAATGTAACATACTTATTGTCAAAACTTGAGATAAAGTGTAAACTGTATGTAGACACAAGCTTTATCTTCTTTTCTATGAAGTATAACAATAGTTAGGTCAAGGAAATGCTACTTTAGAAGGGGTTTTTTTAATGCCTCTCTCTTGTATACATACAAGAGAGTATGTATACTCTCTTGTATGTACATACATGTGTATATACATACACATGTATATACATACAAGATATATATGTATATACACTATCTATACATATATATATACACTATATATACATATATACATATATCTACTTGTGTATATGTGTATATATATATATACATGTATATACATACATGTATATATATATATGTACATATACACAAGATATCTATATATACACTATACATGTGTATATAGAGACACAGACATTATTCGTGTATGTGTATATATTTTAAAAATATATAATGTTTAGTAGAAAGCTCCCAAACACTTACCAATCCAGTTTCCCAGATCTGGAATTTGATCTGACCAGTAACAACCTGTCAGCTTTAAATATTGGACTATTTGTCTCCCTGTGTCCAGTGGCTGAGATCTTGTTAATTACCTAAACTCCCTTTCTGTAGGTCTTGTTAATTACCCGTCTCCTGTCTCAGAGGACCTTGTTAATAACTTGTACAATCTCTCTAAAAAGGTCCTAATAACACATTAAAATTAAAGATGCTTTTCTTTTAGCACTTGTCAAGTGGTGTAAATTGAGAAATTTTCACATCAGTTTATTAGCCTGTAGTGTGGTGTCATGTATTTTCCTAAACAAAACAATTTCAGATAAACGATGCACAAGCTTTGGTTATGGCACAAAACAATCTTTGTTTTCCAGGAGCACCCTCAGTTTCTTTAACTGTGTTCAACACAAAAGCCACGTGGCTTCTGACTGCAAATTAACCTCCTGAGGGCCACAACAGCAGTAATTGTAAGAATGAGTGCAATTTAAGGCAATATTGGGTAAAAGTTTCAAAACAGAGCATTAAGAAGTACAAAACCAAAATCATTATTGGTAAATGCTGGCTAAGAGCACTAGACATTATTTGCTTAAAAATTCTTTGTTGGCTGTATGATACAAAACCTCTGGAATGAACAGATTTTGTAGTATTTGCAAAACCAGCATTTTTTGTTTTGCTGTGAGACTCCTGTATTTTTAAATAGTCAAGAAATCAGCTGATAAATATCTCTATGCCTACAACAGACAATGGAAACCCCAATCTTAACACTTAGTAACACTGTGATATCATATCTACAAAAACACTTTAAAAATACTCATTTATCCACTCAGCATTTGCAGGAGGCAAAGCATCATCCCTATTTTACAGTTTTAGCCAAAATCAGAGAACAGCTTTGCCAGATCAGAGATTAATAGAAATTAGGGGTCCATATTTTTGATTTCCATATTTGTGATTTCCTGTCAATAAGTATTATATACAAACCAAATAGGTTTTTGCTTTGCTTCTCCAAAATACTTCTAAAACCTTCATGAAACAACAATAATAAATAATAGCAATTAAAAAAATTCAAATAATCCTGGCATACTTGCTTTGTAAAATAAAAATCCTACAAGTGTTGCTGAACCACTTCTATAATTCTTGGATCAGCAGCAAAGCAACACGTGGAAGATGTACTTATCTTCATTTGTTTAATTAGTAAATAGGAGTAATTAGTGGCAGAGCATGCCGCTCTGCAGGATGGGCTGGTGAAGGGCTGTTCAGCAGCCCACCCAGCTGATGCCATGAGCTGCTGTCCTCCACATTGTTACTGCTCACTCAACATTACCAACTACAATTCATTAGGATGGACTTAAGCCTGACCCAAAGTTCACCAAAGTCACTGGAAATCTTCTCCCTAAGGTTACACGTGCCAGTCACACCACAAACATGAAGGAGCTGGGTTTGGTGGATTTTTTTGAGGGAGGAATGCTATAGGGTTGGGTTTTTTCCTTCCATTTTTCCTTGTGTCCAGCCTGGTCCCACAGACTGGGTGTTTTATGGCTCCAGTGTGCTCCTAGAATGCATCCTCCAGTGGGATTTCCTCAGCTCAGGATGCTCCATCACCCAAACCAAGGCTTAGCTAAGTGGGGTTAAATGGGAGATCCACCTGCAAAGCAGACACCTGGTCCACAACAGAACACTCATTTTGGACACACCCTAATAAAAATGTACTGCCTGGTTTACTTGCACAAATGGGATTCATCCAAAAGAGCTTAATAGCACAGTGAGTAAATAAGAAACAACCCAAAGACTAAATTCCCTGCCTACACTTTCTGCATACTGAATTTGTTACCCAGCTTCATTTATTTTGGGCACATATTCATACAAATTCTTTCTTCAGTATCACTAGTTCAAAAAATTAAAAATGGATTCCATCCGAGCAATCCTCCACAGATAAAAGGTAAACTTAAACTGTAAACTTATTAAATATGCACATTTTGTATTAGTTTCTACTTCAAAAGAAAATAATTCTATAAGATACATTTGGAAGAAAGTAAACTAAGTCTAAAAGGTTCACACAGAACATCATAATAGAACATAGAAAAAAAAAGAGCTTCTAACTTAGTGCATGCTAGATATTATGCCATAATTGCTGTTTCACAAAAAAGGTCAGAATGTTTACTGTTTTTGGCTTTTTGAAAATAAAATAATATCTATTTGTCTTATCAAAAGTTTATGTTTACATAAAAGTCAAGAACCAGTAAAAGGGACTGTCATACAAAGACAGAAACAAATGACTAGAGTCCTTCTGAATGGGCACTGTGATGAGCTTTTTAATTACAAAACAAAGAAAACAAGTCCATCATGATTACCATTAAGTTTTATATTTATCAAGATCTGCTGCATTCAAGAACTTCAAAAGATTTCACTAGTTATATCTAGCATCTGACTGAATACAGCATTTCATTTAAAAAAATTAAATGCTATGCAATTTTAATTGTTATTTGAATTATTTCTATTTAAAGGAACTTACTAGAATGGAAGTTTAACTTCTGACAAACCAAGCTACAACATAACCTTATGCTAATCCAGAGAAATACTTCATTAAATAAAAAATATTCTAAGACTGTGTATAAACATGTCATTTAAGACACTAGGAACTGACTGGACTCATAGAAGGCTCTAATCAGATAATTTGTTGAGCTCAGATGAGCTTCTAGCAACAAATTCTTTTCTACTGCAGTTGCATCTCAGTTCATTTCCCTAATTCACATCCATGATTAGTTTTGTTAAGAAAATGATTCTAAGTTTAAATCTGGAGTGCACGCATTCTAACCCATGGGACACAATAAGATCCCTCTCTTCTAAGAGAACAAGACAACAAAAACCTTTTTTTTTTTTTAAAGAAACTACTTCATGTCATTAATTAAGGAATTAATACACAGGAAAAGGTGAATCTTCTAGAACTATGTTTTCCATTTAAAACAGTGATTGATTTTACAGCCTTTAGATTCCAGTTTGAAGCATTTAAATTTCAAATGCATTTTCTACCAAATTTAAGTCATCACACAGAAATGAATGATTACCTTGAAAAAGCAAGGACTGCTAATTCCTGTCATTTATATACAAAAAAAAACAAGAATGCAAAGGAATGAAAGTTAATTAACTTCTTAAACATTTATCTATTGTGAACAGTGTATGTGGGTGGCAGTGTACATAAATATATACATATATATATTTATGCATGTATAAAGAGAGACAGGCAGCCAAGATTATCTTTCTCACTAGTATCAAAACCCAGGAAGGAAACTAAAAGTGAGTTACACTTTTTCTTAAGGAAAACAAGTAAAGCATTGATAGACAAACAAAGATTAAAATGGATTATTTAAATCAAAGTTCCTTATCAGCCCTGTAACTTAATTCATTCTGCTCAAGACATAAACTGCTGCCTTGTGCAGCAATTTCAATGCATAGAACCCAGCAAAGCTGCAGTGAGCCAAATGAATTCAGGTGAGATAAGAGTTCATGTGGGTGCTCCCATTTACAAACAGAATGTTCTTTAATTCTTGTACTCTAACATATAGAACCTAAATACTCCTTTGTTTTTCCCCCCCAAATAGTGACATCCACAGGATTCCTTTTCACTAATCCCATTTGCACCACTTTTATTTAGTCAGTTTTCTCTTCCCCTTACACTTGAAACCTTTCCCTCTCCAAACCTGACTTAGGGCAATGTAATAAATTAGCAACAAATGTTCAGGCAAAGCAGAAGACTTCAGGGAGAGCCCATTCTGAAACACAAACAAGGTCTTCCACAAACACCCAAAAACCTTCACAGCACATATTAGTAATAAAAGTCACTTCCAAACAAAGCAGGAAACGATCAAATTACATAAAAAGTTTGTGACATAGAAGCAGAAAAGCACTGATATAAACACGTATAAAGCACAAAGATTGTGTTCCTCAATACTCCCCATTTTCATTTATATAACATGTTCAAGATATCAGACTGAAATACAGCAAAAACCTACCTTGAAGATGGCAACATGCTTGTAGGCTTGAAGTTTGCCATGAACGGATTAGTGGAATCATAATCAAAACTCTCCTGATGAGCTTCCCCAAACGCACTCGGTGATTTCAAGTCACTAGAACTCTCTGATCCCCCATTGCTAAGTTTATCTGACCTCTTGCTATCTTTTTTTCCAGTCACTCTTTCAAAAAGGCTAACTTTCTCTTTTTTCTCTTTTTTAATTTCTTTTCTGATCTCGACAGGTTTGGAGAACAGACTTATGTTTTGATCCCACGTTGCTGGGCTTTCTTCAAATGGATTCTTCTGTCTTGGCAGTGTAGCAAATTTTTGGGGTAATGAAGCACTCACATTAAATGGGTCATTTTGTGCTTCAAGTGCAGTTTCATCAACTGTGCTGTCAAGTTGGTTCATTTTAGAAGTATCAACACTTAATGTCCTTCTGTGTGGAGATTTTAGACTCCCTGCAAACAATCTGTCATTAGTATATTATCAATGAGACACTATATCACAGTTTATGACATGCAGAAAACCCATTTTAGCTTAGATCTAGAAGCTTTGCAATTGAGCCTCAGTTCAAAACACTGGTGATTAACTAAGCTATTAAAAAAAAATAACAGCTGTGGCCTTGATTTCATGTTTCAGAAATGTTTATGGATAGGCACCGCAGGAAATTTTTGCTTCCTGCATGAAAATGAAGTTCTACAGAGAAGACAGCTATGACTGGTGTGCCATTCTAGAGACAATAGCATGATGTTGCATAATAACTTTGAGCAATTCAAAGTATTTTCAGCTCTTTGTATAAATCAGGTTTAAAATTTGGTGATAGTTTTTGACTTTTTAATTAGACTTATTTCTCACGAGATGCTATTTTGCCTAGAGTCCCCTCTGGAATGCAATATACTCTCAGATGAGGACAAAATAAGAGACAATGCTAAACTTTCATACATCATGAGCGATGTAAGTTATTTGTTACGCTCAGAAATAAAAATTATGAGTTACCAGCAATTAAAGAAAAAATAGGCCAGCAATATTTCTTAACATTTTGGCCTTGTAAGTGCTTCATAAACTGAAGCAACAGATTGTGAATGCTCTAACAGCAGTGAGATGTAATTTTAATGGTCGGGAGTGTTACTTACCCCCTTCATCAACAGAGCCAAAGGACTCCAGCTGACGCCTGAAAAGATGGGTGTAGCCAACGGTGCTGGATTTCATCTTCTCTGAGGAGACGTGGGGTCCTGTCAGGTCTGACATGGAGTGAGCTGAGGACAGCCTCTGAGGGCCCAAGAGGAAAGGTTTTTTTGGTTTTGATTTCATTTGCACTTCACCACTACACACCTCTAGATTTGCATCAGGCGTGTGAGTGCTTGGGATGATTGCAGAGGATGTATCTGAAAATGTCCCATCGTTTTTCCGACCCTTCATTTTGTCTTTTAGTTTAGCAAATGGGGATTTGGTTTTGTCCTTCACTGACAAATCAAACATACTTGCTGTCATGTTATTCCTCATAAACTGAATGTTGACATTGATTTCTCCTCTGTCTTTTGTTCTCTTCCCTTGTCTGGATTCTAGGGGAAACCACCTTAAAGGAGAAAGAGAGCAAATTAACTTGTGTTTTTCTATCATTACACTCCTGTTAGTTGGTTAATGCATCTGGTTAGAACAATTTAAAGTATGAAAACCCAAATCCTATATCAAAGATTCAACCATTCCTGCACTGAAAAACTTCATTTATATTTGTTTTCAAAGACAACTTCTTTGCTTATATTTGTTTTCAGCAAAACCTTCTTAGTTTATATTTGTTTCAAAACTAAATAACCAAGCAAGAGGAAGGTCTTTACAGTGATCACCTGTTTCAAAATCAAAATCAACTCTGGAAGCTGATAAAACATCACCAAAGTTAAGGGCTTCCATCTGCTTATGAAGGAGAATTTGTACTTAATTATAAATACAGATACATTTTCTTTTTTTTTTTTTTTATAGCCTTCAAGTGTCCTTTAGTAGTGTTGTATATTAATGTATTCTATGTAGCACCTACTTGATCTAGTAACCTTTTCTCCTTAGATTTTGCTCAGGTTTACACACTAGCAAACATTTTCCCCTCTTTCCTTCCTTCTAAGCACTGGTTAAGATTTATGACAACTGCAGCAATGCTGGCTAAGAAATATCTGAGAGCCCTGAGCAGTCAGCCACCATTTCAATTCTGCAACTGCCTCCCCTCTGGACGCTGACAGAAACTGCACAGGCACAAGTGAGCATGCAGGTGTATCCAACAGCATCCTCTCTTCTGCAGGTCACCAGCAGGATTAACTTCAGAAATATTTCCTTTGGAACCATGACATAAATCCCCACTCCTTGAAAAGAGATCAAAGGTGTGATCATCTGTTTCAAAAAGCCAAGTGTGCTTCTTTGCCAGGTCCAGCAAAAGCTTTATCATTATCCAAGTGTCTTATTCCTTCCCTATTGTGCTCCATTGTCCCATGGAAGCATCTGCAGAATTATGGCTCAATCTTCCCTCCACAGCTTCACCTAAATGAATGACCAACACACAATCCCTTCTCCACAACCATCACCAAGAGTCTTTCCCTATTTCAAAAGGTCACAAGGGCATATTTCAGATCCACCAGCTCCAAAGAAGTGCTTTAAAACACATTTTCAGGAGAAATCCATGCACACAGACTAACACAACAGTGCCTGACCACCAGTAACTTTTGAATTGGAGAGACTAAGAAATTAAATTGCCTATTAACACAGACACAAAATGGATTATACAGTTATACATACATTATTCAATCCTGTCAAATATAGAAAAAAAAAGGTCAGGAAAGCAGAAAAATAACCCTCAATTTATTTTCACATTTCATAAATATATTTTAAAGGTGACTGCTGTAATCAAGTTTTCAGGCAGAGATCACATGTTTTCAGTTGAGAAAATACTTCCAAAAGTGACATAACAAAAGGATAAGGAGTATTATGATGCCCCTTTTTTATGTTGCTTTGTGATATTCACAAGATTTTATACTTCATACCAAGCAAAATAATTCATCAGACCTCCTCTGTTCTTGCAATGAACAATATAAATCCAGACCAGTAGACTCAGAAGCTCAAACCAGGTGAAAGATAATTAAATCATTAGGAAAATAGCTTTTCTTCTCTTGCGAGGTAACTTCATTTATATACTTTAAATGAAATACAAAACCTGGAATATGTGTCTGAAGAAGATGGATTGTTTTTCCTTTTAGTTAATAATGCTTCAATTCTTTGGTAACTGATTCCAGAAACACTTTAAGTCATCTATAGAGTTGTTACAGAAAACAAAAACAGAACCAAAAGTCAATTGTCTTTGTGCTAACATAATGTTGCAAAACTGGAAGACAAGATAGCCTACTTTCATTAAAACTCTTCTTTAAAAGTAAATATGTTCACATATTCCCTTAAAAAATAGAAACAGTACACAGCCATAATGAGTAAGCCTCAGACAGCTCCTGGGCAGATAAAAAACCCAAACAAAAACCATCCTGGACCTGAGAGCGTCCTCCCACAGCTCCTCAGCCACACACTAAATATACACACCAGCAAAAATAAGGCTCATGAGTGGTTTGAGAAATGTAGGAGGCAGAAAGGACTTCACTTTTGGACATTTAAATTTAATATCCCAGCCTACACTGTAACAAAACATTCCCTTTTTCCCTCTCCTCACAGGGTTCAAACATTAACACTGTATCTCTGATAAAACTGGTGAATTTTTCTATGTTTCTGCTTCCAAATGATCAAAACCTTAAATTTATCCATGACACCTAACTTGTTTTAGAACAAGTACATGACATAAATTCTTAATCTTTTGCTATGGGAAAGAAGGTATTTTATTTTAAAAATTTATTTAACAATTATTGCTGTTCTTATCACCAATCAACAATGCTGTGTCATTACCAGCACTCACCTGCTAAGGGCAAATGAACTATTTTGACATTTACCTCTTCTTAAAAAGAAGCCCACAACTAAGACCTTGCCTTCATAGCTTCTACATTTCTTTTCAAAGTATATCTGGAAGAACTTGACATTAAAAATAAGTTCAGATGGGAAAACAAAGAAACTCTCCTTTCCCTAGGAAGACAACAGCAGGTCCTGCTGGAACCAGGTTCAACACTGCTACTGATTCCAACAGAATTCAATCATAAACTCTTTTGCTCCAGCAAATTTCCTCTGGTCTTCAATGGAATTTCTATTTGAATAATGATTGCTGGATCAAATCTCTGTATAAAAGACAGATATTTAATTTTCATAGGCATTTCAAGGAGGTTTCTCTGTTACCTTGGAGAGTTTATCTTGTTTTACTTATAATGAAGGTTCCATATGCTTCAGCTCATAACAAGACAATATGAGAAGCAGACTCAAATCAAGATTTTCTTCAAAATTCAAAGGCAACTAATTACTTTTTAAAACAGATGAGAACAAATGCAGGCAATGCATTTATGTGGAGCTGCACGTGAATGAGCAACTAAGACCATAAATGTTTCTTATTAGAATCTGTTTCGACAACACATGGGCGTGAGCAGCAAATAGAAAAAACAGCTCTAGAGAGGAGAGAAAAAAGAATGGGGAAATGAAGCCCACTGTTTTCAGATAACAACATTTGGGTCCTAAAACACTAAATTCCACTATACTACTGCCAATTTAAAAAATTGAAATGTATTATAAAAGCCAATAAAACTTGCTATTTTGGTTTTGTTTACAGTACTTTTAGCCACAATAAATGCTCCATTTGTCAGGCTGCCATGAGCTTATTCTATAGAAAGCCTGTACAAAGTAGGAAAATAGCCAATAACATACATGAACAACACAGGGTGGCTTTTATGAGAGCAGATGCCCTTTTACTTAATAACCAAATATTACATCCAGTCTTGCAGACAGTCTTTATTTAAACAGACCTTGTACAAAGTCTGGCAAATTTTCCCAACTTCAAAGGAAGCCCTGTTGCCTTTGGAATCACATTCATTCTTCTTGCTCTCACCTTCAAATGTTCTGTAGGGCAATGTCCTCCATACACCCTCTAATTTCAACTTTTTCCCGATGGCTTCCATCAGAACAACCCTTGCTTCTTTCTCTCACCTGTTTTTCAGGGCTTTGCCTGTCTTGCACAGATTTCTGCTAATTTTTTCTTTTAAGTATTCTACAAATTGCCCCTGTGCACGCTGACAATTTTCTTGAATGTGCAAAGAGAAGCTCAAGGTGCAAGGCTAAATAAGAAAAATCCTGCTGACCAGGCAGCCCTGGAAAGCTAAACCCCTATGAAGCAGCATGCCTACTTTCTACCCATGACAAGATCAGTTTATTCTGGCCACACCTACAACTAGGGGTGGAAAAAGCAAACTCTCCTAACTGGAGCAGTCCTACCAGTAATGAACACTCACCTTGGGGAAGACACACAGGAAGGGTGAAGGAGAAAACTGAAATAAGCTACTATAAATGAGGAAGTTACAAAACCCTGGCCTGTCTATTTAATTTAAATAACGAGTGATTTACAGACTTTCAGCTGGTTTTGTCCTTACCTTTTCTGATTTTATCTGTCCTCCAAATCTGCCTCAGAATGTGACACTTCCAAGTCTTATCCCTCTCTCTCCTTTGAAGAAGCATCACTCAGCCTCTTCTGCTCACCATGTAACAGTGAGCAGGATGGGCTGACAGCATGGGTGAGAAAAAGCACTACCTAATTTCAATTACATTTTAATTATACACTTTGACAGCCTCCAAAAACACTGGGTAACTTATCTACCAGTTTCAACAGGAATTAAGTGCTCCAGCCAGCACATTCATCCTGTGCATGACAGATGATCTCCCAACTCTGTCTTCTGGACAGTGCCAAAGATGAAAAGTATTGAAGGAATTTTCCCATCTTTCTGCTTCTCAAATACACCCCTCTGCCTTCAGTCTACCAGTTGAGTTGATCTAGTTTTGCTTTGCTGAAAAACCCAAAGAATTTTACAAAATCTTTATTTCAATTCACAAATTACTGAAGAAATTTTGCAAAAAGCCACATAATCATTACAGCATTCACCAAAGCTTCTGACCTTGATTTTACAGGCAAAAATCAGCATCCTGATCTGCTACACATTTAATGACAATTTTCTATACAGGCAGATACTTCTAAGTTTACCCCTATAAAAGACCATCAGAATCTCAATGACAGAACATGTCCATCAGCTGTCACAAAAACAAAGTTGATGTGTACTGTTAAGCTAGATACACTGAAGAAACTTGCTTCACAAAAGCCCACTAACATAAATATCCACAGCTAATTGATAAAAAACAACATCCAAAGCCCAGAACTGTCTGACATTTCCATTTAGCAGCGTATGCACTTTGTAAAATGCAGAAGTATGTTTTGTGATAAATCATTCCAATACCATACTAAGAGGCTGCCCCAAAAGTCAGCAAGTGGGAAAATTAAGGCAAGGGGCTGAGCACAGACTACACTGTGGATGAAGGGAAATTAAGAAGAAAACAAATTATTTATTAAAATAAGTGATGACACTCACAAAGATGAACACTCTTACTTTCTGGAAGCCAACTGAAATGAGATATTGAAAGCAGTTTAAAATAAACACTACAGAGTGACATTGTAACACCACAAAACATATGGGAACTGACAGCTATCACAACACCCTCACTATGGGGTTTGCTACCATCAACTGGAATCAAAGCCATTAAAGTGGTCTTAGTTTACTTTTTATTTTGGCTAAAGGCTATGTGTGAATACTTCTGTGTTAGAAACAAACTAACTGAAGGTACGAGAATTAAGGCCAGTTATTTGAGTATGTGTGCACAGAAAATGGAGAAGCATTTCAATCCAGATGGCAGACTCTGACTCAGAGTTATGACTTATTGAGAGGATGTGCAGGGATTTATTATCAAAATGTAAATGCTGGGAATTATTAAATAATTTGAAAATATCACTGTAAGTCCATAAAGCTACAACTGGGCAAAGCTTTGTTTTCTCCCATAACCATCTTTCTCTTTTGTTCCTCACTACTGACATTCCTTATGTTCTTATTTCATTTAATGAGTGGTACCACAAGACAACCCATACAGAATCTCCAGGCTGCTCTTTATTTCTGTGCCTTTAACAAATTTCTAAGTTACTACTCTTCCCACTTTTGCTTTGAGTGGAACAAGATTTTTCTCTTGCTTTAACCACAATAAAGCCATTTTCTGTTACACCCTGCCATTTCCACCACTACTGAAGCTCATCCCTTCATTTTTCTTGTTTAAACTAAATTTAAGACTAAACATGAGTAAATAATAGTGTGTTATGTTTTGTAGAAGTATTATTAAAATGGTTGCCACTCATTAACAAGCACTGAGCCCATATATTATCTATTTACTAATTGTCTGCTTGTTCATAATTCCAGATGTATTTGAAGCCTCCCTCTTGTTATGCTGCTACAGATGAGAGAGGACAGAGCAGAGGCAGTTGAAGAGAGTTTATATCCAAGACAGAAGCTGCCAAGAAAGAATTCACATTAATTTGGAAAAAGTCACTGCATTTGCATATCTTCCAGGAAGCTCAGCAGCACTAATGTCAGTGCCTACCACACAGGGGTACTGATCATGGTCAGCCATGAGTTCTTTTTGTTTGCTTGCTGAGAAGCTGGTTCTGACTCTTTTTTATTATCAACAGAAGTTGTGAAGTACCTTTGGAAAAGGCCAAATTCCTTCACTGTATTATGCTCAAGCAAGCATTTTTTTAAACAGTGCTGCAATTTGTGTGTGAGTGGAGGGGAGTGATGTTGAGGTATTATAGACCCCAGGGAGAAGAAGAACTAAATCACAAATAAAAGATGTCTCCTCCACCATGTCCATAAGAAATAACAACTCTACATCACCTGCCTTCTCAAATTTATAGCGTTCCAAACAAGTGTTACATCTTAAATCAGACAAACATACAATAAAATGAGATGTCCAGGAAAGCTCATGAAGGAATAGACAATAAACAGAGTGGAATTAGAGAGTAACAAAGATGAAGCAAAAGCAGAGGAAATAAATAACACTGGAAAGTTAAGAGTCACTGTAAAAAAACAACTGAAAAATAATTCAGTAAATTAAGACATGTCAGAAAATTAGTATTTTTTTTATTTCATGGTAACTCAAAAATTTGTTTTGATGCTATGCAAACAGATTGTGAGCAGCATTAAGGCAACTGTGAATTATAACTGAATGGAAATTATTACAAAAAAGCATATATGCTTTAAAAAATATGTTCATTGATCATAATTTACATTTCAATGGAAGAGTAGAAGAGGTATATTTATTTTGCAAGAGCAGACAGAAACAATTGCCATGCATTTCTTAGGATGAATTAGAAAATCCCGTGTGATGTTATTGCAAAAAATAAAAGCCATGTCAGAAATGTAACATTTGAAAACTTATGCTAAATACACTTCTATTAAAGTTTTTCCAAAGCTTTCTGAAGTGTTAAAAAACCTCAGTAAAATCTTTCAGCATCTGCAGCCTAGTTTTCAGGTCTGGAATAAAGAGCAGAAGTAAAAAGTCCCAGTCCATTTCCAACTACAGCAGAGATGGCAGAGACACAAATTTACCAACTTTCACAGTACAATGGGCATTTCTGCACCAGGAAAGAAAGAAAATGGACTGGGATCCTGCAGATGCTTTGGATGAAGTCTCTGGAAGAGATCTAGAGAGGGACCATCTGAGCTGCATCTGGACTTAAGTGTTCCAGCAATTTTTACTTTTAAGAATTTGAAAAATCGTCAGTTTCAGAAAGCAAAAGGACATCTACAATGTTGTGTACAAAATTTTCCCCATCAAGTTGTAGTAAAGAGACTACATTGATTCATTAATTCTTGAGCCAGAGCAAGTTTCTTAGAACACAAGACAAATCCCATCATGAGGCCTCTGCCTGAAAACTTTACTGCAGGGAGCATTTGTCTTAAGATGTGACAAGTAACATAAAAAGCTCCACAGAAAAAAAAAAAATATTTTTCCCTAACATAATGTTCCTGAGTCTGCAATGATTTTTGAAATTTATTTCTTCCAAATTATAAAACATTAAATTAAAAAAATATGTCAAAAGCCAAATGTCACACACCCCATGGTCTTCCTAAGAATTCAGAATCAGCTGGTAGCCTTCACTTCTCATACCTCCTTACGAAAAAAGCACTAGGGAATTGCTGACAGGGTTCAGCATTGTGCAGAATATTAAATATCTTTTTTGCAATACCCTGGTGACTCTTGAGTCTGTCTCTTACAGCACCATATGTACAGCTGTGTTGGAAAGAGGAAGCTATTAAATATATTAAAAAGTAGAAATATTACCAATAGACACTTCATCAAATAACTGGATCTCATTCATCCCCAAACAAAGCAAGAAATGTTAAGGTTACATCAACATAAGAAAATAACTCTGGATTTAATAACAGCACAAGCCTGTTGAACATATTTGAAAGTAAAAACATTGCTTAATAAAACAGATTAGTGTTTCTGAAACAATGAATATAGCTTTCAACCATCAGAATGTAACAAAGACATTGGACTTGGTTTTGAAAGGTGCTGGGTGTCTCAGTCCCCACACCACACTCACAGTTAGAAGGTCTTCGGGTCCAAATATATTACCCTTAGTTTACTGCCAACACAGGAATAGGAATATTTTCTATCAAAAAGGATTTAATAAAGAGGGGGGAAAAGAGCATTTTGTTTGAGATTGCATTCGTAAATCTATCCTTGAAAGTTTGCCCTTGTTCCACACACACATACAAATATTGCATCCACATCTCCAGTGAGTGCTTCAAGGAGACAGCCACGATCCACCCACATGGCACGAGGGCACACAACCACAAAAACTTCTCAAAAACATCTAAACTTAAGAATTAAGTTACTTTTTTTTGGAAGTGAGTTTTAGAAAGGACATTTTTGAGGTTTCTTTAGGTAAAGACACCAAGGGGAAAACTGGACTTTTCAGTGGCTCCTTCCTTGTAAGAATTTAAATCAGCGTTACGCGAGAACGCGTGGCCAAAAATCCCACTTGCCGCCCAGCCGCGCTTTTACACTTACATAAGACTTTTACAAGTGTGGCTGCTCGGCCCTAGAAGCCTAACACCCATCAACTTTTAATAAGATTTGCAATCTTAAATGCTCAAGTAACTTGTGAAGAAAGGACTCAGGCTGTTTGCAAAGCTTCCCCCACAGGCCCCCATCTCGCGCAGCAGAGCTCGCAGGCAGCGCGCGGCGCTCCCGGTGATTTCAGCGCTGCTCTGAAGGAGGAACTGCTCCACAGCCACATAGCAGGAGTGCCTCTCTCCCACTTCAGAGGAAGAAATGATAAATTAAAGAACACCTATGGAGCCCTGCTAAGCATAGCTTCCTATAAAAACACTGCAGATCTGAATGTTTGTTTAACTATCACAAGGACTGTGTTACTTAGCCCACTTAAAAATTTCTGGAATAATTCTGCAAGACTGACCCCAGTACTACTTTTGCTAAACCTGGTGCAGGAGCCTATGTTTCCTCTTCTTTGTTACTCACAGTAATAATGGAATAATTTACATCTTTTACTCCAGCTTCTGGACACATATTTCTATCTAGATTTACAGTCTTTACTTTTTGTAGCGTTCCTCCCTTATTCATTCACCTTGTTTTTCACCTTGTTGCTAGGTGTTGCAACTAAGGCAGCTGACTACTGACTTGCAAGATAATTACAACTAATGAGTCAAGAATTTTTAAGATACATGTCTAAAGAGCAGTGAAACTTCTTGAATCAAGCGTTAACAGAAATTAAGACCCTAAGGCTACAGGCATCACCATGTATTGCATCAAGATAACTGGTTTATCCATAAAAAGGTAAGGAATTAAAAAGTGTAATACTCCAGGCAATGAACCCACAAAAAGATTCTGCACAGACTTCTTTCCTGTCATATGGTTTGTGAACATACTGTCTTGCAAAAAATTCAGTTTACATAAACAAACACCAGGGCAAAGAGACTTGGACTTGTCTTTGGTGCTCTTCAACCTCAGCCATGCATTTAAGTAGGACCAGGTTTTGAGGTGGTTTCAGCAGAAACAGTTGTCTGACCAAGAAGCCCTGCTTGGTGTTAACCATAAGGATTTCCATCTCCAACCGCCAATGCTGCTGGAGGTCCAACCCTGGCACAGTCACAGACAGACAAGCAACACCAGTCTTTAGTGGCTTGGATGCCAAGCCCAGCACCGCACCACAGAGCCACCATCACTATGGATACCAGACTTTAACTTCAACAGCTGAGATTTGGGCACAGGAGCCTTTGTACTCTTCTGAAGAGACACCAGAGGAGGAAAGGCACCTGGAGCAGGAACTTTTTAACCGCTGCAGACAGATCTGTCAGCGTCCATGTCACTGCCAACACAGAGCTCACTTGGAGGTCTCCAAGCTGTTCTGGTTCAATTTCTGTGGGACAAGCATATCCACACCAAACCCAAAGCATGGAGTCACAGGCATGCCTACTCTCATACCTACAGTCTGAGTTACACACACATATGGAGGACAAATTACACTGGTGCCAAACACCTTTGTGCAACCATGTCCTGCCTAGGAATTATAACAACTTTACTCATTTAGTTGAAAATCTCAGAGAATTAGGTAAGTACAGTTCAACTTAATAAACTTCTACAATGCCTTTTTATAAATTCCTTTTTTTTGCATTCCAGTGCCTGAACTTCTGGGCAAACACTATTTTATTTGACAAAGGCTTATGTAGCTAGTGATGGAAGCTACCAAAAGAGCTGAAATTTCTCTTCAGTCTTCTCAGCTGAGGCCTGCTGTACAGTGCAGCCTGTGGGATCATGGCCTAAGATTAATCAGGACCAGCAAAGCACTGTGCTGTTGTGGTAAGCCTTCATTAAGTCACAGTTCATTGACCACTAAAACATAAATATAAAATATTTAAAGACACGTGGTTGAAGCAACTGAAGGAAAACAATTTTAAAGAGAACCACACCAGGTTTCAGGGCATCTGAGTCTCACGCATGGTTCAAACTGAGGTAGGAGATGAATGGGGGTATGGCCCTGTGCACAACAAAGAAAAATGCTTAGATAAACAGTCTGTAATGAGTTCATGTTACACACAAGAGTTTGTCAGAAAAGTTAATGTTATTGACAGTCCTTCCCTGTGCACAGTAAGCACTTTGATTACAGTAAACTTCTCTGGAAGAGGTCAGGCCACAATGACATAACTGTATAGGTTAAGAGATTTGAACACAGAATCAATGACAGAAATGTACTAATTTCATTCCAAAGTACTTACGTTCATAGTAAGGCTACTATTTCCCACCCTCCACAAGCGCAACTGTCCAAGGAATACAAATAATAATGAAAAAAACCAACCATCACTTACTCTGTTTTCCGCCTTTGCTTGTCTTCAAATATATCATTCAGACTTATGGCTACCTGTCCCAAAAACCTGTCCAGCCCCACCAGCGACCTGTGCATGACAATCAGGTACAGGATGTATTTTTCTGGATTCTCCTGCATGAGTAGTCCAGGGAGCTCGAAGGAGGCCTCTTCTTTCCAGATGGGATCCAGAGTCTTCTCAGCCACCGAGGTGGAGTACTTCTCCTTGCCCAGCTGGATGATGGTGTAGGCATCGTTGCTGCCATTTTTACCTTTTGGCTTCAGACCTTTGGCTTGAAGGACCGTAACTTGCACGTGAGTTGGGAACCACTTTTGGGCTTGCTCCGCCAACATCATCTCTGAGGATCGCAGCAGCAGCAATAACAACAAACGCAAAGTCTGTCAGTCCTCGAGGGACTGCGTAAGGGCACTTACGGCGGAGACACCTGTCAGGGGCTCGGCTGGTCCTTCCCCTAGCGCTGCTGGCCGCGGGTGGCCCTCACCAGCCCGCGGGTCCCCCCCTTCCCCGGCAGCCCCACCTGCGGCTCCATGGCCGGGGGCTGCAGGTCCCGCCGCAGCCCCGGCCCCGCCGCCCTCCCGCGCCCGGCCTGGCCCTGCCCGCCGCTGCCGCCGGCCCGGCCCCGCGCCGCCCCCAGGGCATCCCCCGGGCAGGGCCGCTCCGCCGCGGGGCCCCGCAGGCCGGCGGCGGCCTCCCCTGCCCGTCCCGGCTCGCTGCCGGCGGCGGTTCGGTGCCGGCGGGGGGCTCGGTGCCGGGCAGCCCTCCCTGCCTCCGTCAGTCCGCCCGTCCCCGCCGCGGCCGCCTCAGCCTCTCGCCGCGCTGCCCCCCCGCCGCCGCCCGGCCTGACGGGCCGGCTCCGCCGCTTCCGCCTTCCCCATGCTGCGGGCGGCGGCGGGCAGAGGGCAGAGGGCAGGGTTCGCCCCCTCCCTCTCCTCCCCTCGCCGCCGTTCCCGGCCGCCCGGGCAGCGCTGCCCGGCGCCCCGAGCACCCCCGCTGCCCGCGGGCAGGGCCGGAGAGGCCGCGGCTCCCCCGGTCGTGACGGAGCGCTGGGCTCCCGGGGACGCCTCCCGGCTGGGAGCCCCGGCCCGTTAATTAATTCTGCGCTATTTTTGTTTCTGGAGCGGGCAGAGAGCTTTGCAGGAGCTGTGGAGAGCAGGGTACTTGGCTAAAGGCGTCTATTGTTGTTATTTTTATTCCGTATTAGGGGCTCGGGGGTGGCCATGGAGCCAGCCGGGAGTGGTGCTGCTCTGGAACCCATCCTGCTGCCAAGCGCTTGGGAAACGTCTTTATTTTTCAGCCCCATCCACCCGCCCTGGAAAATCTGTTGGAATTAAATGAGAGAGTGAATATTACAAAATAGAAAAATATTAATAAAAATATTATACAAGATGTTTTGAGGACACATAATTTTGCTTATGGTACACCTGGAGACTGTACGTGTTTGCATGCGCACCTGTAAGTGAAGTCATGGGTATTAACGTTGTTTCTACCAAAAAAAAAAATAAAAATTAAGAGTTGCAAGTTGTATCCCATCCCTGCAAGCCATAAAAAGCAGGGAAACCAGCAGCTAGGTCAGATAATACTTCACCCACCATCCCTCACTCATGAGTCCCGGTCCATGGCTCACAAGTTACTGAGCACAGAAACCTTGGGAGATGTTCCTATACCGCTGAGACCTTCTGGAAATTAAAAACTTAACACTTAAGGCCACTAGGGAGAGTAAAGTATGATGCTACCCAAAAATACCTAATGACAAACAAGTTATTTTCCATCTTGTTATTGTCTTTTTCTAAGGCGGGATCACCAGTGTACACCCAGTCATTAGCCTGAGCCCAACTCATGTCATCTCTATACACAATTTTAATAAATATTTCATTGATGCTCAGTTTTTGGCTGGCAATGATAGCTGTCTGCATGCTGTGATAGTTAACATAGTGCTGGCGCTTCTTTTCTCTTCCACATTGTATCTGATTTTTCTTGATAGGAAAATAGATGGTCCAGTTGGAAATGGTAACTTCAATACATGTCCTGGGAGCATATATTTAGGCAAAAATGTATAAATGGATCATTTAGGATAGTAGTTTCTGAAAGCATTACAAATGCTATGGTTGTCTGCCTTGCTTTGTGATGCTGAGATACTAATGGTCAATTAAGGCTGCAGGTCAAATATAAATATATGAATATTTATTTATATTTAATTATAAATAAATGTTTATATATTTAAGAATATATGAATATTTATATTTATATTCTATAAAGAAATATCTATTTATATTTATTTATATTTATTTGGGATAAATCACCATCCTCTCACTTGAAAACCCCTTCCCCTACTCTGCAGCTGTCATTCTTCCACATCCTTCGGTATCTTTCCCAAAAGTTCCACAGTGAAGGTTCCAGGAGGAGCTGCTGTGCTTGGGGAGAGTTGCAGTATTTTGGGCTGGAAGAGCCAGAAGCAATTATGGTGCCAGTGCTCGGCAGGAGATTTAGGCCATGGGGGAAAGCCACGGGGTTCCTCTTGGAAACCAGAGAGACTCATGTACATCAGAATATTTCTGAAATTAATTTTACCACATACAAATTCTCTTTTAGTAGAATAATCTTCATTGCAGTAAGTAAAAACCAAGCATGATGAACTCATCAAATCAAAACAAGAAATGAATTTTAGGTAGGCAGAATGTATTTATTTAATAGAAATTTAAGTCAAACATTATGTCCTGCATGCTGCGTCTTAGGAAAACTTTAGTGAGTTTTTACAAGAGGCAAGTTTTCCTTGCCTTTTATTGGTATTCTCTAACTTCTTGTTATTGTCTCTTTCTTAGCAGGAGCTGACTGGAATACATGTGCACACAGCTAAACAGGGGAAGGTGGAAGAACTTTTGTACTGCTGCAGACCATATATCAATGCAATACCCAATCTGCCTTTCCTGCTTTCAAAAATAAACAGATTATTAGTCCTCTACTCCTTATGTGCAATCTGGCATGTGAGAAGAGGAGTGTGAACCTTTCCCCTTTCTCATGTTTCTCCTCTCTGCTCAGCTGGTGGAGCAGGCACTGGGGAGATGCCCCCTCAACTCCTCCACCCCTGTGCTTGAAGAGAATTCTGCTCAAAGGTGCACCAGATATATTTTATTCCCTCTTACACCCTCTGGGGTCAAGCTGAAAGCTGGCCTTTTGATTTTGTCCTCTTTGGAATAGGGTAATTGTCATCTTCTGGAATGTAGCGTGGGATATAAATGACAAAATATCTCAGAGAAATAATGATATCTCCAGCAGCACAGTGTCCCCTGGCACTATGTTAGAGCATTAATCCAAAAATGAGTCAGATTTTCATTCACTGAGCCACCCCAACTGCTCAGTGCATGTATGCACTGTAGGTTTTGCTTGTCACTGTCCATGATTTAGTGAATATTACATTAGAAAATCCATTTTATTTCCTATGCACCATTTTGGTTACAGAACTGTACCATTCCTTCAGTGCACCATAGATATCCACTGTTATTCTGTAATAACAATCTTTTACACTCACTGTCACTGCTTTATCATGCTTTCTGTCCAAATCCACTCACTCTGAGGATGTCTCATCATGAATTTCTAGTCCTTCGTTTAGTTTAGAGGATTTTGAGCTCAAAATATTGTATTTGGAGCTTGCAGTCAAATGTAGCTCCTTTGTACTACACTGTTTTAAAAGGGATTTCTCCCTGTGGATGGTAGGTGGCTCCTCTAGTGTTCTGTGCCCTGCCCCTTTTCCCTGTTCTGCCACCCTCTGTGTAGCTTTGGGAGAAAGATGACAAAAGCAAGCCCAGAATTCTTGCTGATGAAGAAAAAACCATCAAAGCTGGAATATGTGGCCTCAGAAAATTGTTTCTGCGTTTCTAATTTGAAATAGATGTCCTGTGTTCCTGGTGGATACTCCAACACCCCATCTCCTTGTAGACAGCAATGAGAGTGAGTTTAAAAATCAATTGTTAATCACAGAACAGCAGTGGATATGCATGGTATATTTAATACAGACCCCTAAAGCTCATCTGTGCCATCTATCTCTATTACATGTTCTTCCAGTCATTTCTGACCCAGGACATCAACACTGTTGTTTTTTGGGTTTTTTTTTGTTTTTTTTTTTTTTTTTTTTGTTTTTTAAGAGAGAATTCCAAGAAATATGGTGGATTTTTTCTATGTCAGTAATTTGTACTTCCCTCTCATTTCTCCCTCCTGAGCCTACAGTACATCTGATTAAACATGAGCCTTGATATTCTGGCTGCCCTTTCAAAAGGAAATGCAAGTGCCTGTGCCACTGAGACAATTCCATATTCTGCTTCTTATTTCCAGTTGTGTACTTGCTAAAGAGGATCAGAGCAGTTGTGTTTACACTGGTAAACTGTAGCAGGTAATTTGGTGATTTAATTTCTCCCTGATTTCTGTTTATGAAGTAGGAAACATTTTGTTGTTTTTTTCTAATGAAAATGCTATCTCCTCTTTGAAATTATTTGCTGAATAATTCTTAGTTGGCAGATTGCAGGCGTTGTGTTTGCTTTGAACGTTACATTGCTGTGAGGAACAGGCTGGTTTTGTCTTGACATGTGACAAGCTTCTGCTTCCTGCCTTGCTGAATAACTTTCAGTAGCTGTTGCAACTGTCCAGAATATTTTCTGGAAAGACTGTGCAATTTTTGAGACTGAACATTGTTGCCTGTTAGCTTTATCTTAGCTGTCATTATTTTTTCAATTAGTGACTTCTTCAGGAATTCACTAGAATTAATTGACTGCAGAAATCAAATAGCTAGGCTCAAACTGCTGTGAATTGGAAAGTTTTTGTCAAGCTACTGATTTTGTCTGCTCTCTTGGTTTGAGAAGAATTAATTATGCTGGAAGTATTTTGATGTAATTATTGAAATCTAGAAGAATATTAATGGATTTTCTATTCTGGTCCCAAATTTTGCAACCGAAAATGTTCAAGGTTTGCTGAGGTTGGGTCAGTTAGCCACTGTCCTGCTCTGAGGGATTTCTTTTACCTTTCACATTCACTCTTGTGGAACATCTCACAAGGATGAATACTAGGGCTGAATTTTCTCTGGTAGGTTTTGAAATCCCTACAGAAACCTCAGTGGTCCTCAGCTCTCAGGTGCTCCCACTGTCATTTCTTCTGTGTTGCTCTCTCCAGCCATCTGTGGGTTTATCTGCTTGGGATGCAGTTTGTGTCTGCCCTGCCTCACTCTTCACCTCTCTTTCTTGCATTAATGCAAGGAATGGGGTGACACAAGAACCAGCAAAGGAAATGTGTCTCTGAAAAGGGGAGTGGGGGCTTGAAATCAGGCAAATGCCACAGAATTGTCCATTGTTCTGATAGACATCCAGTACTTTCCACTGGAAATCTGGAGGCATGGATATGGAAGTCCTGTGTGCAATATCAGACTTCAAATAAATGCCAGGTACCACTAAGAGTGTTGGAAGCATCATCTTTTTTTGTTCATTTTTAGCTGAACATGTTTCACAGCCTTTCAACACTCTCATCCATTGTGAAGTTCAAAGAGGCTTAAATGCTGTAAAGCAGTCATCAAATACTATAATTAAACTTGCCAGTCACCCAGGTTTGCCCCAAACTGCCTGTGTCTCAAGATGTTAGTCAGCTGTCTGCATTAGATTTCAGTTCAGCCTTTTAAAAACATGAAAACACCTCGTTCTCAGCAGCTTCTGCACAAACCATTGTGCTCTTCTGTCAAAGCTTCCCCGTCATGCAAACTCCAGCACTTCCAACCTGAATGGCCATGAGGTACATCCTGCCCCACACCTGGTAGAATTCAGAATGTCATCAGCAATACCTCCACAGGGGACAGCACCAGGGACACAAAACTCTTTCAAAACTAACCTCTAAATGCCAAATTCAGATTTGCACTTGGCTCACCTAAACTTCATGGAAACCTCCAAACTGACCATTGGAGAAGTACCTGTTCAAAAATCATAGAAACACAAACTGAGGCTCAAAACGAATAGTTAAATTAGAGATGGAAATTGTCTATATGGCATCTATTTTTAGTCTTAAATATAAACATTTTTTCTTGGTTTTGGTACATGTCTAATGACTGAACATCTTAAAGAACTTTTATGCTTTGGAAATAGAAATAAGTAATACAGGGAGAATCAATGATAATTTTGTAATCTTTGCAGAGAATAATATTTTTTTGTGTTTGACTTAAACCTAAGAAACATTAAAGTAGAAAAAAACAACTTCAAAATTATGACCTTTCTGGTTTCTTAATGAACCAGGGAAAAAAAAAAGAAATTTTTTTATCATTGTTTGAGTATGAGGCTTCTTCAGAGGTACTTTTCCTGTGTTTAATTAACTCCTGCATTTATTCTCTAGGTCATTTATTCTTTATGGGTCTCCAATGATCTGAGAGACCATTACCTCACAAATTCTCCAAAGTTATCAACTTCCTTAAGGAAAATCTTGGCAAATACCAGAAAATTTTCTTCTATAAAGAGTCCTTTATGAGGTTAGTTCTGAACTTCTCTAATTGTTTTCCCTCTCTAAGACCTCAAATGGCTTTCTAGGACCCACACATTCAACATCATTAGGCTCTCATGTGAGGACAGACTAAATGGAATTATTTGTACAAAGATTAAATTGTTATATTTACATCATTTATTTGTGCACCAAGGTAGCAGTCACATCAAGTGTGTGAAACACCCACCCACCTTCAAGCATGGTGTGCTCCTTTAAATGAGTGAGTAAATGAATGCTCATTGAAGTATGGTCTTAACCAAACACACTTAAACTTCCTGCTCATCCCCAAGACTTTTTCCCAGGCTTAGCTGCCCCCAAAATCTCTTCCCAGGGATTTTGTTCTACCAGAGGACTATCCTGTGTCTCTTCTGTTGTTGAAGGGTGTAATGGAATCCACCTGCAGTGCTGAGGCAGACATGATTAATCTGCATTTAACCACAGGGTCTCAACACTTCCTGTGCGTGCATAACAGGAGAGTTCTTCTTCCCTGATGGTACAAAAAACCCACACCCCAATCAACCAACCGAAAAGTAAATAACATAAGAGGAAGGAAGGAAGGAAGTGTCGGAAGGAAGTGTCGGAAGGAAGGAAGTGTCGGAAGGAAGTGTCGGAAGTGTCGGAAGTGTCGGAAGGAAGGAAGTGTCGGAAGGAAGTGTCGGAAGGAAGTGTCGGAAGGAAGTGTCGGAAGGAAGTGTCGGAAGGAAGGAAGGAAGGAAGGAAGGAAGGAAGGAAGGAAGGAAGGAAGGAAGGAAGGAAGGAAGGAAGGAAGTGTCGGAAGGAAGTGTCGGAAGGAAGTGTCGGAAGGAAGGAAGGAAGGAAGGAAGGAAGGAAGGAAGGAAGGAAGGAAGGAAGGAAGGAAGGAAGGAAGGAAGGAAGGAAGGAAGGAAGGAAGTGTCGGAAGGAAGGAAGTGTCGGAAGGAAGGAAGTGTCGGAAGGAAGGAAGTGTCGGAAGGAAGGAAGGAAGGAAGGAAGGAAGGAAGGAAGGAAGGAAGGAAGGAAGGAAGGAAGGAAGGAAGGAAGGAAGGAAGGAAGGAAGGAAGGAAGGAAGGAAGGAAGGAAGGAAGGAAGTGTCGGAAGGAAGTGTCGGAAGGAAGGAAGGAAGTGTCGGAAGGAAGTGTCGGAAGGAAGTGTCGGAAGGAAGTGTCGGAAGGAAGGAAGGAAGGAAGGAAGGAAGGAAGGAAGGAAGGAAGGAAGGAAGGAAGGAAGGTTGGTTTTGTTACACTTAGGTTTAACATATCTCCTCTGACCTCCAAGGTACAGCAGGACATGGATTTTCTCACTCTTCACCCGCCACATTGCAGTGCTCATAAAAAGCCCAGAACAATACTTGGTATTTTGGCTGAGTTTTTTTCTCTTGCCAAGCTGGTGAATGATTCAGATTTTTATATCATCTTTCCTCCTACAAATATCAATTTCAATTTGGCTTGAGTGAGGTCTTAACATAAATATGTGATTAGAGAAGGAATCTAACTTAAATTACTGTAGTTAATTTTTATGTATGTTAAATGTATGTACTGCAAGCACTCTCCTCCAATGTTACTTAAAACCCTTATATCTTTCAAATGTGGTTTATTCTTAGAAAACTCAAGCTGCTCCTAGAATTCTGCTCCCAGTAAGAGACAAATTAGATAAAAACAACTTCTTGAGAGGAGAGAGCTTGCAGAGTGCTTGGAAGTAGAGATGGAGTGCTGCTTAACAGCCTTCTATGCCCTTTTGGTAAGAATTATCCAATAACTAGTATATAGCAGATACAATTTCACTTTTCCAAAATGTGTGTAGTGCATCTTCTTTCCAACCCCAGAAGTTGGAAGGATTGTGAGGGCTCTGGGAATACTGCAGATTTATTTTGGCACTGCCTAGTGCTTTAAGCATCCTGGAAATCAGCACTGGATATGTTCTCATAGTCTGGATGTAAATTAGCCATATGTGCATTAGAGGCATTATTTACAGATTGAATTGTGCAACTAACTATACTTAGGGCCTTAGATAAATTATTTCTATATTGGGTCCAATTTTTGCTGTCATTTACAGTAATATAAATCTAGGATCACTACACTGAAGTCAGTGGAGTAATTACTTTGAATTTTCTCCAGTGTGACAGAGAGCAGAATTTAGTCTCTGGTTATTATTTGCAGCTCTGAAGGCTTTTTCCTTACACTAGGAAACTACTGAGGCTCTTCTGTCACTTTGTCCACTCTCACTTTAGAATTTTATGCTCAGAAAGTGTACCTGCATGTGAAAACAAAATGGCACAGGCAGAGTTAGCTGGTTTTGGAGTCTGAGTAAATAAAAATGAGAACAGTTGCCTGGTGTTAAAAATCTCTTGTTGCTTTGCTCTTCATATTCCTTTGTCTTTGCTTCCTAAAGTTTGCAACCAGAGTTCTTTCTCACTAAAAAAGTCACCACTAACTATGTTAGGACATCACGCTGAGCCTCTTCACCACCACTTTAAAAGGTGTTTTAGCAAAATTTGTCATTACCTAAGAGTTTTCACTGGATCTTCACAGTTTGAACCAATGATGCATCCTCATTTTCTGCTGGTGTTTGACAGCATTGCCTATCAATCACTGGAAAAGCAATGAGAAACAGTAAAAGCTTTCTACAGCAGCTCTTTTGAAATTCCCATCAGCTAGAAAATGATGAAGTCAAAGATGGAGCATACTAGTCTCAACAGAAAGATAGAAACCATGTTAACACAACAGCAATTGTTCTCTAGAAACACTCTTGCTGGTGCTGGGGTAGTGGGATTGTCCATATAAGAACACAGATGTCTGATCATGCAGCAACATATGATATTAAGGCATACCAGTGTTGGATGCAACTTCGTAGCTGTGGTTCAAAAGCTCATGTTAGGGGAGCACACTGGGATACTGGTTATATCTTTTTCAACTCAGTGTTTCTAATGAGAAGAAGATGTCTGAATGTATTTTCTGTAAGTCATAATCATTTGAAAAAATGCATTAGCAGGCACAGGTCTCATAAGTGATTTTAAATCATCTCCATATTTTGTTTTCCTTCAGCTTCTCTTTTGTTTCTTTACTGCTGCTGCTCAATCTAATTTTTTCTCTCCCCATATTACTGTAACATCATGTCTGCCTTCATTTCCAGTGATAGAAAGGCCTTTGTGATTAAATGCTTCACTTTGGCAATCAGATATTCTTGGTGTTTATTTATTGAAGGGTCTTTTGTGCAGCATCCTGCCACTGCCTGAGTCCTTCCATTGCTAGTGACAGTATCAAGATGTCACAGAAGCTGATAATTGCACAACTGCTGAGTTTGAGCAGCATGGTAAAGGCTGGACAGTGCTGAGTAAAGAGCCACATATATTACTGTGCAAATAACCTTTTCTCAGCAAAACTCACAGGCAGTTGTAAATACTAACTTAAATATCATCCCAGACAAGATATGACTTCTCAGGGTCATCCCTGGAATTACTTACATTGCAGAAACAGAGATTTGCTTCAACATTTAAGTATCCACCATATGTTCCCAAAGAAGACTTTTATCCAGTGGCAAGCCTGAAATTTTAAGTGCGAGAAAAAAAGAGGTTGAAGAGAGGTTAGAGCACTTGGTTTGTGCATGGCGCCAGGGAGACTGCACAAAGCAGATTACCTGGGTCCCTTGTTCTGTTTTCTGCAGGAAAGCACAGACAGGGAGGGAATCAGGATGGAAAGAAGGGGCAGTTCACCAAGCCAAGCACAGGTGACATGGTTTCCCAGAGCATCAGCGCTGCTGTGAAGAGGGAACTCTTCAGGAAGGTTTTACCTTTGTTCATATGCTGATGTTGGCGTTGCCAGTTCAGCTGAAGAAGTCTGACCTGCCCCAGCACATCCTGGGTCACAGGGACCATCAGGGTTAACATATTTCTCCTGCTCAGAATGCCTCACCTGGGAAATCTGCACCCAGCCCACTTCCCAGCTCTCCTTGGTCACAGACCCTTCCTCTCTGAAAAGCTTCTGGGGTGAAACACCCGCAACCCCTTTGTAAAGGTTAACCTGAGAACTAACTAACCTCACTGTTAATAATCCTATATGTTATATCTATAATCAGAATTTGGTCATTTCCAGCTTCTATGTCTTGATTCACTTTTATATTTTAAATTATGGCACCATTACACATTTTCTCCACATGTAGGTATTAATATATTGATCAAGTCTTTTAACCTTTTTTTCTGATAAACAGATGAAGCTGCAAACATCTATCCCTGCAAGACAGATATTCCAGATCTTGAAATCATTCTTTTCTGATCTATTTTCAATTTTCCATGGCTTCTTTGAAGTGTGAACACCAAGACTAGTCATGATATTCCAGTAGTTTTCCCACCAGCTCACACACAGCTGTACTTCTTGTGCCAGAATCCCTGGCCCAGTAACTCTGCTGCTAGCTTAGGTTTAGGAAATTCAATCTAGGGTATTAAAACACTTGCTATATATTTTCCCTGCATAATTGGAAAGCAGTGAGAGATCAAGCAATGGATCAAATCTGCGGGGAGAGAAAAAAAAAATTCCAATTCTCAAGTTAATTGTCCTGAAAAGTTTGGAGAAGTTTACTGCAGAGATACTCTCCCATAGAGCAATCAAGTGCTGACTGTAAGTCTGTTTATGCTTTGGACACATCTGTATGGCAGCAGCATAAAGAGTGTGGCATGCTGTTTAATATCTGTCAGGCTTCTTTTTTAAACCACTTAATAAGCATGTATGTAAATTCTACGCAATAAAAAAGTTCTTACAACTAGAACAAGAATAACCTTTTATGTGGTGGCTCCCACCCTTAATCCCAGCTTCTACATGCCAGTTCCTCCCCCCACTTTCACATCCCCATTTCTTGACAGGTGCCAGAATGTTTCAGAATTTTCCTGCAGCTTCACCATGGGAACTGCCATTTCACCAGGAATGAATTTGACCCGCTGAGCAATAAAGCTGAGGCAAAGCACTCACACTCCAGCCAGGATGGGGGAATTGCTTGTTTTTCTGTTGGCATGTTCTCCTCTGGCAATTTTTTTTTCACCGAGGAGTGTTCCATGTTCATTCAGCCTTCCTCTAACTTCACCTTGAGAAAGAAACAGGGCTTTGAAAGTGTCGTTTTCCCAGCAACAGCTGCTGCTTTTAGCATCCAACAGTCTTTAAATCCATAGAAAGCTAGTTTATATGGACAGGGAAGCATTAAATGCTAGGAAATGAGGGTCTTTAGGTAACTATTCCAGATCTGCTATATCTGCAGTTACAGCAATTGGTGGTGTAGGTGGTGTTCTTTTACTGGCTTTTAATGAGACACATTTATTACTGCCTTGCGATAAACCAAAGTACAGCCATAAAAGTGACTTTCATTGAACATTTGTTTGAGTTCTGCCTGGGTCTTATAAAGCTTCATTTGTTCAAGACTTCAGTTTTTGTTTTACATGCCTGCCACCTTTTTGGTAACAGCTGTTATCTCTTTTCCTGATTGAGTACAATAGGCTTGCCTTCCAGGACACAACAGGAACTGGTTTCATGACCTGTGTGAGACAGACCTGGGATTTGGTCCTTCATAATCTGCTAAATCAGCAGAGTATCCCAACCCCTCCATACAACCAGGCAGAATGTGGGTTTGAAATTGCTCACGTTTATTTGTTAAAATTTCACAGCAGTTTAGAACAGTCACTGTGAAGGTTGGTAACAGAAGTGAAATTTTAGAACAGCACCAAATCCAACAGTCTTTGTTCAAGGACTGAACAAAACCCATTGGCTTGAGACATCCTTGGTAGACCCAAACCTTCTGCCACAGCATGGTGATAAAAATAAATGTGCTTTTTTTAGGTCCAGCAGTGAATTTAAAGCTTATGCATTTCCTTCATCTGCTGGGCTAGTTCACATTTCACTAAATATATGTTCCAATATTGCAGCAAAACTCTCTGGAAATATTCTGCAAGAAATGTTCTTAACAATTCACCTCCGTAAGTTAATACCTATTAAAACCTAAAAATGAATTAGATTTGGAATTTCCTGGATTCTTGTGTTTGTCATGCAAATTTTCAGTGCTGTTCTTTTTATGATAATATGAAATAAAGTAGTTTCTTATAGTAACATTGTAAATCATTTGCTTTCTATTACATGCAGCTGGTTTTGTTACAGTAATGATTTTGTATGGGTGCACACTGCAGTGCGTATTAAAGGCAATGAAACATTCTTTTTTCAGGGCTCACATGCAATTGATGTTTGTGCAAATATAACCAGATAATGACAAAACAGTAATTTATTATAATATATTAACGAGGTTGTTTTTTCTCTCTTCTCCCAAAATGCACCTTCGTCCAAGCTGCCCTTCCCCCCTGCAGCAAATCCTTTTTATTCTCCTTGTTTACAAAAACGTCTCCCCACCCTTGCAGATGCAGATTAGAGTTTTTCAGCTCACTAGAGATCCAGAATCAAAATCTAAACCAGCTGGTGCTTTTACGCGGGTGTCTTACTTTAGCTTACTCAAAAGAACACAAGATGAACGGTAAGAATTAAATAAACCACAAATTATTTTGGGGACTGTCTGGTTTGTATTAGAAGTAAACTTTTCACTGCTGGCTGTTTTTTCAAAACTATTGCCTCTATTTTTGATATTCATCCTTGGGATCTAACACAAACTATGTCTTACTAGTTTAATCCATTGTTAGGCCATGTTTAAATATCTTTTATTATAGTCATGTGCTATAAAATAGTTCTCACTGGAGTTTGCTGGCTCGGAGCCAAAGGGTAATACAGCTTCAAGTGGCACAGCGCAGTATTAAAAGAATTTCTTTCCTTTGGTGTTGGTACTTACCAATTTCACACCTTGAAAAGAGCCTAACTACATCAAAATGCGATGTATCTACTTTGAGTGCAGGGACTAGAAAAATATTATAGCACGACAGGAGAGCAAAGAAAACATTTCAACTGTATCAACAGTATATTCATTTTAGTGCCTGATTAGCAATTTGTGTAATTCCTTGCTGCAGAGCCTAGAAATTATATACATAGGTTTTTCAAGCTTCTGCTTTTAGAAGTAACTTTGTTTTTAACTTCCTGCAGCAGGACTACTTACAGGATTACAATGACCATTATTTAACTCATAATTAACATTAAATTAAGTCATTTGTGTTTAGAAAGATTTTTCTTCCCCCTCTGAAATGATAATTGAACGAAGGGTGTAACATCTACAGTTCAGTTATTTTTTCTCATGGACAGCCACAATCCAACAAACACTACCAATAAAGTGAATAAAGAACAATAATAATGCTTAATAATGTGGACCTTCAATTCTGCAAGCATTTTGGCAAAAGCAGATTGCTTCCCTGATACATTTCAAAATATTTCCAGGTATGGACCAGGTTCCGCTGGGGTGACCAAGGATTAGAACAAAAAAAATTGCTGCCATTATTTCATCGCTCTTGTCTGTACCAGCACCTTCATTGTAGGGTATTATGAGATTTAGTTCTGTTGTTTCAAATATTCACAGGGAAAACATGCCCAGAAAGGAAGGAAAGAGGCTGTTAGGAGCAGTTAACCTCTGCAGCTTCCAGGGAGAGCACTAACATTCAATATATGCCAAACCCGGCCCATTAGGTTGAATAATGAGTGAGTATATCTGAAACTTTGTACCAGACAAGATGAAAACAGATTGGGCAGGCTATTGTACCACACTTTATTACCTAGTGAAATGTAATTTGATCCATTTGCAGGAGGAAGAACCAAGATACTTGTTTCAGAATTCAGTTGTTCCAGAAAGATGTAAGTACCCCGGTGTTGTTATTTTTATATCGATTTTTATGAAACACGTGTAGTTACATTTTTACAAGGCAGGAGGTTCTTTTAATGATGGCAGCAAGACAAGCAGTGCAAATGTTAGGGGGCTGAGTACATTCCTCTGTCAGATGACAGAGGGCAAGAATATATAGTTTAACTTCAGTCTTACAGGAGTAAAACCAGAACCAGACACTCAACACCAGACAAGTTGCAGTCAGGTTGGTTCCTGCAGAGGTGAGTTTCTGCTATTGCTTCAATCTCCCACTTCCCAGGTTGGGATGTTTGGTAAAATGAATTTACAGACAACAGCTTGGGCTAGATTCACCACACAGGACCTTTAGTGGTGGAATTTCAGCTTTATATATGAATTAGGCGATTGATTTCAAGGTGTGGTGCTCTCTGATTTAGAGATTTTTAAATATTGATTTTATTTTTGAAAGTGAGAATAATTTTGAATTTTGATCCTGTGTGCCTGAATTTGCAATAAGCATGTTAACTAAAGATTTTGCTTGTATCTTTAAAAGATACAAGCATATCTCGAGTTGAAATTAAGAAAAAAAAGAAGATACTATCAGAGAAAGAAAAAACAAAAGAAAAAGAAAGCAATGTTCCTGAACTTGGCTGTTACATAAATCACAGTAGAAATGCTGTTGAGCCAGGCATTGTTGTGTTTGGGAAAGTAGCCATTAAGCCAATATCAAATGAGACATATATATTTGGGTACAAAACTCAGCTTGCTGCATAGCTTTGGGAAGAAAAAACCCCAAATGTCACACTCCATTATTTCCATTATGGAAATACTTACTGTGAAACAAAAGACTATAAATCAATTAACCCAGGAAATCACACAGGTACCCAGGTGTCTTAGACTATCACTTTATATTGAAGGTGTATGTGCAAATGGACCTTTACATTTTTTAGATATCCAGTCATAGCCACTGGTGCTTTTCTTTTGTATTTATCTTTCAACATCAAAAGACATTCTATTTTTTAGAAAGCCCCTTCTGAGTGTGTGGAAAGTATCACCAGTTTCACATATTGAGGTTTATTCATTCACTTTTCTGTCTTGGTTTCTTTTCCTTTTGTTTAAAAGCTGTGTCCTTCTTTTTTTGTTTTGTTCCATACAGACTCTACAGCAACTCATAAAACGTCTAAAGAACTGAAAAGCCTTTTTTTTTATTTTATTTATTTTTTCAGCAGCATGGTATCTGTGCCATCTTTTGTAGCTACTATTTCAAACACTGATCTCATATTGCCAACAGCAACCCCGTTCCTCCAGTGAGCTTAACCTCTTCTCACTTTTTCTGATTTTGTACAGTCCTGTCTTGTGCCTAGAAGAAAAATCCCCATCTGAATTTCTTCACCTCCACTTGAATGTTGTTCTGTCTGGTGCTCCTTCCATCACTTTCTCCATTCCCTCTGACAGAACACCTCCTGCTTTTCCCCAGCTCTTTTTACCTTTGTGTTTACAACAGACAGTGCTGCCTTTTCCCTCTGGTCCCAGTTGCTGCAGCAGCCTGGGCATGAAAACCACACACCTCCTGCATTTCTACTCTGGCTTTTTTGCTGGGTTTTGGCTCAGTACAGACTTCTCAAGCCAAGAGCAATCCCATTTTGTGGTGCATGACAAGCAGTGCTGCAGTTTCCACTGGGAGATGGTGGAAGCATCATCTGCCCCTGCAGCCCAATCTCCAAGAACCAGCCTGAAAGCTGAAGGTTGGCACCCCCTTCTGCCCCTGCTGCAGGTCTCAGAGGTCACTGATATAATTTTGGTACTTGATATAGTCCCTTACAAGGGTTACAAGAATATTCAGTCCTGGACATAACAGGGCAATAGCTCAGCTGCAAAATCCACATGGGGATGCAGAGCCACAGACTGGCAGAGGGATATCCAGAGTGGGGCTTTGGATCACACCCATTCCCAATGCACCACATTTGTATGAAGGAAGGCCCTTCAAAGCTCTTTGAAATGTGTCTGAATGCATGAAGAGATTCCAGTGGTTTAAACATGTTTGAAAATCCCAGATGCAAAGCAATTGTGGTGCATTACACCTATCGCTTCCCCACTTCCTTGTTTTTTCAGTCTGCTTTAAATGAAGAGGCATCTGAAATCCATAAATTTTATTTCTTTATCCTCATTCGAACACTACTGTAGATACCATTAAAATACTCATACATTAGAAACCTCAAAAAACATATCTCTATAATATGTTTAAAGATTTGTCGTGTTGCAGTAGTGGATAGAGGCAGAAAAACCTGAAAATCATTATTTAGAAGCATGTAGTTATAATGAAGAGCCTTATCTGTGGTGAAATAGTAGTGCAGTTTTTTCTCTCATTTGCACAAATATGCCAGCTAAATAGGTAAATTAAATAAATATTGTTTTGAATCAGAAATATGTCCTATTTTTTTGTTACCTTCTTATTTAGAAGATATCATCTCTCTGCACAAGAGTTGTTTTACTTGTCCTGTCCCCAGAAGCTGAGCGTTCTTGTGAACTGATCTTTCTAGAATATTTCTGTATGTGGGCTCATCACAGCTGCTGAAATCAGGCATAATATAAACTGTTAACCTAAAAGGAATAGAAAGATCTAAATTTGCTAACTTATGTCCAAGGAGGAAAAAAAAAATGTATCAGAGGATGTCCTTCTCACCCATTTTCTGAGTGGAAATGGATACAGAGACAATAAAGAGGTGATATTACACCCTAGAGCCAGATCTGGGGACACTTACCAAGCTAAATTAATCCTTCACAATCATCTCAGTTTGTTCTGTCCTGAGGGAGACAACTGCATTCAAAAAAAAAAAATCATAGGATCTTTATTTGTTATCTTTATTTGTTAATCTGCCTTTTGCAGTGATACAGAATTTTTAGGGCAAATGATGAATGGCAAAAAAAAAAAAAATAAAAATAAAGCACAAGGAAACAGCAACAATTGAGAGTTTACATAGTATTAGACTCTGCAGAAGCTTCACCCTGGGGATGGAGGAGCATTCCTTGGCAAGCAATAACTATTGGCCCTCTGGACAGAGCACAGCAGAAGGCTCCTGGAAACAGAGGCTATACCTGTAGATAGTATCTGTGTTTTATCTGAGCAGCAGATAGCTTTACAACCCACCTGCAGCACTCTGTGTTGTGTTGTTAAGGGTCAGATAAGCTCATAGTTCATAGTGGAAAAAAACCTCCAACCACCCTGCCCGGATGAACACATCTGATAGACACATGGACGGGAGGGTGATCTGGAAGTTAGCTCCTCACAGCATGGGGATAAAAACAGCTTCTAGATGAAATCACAGGTGTTCATCAAATTCTCTTTTAAAGCACCCCAAATTCTAAAAAAAGCCCCGAGCTGAGGTTCTTAGCCATGTCAAAATAAGGAAAAACATCTCGTGGTGTCACGACAGTAGAGCACAGAAGGGAAAGGAGCTGTGAAGTGAACAAGACTGATGGATTAATTAGCGATTATCCCTATCTGCAGTGGATAGCTCTGGCTGGAGATGGTTTGAATGACAACAGGGCTTAATCTGGCACATGCTCGGAGACAGTGTCAGAGGCTGGCTAAAACAGAGGAATATCCAGAGGAGGGCTACTGCCCTCCAGCCTCTGCTGTGGGACTGTTATTTGGTGCCTGTATAACCAGGGGATACTGCCAGGATACTGCCAATATAACCAGGGGATTTGGCTTTGCTGGTGGAGGGCATCAAAGTTCTTCAGAGCAGAAGATTCCCCAGCTGGAGTAAATGGGACTGCTGGAAACATTTGGTGGGGCAGAGCACTGTAGTGCTGAGAGTGCAGCTTTGGGTTTGCTGCTTTAACTGCTGTGGCACAGTCAGCGAGGTATAACTTGGATCTCAGACACCTCATTTTGCAGTAGGTTTGGCTTTGCCATCTCTGAGGAGCAGGCCAAGGCATCCTGAGAGCAATGAGCCCTCTCTCCGCTTTCCATTCCATTTAAATCGTTTCCTTGTGCAGTTGCCTCACCTGAATTTTATTTCCGAGGAGCTGCTGGTAATTTTCAAGGTGATTTACCAACGGCCCGGCGGTATGAGAGCAGATGGGGATGCGATCAGGTCCTGGTCACCCTGTGGTCCCTCTGTGAGCCACAGTTAACTGATAGCCGGGTGTAATGGCTTTATCTGCTCTGCAGTTCACTGTCCCATCAGGGAGCTCGTCCCCCTACAAACGGCAGAGCTCCTGCCCGCTGACCTTTGCTGCAGATCTTTGCAGTACATCAAAAAGATTAATGGTGCGAGCTGGTGGTTTCAAGACCCAGCTCTCCAAATAAAAGATATTTTTTAATTACTGTCCAACCCTATTAGGCGGAGGATTGTCTAACATGTGTTTCCCTTTAGGGATGAACTGCCCCAATGGCAGTCGCAGAGCACTTTTGCATAACTCTTTCCCCCTCCCCCTGGCCCTATCTCTGCGCTGATGTGTTAACGTGCAGACATCCTGCTAATAGCTTGGATATGCTTAATCTTAAAAAGCAATTTTGAGGACGGGGTTGCTCTCTGCTGCATCCCTGGGGGGGCTGTTTCCCGAGAGTGGGCAGCACTGCCAAGTGGTTTTGGGATCTTAACTCCTTACTGGTCTGACTTCCCTTCAAAGATAAATCTCTCTCCCTTTACCTCACCAAGATCCATCCCTGGTTTTGACTCAAAGGTTTTGTTTATTTTCTGGTTGGGTTCTCATCAGTTTTTACCCATATTTTTATCCTTTGATGGGGGTCTAAACACTTAAGAGAGGTTCACAAGTGACTGCAGCAGCAAATTGGCATTTGTGTTTTCGGGCACTTTCCAGTATTGTCTGAGGTCACAGAGTTAGGACAGTGAAATCCATTTCTTTTCCACAGTGTGTTATTTCTTAAATTCGAGCAATAGTTTTCATGTTTTAAAAAGTCTCTACCAAGCAAAGCTTCACTCACTGCCTTTTAGCCTTCCATTAAACTGGGATGAATCCTTCAGCCTTTACCTGTGTGAGTGGTTTGGAGCCCTTCAAGCAGACTTAGATTACCTGGATAATTACAGGTTTTTCAAATGTGAGGTGGTTTAGGATCAGACCCATCACGTCCAGTGAGTAGGGTTTGCAGGGTGAAACCTTCAGCTGTACTTCAGAAATTATCTGGCCTTTTCCTGCTTTCTTTGCTATCCACCCCTGCTGCTGGACAAGCAGAAATGTTCCACTGTTCAAATACCTGGCCACAACTATTTAATTTGACAATTTGTAGATGGTATTCCTGTATTACCCTTTAGGACCTTAATAATAGGTTTTTCTTTAGTGAAGCATTAAAACATTAAAGGCCATAAATTCCACAGTCACCTGTATCCATTTATTGCTAATTTATTATGGAACATATCATAAAACTTTGCTTGACATATAGGCCTCTTCATAACTATAAATCTTTTTTCAACTGTTTAGATAACTTACGCTTAAGTTCAAGGAAAGACCTCTATGAGCAAATATTTTAAACATCTATTTATTATGCAACACTAATACGTACAAACTATGTGGCAAATACTGAGAAATATTCCTCTATAGTCAGATTTATTACTTCAAGCTTTTGGGGGATATATCTATTATAAAAATAAAATAAAAACTTTGTGTCAAGTATCTGCTTTATTAAAAGGTTTAAAAGCTCTAACTGAATAGATCTGTTATTGCAGTTAGCATCAAATATATAAATGTTTCTCTTCAGATTAAGTTTGCCATTTGTAACCTGGAACTACAGAAAGGATTGTAAGCATGTTTCTCAGAGGAGAGCAAAACCAAAAGTTATCTGACTTGGTAATTCTATATCCTAATAATGTCTAGAATGTCCTTGTTGCTACAGAGCTTGACCTTGCTCTCATGAAGCCATTTTAAAAATCCCAGTGATGCTGGATGATATATAGGTATATAGAAATAATTTGGGCATTTAATTTATTCTTATCTCAAATAATTGCTTGGGATTGGCACTGTTTATATTTGTTGCTTTTAAATTACCTGCTGTTGTTTCATATGTGAAAAAGAAAACATTTTCTTCCTTGTGGTGTATAAATTCAAGTTGCTTGATTAAATAAAACCAGAATTCTACAAAATGCTACTCCTCTTTTTTTTCCTTTAACATTTTTACCCTGGCTGAATTATTAGCATATGTATTTGCTAATCATACATATGTATTATTAGCATATGTAGTAAAGTAATTGGTTTTAGCAGCAATGCACATGCATACACCCAGAGACAGCTTCTTTAGCAAGAAGTTGGTTTGTAAAAATATTGTTTGGGTGCCTCATTAAAAGGCTCTGTTTTATTAGTCCTTTTCCTATAAATGAGTGTTTTTGCACATGGAAGGTCATATTTTTTTGAAGCAAATTTCCCTCTCAGTGCTCTCCCCATCAGTTCAGCTTGGTATGTGTTTGCAAATGCTCTGTGGCCTCAGGATTTTCTTATAAACTGTTAAACTGTATGACCAAAATCACAGTGTAAGGCCAAAACAGTGCAACAAGCACAACTCTTAATTGGTATATTAAAGTCAGAAAAAAGGGATGAAAATCTTCTACAATCTACTAAATGCTACTCTTTAAAGTGAGCTTGTTCATAGCAAACTAATTAAAACTGTGCAGATTTTTTGTGTACTTGAGAAAACCCAGACCCAGCTTACTCTAACGCAATCACAACATCATTAGCATCCAAATGAAAGCAAAGCAACTGATTAATCCAGAATGTACACTAATTGTCCACCAGTTTTCTGCTGGCTTCATCACTGGATCTTTTAAGGATTGCTGCTTGGGGCAGGACAGGGAGGATTAATGCCCCATGGACATTATATCCAGTCACCAGCCAAGCAGGGAAGAGGATCAGTTGTCTGTTCACGCTTTGTCTCAATGACTTTCTGATTTCTGCTTTCAGAATATTTCAATATTTCCCCCTCACAAATGTTCTCCCTGCTCTCTCCTTGCTCTCTTTTCCTTATCCTTTTTGCCAATCCTTTCCCTACAGTGTCCTTCCACTCTCCCCCATTCCCCTGCTCTATATACAACATATGGAGAGAGCTCTTATAGGCAGATTCATGCTCTATCCTTAGTGCAAGAAAATCAGTAGCTACAGTTTTTGATAGACTTTTTGTACCCCAGATTCTTTTTCTGGGGTTGATGTGTTCATAAAAGAATTCATTTTTCAGGACTTGCTGAGAAAAATAACAAATTCATGTAAAAATAGTGAATCGATATAAAAACCTGGTTGAGAGAAGAATGCTAGAAATTTTTAGGATTAAACAAATCAATTAGCTTTTAATTATATAGCAGGCATAATTTTAATATTACTTATGGACTCTGTGTGTCTTTGCAAGAGGCTCCCAGCACATCTCTAAATTCTGCAGCTCCACAGTAAACAACTTTTTATATTACTTCCTGAAAGTTGACCCTGCTGGATTGCAATTAATTATATTGCTGATATCTGACAAAATAAGCAACGTTCCCAGTTATTCATGGCCTTAGATTTCACTCAGCTACATAATACAATGTCTCTCTAAACATTGTCAGGTACTGTGAAAATTATCAGCCTCAAGCAGGGAAGCCTAAGGAGCAAGGCAAGGTTTAAAACTAATACCACGACTTTCAGTTACTGATAGAATCTTACCACAATATATGAATTGCCTTTAATAAATATATTCCAGGACAGTCTGTGATGGGAGACTCAAGGAGCCAATTAAGTGTTGTATTCAAATGCTTTGTTTTTCTCTGCAGAGAAACTCCTGGGCCAGGCTCCCTTCTGGCACAACTCTGCTTAAGTCAACAAATGGAGTTACACCCGAGATGAATTTGCCGTGCTGTGTTTTTCTAAATAGATTAGGGGTCATTTGAAAAGCTGTAAATAAACCTTTCAAATTCTTTAAGGCAAAAAGAAACAAATATCCAAGAGGAAGAGAAAGGAAAAAAAGAGAAAAAAAGGGGGAAAGAAAAAAAGATTTATTCTGCTTTCCCAGAACTGCAAGTTTCCAGGTGTTCACCTTTTGATCTGGCTACAGGCAATGATTTTCTGAAGTGGTTTCTGATGGTGCCTGACATCATTTATGGCACTCCTGAACAATCTTGTAATGTGCTAAACTACACAAAATTAAGTGAGTTAGTGGCTAGCTAAGAGCAGCAAAAGGGCCATGGATATCACATGCACTTTGCTACTTGCAACATGTGTAGCTTTGAAGCAGCGTTATTTCTTTGATTTGATAATGAGAATAAAATAATTACTGCTCTCAATTATTAATAGTACAGTGGGGTGACAGGCCCTTGGATTCTCAGTGTTCAATGCTGCCCAAAAACAGGGGAAATAAACAAACATATTTTTCCTAATAATTTACAGCCCAGCTTAAGGCAAAACACAGCAATGGAGGCAGAAAACCATAGGAAGGGAAAAGATGAGTGGTGTGAACCTACATTAAGCCAGCGCAGTGTTGTGTGCGGCTGGACAGCTCATGTTGCTCGTGTTTGATTTAGTTCTATATATATTTTATTCAGTCTGTAATTAAAAGATAGAAGAATCCTTGCCATGAGCAGAACTGGACTCAGTTGGCAGATGTTGCACCACAGAGCCAGTGGGAATTTTGGCATTTATTTTCATGGTTGGTAACACCAATAACGGTCTTGATTTTGGGCAAGCAGGACAGCAGTTACCTCTGCAGGACTTAGGTAGGAAATCAAACTCAAAATGGGTCAGGAGTCAAAACTGGCACAGCTGGTCACCTCTGGCAAGTCAAAGCCATTCATACAACTTCACATTTTTCCATATGAGCTGCAATTTATTCCTTTATCTCCAACAAAACACTGTCAGAGAAAAAAAAAATCTGTTGTGCCCAAGGAGACAAACTGTTCGCAGTTTGCATCTCTAGATTTTGTTAATTGTTTTAACCAACTTAATGAGCTCTGTAGAGAAGGGAGCTGAACACCTGAGTGGTGGAGTGTGGTGGGAGCAGAGTGCAGATCAGATCTGGAAAACCCGAGGATTTGATCTATAACAAAAACTTCTTTTGGCTGGAATTTGCTCAGAGCTAAGGACCTCTCATGCAGATTTGTTGTTGTCCAGGCAAAGGGTGATAAAGAAATGTGATTATCTTGTCTCCCATTGTGGTTGTCAGCACGTGGGATGTGTTTCCTTCTGTGAGACACAAAAATCTGTGCAGTGCTTCAGTACCCAGTGCAGAAACAAGAGTCAAATGCTGCAGTTTTGCCTTTTAGAAGTATTTAATCTGTAAATAACTAATTAGCAGTCTTGCAGAATTTGTCATTTCCAATGTTGATTCTAAGGGTTGAATTTGTTAATGACATTTTAAATTCTTATTTTATGCCAACAAAGACTGTGGATGCTTAGCCAAATTAATAGAATTTGCATTGACAATGAAATCTCTTCTCCCACTGAAGAAAACCTAAGAAGAGAAATGTATCTTTGAGATCCTACCGTGATTTTGGTAAATCTTTTCCAAGTGCTTATTCTGCAAATCTAGATTAATACCATTTAGAAAGATCAGGCAAATGAAGCTGCAATTAAGAGAATTAGTTAAATCCATTATGGGCTGCTGGCCTTGCTCTCCAACTCAGGAAGGATTAAGCACCACACCCAAAGTCTGTTTGATCCTATCTTCAGGGCACTATTTATTAATTACACTTAATTATTCATGGCAAACCCCAAAATGAAGCAGTTGAACATTAATCCAGCTGTTACCTTTCCCTCAATTCATGGGCTTCTTTGGGATGCTTTCCTCATCCTCTTGACTTTTCCACCCCTAACTTCACAGAGTGTTTCTCCAAGAGCCCCTCGCTGCAGGAGCAGTCTCATTTCTGTGAGCTGTCCTGTCAGTCCTGGTCACTTGTCAGTGCTGAATCCAAGAGCAGGATTGGATTGCAAGGATTAGAAGTGTCAGGAATAATGGAAACAGAATATTTATGCTGCCTGGTGGGTTCTGTGACCTCCAGGTGTTTGTGGAGAGCTGGCATCCTGGTGAGAGGAGCCAGAGCAGCCCTTCAGAAGCACAACTCAGAGGAACATCAGCTCTCAAAGATTCATTTCCACCCAAAGTTTCTATTTCAGACATCAACTCTTCCCCCAGTGCCCTCTCCTGCAGTCCAGTGACTGGCACATGTAACCAGCCCACGTCTGAAATCCTGTGTTTTATTTGGAGCAGGGCTGTGAATAAATGGCTGACACTTCCAAGAGTGCTCCAAGGGTGATTTCTCCTCTCCTTTCTCTCCACAAGGTTTGTGTTACTCAGGGCCAAAGCAAAGCACAGGCATCCTTCAGGAGACAGAACACCCCGGTGCAACCCTTCATTAATTACCAATGTTATATTTATCAGGGTTACAGAGTTACAGACTCTATAACTGGAGGAGTATTATATAGATCATCTGTAATTGCTGAGTTATGGCTTGGGTGCTGCTCAGTGCTTTAAGGGTAGGGAGGTCATTTGATAGCTTTAATCACACAGGTGTTTCAGCCTGTCAAAAACAAGGGCAGCTTTGTAGTTGCTGTTTTGCAGCGAGAGTCCTTCTGTATGACAAAGTGAACTGAGCTGATCAAAACATACACGGAAAGTGTAAACAAACAAAAAAATGGGCAAACAATGACTTTAAATTTCAAATGTCATGTCTAAGGGCAAAACAATGAAGGAAAACTCAACACACTTACCAGCTTCCTGTTTCCACTCCATGATCAAAGCTTTTAACTTCAGTTTGTTCAATTCTTAATGATTTTCAGGCCCTTTTTCTACCCCAGAGCACCAACAAACAAGGACAGAAAGCAAAATACAGGCCCTTCCCATGTTCTTGCACACCAAAGCCCTTTTTTGAAATCCAGCTTTTCTGCCATCAGATTTAAAGCTGATTTAAAAACAAGAATTATAATGCACCCTCACCTAAAACCATAATAATCTCTCCTCTGCCTCTGGATTGCTGATGTACCAAGGCTTTTAAGTATTTACCTTCTAGATATGAAGCTCCTTAGGGCTGTGTAATGCCTTATTATTATTACCAGTCCCTCAAGTCATAATGAACTCAGGATTACAGCATATTCTATATTTAAGTTTCCAGGACCAATAATTATTATATGTTCTTTGTTCTGAAATTAAAAAAAAAAAAAAGTCATATAATTAGTTCTTTTCTGCTCACAACACAACATGAATTGATTGGCAAGATCATTGCTGGAAATGCTTGGGAAAGCCCTAAAACTAATTTTTTTTTTATTTTCTTGATGGTAGGAAGATATTTCACAATTTCATTATTGTGATTTACTAATCCAGAGAGCTGGCATGAGCTGCAACCATTAAATGATGTGACTGTGAATTTTAGAATGAGGGTGTGTTATTAGTTTTTGTTAAAAAACAAAGCACAAAAAGGGCTAATACCCACCTAGGTTTCCTACAACATTTCTTTATTTTTTATTTTTTTTTCTGGTTGGAAATGTTGTCTGAGTAGAAAGACTTTGGCCTCATATCTTATATAGGTATATATGCCTATCTTAAATACCTAAATTGGCATTACTTTGCTGGGCCAGAGATGCTGAAATTACCTCTTACACAGAGTTCTGATTCATTCTTGATAGGAATTTGCTTGCAGACATTTTCTTTATGGTCTCGCAGAGCCCGTGTGCTGAGCCTGGTCAGCTCCCAAAGCTTTAACGATGTGAATGGCTTGTGCTGCTTTTGCCATTATGGGCACCTAGAAAAATATGCCTGATAATGGCTAAACCAGGGTATTTTCTACTTATGAGCTGTTTTATAAGAAACAAATTCAAATTATACCTTTGTAGGCACCTGGGCAGTCCCAGTGATATGGAAAAGGTTTGAGCTGTTGAAACAGGTTTTGGAATCAGCTAATGGGGTCTTTGGCAACAATTTTTAGTTAAATTTCCAATTAGGTTTGCTTTAGACAAATATAAGGGATATATTGGCATTGACCTGTGCCTCATTGCTTTTTCTAATCTCCCTTTTGCTACCTCTCCATTTCTTAAGCTTCATCCTGCTAGGAGTTGAATCTTTCTTTGTACATCTTTTCTTTATAATAAAGTAGATTTGTGTAAGAAGATGAGGCTTTTGGCCAACTTATTCAGTTAGTATTTGGGTGGGTGGAAATTGTTTTGTTGCTTTTTCTTCAAACATTCAACACACAACCTGTTACGTTTCTGTAGCACAATTTATCTTATTAGCAGGCAGTAACCCTTGTTGACCAGTCCTCTGTTTTTCAGAGATTCTGCATTTGGCACATATTGTGAAGGCTGAGAAATATAAAATAAGTATAGGAGGTTATTTGATTGCAAAGTTGCAGCACTGGAAGAAATAATATATATTCCAGTAGGGTTTCAATAGCCCCAGCATGAGCTGAAATAAATGAAGACCTTGTATGTCAAATGCAGGGGAATATTTGGGGAACATGCAGTTGAAATCTTTATCCCCACCCTCTTCTTTTGCTCATCTTCAAAAGAACTGTCAGCTCATGGGTTTGTGCAGTAAGAAGCAGATCCCGTCACATTTTCCACTCTCACCTGCAGAGCTGGGATCCTGCAGCCCTGGTGGTGTCAGGGACATGTGAGGACCTTTTTCCATCTCTGGAGCAGATTCAGAGCAGGGAGTGGAGCTCAGGCCATGGTCTGGCCTGCAGAAAGCAGTTCCCTGGCACTGGGGTGTGGTAAAGGAGGGAGCACAGAGGGGATGAGAGGGAGGAAGGGTGGTGGAGCTCACTGCTGTGCTGGAGGAAGAGCTGCAGCAACAGCTCCGTCTGCTTGTGCTGAGTGGGTGTTCACACAATGGGGCTCAGTCATCAGATCCCATTACACACCTACACCAAGGGCTGTGTGACAGAACAGGTTATGTGAGGGTGGATTAGAGGATTGAGTATATAAAGAATCCAGAGCCACATTTTTTATTTTTTTTTTTTTCAGATTTGCTTTATGCTACAGCTAATCTTTGTCCAAAAAGAAAAAAAAAATTTCATAATGGAACCACAAAGAGACTCAGCCTGAAATCATCTCATTTAGGCTTGCTGGATTTTAGATGTTGAAAGCTAGGATCTGAGATGTAATTGTGTAGCATTACACGACACGTCAGGTGTCCTAAATCCCCTTGAATTACAGGCATATAATTCAGGAGATGCCTCAGGTGCCCTGTGAAAAAAGAAAGGTACACCTAGAGAGCAACTCAGATCTCATGGACGAGGCTGTGGGAAAAGGCACCACAGCCAAGTGACTGGGAATGGAATGGGAGGAAACTGGCCCTGAGGTGTTTCAAAGCAACAGAAGGGGTAAACCAAATAATTCATCTGCAGCAGAAACTAAAACCTTTGACATGGCTTGCACTTAAAAATTGTGTCCATGACAGCTTGTCCATTTTTTCCAGTGATACTGGTTTTCCTCATAAAATACATCACCTCTCCCTACAAACCTTGCCTCCCTTGCTCCTCTGAGCTCTCAAATAGGTCAGTAATTCTATTGACTTCCAAGCTCTTTACCTGCAAGCAGTCAAGAGCTTTGTCTGGTCAGAGTCCAAAAGTCCTTCTGACCTGCAAACATTTATGGGAAAAGTGCTGATTGAATAGGAAAAAATGTGCAAAAATATATGTCAAACCTCCCAGCTGTTTAGTCTCCCCAGTTTACAGCTCCCATTATGCGCCAGTTCTGCAGAAGGTGAGGCCACCACTTGTTTGCCATTGAGCAGAGCTATTCTCCTAACAATGATCTGAAAACCAGGCAGACAAAATGGTACATTCTTACATGCAGTTGTGGTTTGGTTGGTTTATGGCAGGTCATACTTGTCATGTCTGTCTTGTTCTAGTAAGCCCTGTCTACAAAGTAATGAATTCTGTGAGTCTTATTGAGGTAATTACTTTTTAATTTTAGTTTTCAAGGATTTTTATTCAGACTTCTTGGGCGGATGTAGGGTCTGACTTGTCTGTCCCTTGGAGGACACGTGGTTTGTCCCAAGTATATTCAGGGCAACTAATTTTTCCTCTTGGACCCTCTGATGGAAGGTTTCATTTCACTGTGGCAGGTTAAATCACTTTAGATTTAGATACTCCTAGACAAGGATGTTCACAATCTGTTTCTTAGACAGCAAAACACTTTTGTTGGCAAAGGAATGGCCTTTGGGAATCCAGAGACCTTGACCTGCCATAGTACAAGCTCATTTCTTTTTCCTTTCCTGCTTTCATTGTGTAATCTGGACCCTGCTAAGTGACTTTCCCATCTAAAAGTTGCTCTTCACAAAGGTAGGAGAGATATTGCTTTAGTTTTCAGTTACAGGCTTTACAACTCCATCAGAAGAAATATTCATGTTTTCACATAGTCCCCAAGAGTTACCACTTAATGTTATTATGGACTTTGCTCAGGGTAACACCAGTTTGACAGCTTCCCATTTATTAATGCAGTTAAATATGTTAATAACCGTGACATTTATTATTATTATCATAACATTCTTCAATTACATTGGTGCAGTCTTATCCAGCAAAAGCAAACCTGAGCCAAACATATCTTTAAAACGTCTGCACACAAGCCAATGCCAGCCAAGGGTGTGACATTTTTTGTTTTTTATTTTTACAGTTTTTAAGAACACTTCACACTGGCAAAAGCTTTCAGGGAAACCCAGCTTATACTGGCATCAAGTGATTTTTGCTCATACAGCTTGCCTTGTTTGCAGAACCGTTTCAGGCTGGACCAGAAAAGCGCTCTGTGGCCAGCACAAGCCGAGTGTGCGCCAGGGCACAGCTGCAGTGGTGTCATATCAACCCACAAACAAGGACTTCATCAGGCAGCACTGGTGGGCAGCTCCAGCCTCTGTAGCTGACTCGCATTTACCCCCAGCAAACCCTTTATTTGTTCTCACTGGGAAGGTTCACCATCGTAGCTGGTTATTGGCACACCTTGCCTGTGTTCTGCTGGTAACACTTTTCCCAAAATTCAGTTTCCCAGAATATTGCAACAATTTATGGGATGGCCACATGAAACTAAACAGCTGCTAAAGAGCCTGCTTGGCTTGCATGATCAGATTCTAAGTTAAATAAAGAAGTTCCTTGCTGGTTTTTCTTGGTATCCTCTTGGTGCCGTCTGAGAAGCGCAAAGGAAACGGAAACAAAGGAAACAGAAGGCTTTAGATCAAGAAGAAATGTCTGGTCTGGGAGGACAGCAGAAATTCATAAAGGAGGGCTGTCCATTTGGTATGGGACATTGCATAAATCCCTTGTTGTGGAGATTTAGGGACACATTCAGGGGTAATAACTCTACCTGTTGTCATAGAGAAGGACAACTCTTCTGTCTTGACAAATGTACCATTTTTCTTTTGTGTGGCTGCAATTACTGTTTTCCATTTTCTGCACTGTTTGGGGGTGAGAATGGCCTATCCCTCCTCTGAGATCAGATGGCAGAGGAACCATCCCTTTTTCTGAAATCCTTTTGGAATGGGTTAGCACGCTATCTGCACAGAGATCTTGCACTGAAGTGGGCCTGGGACAATTTTTCTCTCTGAGATGATGGTCTGGGTCCCTAAACAGCTGCTGGACTATGAGGCCCTGAGGTCTGTGCCAACAAAAAGATCTTCATGTCCCAAAAATCACATAAATCTGTGGCTCCTGTGGCAGTGTAGCCTTCCACCATGCCCACCACACATTCCTACAGGAATGTGCAAACCCCACAGAACAGACCCTGCAGATATTTTGGCTTTGAGAGCAGCGAGAAGTTGCATAAACTTTCCTGCATTTTACATCCCCATCTTTCATTGTGAGATATTGAAGTGTGGCATCAAAGAGTTAATGTGGACAGAAATGTTTGATCTCATTCTACTTGAACTTATTACATTTTGAATTCTGATACTGTTACAACGAAACTGTAAATTTATCTTGAGGTAAGCCAGCAGAAAGGCACTATTTTCTAGTTAGTAGCAGCCATTCTGTTCCTTAAAAGAAATTTGGGACAGATGTGTCTGTCTTATTATTTCAGTGAATGCAGGAAGAAAATGTATTTTATTTCTTATTAAATATATATGCCTGTTCATCTCAGTATGTGGGACTGTCAAAGCTTATAAATTTGGCAGTATTTTAACATGATCATTCTGTTTTTCTTTAAACCAAGTTATTAAATTGATATATTTTTATAAAAAGCAGAGGGTGATGGAAATTTTTTTTTTTTCATCTTTTGACATTTGGTTTGCTGTTAAGGGGTTTTAAGTAACACTGTATCTTAAATCAGAAAGATAACAACTCTTCCAAAGACTGCTGAAAACCAACGAAAAGACTGGGATTCACTGGGTTGCAGTGCTGGTAAAGCAGTGTGTGTTTGCACTTTGATACTGGGATTTTTTTTTGTGCTAATGCATTGTTGGAGTTGAAGAGTCTCATGCTTTTCCATGAGCATCTCTCATACCTGGCTGCAGGGGAGCCAGAGACAAGCTGTTCTGCTGATATATTTACAAATCTCACTCTCCCTTCTGCCAAGGTGGCTTTGGGTTTACAATCACCATAAAAACCCTTTACACCACTTTCAGCAGTGGTTAATCTGGTGTAAATGCAAATAGGGTGCAGTCCTGACCAGGAAAAATCCCTTTTGTGTCAGAAAAGACTCCAGTTCCTGCAGGAATTGTGGGGTCAGATCCATGCTGGGGTGGCTGTGCTTGGGCACAAAGTCACAAAATCTCCAGCTGAAGCTGCCTCTTGAAGAAAACACTTGGGTTTGAGTCGTGTGTGACACACAAGCTGCTGTGACTGGGTGAGTAGGTGTTAAAGCAAAGCTTCAGATGAAGAGTTTAGAGAGGGACAGACTATTTTACCCCAGTCTTTGTAACTGTGAGAACTGGTTAACTTTCTAGCAAATGAAACCAGGCATTTCTGTGAGGAAGGGTGAAAAGAACTGAGAGCTAAAAAGTTAATATTTTTTGAGGGACCTGGAAAGGATGAAATCCTTTTGCAGCGAGCAGCAGGTCAGCCCTTCCGCAAGGAAAAGCAGGAGCCCCTTGCATGTGCTTCCTGCAGGAGAAGGATCAACTCAAAATTAAAAAATTAAACAAGTGCATAGAGATTTTCATTTGTTTCATTGATTCTGGATGACAAATCTGTTTAGTTATATCATCAGCCACTTTGTGTCCTTGATTCTCCACTAACCTGTGCTGGTTCCACAGGCAGGAAAGACCACTAATATGGGGGGAATTACTGAATACCTCCATGTGCATGGCTGGGAAATGAGTTGGACCCACAATCTGAACATCTTTTAAATCAGATGTTGCTAAGAATTTGCCCAAAGGAGGTCTCTCTTCCCCCTTCTCAGGGCTGAACATACTTGAGTTTGGATAAAATTTTTAAAGTAATTTCAAGCTGGTGGGCAAGGTCAGTATTCCCTCATTTGCTGTAATCCTAAAACAGGACAATGTTTGCAAACGCTGAAATTTTCCATGAGCAAAACCATTTAAAAATTATTATTATTGATTCAAGGGCCTGGAAATGTTTCTCTGGGCATTTCTAATCAAAAGGTAGTGTTTCATATGGTGAGTGAAAAGGTCCTCACTGCATCATATGAGATGTGGTCTGGGCAAAGAGCAGGTCCCTGAGTCACAGCTGGGTAAGCAGGGAAATCAACTTCTGTTCCTTGAGAGGTGAGCCAGGCAAATGAAATTAATGCTGCCTTGGTCCAAAGCAAAGCTTCTCAGCTGGATTCAGAGCTAACCTAGGAGACTGAAAGCATTGCTTCCCACTCAGAATCCTCCTCTGGTTTGCTGTCTGGCTGGGTGAGGCTTTGGATCAAGAGCAAATTCTAGCAGTGGGAAGAACAGCAGGATAAGAGTAGAGACAAGTGCTGGGCCCAGGGTAAATCACTGCTACCTGTAAAAGGCAACATTTATTTAGGGGCAAAGCTCTGCTTATATTTTAGCCTGAACTGCTGATCTGTACATTGCCATTAAAAGCTCTTGTGCTATCCTGTGACAGAGCAGCATTTTCCAGGGACCACTGGACCAAGTTTACCCCAGTAAAGCACAGGTTAAATACTTTTTGGTGTTTATTTCAAATCTATCCTCTGTAAAGTGGGAATAATACAATTTGCCCAGCTTTGTGATATTCACTGAGTTCCTCTTGCAAAAGATGGTCTGGAAATTGTGCCAACTTTTTTATTGCCACTAATAAATGAGAAATACCTTTCTCGTTCTAAGGCTTGCTGTTAAGGGTCAGTTAAGGTGAAACCAGACTATCAGGTGTATAAAACATTCTATAAAGAGAACAGCCACAAACTGTGATGCCACGAACAATAATGAATCCTAGCTGCTCTTCTGAGCAGGGAAAGAGTGAAGGGCAGGTGTGTCCAGGCTCAGAGGTGCCGTAGGACTGTCTGGAAAAGGGAACTCACATGGGAAAGTGGGACAGTGTTTCTGGGGCATCCTGCCCGTGATCACTTCGTGCCACACGGATCCACAACCAGCAATTGTTCAGTCACAAAATCAAACAGCATTCCGGGGAAGAAGAGACCCAACCACTGTCAGTGCACTTCACTTTTGAGTGGCTGGCCATGCCACGCTCCTAATTTAAATGGAGAAAGAGTGATAATAGTTTAGCAGTGAGAACAACAGTTTTTCCACCTCTTATCTGGAGATAATGGTGGAACATTGCAGGGTTTTTTTCACCCTCTTCCCAGCACCTGTCCTTATTTGTTGAACAATTTATAGCTCCATCTGAAGTATTATCCTGCTAACAGTAGGAGGTATTTGCAGTGCAGCACAACATAATCCTCCCCTCAGAGATTAAGACTATTACCTCATTGATGCTCCTAGTCTCTGCCAGCCTTGGCATACCAATGTACAGCGTGAATGCAGGTTTGCTGCATAATAGCTCACTATGCTACCAGCTAAGCCACTGAATGCTTCTACAGTCATTCCTTTTATTAGGAGAATGACATGACAGTAATAATGGATAATGAATTCTGTTAATGAGATGACTTATTTCAAAAGTAAATAAAGCTCAGGTGTCACGTGAATGAAACATTTGAAATATCTGCAAATGTGATTTAGTCAAATGTTCCAGGGAAGAAAAAAAAAAAATAAAAAAAGAACCCACACAAACCCTCCTTTGAGGCAGCTGCAATTGAGTGGGTAAAACTCCACCAGCAAAAAAAAGGGAAGTTGTACAGGCAGCTTAACTTCATCCCTGGTGCAGGTGATTGATGGCACAGTCTCTGCTGCTCCAGTATAGATGGATTTGGCCACGCTGAGGGTGTGTAACCTCTGTCAGGTCCAGGCTGTGCTCCCGCTCCCTTGTGTGATGGGGTGGGAGCAGCTCCCAGCAGGAGCTGCCTTGGAACTGCAGCTACTGGCACAGCTTGGTCTCTCTCTCTTCAGTGAATTTATCACAAAAAGCTCTTGACTTGGTTGAACTAAAGCCAAGGGAAATGCAAATATCCACTGCTGTTTCTGCTGAAGTACATTTACTCCTTTACTAAGTTATTATTCTTCCTATGAAGAAACAACTTAGACATCTTTTCATGTAATACAGAAATATTAATGTAATCATCCTCTCCTCACATTTTCAAATGATTGAGCTGTGCTTTGCTCCATTTTTGCAAACCAATTCACTGTCAAGCACAAACCAGGTTTGTAGTTTGGTTTATCGTACATGAAAATGTTACCAACAACATCAGCATCACACAGAGATACAAACAGGCATCGTCAAGGATGTGGTGAGGATGCTAATATTAGAACTGTCAGACAGCCTTTGTGAAACTCAGGGTTTCTTTATTGACCATAAAAGCACGAAAGCATCAAAGAGAGAGACTACTTGGTGTCTACAGGCGTATTTATCTTCCCTAAGATTTTTTTTTTGCCCTGATGTCGACTCTGACTTCTGCACATCTTTAATACATTTATCCTCACAATATGCCTGTGAGACACGGAGGAGCTACTCTTTGCATCCTACAGAAATTCTGCAGTTCTGCAAAGCAGAGAGCTGAAACACTGAAGAGAGAGCAGGCAGGCTGACCTGCAGACACAACAGCAGGAGGTTCCTGCAGGAGCCCTGACCTGCTCCTGCCTTGGCTTCCTCAGGCCATTTCCCTTTGCCCCATGGCATAAAGCACAGGGCTCTGTGGCGTGCAGTGCCACATGTCACTGCCTAGCAATGCCAGGGAGTTGTTTGCCCATGGAGGGAATATTTTAAAAAGAAAGGAATGAAGGAAGAGTCCAGTGACAGGTTCCATGGCTTTGGCCCTCTTCTTCACTGGTCCTTGGGGGATGATTGGATGTTCCCACCTGACAGTTTGTTGGTTCTCTGTGCCTGGTAGTTGGAGCAAAACCATTTTTGAGGGTCCTTGAGAGAAACGAGACAGACAGTTCCTGTGAACAGCAGAGGCTAGAAATTGGTGACATCCTAGAGGATTTTGTCCCAAACTCCACCTAAGTGTCCCTGAAGCATCTGGCCCACACCAGCCTCCCACCCAGCACAGCTGCACCACCCGAGGCTTTGGGGAGATTTGGGATGGCTCCATGGGCTTCCTTGGGGACCTGGGAACCTGGGGGTTCACACCCCAAAAGAGAGAGAAGCAGATAAAAATCTGATGCTTATATGGAATAGGAGAAGGGGGAGAGGGAAGGCGCAGAGAGATATGAAAGTGAAAAAAGATTTGTGTGTATGACCTGATACATTTTTTAGCTAAGTCTTACAGAGTTAAGTTAAAGTAAGCATTTCACCCAGAATAACCACAAAAACTGGGCTGTCCTTCCATTTCCACCCCTCATTTTTGTGAAACGAAGCAAGAAAGGTCTCAAAAGTTTAGCAAAGAGAAATCAGCCTCCTTAGGAGGCTCTGTGGGCACCCCAACAAGGAGGGCATGAATGTTGTGAGAGATCTCCATCAGGGCAAAGCTGGCGTGTGCTGCAGCCCTGGGCTGAGCAGAGCAGTGCTGCCAGCCCCACTCCTGCCTTCCCAGAGCACTCAGGGTGGAGCCAGGCTGCTGAGAAGCTGTCCTGCTGTTTGGTTGTTTAAGCTGTGGCTGCAGAAGAAAAGAAAAGCAAAACCATGGCTTGATTTATATCTCTTGGTTATTGTAAGGCATTCCCAAAAGAAACAAACAAGCAACCAACCCCAGACATTTTAAAACTTAACCATTTTTTTAAAATGGCAAAGTGCTCCTATCATTTTCAGTAATTAAAGCATGAACAGAAATTAAAAACTCCCCTGGCTCTTTCATTTGAGGATTTTCAAGCCTGGTTTTTTTCCCCTCACATACCCCTTGCATATTTCATTCCTCACAATCCTGTCCCCATTAGTGGTGATGACAAAGCTCCCATTGCTCCCCATGTGTGGGAGAATCACACTGTAAGTATGGATTTAATCACCAACCTTCAAAGTGACTAAAAAGGCAGATAGATGGGATTCCTGGGGAGATTTTCAAAAGTGAATTTTGACATCCTGGCTCTTTTGAGAACATTGCTGCTCTTTTCTAAAACATTTCTCCAGGCCTGCCCTTATGGGCCTAATTTCAGGTACCCCGAGGTACAGAGGCTTAACTGGTTCCAGCTCTGTGCTGGATCCTGGGGATCTGGGCACCCCTGGGGCTCTGGGCTCTGTGGTGCTGGTGCTGGGCTCCAGCCTTGGGTGCCAGCCTGGATTGGGGGAATCTCACCCTGATGCCAGCCTGGATTGGGGGAATCTCACCCTGATGCCAGCCTGGATCCAGGGAATCTCACCCTGATGCCAGCCTGGATTGAAGGAATCTCACCCTGATGCCAGCCTGGATCTGGGGAATCTCACCCTGATGCCAGCCTGGATCTGGGGAATCTCACCCTGATGCCAGCCTGGATCCGGGGAATCTCACCCTGATGCCAGCCTGGATTCAGGGAATCTCACCCTGATGCCAGCCTGGATCCGGGGAATCTCACCCTGATGCCAGCCTGGATTCAGGGAATCTCACCCTGATGCCAGCCTGGATTCAGGGAATCTCACCCTGATGCCAGCCTGGATTCAGGGAATCTCACCCTGATGCCAGCCTGGATTGGGGGAATCTCACCCTGATGCCAGCCTGGATTCGGGGAATCTCACCCTGATGCCAGCCTGGATCTGGGGAATCTCACCCTGATGCCAGCCTGGATTCAAGGAATCTCACCCTGATGCCAGCCTGAATTGAAGGAATCTCACCCTGATGCCAGCCTGGATCTGGGGAATCTCACCCTGATGCCAGCCTGGATTCAGGGAATCTCACCCTGATGCCAGCCTGGATTCAAGGAATCTCACCCTGATGCCAGCCTGGATCTGGGGAATCTCACCCTGATGCCAGCCTGGATTGGGGGAATCTCACCCTGATGCCAGCCTGGATCTGGGGAATCTCACCCTGATGCCAGCCTGGATTCAGGGAATCTCACCCTTCTGCCAGTTCCCACGTCCCCACGAGGAGCCCTCTGGAAATGCTGAGATGCTGACTCTGGCTTTCCACAGGGGAAATGACTCAGGCTCCTTTGGATGCTGCCACGTTAGAAAGAGCAGATCAAAACTCAGCGATTATTCTCCTAAGCATCTCTAATTAAAACCAATAATGGGGTTAATTAAAGCTCATGAAAAGAGGGATGTTCAGCACCATGCTAGCTTTTTTTTTTTCAGCTTGTGCTTGGTATGTGTGGTTGGATCCCTTCACTAGCCCCTGGCCAAGGCCTTCTAGACCACATTGACTTTGCCAGGTGTGTTGTTCTGTGCTCATAGCAACAAAATTAGCATCAGAGCCATTCATCTTCATGATATTGGGCAGCTTTTTTTAAGCCAATGGCAGGTATTTTCAATCTTCTTTTCTTTTTATGCATAGAAAGGGAAAGTTGTGAATAATATCTGTGCACAAAAGAACAGAAAACAACTCCCCTATACTCATCAAAATTTTATTTTTATTTTAATGTACACATTTGGGGAGCTTATCTCTGAATACCAAATGAACCCACCTACTTCAGTTTGCTCATTAAGCACAATTTTATATGCATGAAGTGGTATTTTTGAGACAATATTAGTATTGGCAGTTGGGTTCTGGATCCATATCTTTGCCTACGGAAGTCAACGGGAAAATGTTCATTTATTTCAGCAGCAGTGAGGTTGGACCTTGGTGAATAGTTCTCTATGTGTGCATGAAAACACAGCAGTGCCTGCAAGGAGATGGACAGATACTGGTCTGCTCACACTTTTAGGCAATCTGAAGAAGCAGTTTTATTCCAACTAAATTACAGGAGCACCTTGCACTGTGCCAAATAACTTTCCAGAACAACTACAATAAAAATACTAAGGCATTACTGTATCTATTTATTAAGAAGAGTAATGCTGCAATAAAACAATAATTGCATTTTGAGAGATTAATTTTGTTGCACAGACCATTTTTAGTCTCTAGGGTTTAAAAATTAAGACATTGTGCTGGTTTTTGTGCCATCAGGGCTGGAGAAGGGAGGGATCCTTATTTCAGCTTGGCTGACAGAACTGATGCAGGTTTAGTGGTCAGGCTGTGCTTTTATCAGCACACCTTTTATTCCACTTGGTGGTGGCTTTACTCTGCTTGTCCAAAGGACACTGCTGCCTTTGTGTGTATGTTAGCAGGCCTAATTATCAGTGCTTGGCTGAGGGAAGTACCAGAAAGTTAATATGAAAATACAGAAGGGATTATTTAATTCTTGTACTCATTCCAAGGCACCAGTTGAGCCTGCACCAGCAGAAGCTGGGAGCTGCACAGACTCCCAGTACAGTGAACATTGGCTCCCAGTTCAGACTCAGCCACAGCTTGGTTTGCAGCACTTGTGCTCCTAATAAGCTCGTGGAGACAAATGCGAATTCCTCAGTTATTATGAATTATCTTCACTTATTAGCTGTTTACATGTGCCATGGTAGTAACTGGATGTGAAAAGAGCTGAGCCTGTGCTTATGAAGACAACTGTGTGGTAGTTATTTAAATGTCAGTTCCCTTCCATTGACAGCGTAGTGTTTTTCATGAACAGTTTGGAAATTTCTCTTTTTTCCATTTTCTTTCAGTTTTTTTTTTTTTTTTAATGGCTCAGTGTTGATTGTATCAGCAAAGCTATTATGCTGAGCCCCTGCAGTAATTTGTCAAATAATCATCTCCTGACACATATTTTTTTTTTCCTACAAAGGCGCTAATGATTACAAGTATGATTAATAACTGAACTAAATTGTTATTGCCGGGAAGTTTTAGTGCATTCAGGAAATCGTGACCTGTATTAAAAATAAAAAAACAACAAACCTTGGGGACAAGAGAGGTTGGTCATACTTCACAGAAGGAATGTGCGACCTGTACATGTTTCCTCTTACCCTGCCATGCTTTTTTATTAGATCTTGTGATAGCAACCTCACGTGGGTCATTCCTCGGTCAAGTGCTCATCTCCGCTGTTGTTCCAAGCAGGCTTCCCCAGCCACTACAGCAAGGACAGGATGATTTCTTTGAGGAATAGCACTATTTATAAAATAAATAATAAATCAGGCCTCCATTTTGCGCAAGCAACAAATTATGAGAGCTCCAGCAGCTGTATATTTGTTGAACACCCGCCTCCTGTGAGTATAAATTGCACCTTACCGAGTAGAAATAAAATACAGTCCACCAGAGACTGCTGCAAGGTGTAGCTGCTTGTGTATGGGCAAGTAATGACTTGCATTTTCAGCTGCTCCTTAGTAAGAGCCTTAGTAATTGGAATCAGTTATTCAAAACATCTCTAAATGTGATTTAAATGGCAAGGATTTAATAACATAGAAAGAAGTCATTACAGAGGTTCAAGCAGGGGAGAAGGGAATTCCGTTTTTCAGAGCAGAGGGAGAAAAATAAAGCAATTACTTGATGTAAAGGCCAGAAACAGGACTCCTGCTGTCACAGAGAAATCAAATCTGTCAGCAATTAGTGGGATCTTAGGAGGCAAAGAACCCTTCAGTGTTGAACAGTGAATAAGGGGTTAGCAATTATATGAACTGATAAAAGTGTTCTGGTTTTCAAACAGCAGGTTAACAAGGCGTACTTTTTTCATAACTTCGTGCAGATGTGATGAGTCACACTTTGTGACATTTTTCAGGAGGACTGTATGAAAAGGTAAGAAAATAATAAAGCACATTGCATTGCTGTTGCTTTTAAGATGCTGCTGATTTACTTATTGCAAAATGACCCAGGGCACAATGATGGGACCAGCCTCAGTGTCTGTCACTTCTTGAGGAGCCAGGCGCTTACTGAACTCTGCCTTTAAAAGTGCTGCTTGTCTTCCATATGCAAGCACTTGTGTGAGCAAAAAAACCCCAAAACTCTGCATAAACGTAATCTGGCCTCATTCTATTTGACGTCAGAAATACTCAGAAATTCCCAGCAGAAGGTATTTATACCCTGCAAGATTGATTCTTGCACAGAAGAGTTCACAGAGGGCAGAGGAAACAGACGTGATTACGCCTTTTTAGTCTTGACTCCATCTCAGTGTATAGACATCACATGATTAATTGGCACAAGAAAAAGAATATTTATAGGAAACCAAAAGATGAGGAGTCTTTCTTCATATGTCAGAGAGGCTGAGGCAGAACTAGAACCTGTGCTTTTATTGACTTTAATGGGGAACTTTAGGAAACAAGAAGCAGAAAGGGACTAGAAACTCTAGATATACAGCCTGCACCTTGAATAGCATATAGGGAAACAGTGAGCTTTGAAGACTTCATCCTAGGCTATCCTATTTTGTTCAAAGGCACCAAAGCCCTTCAGAGCAGGAAAACAAAGGAGCTCTGGCAGTTTCAAAAGGCTTCCTCTCTCAAAACAGAGGGATGAAGTGTGTCTAGACTGAGACGCAAAATCCTTCTGGAATGTCTAAAGAAATTAGGGCTATTGAGATTAGCAAGGAAAGCCTTTCAGTGGGATCAACATTCACAGAGGGCATTGCTTTACAATCATCTCTAAGTGCCCAGTTCATCCACTGAAGCAAAAGCCTCACTGGCTTTATGTTGGCTGCTTGGTCTGTGGTGTGTCAGACTCCTAGAGGAACCTCAGTCCATGTCAAGATTTCTCTCGCCTAAAAATCTCACAAAAGCATCCTTTGCAAACTGGGATATAGGGGCAGTAATAGAAATTGCAACGTTTCTGTTGAGAAGTGGACATTAGCTTCCAAAAGACATGCAAATCTTGTGTCAAATCAACATGGGAGGAATGTCTCAGGGAAGCATTGCATCACCCCTGTATCCTAGTCACCTTGGAAAAGGAACATTTCAGAGCAAATTCAGGTATGTACCCCAGAAATGATTAAAAATCTCTTGAACTTCATTTATTTCCCAAGTGACTTAGATTTTTTCATTAATATGTTTTTTAGGTCCCAGGAAGGTTTGGAAACCACTTCATATTAAAAAAGATTGAAAGAAAAACAAAAAAATGTAAGCACTAGAGGATGGACCTGCATGAAGTGAATAAGTGAAAAAAGTGAAAAGAAGTGAATACTTCTTTTTTATAAATAATTAAAATTCTTTGAAAGACAAAATAAATTTCAGAAGTTTTTTTCCTGTGACATATTTTTAAAAACCTCAATTTTCCAAGTTGTATTGCAGGTGAATTTATATGAGCACTCTTTTTTGTGTCTGGAAAGATGGTGGATGTCCATGGGAGAGAAGAGCATTTCTTAACCCTTGGCCCAGCAGCATCTTTTTCTCTCCTGTGCACTTACAGGATTGCCTGAGCTGAATATCACACTATCTGTGAAGAACTCCTTTTCTGATCCCTCGTGCTTTCTCTAGGATGAAGGAAAGCTTCCAAGGAGATTCACTTTCAAGTGAATTCATCAGGTTGCTCTGACCTGGGTAAATCCTTTGGATGTCATATCAAAACGCTGGAGATAGTTTCCCATTTCATCACCTTTTGAACCCAATCCTGACTTGCTCTCTGATGCCCACGTTTTTGGTTCATGGTGCGTGCCTCAACACACAATTACCGCTGATCTCAATAGAGACTCACATCCTCATTATCTTGCCAGATCAGGCCTTGTTTTAGGTATTTCACAATCTCACATTAAGGAATTACTAAATGGCAAGTGCCTGCTGAAAAACAGAAGCATAAATCCCGTGGAAGTGATTTTTTCATCAGTCTTTTGACTGAGAAAACACTGAGAAGTCATGAAAGAGTGGTTATCAAAAGGAGAGGTAAAAAGATGAAGAGACAAAATCTTGGCCTGTGTGATGAACTGAGATGGGGTGCAGTGATGATGGTTACACATTTGACGCCTTCTGTTTTGCTTCCAGGAACCGGCAGTGGAATCACTCTTCTGAATCCCAGTGCATGGAAAGTGGGCACTCCCAAGGGAAGATCACAAAGCGCTGAGAGCTCTCTCCAGTGGGCAGGTGAAGGAGGGTTCTCCGTGGGACACTGGAATATGGCAGGACCTGATGCCTACAGGTTCAGCAGAATTTTCTGTTCCTGGTCAACATCTTAGAATTTTTAGGACATCTCCTGCCTTGCTTCAGGAGTCACGTATCCAAAATTAGCAAGAACAAAATTCAAATTTCAGTTTGAAGTTTTGAGTTTCCCACTTCTCTCAAAGCAGAGATCCACAGGATTTATTCATGAAGGAGCTGCCAGAAGCCAATGATCTTGTTAGCAATCCAGCTCTCTGCCTTCTTGTCTGGCCAAAATTAGTAGTTTCTAGGGAAAATCTTTGGTGGAAACCAGCATCACTTCACATTCCTTTGAACTTCTTTTGTTTGGCTTCAGGTCTGGACATGGCACACAGACCACCATTGCTTGCTGGTCATGGACAATTGTCAGATTTTTATGGTGATACAACAGCAGCTGTCATGGAGTTACCTCTTCTGTAGGGCACACAGTGCCCCTTTCATGGGTTGGAGACTGCCTGTAGATGCCTTGGCCTTTCTGAGTGTGTTACCAAAATGCCTTTGGTAACATCTTCCCTGTAAACTCAGTTAACCGATTTTTTTTCTACTGGGCAGCACCCTTCTGTTGTTTCCCATGAAAGTTTGTGTAGGTAGAGGGAAGAGAATTTATATTTGGGAAGAGGTTTTCTTCCTTTGCTTCCAGAAAGAGAAGTGAAATGGATGTACTTACCCCAAACAATCTTATGCCAGGTTCCATAGCTGCAGTTTAGGGATGAATCAATCCAAGTCAGTGCCTTGGGACTTGCAGGCAGAGAGAAGACTGTCACCAAAGCTGGGCTGTGCTGGCACAGGCTAGATAAATACGAGATAAATAGTTTTTTGTGGATCTTGCTGGTGCTGAGTGGCTGCAGGAGGTGCCTGGGCTTCCTCCAGGGAACCTTCGACATCCCCGTGGGGCTGTTTTCTCAATCACTCTCCAGATTTCAGTGATTAAGATCTTATCTGGGGCAACTTTCATCCTCGAATATCCGCAAACACTTTGCAAAACAGCACGGAAGGTATCCATAGCTATTTACCATCAGGTTACCACTTGGTAACCTGATTGCATCAGACTGGAGGAGGAAATTTATTTCCTTGTGAAATATGATCTCATAAAAATCCCTGGGACGGCAGGCATTGCAATGCACCATGCGTGGTACTGCTGCCTCCAGCAGAGGCTGGAGATTTAGCTTGATTATGCTGTAGTTTGTCACTAATAAAAAGGATTTTTCACAAATGAAATTGTAAGTGTAGGAAATTGGGGAGTGCCACTTTTTTTCCCCCCGTCTCACTGCTCCGTGTGGGGAATTTGAAGGAGCAAGTTCCTTATCAGGAACCCAGGGAGAGGAATTCTTTTCAGGCAAGTCAACAGCAAAGTTGCAAAATAACCTGTGCTGTACATAGAGAGGCCTCTCCATTTCCAGAATTCCTGTTGGCTTTGTTGCAACCCTTACCCCAATTGCTGATTTGAGGGATGATTATATTTTAAAAATCACCTTCCTTTCATGTTCCAAAACCTCTGTATGTTAAATTTTACTGCCCTTGCCAACCCCCTAACCCAACTGTATTTAATCCACCAACAAAGAGTGTCGTGGCTGTGCTGACCCTAACATATTTGGCTAGTTTGCATCCCAAACACTGTGCAGAAGCAGAGGGATTTGTGCCTTTCTCAGTGGCATTTTTGAGCAATTGCTGGTTCCTTCCCTTCTCAGATTGTTGCGTATTTTCTTAATTTGTTGTTGACATGACTGCCTCATTCAAAACAAAGTTACAATCTTCTACATAAACAGGATCAAACCCAGAAATACATTTCTTTTTAAAAATGAAAGAAAGTGTTATAATTATTTTAAGCTCACTCTGGTTTTAAAGAGGTCAGCGATTTCCATGAGTTTTTAAATGAGTGATAAAAAAATGATTTTAATCTAGATTGTTTTAGAATGATCATGAGAAAACCCTTGTTCATATAAAAAACAAGACAAGAATTGTTTCAAAAGTTATTTCAGAATTATTATTTTTTTAATACAAAGGATAAACAACGCCATTTTAAATTAATGTTAGCTTGTTGAAGAGCATGAAAACCTACTAAAATTTTGGCAACCATGCTAAAGTCACAACCATCTTTGTTTCCAAAGGAAGATCTCAGACAGAAAGCAGGAGGCACATCACTGCTGAGGATCCAGGAGCCTCTGGGGGAGGTACCCACATACCAGAGCAGGGCAGGCACACAGCCACCTGCAAAGCAAAGGCAGACAGTCCTCAAGAAGCAACATTTATAATATACACTGCTCGTTAACAAGTCAACTATTTTAAATTAATACTTTGCCAGCTCATTTGTTTTCATTCGGGGAGAAACAATTCTACTGCTGTATTCATGTGTAAATCACCCTTTTTTTGATGGGTTCCTGATGCCACAGGGCTTGTTCCAGCGGAAAAGAGTCGCCTTTGGCTCCAGTGATCTTTGGTCAGGTTTTTCAGTTTAAAACCCAGAGCCCATCCATCATAACAAGACTTAGTTCCAAGGGTACCTGCTGTGGACACTTCGGCAGCCAAGCAGGTGGTAATTACTGTGATTAACCACTGTCACTTACCTGCAGATTTCAGCCAGTCGCTCTGGTTTAGGACAACCTCTTTATTGTGCTGCCTTCCCTGGGCATTCAGTGCAAGTCCATATATCTGTTATGGAGGTCTTTGCAGTTTGCAAACCCTTTTTGTGCCCTGGATGCTGTTACTGGTGGTTTTATGCAGCACCTAGTATGACCTGGTGGAATGCCTGTCATATATCTGCTGACTAATACCAGCCACAGTCGTTGTAATTTGGTATTTTCTACCCTGTACCTGCAGTTACATTTTTCATCAGTTCAGTCACTTGTTGCACCAACAGAGAAATTCAACCACAAGCACTGATCTTCCTCCCCATTAACCTCAGGGCTTCTAGCTTGGCTCCTCCCTGCTCCTAAATCACCATTTATTGCTATTTTTACAAGAGAAGATTAATGGACTAAATGGGCACAGGTAATTCTGCATTGTTCGAAGTCTCTTCAAATAGCACCTGCTGTAAATTCTTTAGTGCTCCTTATCTCTGCAGCAAATCTTGGTCTTTAAACAGTTTGTTCAGGGGAGGAGGACTGTGAAGAAGGGTCACGGTGCCCTGGGAGCTTTGCAAAAGCATCTCTGAGGCTCTGTGGTTGCCGTGCTCTGGGTTGGGAGGGTTTTGCTTTCCAAGGTTCTCAGCCATGTAGGTGCCCCAAGCCAGGCACCTCTCAGAGGGAGCTCAGGCTGTTGCTCCAGGGTCCACCAAGGCTGTGGGAGAAGTGCCCACACTAATGGTTGGAGACATTAACTTTCCCTTTGTAATTTCCTCTTGTTTGGTACGTTCAGCTCTCAGCTGAGCTTTGTTCCAATAGGCTGGAGGGGATGTGACTTCACCCAGATATAAAACGCACAGGCACAAAAAGAAAATGCTTGAAAAATTGCAATGACATGGTTGTGTTGGTAGCTTATGATTTTTCTGAAATGAAATGTGCCTAGACAATGAAAATTGAGCCAAGAGACCATATTTTCCAAGCAACCTTTTTAGCCTTCAAAGGGAGTGCTTGGAAAAGCTGCACACCAGCAGCTGCACACCTTTCCCATGCCATCATTTTGTGCAGTAAGAGGAAAAAAGCCCAGCATAATGGCTAAGAATGAATCGAGTAGGTGTTGAAGCAGGTTGAGATAGATGGATGGATGGATGGATGGATGGATGGATGGATGGATGGATGGATGGATGGCAAGAAACAGTGAGTGGCGAAGCCAAACAGCAGAAGGCACAGCATAGTGGGTGCAGGAAAAGGGCTGCCTCTCCAGCATGGCACATCCCAAGGGTCAGGGAACCAGGGAGCTGTGCCCCACACAGGCACCAATGCCTCTGTAACTCATCTGGGTTTTGAGGGGTGCAAATTAGCTGTGCCAGTGCAGAAAACACAGGACTTGTGTGTCTAACTAGTTGCAGGTGGAAAACCATGGGCAGCGTTTCAAGAAGTGGCTTTGAAAGTTGGCCCGTTGCGACCATAAACAAGAAACTAAAGAGCTTTACAGTATGTACTTACAGCTTTTAATTTTCTCTCCCTGTTCACAGATATCCCAGTATCTCGCACACTCGCAGACAAGCCTTTTGATTGTTCAGCCCTGGTTTTACATTTAATAGCCCTGCTACCTTCTCCCCACATTCTGCTCCCACATGTGGGAGAGTTTAGGTTTCTCCTTTGCACAGAGGTGGGAGGCGCGTGGGCTCGGCTTTCCCCGCCAGCCTTTGTCTCCAGGCCAGCAGGAGCCCACCAGTGCCACCAGTATGGGATCCATGGCACCCCTGGAAACAAGATTTCTGCCTGTCCCAGCAATTCCCTCTCCTGGTGGCCCCATTAACAATTGGTGCAATTTTAGAGCAACTTGTACTTACACATATTGACTCGTTATCGTCCTCATCTCCGTATTGTTGTTCTACATAACAGCTGCAAGTAGAGCAAGTGCACTTTGGTCAATAGTTTCGTTTATAATAAAGTAATAAATTAGGAATATTTTTCCCTTGACAATAAGTTTTATGCCAAGACTTTATGTAGCTTAAAGCAAGTTGTCAATTAGGCTACTTAAATTAATTTTTGGCAGCAGTTAATTGGAGCCTAGAGTCTTTTGTCTTTAAACAGCTAATCCTAAACAAGAAAATACAATGATTAAATGTTTCTTAGACAATATTATTCACAGAATTTAAAATATAGCATTTAATTAAGATTTGGGCTTGTTACTTTTTTTTATTTCTTTAGAGAGATTAATTTAAATTTCTTCAAGTTGATTTGCTGCCACGACTCTGATTAAACTGGCTTACTGCAAGGCTGCAGCCAGAGACCTTCCAACACTTCTTATAGCCAAAGGCAAATTATATTGGATTATTTCCTGAGAGACCTATATTGTCCTTTCAGAGAAGCAGGACATTCCCATTTGGGGCTCTGGAAGTCTAGGACTTGTGTTCACAGGATAAAAATGCTGTATTATTACACTCAGGTACTGGTAAATATGCTAAAGGAATAAAGGACTTCAAAAAGGCTTTCCAGCATAGTCAGGTTCTGGGCAGGAAACCAAGACTTCTTAAAAACAGAAATCACAGAGGTTTACTTCAAAAGGGCTGTTGACCAAAAATTCAGTCCAAAGCTATAATTAGACTAATGTCCTTCATATCAATGAAAGTAGAGCAGCTAGAGATCTCCCAGTCTTGATATAAAATCATTCCAATTCTGGAAACCTTCTTTATTCTTGATTAAATGTACCATATGGTATCGTAAATTGCAGAGAAATGAGTCCTGATAGAGTAATACTCCTGATTCAATCTCTTCTTTATACCCACCATCAGTTATGGAGAGAGAATTAAAGCTCAGTTCTTTGGTTTGTTACACAGGAGTAAAGATTAGATAATTATAAAGCTTCCTACTATGAAATCCTGGAAGCTAATTTGTAATTAATGAATTAATTAAAGAGCTAAAATGATGATGCATTTTAAATGGTAAATGGATCTAGTCACCTTCTCTCATAATTATTGTCTTTGGTTCTTCCTTCTTTATTGGTAGGAATACACACAAAATCATGAAGTCATGGCTTCACTCTACCATGGAATGGTTTGGGTTGGAATGTCCAGTGTCCAATGCCCAAACCAATGTCCCATAGGTAGGGACATTTTCCACTAGACCAAGTTGCTCAAAGCCCATCCAAGGCGGACTTGAACATCTCCAGGGATGGGTCATTAAACTTTTCTGGGTAACCTTACTGCCCTCACAGGCCAGAATTTCTGGCTGATATCTAAACTAATCCTGCCCTCTTTGAGTTTGAAACCCGCACCCCTCATCCAATTGCTGCACCCCCTGACAAAAACCTCATATATTTCAGGGTATTCTGAAGCCAGAGGCTATTAGTTAAGTACCCTGTACATACATAATCACACTTTGGGGCAATGGGAGACCTCACACCATATTTCCTTGTTTCTGCTATGGAAAGAGCATTTGGGGCTTCAGACATGCTTGACCTAACTTTCCACAGAGCTCTTTCATTGCTGCTGCCCCAATCCATGTGAAGACAAAGTCCATTGGTACAGAATCCATGGACCAGGACAGCAGATGGAAGCAGCTGGGAGCAGTCCAAGCTGAACTGCTTTGGTTTGAAACCAAGAAATTGCTTTTAGAGAACCATCTAAGTGACTTCTTTTGCAAGAGATCTGCAGTACTGGCAGTCCCATGGCATTCAGAATTCAGTCCCATGTATTCAGAATGTCTCTCCTCAATTATGGATTTTTAATACAAAGAAATGTTGAGATCCCTTAATTAAATGTCTTAATGTGTTGGAGCCTTTGAACTTCTCATTCTCGACCCCTTCTTTGAAACCAAGTAGCTAAAAACCCCTTCACTTTAAAATAAAATTAGATTCAAATGCATTTACAGGACTTTAGCAACTGGGCCTTCGAGAAAACCATCAAAATCCATGAATCATCCTAAAACCACAGGGGAAGCTGAGAATGCTGCTCAAGGCCATATGTCTCACAAAGAAAGAGCATTGCTTTTGAACTGCACTTACTGAGCCTGCTTGGGTTTTGAAAATTAATAGGAGAAATTCCCTGTTACAGTTGTCTTGTCTTATGTCTCAGTATCATCCAGCACAGCAGTACTGAATGGGTATACAAAAAAAAACCCTCCAAAAAACCCAGAAGTGAGAATTACCAAAATCGAATATGTAATGAATGGAATTGTTTTCATTGTCCAATTTGACTGAAACACAGAAGTCTTTTTCATTATTTAGAAACAATGTCACTTCTCTTGTGAAAAACTGTTTTTTGAGACAAAATAGTTTAAATTTTAATGGAAACCCAAACATTGGAAATATGGTAGTCAAATATAAGCTCAAAATATAGTATCAAGATCAAATGTTTACTCATGGGCAACCGCTGAAAACCCCTTGAACTACACGAATTAAAACCAGATGTTTTAAATTAAAACACATAAATTACCGATGCTGATATTACTATAAATTTCAATGATGAAAACACATCAGTCAAGACTTTAAGGGAGATTCTAAAGGTTACATATAGGAGTATTTTCCATTATTAAACAAAGTGTCACCTGAAGAAGTTCCCTGGAAGAATGTAGGAGGACCTGTGCAGAGTATCTCGGGTTACTGTGACATGATCCAACCATTCCTGTTTTTATTCGGAGTCAGTGCTGTGTGTCTCAGGCATTTCTTTGTTTGGTTTCTGGTGTGTATTCTGCCCTAACAAGGACCTCCATGTATCCCATTCTATTTCCAGCTGGACATGGACTTTCTCCCCATCCCCTGCCCAGAGAACACAGCTGGAACCAGTAACATCTCTGCAAATGAACTGAACCTTTAGGTTCAACCATTGCATCATGCTTCGGGCTGCCTAGCATCTTTCTAACACCAGTGTAATTTGGTATTATTTCCACTAAACAATGGTCAAATCTTGTATATATGCATGGAAAGCTTCCATGTCCTCGGGACAGCACACTAGTTAAAAATATAATTTATCCAGAGTAAACAGCAAAAACAAATGCTGTATTTATAGCTTATTATTTTAGAAGGGTGACATTTACCTCCAGCTGGAGTATTAGAATTTTGTGCTAAGCAGTTTTGGTTTTTCAACAGTTTGAAACAGCGCAACAGTGTTGAAAAGCATATATAATTATAATAAACAGATGTTATAAATATATATACATGTACAGCTGAACTATGTAACTGCACAAATATATATATATATTCTCACACATACGTGCATGTGAATCTAGACATTTTCTTAACTACACACATATGTAGTACATTTTATTAAGAAACCCCAAATTTTCATGTGTTTATTGTAGTTGTTTATATGAAAGCTTCTTTGGTTTCTTTTAAAGGCCTTTTCAGACTTGTCTGTTATGACCGCCCAATATTTGTATTTAATATTCTATATCTAGTAAACTGTTTCGCATCTAGGACTTTACTAGATACAGATGAAGCCTTGCTTAAAGAGAAGAAAAATCAACTCATAAAAAATGCACCTTGTAAATACCATAAAGTATTTGCTCATGAGTTTCTTTGAAATCTCTGTTTGTATTATTATTTTTAACAATGATGCAATCAGTGGGAACACAGTGGGCACAGCCAGAGGTTGGAAGAGGTAAAAATAACAGAGATTCCCTGATATTTTCCATGCTGTAATATTTGAAGAACATTTGAAGTGCTCACAATCCTTGATTTATAAACTGATACCTGCTCCTGTGCACACACCCTAATTTCTATTTCTGTATGAAAGAGGATATTTTTTACTGTAAATTGACATTAGCTTTTCAGTGGCTGAACTGCCTGAAGATGATTTGTTGGGTTTGGCCATCCAGCCACCATTAATTTGTCATGGGATTGGACGTGAAACCCTACAGGTGTCTTTGGAAGTATTGAAAAATCGTGTTACAGAAAGAGTAATTTACACACAGGTGTTTTTTTTTTTTCATTTGAAACATGACTTGTAAACAGCAAAATTAGTTTCTTTGGCAGTGAAAACTCATTACAGACTGCCACAGTCAGCTCTGCTCTCTGTGTCTAAAAGCAGAACTAAAGTGGCCCAGCATGGTTTGCAAAGCTCAGGATGTTTTACTTTGTATAAAAAGGGGAGCTTAAAAAACAGATTCCTGCATCCAGAACCTCTACCAGATCATCTTCAATGATAGGATTTCGTCAACCAGCCATATATTATGCTGAATAACTTATTCTGTAATTAAAGCAGAGCTTCCAGGAAACAACCAAGCTACAGACCCCCAAAAAATTTCCTGCTCATTTTTGCCTGTAGATAATCACCAACACCATTAAAAATATACATCTTTCATGTAACTGGAGTTCACCCAGCTGTAACATCAAAATCTTTCTTGTCACTACATCCTCTTTCAAAACACGTAGAAAAATGCTCAAGCTGCAAAACTTTGAGCCTCCATCACACCCTGCCTGCACTTCACCCTCCTGGTGACCACCATCCTCTGCAACTTCAGTAGAACAACCTTTTAAAAATAAGACCATGTATTTTCCTAATCCACATTTTGTCATTCTTCCTTTCAAGCTTATGCAGCAATTTGAAGCTGAGCTAACCTTCCTATGACCTTGGAAAGGTAAGTGAAAACCCTATGTTAACAATTCTTCTCTCCCCTTATTTGGGTAAACTAGAAGCCATGAGAGCCTTTTATTGACTTTCACTACAGTTTTCACCCTTGGCAGTACAACTGAACCTGCCCTGACCTTTTATGACCAAGAGCCTTTGTCCAACAAAGCGTTCAAAGCATCTTGCAGCCAGATGTGAGCGCCCACACCCCGAGTGTGTGGCTGACTGTAGAGCTCCCCTGCTGCCTCTCCTGGCTGCAGCCCTGGCCCTCAGCCTGCTGCCAGCTGGCCTGATCCGCAGATAACACCCGCTGGCCGGGTTAAGAAAATGAGAAAATGACACCTGATCGTGGGGCTGCTCTTGTTCCCAGGAGTGCGCCCTCTCTGAAGGATCAGGCTGTGGAAAACCTGCTCCATGCTGGAGGGAATAAAAGCAGCACCTTCCACAGGCCGCTGGAGGAACACTCATCGTTGCTCTACTGCCCTTCTTTGAGGGTGTGCTCTGCAGGGTCCTCCGAGGGGCACAGGATTTCATTTGTGACCACCCTGGCTACAAAGAAAACACTGAGGATGGGAAGAGACTCCTGAAAGGATAATGCAGCCTGTCCACCTTCCCATCATTGAATAAAATAATCTTCTTTCTACATGAACAGTCATCTCTCAGCCTACATGGCAACTGCTCACAAACATCTCACTCATCATCCCATGTTCTTCTGTCTCAAAGATTGTCCATCACAAATTCCAACTGTCTTGTGATGCTCGTAGCACTGATCTACCTAGAGCCTGGCTACTTGTTTAGGCAGCTAATTTTGATCTGTTTTTAGGGATCTAATTATGATTTGGGTGTAGGGATGCAGACCAAACAAGATGAATAGAGCCAAACACAAAGAAACAAAATACACTCCCCCTGCCTTAATGTTTGACAGAGCTTCCACAGCCTTCTGTAGTCTTTGGATTAGATATTTGGGATTGTGACCAGCTCTTACTCTACCTAAGTTTCTTTGAATTACACTTCTTGCATTCACTCTATTATTTTGTTCTGGATTTCTATGAGAAAGTACTGTTGGTCTTGTTTTCTGTTTGCCATCTTTTCAATTGTTTTCCAACCTTTGCAGTCCTATGGATGTATTCAGATCCTGAACTTTGACAAAGTGCTGCTCTCGGTCCTGTGTTGATCCCATTTTAATCCCTGGCTCATTTCTCAATGCACTTGGACATCCCTGTGTCTGTCAGCAACAAATATTTGTTTATCACATTTTTTTCCTGGCTCGGTGTTGAAAATCTCTGCAGTGCTTATTGCAGACACAGCATTTCTGACTCAGTATTTATTCTGAGGTTCTCCTTACTCTTAGCTGCCATCTCTGCCTCCCTGCTCCACTTGACTCTCCCCCACATCTGGAGAGCAGATCTACCCCTGAAGTCAATCTGACTCACATTATCTGGAAATAGCCTGGTTCCATTATAACAAGACCTTCTCTGCCCCACTGCCTTCATGGCTGAAAGACATCTCAGCCAATGGGGGCATGGATTAATGTCCTGAAGGGAAAACGTGCAAACCTTCCAACAAGCCTTTTCTTCTCTGTACAAAAGGACTATCACGAGCTGAGGCTTCCTTGTAATTCTTCAGTTAGGTGCTCAAGATTAAAAATTAAACTCGAGGAATAATGAACCCACTCTAAAATTGCTTCTTTTTAGTAACAAATCCACTAAAAAAGAAAGGATTACTACCAGAGAAAGGGTTGGTACTGGGTTTGATCCACGAGTCCACCACACTCCTGCCAGTAAATTCTGACATACTCTCACCTGGCAAAAATAGCAGTGGGTATTTTTAAGTTTAAATATTCACATACCTATGAGATTTTCAGCCAGCTCTACAGGATGTAATATTGCTGATGGCCCTTGGAAAAAAAAAGCAACCAAAAATATGAAACCTTCTTTCTCACCCCTTCGACCCCCGTCAACACTGTTCATTTGGATCAGGTGTTTTTGAAGTTTGCACATGGCAGTCTCATTTGCATTTAATGTCCTTCAGATTACTTCCTTTTTGTTGTGCTAAACACCTCTCTCAGTTGAGTCTAATTTGATGAGGTCATGCTGTGACTCCTGACCCTTTGGGTTCTAAATGAAACCATCTGACAAAAAAAGTAACTGGAGTGAGTCTTTTGCCTGTTTGTGGACATTTGATATTTGCAGATGTGCAGCAAATTTTACAGATGACTCTTTTGCCAAACTAACACTTGGTTGGAGAGGTGGAAATAAGTGAATTCCTAGAGAGAATAAAATATTCCAAAAATAAATAGGTCATGGCAATCCAGTCCTCAGGACTCTACTAGCTAAAACAAAAATAAATCAGAAGTAAATAAGATCATTATCTCAGCCAAGGGAATCCTAAATTCCCAAAAAGCTTTTCTCCCCCACAAAACTACTTAATTCTTGGTGTTCCAATGTTTGTGAATGGAAACACCTGTGTGGCTTGGCACAGAGACCCTGGGATTGTTTGGTGCCTCTGGGGTAGCCCGTGGTGCACATGGGAGCCCTCCACCTGCTTTGGGCTGAGGTGCCCCAGCGTTTCTGGAAAGGGTGAAGAGGTGCACGTTCATTTCCAGTTGTCTCCAATGTGTGTTGTAGGGGAGGTCAGATGGGTGATCCCACAGTCCTCATCTGGCCTTAAAAGCCTGGGTCTGCTGCTCAGGCTTTGAAATGCTCTCAAGCACTGATCTCTTCATTCCAGGCTAATTTTGTGTGGAGGGAGTCACTGGAATTTTTAACACATATGGTCAAATGGAAAGCCAAAATGCTATTCCAGACTCCTCCGGCCTCAAAATAGATCTGTGTTTTACTAGGATATTATGATATAAAATTGGAAAAGGAAATAAGTAAGCATGGAAATTTCTTCAGGATATTTTATCAGTGCCGGGCTGCTCATCACCCGTTCCTTTGAGAGGCTGGAAGTGGGACCATGGTTAAATAATAATTGGGGCTTAGCCAGAATCCACTGAAACTGTCAGAAAAACCTCATCACTGAACATTAGCTGAGGCCATATATCTCTTTTTATTTGTAGCTCTTCCTGTGCCAACCCTGCCCACTTCCCCAAACACATGTAATTTCCCCCATGAACTCTTTGGCTCATTATTCATCTGTCTGTGGTGTGCATGCCCTCCATAGCAAAACTATTTCAGAATTATCTGGGTGTAGTAAATCATCTTGAGATATACTGTAATTAAGTAGGAATATGCAAAGCATCAGGCAGATTATCTTTGAAATGCATCAAAGTACATTGTATTATAGGGAAAAAAATAGGAAAAACTGCAGGTCATATATTCACTAAACTCCTCTACCTTATATGAAAATGAGTCATTTTCCACCATACCCTGGGGGTGAGGAGGCTGTCAGATGAAGAAATAACACTGCTAGTTAAGAAGAGCAGACCATGCCAAATCACTAATTAAAATTTAGATTTTTTTTCATGTAGAGAACAGGTGCATATGCTAAAAGCTATTCCAGAAGTGGACTAACTTTTACCTCACTTTTTTTTTTTTTTTTAATGTTATTTTACAAACCTGAGTAAGTGCCTCAAAGACCGAATGTCTTATTGAACCAAAGTCTTAAATGTATGTACATAGAAACGGAACACTCAGCATTGCATCCTAATTTTCAAAGAACATAATTTCAATTAACGTGACATCTTCTGAAAGACCAGGTTGAAAAAGCAATTTAAAAATAATTTTTTAAATGGTATCATTGAGCAAATTAAGTTTGAAATATTCAGGACTGAGATACAGACATATAAATATATTTAGTTACATCTTAACAGCCTTATTCCTGCACTTTCAAGACCCCATGTCTTTTCAGTTATCCACTAAACTAACTGTGCACCTAAGGAAGGGGTCCGAGGTATTTATTATCATTTTTGTGCTCATTAAACTACTTCTGTGAAATTTTACCTATCTGAATCTGAGCTATCTTTTTCATTTTTTGTATTAATTGAATAGACCAGTAGTTAAAATGGTTCTTCAGAACCGCAGGAATAACAGCCCCAGCAGTTCTAACAAATAACTACCACCACATCTGCACTTACAGAATGGGAACTGTTATGACACATCCATTTCTATTCACATAGCCCCAAAATCCTCAAAATTATTTGGAAGAGCTTTACTCCCACTGCTTTTGGCAGGAATCACGAGAGGAACTGCACCAGGCTCTGATGGGAGGTGCTGAAAACCCCAAACTCCACAGGAACACAAGAGGATCTGCAGGACTTCTACATCCCTGCACTGCCAAACCTGAGCACATCAGGTCTGAGAAGCAGCTCAGTCCTGGGGACTGCTTGGAAAGGGGAAATTCAAATATTATATTAATCTACTATAAGCAGGAGATATCATTTTGGTGTCAGTGTTTCAGCTTGGAAAGGTAGGAATCTGAACTTGCATCTCATCCTGGAATGAGATGCAAAAATGCATATTCATCAGGATTACAGCAAATTTGGGCCTAAAGAAAGAGTGGGATTTTCCTTGTGTTTTGTACTCTGCAAGAGAGGAGGGCCAGAAACAAATGCATGCCTGCTAGCAAGGGAAAGCCTGCTGATACCTAAACCATCAGGGGCTTTTCAAAAAATTATTTATCCTTATATTACTTGAAGATTACTCATGTAATCCTGTTTGTAAAGCTGGAAGAAACTGTAACATGCTTCCTACAAATATTCATCTGAATCCTTAAATGATTTTATTTTTTGCTATGTTCACAATGCCTTCAGTATTTACCTTTTCAAGGAATTCCTACAAATTCAATGACAAGACCAGAAAGAATTTTTTTCAGCAAATACATTTTTTGTCTGTGTTTTCATAATTATTATTCATATTACAGAAGTCTTCAGAGATGCCAGTCAGGCTATGAGCCCTATCATAGTAAATTAAACCATAATGACAATAACTGCACCAAAGGTCTGATTTTGTGTTTAATATTCTAAATTACATGCATGGCTCTTCCCCACAGAGGCAGATATCAGCTGCCTCTGTAACACCCCCAGTTCTGGGTTGAAAGGGACACAAAACAGCAAAGATTCAAAGTGAGACAGCAATGCATGATGTAAATATTCATTTAGCTTTGAAGTTTGAATCATTAAATAATGTCAGCTACAGTGGTCTCAACAGATCTCTGAGTATCCCCATAACCTGAAATACTGAGGATATCAGTTTATTAGATTGGATTAAATTATTAATACTATAGTAGTGGATAGGAGAAATTCTGTTGCTGGTAGATTATGCCATGCACAAAAAGCACAGAATGGAGAGCTGAGGAATTTTATAAAACTTGCACCAATCAAGGCAGACTTTGATGAATAAGACCTGGCATCATTTTGTTCAAGTCACTTTCTACTCAATAGAATCCTGGGGGGAAAAATGAGGAAAACTCTGACACAAAACTGCAGAGGGGCACTCCTTCCTGCACCTCCTGTCCTGGGAAGGAGAATGCCTGGAAAACCAAAAAGATTGTGTCACATGACTTGTATTTTCCTCATTAAAAAATTCAAATAAAGATAAAATTTCAAAAAGCAAAGCTGAAGTCCTGAGGAGACTAAATTTGGAAGTCATATCCATTTCAAAAATCTACCTCAAAATTCAATATAGTAGGCAGCTAGGAATAATAAAATAAGACCATATGGGCTGGGATCAATGTATTAAAAGTGTGCTGTGCTGAAGGGCTGAAGACAGTAGAGCTTGAGATGTGATCATTTGATTGCACCAAAGTCAAATTTTCAGAATATAATCTCATAAACAGTGAGTTTATATCCTGTTCTGCAGTGGCAGAGACTGTGGCAAACAAATTCTTACACTGGATCACTGAATCTTTGCTGTGGTGAGGGAAAGAGAAGAATTTCTGCTTCATATTGCAAGTCTGGTTTAAGCTGCTCGTTTTTATCAGGGTACCTTAACTTTTTATTGACTTCTGACAGCATTTTAGAAGTGATTTCACTTCTCGGGGGATTATTGGAAATGTGCTCTTTGTTTGAAGCCCTCTTAGGAAAAGGTCACCTCCTCTCCAAGTTGCTGCACTTAGAATCACATCTTGTTTAGGTCACAGTGACAGCCCAGCCTGTGTCCCTCTAGACTGCACAGCAGGATTGCCAACAGTCTGGAAAACAGCTCCTCATTGAAAAATGCAGCCTAAAATCCCCATCCAGCTGTGCGAAGTGACCGTCTCATCTGGCAGCTCAGGAGCCCCTCATCGTGGAGGCAGCACTGCCACAGGGTGACAGCAGGGACAGCAGGGACAGCAGGGCACCTGTCCCCTCTCAGGGCACCTTTTGTCACCCTCACTCACCGCAAGGAAGTGCCACAGGATGGGACAAGCCCTGCCCTCCCTGCAGGCACAGATCTGGGCCGGGATGCTGTGGCCAGCCCTGGGGACCGTGGAGAGAGGGAGGAAGGCTCCAGTGCATCATCTCCTCCCAGGTCCGTGCCAGCCCAGCAGGGTGGCAGGTGGCAGAGGCTGTCCTGCGCCACAGCACTGCAGGGACACCCCAGAGCCCCACCTGAGGGCCACAGCAGGGCCTCGTGTTCAGAATTCTTCCTCCTGGTCTGCAGCAGCCCAGTTTTGTCAACCCTCGGGACATGCTGCAATGCACATTTGTTTTCCCAAACTGAGAAAAACTGGGAGAACTCTGGCAGGAGATCACAAAGGCTGGAAATTTCTTTTCATCTGCTAGGTTATGATTTATGTTAATGATTGGGCAGAGGAAGGAGGGGGACTCGAGAGCAGGCTGTCTGTATGGCAAGGAAATCTCTCCAGACAGTGGGAAGGAGCACTCAGCACCAGGCACAGGCACTGCTGCCTGCCTTGAAAATAAATAATCCTCCAGAAAAGGCAGGTGGGTGCATGGCAGATCCATTGGACAGAATCCCCTCTCTGTGGAGAGTGCAGGAGAAGCAATTGTTGCTACTCCTTTAAAATTGTAGCTGGAACCTTGCCGGAGTCTGCGGAGACCCCCTGTGCAAAATGTGTTTCCTCCAGTTCTCCCAGGAGGCTGGGCTTTGGCTGCACAGCACAGCAGAAGCAAAAGTTCAAATGCAGTGGCAATTCCATGTGATAGGAAAGCTCTTCTCAGGGTGAATTGCCTCCTGAAAATGCTGCTTATTTCATCCTACACCAAGCTCAAATCCATGCAACTTCAGCTGCATCTTCTTTCCTAACTTATGGACACCTAGAAAGTGGTGAAGGGAGAGGAGGAGAAGGAGAAGGAGAAGGAGAAGGAGAAGGAGAAGGAGAAGGAGAAGGAGAAGGAGAAGGAGAAGGAGAAGGAGAAGGAGAAGGAGAAGGAGAAGGAGGGTAAGAAAAAACCACAAACATGGGAACACTTAAGCTTGGATCTTCCATGGAGCAGCAGCACCATTCCCAGAGGAGCAGCCACTGCTCAGTATTTCAATTCCTACATGGCTGTGCCCACTGTGTGCCTGGCAGCCCCTTTTCAGGAGTTCTGTGTCACAGTGAGGTGTCACTGTGGGCTGCCTGGGTGACACACAACTGATGGAAACCATGCTGAGGTTCTGTAGAGATTAAATGGTTGCTCAAAATCAACCTTATAATGATGCTACACACCATAGCCCCACCTCAACAAAAGGTATCAGGGGTGACCTTGCACTTAGAAAACCCTAAGGCTTTACTTTAGTGTGAAGGTTTTCTCCTAAAGCTACTCTGAGAAAAGCTGCAAGAAATAAAATTACATCCAAGAATCTTAAGGACTTTCTGCACGTTAATTAACCCTGCAGCACCCAGAGTGGGGCAGGGAAGTGCAATTAAACCAATTAAGTTGCAGATGAAGGGGAGGAACTAGGGGTTAAGTGCCTTGCAGATGGAGGGATGGGAACCCAGGATTTCCAGCTTGGAGTCTGAATTCAACTTCCCAGGAGTACTGGAAGTGAAACTTTCCCTGTAGGACTGCCACTGTATGAAATCAGCTTGGCAGCGTGTGACAGACATAATCCTTTTCCCATATGTTTTATTTTCTATAAATAGAAACACAGCTCATTAGCATTCTGTAACTTCAGGAGATAAGGAGAATGCACAAACAGACAAACAAATATCTGAACTATTTCCAGAGCATTGCCTGAAATCCCAGGCAGCCCAGGAGGACAGCCCTGGATCCAGCCTTCCACTTCCCAGTTGGACATCACCTGCAGTGCCAGTGGCTGGGAAATATTCCTCCCAATGGCAAAGGGTGGTTGAACCTCCCAAAACACACAGAGCCACTGAGGGTGAAGTGGGCCAGGTACCATAAAGCAGAATATTGCCTGGTGGTATCACAGGAACACAATTCCAGTCTTGACTTTTGACAGGCCATAGCCACGAGACAGGCAGGCAAAATATTTTTCATGTTTGGGATGTTCATGCCCCATATAATAAAATGTGTAACCCTCCCTGTGCTCCAGTGAAACCATAATGTTTTTTTCACCGCCTTTTTTATGGCTGATGTGTCTGAAAATGCAATGCTGTTGGGGCTGTTATGGACTTTTTACCATGGCATACCCTTACAAAATAGAAAAGGATCTGATCTGCCCTTGACATTAACATGTGATATACAAACTCTCAATTATTTTAGTTCCAATTAAAATAATCTTGCATGTTATTAGACTAAGAAAAAAAAATAGTCTATTTTGTATTTGATAATTGGCTGAAGGTTTCTTAAGCAGAATAAGAGATGCAAGAACTGTCACGCTGAATTAGATGTGCAATCATATTCTCTAGCACTTTGCTCAACAGTAGCTAGTAACAAACACCATAAAGGAACAGGAGCAGAAACCTGATAGGAAAGACAAGAAAGCAGCAGTTTATTTTCAGCAGTTTATTTTATTTTGAATTTTCAGAAATAGATTTTCTTTTCTTTTAGTTCAGAATGAAAATAAATCTTATTAAGGATTTCAAGGATAAAAAAAAGCATTAAAAAAATTCCACATTAATTTTTTTTTAGAGGCAGCAGAGGTGGGAGACACTACCTGGGATAGCCCTTCAACCAGCAAGGTCTGAAAGACACTTCAGATCACACATGTGCAATGACACAGTTCCTTCCTATGGGAAGTGGGAAAAAATGAGTGGAAAATGTGGGGGATTGGAACTGAATAATCTTTAAAGTCCCTTCCAATCCAAACCCTTCCAAGATTTTGTGAATTTCTAGACATGTAAAGGATTCTCAAGAGCACAGGGTCCCACAAAATGGACTTATTTCCATTCTAATGCATCAATGGCTCATTTTATCAGTGAGTAAAAATAACAGGCTGGGGACAGGGAATAAATGTATACTGTTTTTTTTTTTAATAAGGATCCTATGAAAATCACAAGGAAAGAAAAAAAGTCTAGCACACTGTCATACCAAAATTATATTAATTTCTAACTCCAGGAGGGTAATTACAGTAGAATATATATATTATACTATATATATATATGTATATACTGTGTGTGTGTGTGTGTGTATATATATATATATATATATATATACACACACACACATATAATACCGTTTTTCCTGTGTCTGTCAGGACTCCGTTTTATACCAAAAATGTAGCACCTGTGTCTATACAATTTTTACTTTCCTCTGCCTAAATCTTTGCTTAATTTGAGCACAGAATTGCACCTTAGAAGATAAAAAATGATAGGAAAGCACATAGGAAGGTAGGAACTGAAGTGCACACAAACATCTTAAAATATGACAATATTCTCTCTAGGAGCTAACACACAAGCTGGGCTTAGACCACCAGCAGAGTAAATTCCAGAAATGGTATGATAATTAAGTATAAAGAGCATCTCTTAGAAACAGCTAAGTCTTGGAATCAAGTCATTGAATATCACAATAGAGATATGATTTTTATTAATTATTTCCACAATGGAAGATAACACAATCAAGACAGCTACTAAATAATTTGGCTGTTGCTCAGAAACTTTTCCATACCTAAAATTAGTTTTCTGAAAGACAATCTTTAGTGTCACTGGTAAATAAATGATAATAATTATTTTGTAATTGTTAAAACAAAAACCCCACAAAACTTTCACTGTTTATTCTAAACCACCTGTACAGCTGGTGAAACACCCTCCATCAGATTTCAGGGTGTTTTGCTATAATATTTGAGAAATTTCCCCCCTTCATTTAATGTTCTTCCCTCTGTCCTTTGTTTTATGGAGCTCAGCCTGCGCTCATCCTTTGAGAGTGGATCACAACAGAGACGGGGTTGTTTGTATGAAATTATGAACTGCAGTTCATATTATCTGTGGGCCTCATGTCCCAGCTTGCCCGGGAGAAGCCTATTAAACAGCATTCCAGACAGCAGCTCTGCCCAAGGGAGAGAGACTCCTGTCACTGCCCTGCAGGGCTGACCCTGGCACACCATCAGCTCTGCCACCCTGGGCCACCCTGAGGTGCCTCTGGAGGAAAACAGCCCCTAAATATGAGGTACCCAAAATGCTGAGCAGGTGAAGGAGATTACAGCTTGGTGTCAAAGCTTGTGACAAGGAGAGAGGATGAGTTATGATGAAGAGATTTTACTTATATGCCCATCCAGAAGTGTGGACGGGGTATATTCAGACTGATTTTGGACACTCAGATTAGCACAGGCTGTGCTCTGATTGGGTGCCAGTGCCCATTTCTGATGATCTCCAATTCAAGGGTATATTCAGACTGATTTTGGACACTCAGATTAGCACAGGCTAATTTGAATTTTCAGGAATACTTTTTGTTTGTTTGTATTTTTTTTTTGCAGTTCAGAATAAAAATTAATTTTATGAAGGAATTCAAGGATAAACAAAAGTAGAAAAAAAATTCCTCATGAAAGAGGTAGCAGAGGTGGGAGACACTACCTGGGGTAGCCCTTCAACCAGCAAGGGCCACATGATTGGTAACTGTGATTTTGTGCCAGTGCCCACTTCTGATGATCTCCAATTCAATGGGGTACATTCAGACTGATTTTGGACACACAAATTAGCACAGGCTGTGCTCTGACCAGATGCCAGTGCCCATTTCTGATGATCTCCAATTCAATAGGGTATAATCAGACTGATTTTGAATTTTCAGAAAGAGATTTTTTTTTCTTGCAGTTCAGAATGAAAATCTTATGAAGGAATTCAAAGATAAACAAAAGCAGAGAAAAAAATCCACATGAAAGAGGCAGCAGAGGTGGGAGACACTACCTGGGGCAGCCCTTCAACCAGCAAGGGCCACATGATTGGTAACTCTGATTGGGTCCCAGTGCTTACTTCTGATGTTCTCCAATTCAGTGGGGTATATCCAGACTAATTTTTGACACTCAGATTAGCACAGGCTGTTATCAGACTGGGTGTCAGTGTCCAATTCTGATGACCTCCAATTCAATGGGGTACATTCAGACTGATTTTGGACTCTCAGATTAGCACAGACTGTGCTCTGATTGGGTGCCAGTGCCCACTTCTGATGATTTCCAATTCGATCAATACCGTGCTGAACGACTTCAAGGAATCTCGTAGTTGAGAGTCATGTGCTAAACTCATTGTTTAAAAAAAAATAATAAAAAAAAAAATATTCATATGCTAAATCCATTGTTTTACTGTAACATCTTCCCAGAATAGAGCAGAAGCTCAGATGATGCACAGCCTTGGGAAAGCACATGGAAATGACCGCTGGGAGCTGGGCTGATCCCGGAGGTCACCGCTCGCGAGGACCCGAGCGCGCCTCAGACCTGAACCTCCAAATGGCAAATAAATTGTAGCCAGACCCAGAGGGGTCAGCAGGCCCAGCTGCTGGCTGCGAGGGTGAGGGAGCGCTCTGGGGACAGCAGCAGCCCAGGGCGAGGGGCTGGCATGGAGAGCAGAGCAGGGCAGCGCTGAGGAGCACGCGGGGCTGGATGGACGGAGCGGCGCAGCACGCAGCGCTCGGGCACAAGGCAGCTCTGACTTCAAAGGCAGCTCTGACTTTGATAGAGAGTGAGCAGGGACCTGCGCTACAGAGCAGCCCGGCATGTGCTTCACATTTCAGAAATTGTATGCAGAAAAAGGCCTCGCAGATGAAAAAAAGGAAAAAAAAAAAAAAATGGAAAGGGGGGAGAAAAGCAGCATAAAAAAGTCCTTGGGCATCGAGGCTCTTCTTTGGGTAGTGTTCCTGAGCCCCCTACATGTTATGGCATTGCTGGCTGAAAACTGCAGTGTTTGCACTTAAATAGAATTTTTCTTTTTCTTTTTAGCTCCCCATTTGGAGTTATTTAGCAACACCTCTCCTGAGATGTGAAAGAATGCAAATAAAACATCCGATGTGATCCTTACCAAGTACAAATTACATTAATTTGTCCTTTGGAGAATAACCTTTAGCCATCACAAAACACATTCTACTGGCTTTCTTGCTTTCCACCCCCCTCCTCTTTTACTCTTTTCTTGGACTTTTGAAGCAGATTTTTGTTGAATAGATCATACAGGATTATACAGTTATAGCTTGCTTTCATATATTTCAAAAAGAAAATCATAAATATGACCTCATATGTTAATAAATCAATTATGGAATGCTGTTTTACACATATGCTCAAAACATGACCTCTTCCAAGTTCTCTTAGAGCAGAAAGTTGGAGTTTAGATTTAAGGCACTTTAGCTTTAAAGATATTAGGAATAACAATATCTGGTAAATATTAAGCAAAGCAGGTTTTCTGTTAAGGTTTATCCTGCCTTCAGTGGTTTATTAAAAAGCTTGCTCAACAACACGGTTTTAGTTATACATGAATAAGTCTTTACTTTTCTTCAGTAACAAAATTGGTGTTCAGTAGCTAAAATTTACTTAATCGCTTTTGTGTTATGAAGGGGTGAAGCAGAAGCAGACTGAGTTTTATATATGTTATTTTGCACTCTCAGAGGCAATTCATTGGTAGAGCATTTTCATTTTATAAAACAAAACAATGCTGGTGACTCATGAGGACTTACATAATTGCTTTTTTGGGAATTTGACAAGAAAAAAAAAGTGCAGCAGCCAATCCACATAACTTTTAAATCTGTGAAACAAAAGATGCACAGAACACTTCTCATTCTATTTTAGGTTTAATCCTCTGCTAAATTTCATCCTGGGCTCAATGTAAAAACTCTAGTTTTATTTCTGCCTGCCTGAAGGAGATGAGGTAACCTTAAAAAATGTTAGATAGAAAATAAAACCGCCAACAAAATATCTCTCATTGCTTTCTGTAGTTCCTTTATGGCTTGCATTGCCATGATATGGAGAAAACCAGCATTTTCCCATAGTGGCTCCTCTGAAGCCGTGCTCCTCTCCCCTTTTGGAAAGCGATGCAAAGAGACTGAAAGCCAGATGCAGGAAGGGGACTCAGACTGCTGCAGGCTCGGACAGGGCAGAGCCTCTGCAGTCCATTTTTTGGAAATGAACTCAGTTGAGATCAAAGGAATTCACAAACCAAGCTGCTCTTCCCACCATCCACGGATATCTCCCTGCTCAGCCCCGAAGTGCCCAGGTGCCTCCAGCTGGGCACACGCAGGCTGGGACCTGCAGCAGCTAAACAGCCCAGGGCATCTCGGGTGGCACCTCTGCCACCCAGGGCTTGTCCTCACCAAGCTGGAGCTGGAGAAATGTGATGGAAACATTTCACCATGACCTCCACCACGCTTAATGCTGTGGAAAACAGGCACCCAAACCTGCAGAAGAGCATGGAGGTGAGCAGAGCCTCACTTAGCTGGCAGGATATCTCTTGCCCCCCCCACCCATGTGATGTGAACTGATCAAACTTGTGATAGGGCACAAGTTTAGCTAAACAACTGATCAAACTCAAACCCCAGCTTCTGCCTACCTCTCCTGCTTTAAAAGCACCCCCTGAGCAATCAACACAACTGTATTACATTGTTTATATTCAGCAGACAAGAATTATTCCTTTTGATGGGAACTAGGCTGGTTTACATCAGCTGAAAATCCTGCTTCTCTGTCTCATCACACCTAATATCAACACACACCATCCAGCTGTATGTGGTGTCAAAACACCTTCTTTGAGGTGAATTTCCTCAGTACCTGGCAGAATATATGTCTAGGCACTTAAACATCCTCCTGCCACCACAGCTAGATGCTGAGGGAATTAAAATGAGCTCGATGGTATTGCTATCAGGACACTCATGAGAAGTGGAGAGCCTGTTACTGTGTGTTTCAGAGAAAACAGCACCATTAAAGGACACAAATGTGATACTTGATTTGGATGTTTTCCCATGCAGATGAAAGGAGTCACTCCTCATGCAATCCTGAAAGAAACTGATTAGATTTATGTAGGCAAGTATCAGCTTGTGATTAGCATTTAGGTGAGGATGCAGTTATGTGCTACAGGAAATAGTGCTGTGTACATTTTCTGTTTACTTTCATTATCTAATGTGGTCTCCATTAGGCTAGGAAAGGCAGAAGTGGTTATTTCAGAGGTTTTTGAGTACTTGTAAATTTATTACTCTTTCCTGAGACAGGAATTGAGCACATTACTTCTTTATAAACACAGTCTTTTTGGATGGACTGGTATAAAATGCCTTCCAAGCAGTTTCAAGCCTGGCTGTTGTTCTGCTTGGAACAGGTACAAAAAGGTTTAAAAAAATCAGTTTTCCCAAAGAAAACTGCATCTCACAAAAAATACTTGTTTTAAGAAGTCACTTTGTCTTTGTTGAAAAGGTCAATCACAGAAGTGTGTGTGAAGCTGTATATATACATACAGATACACATATGTATATGCACACACATGTATATATTGTGTTTCAGTTGAATTGGGATAAAAGAAATCAGGGGTTTTACATTTTTCATTTGTCAAAAAAAAAAAAAAAATCTGTTACCAAAATGCTTAATTTCTGGCAACATTTGTGTTGAATCCCACAGGGACATTTACCTTCAGGTAACCTCTGTGTAATTCATGCCCTCACTACAGCTAAGGGGAGATAGACCAGTTAATCACTAAAACAAAATTTAAAAAAAAAAAGGGGGGGAAAAAAAGCAGCCAAGACTGTTGTATAAAAGCTCAGAAATCCTTTCATGCACTGTCTAGGCTTGGAATATGGGAGGAAATCTCTGCCAAGAAGCAAAGGATGTTGAAACAGAATCATGCAATGTGTTAATGCCGCAGGGCATTGGAAGTGAGATGCCAGGGACTTCAATCAGGAATTGAATGATCTTTGTGATATAGCAAAGAGGATGGAATAACATCAGAGAGCTGTGCACACAATAGAAAGAAACAGCATAATCATTTGTCATCGCTCCAAGAGGACGAGCGCCGGCAGTGACGTTTCCCCAACCAACCCATTCGTGTCATGGTCTGAGGTTCAAATACCTTCCAGGAGCAGACACCACCAGCAGCATCCTCTGATGGCATGGAAATTTCAGCAATATCCACCTCATCTGACACTTCAAAGGCCTTGTGCTCTGGTCCTCAGACAGTTAAGTGTGGCTACGCTAAGGTAGCTATGAAATCAGATTAACTTAAAGAGCTTGTATAATTCACAGCCTATTAAGTTAACCCAATTTCAAAACTGGTTCCACTTTGCATGAGAATGGACATCTGTGGCCTTCAAAATCCTCTACCATTTTTCATTCTTTATGAGGTATTCTTCCTTTCCTTTACACTGCTGCTGATCTCTAGCTGTGTCTTTTAAAAATCGCAGTTGAAACTGGTCAGATATCTAAAATGATCGTGGCCTGTTATATGCAAAATATATAATTATAGTGAAATGTTATAGAAAAAAGTGTCAAAATGCCTGCACATGGGCAGAACTTGAATCAGAAACTCTCACTTTGATTCAGATAAGCCATTTGGTCACCAGTATTGGTTAACTTGCTATATATTTTGGCAATAAAGTCACCTGGTTTCCAGTGCTGATAGGTCAATAGCTCTCAATAGGATCTAAAGGCATCATCATATGGTATCCAGCTCTTCCATAGAGGGCTCTACACAAATATTTGAAAAAAGCCCCTATTTTTAGGCTTCTGCCTCTGAAAGTCTTGCATTTAATTTAACATTCAGCCTTTGTTTGCTGAAAAAATTTAATACTACATCAAGTAAATCAAGTACTACTTGCTAGAAACCATTCCTATAAATATGTGGAGTTTTAAGACACAGGGATATAGATTAAGCAGAAAGCAGTACTTTCAGGCTGAGGAGCAGCCAACACTCACACTTAGATGATGAAACCAAACTCTAATTATAAGATATTGTCTCACCAATATATCTTCATATTTCAACATCCAGTAGAACATAATACAGTCTAATTTATAAGGTGCCTTATCATGCAAACTTCCATAGGCACAGTAATTTAAAAGGGATTATATATAAGCCCCTCTAAAAGCAAATATCGAAAAAGAAAAGAATCTTGGTCTTGTTATATTTTAAGAACTTTTATTGAAGGAGTTTCCCTGTTTTTGGGGTGGTGTGGAAGTCCAGAAAGAAGAAGGCACATGCCAAAATCATTAAAATTGGATGTTTCATTCTGGTACTTAAATCTAGGTCTGGCAATCAAGGAAAGGTCACAAATTCACCTTTTCAAAGGGCTGTGCCTTAGATCTGTGTAAATTAGTGTCATTTCATCAACTTACAGCAGCTGAGGGTAAACCCACTGCTCTAAGGAATGTTGTGGGAACACTTGGTTTGATTCTTCACATTCACACGTACTCCTAAAATAAAGAGAAATTTTTCCCCCTGATTTTTGTGATCCAAGTTTCCAAATGTCAGGATCTTGTAATTACTTTCTCATGGACTTCCAGAGTACAAAGTGTTCCTGATTTCCATTGCTACCAGGCATGTGCTGCAGGATGTGAAGGGAAGCAGAAATTACCTGTCCAAAGTCAGGATAGCAAAAGCTCCTCAGGCACTTTTGAAAAGCGTGAATGGCTTGAAGATTTTTCATGCAAAATACACGTAAGAATAAAGGATTTCTGTGCCCTGCTATCTAACTCTGCCACATAGACATCTTTTTCCCATTCTCCTAATAAACAGGGTTCATGGATAAATTCCAGCTGATTGCTACGCTCTGAACGAAGTTAGAGCTATGGAAGTGCTGGCAAGCACATTCTCACCAAGATTTGCATAAGTTTTCATTCAGGATTACAGGCTTTGTCCTACCCAGATGAAGACATTTAACATTTTCTTTGACTTTATCAGCAATTGGAGCATCAGTGAGATGGTTAATAGGCTGCCTCAGGAAGCCAAGGCTCCACTTCTTTTTTCAATTTCTGTTTTAAGGGGAGTTAGACATTTTGTAAAGATGTTAACTTATGAGCATTGCCTGCTGCTCATATGAGTGGAGATATCTTTGGTCAAACTGAGATTCCTGGTGCTTTACATTTTGTTCTCAGGTACTAAGGAGATGCTTTTACCAAAGATTTGTTACTTGAGATGCTGCAAGTACAGGCAACCCACAGAAACCCGAGCTTTCAAACAAGATGGAAAGGTAGTTTTCATGTAGAGTTGTGAAAAAATATTATGATTATACAGTTTAAACACTTGGGCTGTAGAATAAAATGAAGTAAATAAAGATTATCCCATCACTGTGTGGTTGTCTGCCCATTCCCCTCGGAGAAGGGAGGTGAACAGCTACCATGAGAATGAAAAAGCACACCCAGTGTTTCCTCCTGGACATTCATCACTGAAAATGCACCCTGGGATCAGCTTCTGCACACCAAAATTCTATTCTTGGAAGGGCATAAAAAGAAATCTTCGTGTAATAGCCCAGGTTAAAAAGGCAGACACATCCGAACAAACCCAACTACCAGATGCTACATTTGGATAGCATTCAATCTTTAACTATAGTTCTTAAAAGGCTTTCTCCAGGAAATTAATATAACCTACCTCAAGCCTACCACAACCTGCTTGATGTTCTTTGCCCAGGAACAATCAAATAATTAATATAAAGTAATTGCAATGACCTTTTCTGTGCCATTGTAAGTGATAGTGTAGAAATGTACCAATGTGTCACAACATCAACTGCACTGAGCTCGAGGAACCCATCCATTATTCTGAATAGATGCCTGGTAAAATGAATGGAATGTTTGTTATTACGAGAAAATAAGTCAGAAGCACTCGATAGCATTAATCAAATAAAAATAATGTGGAAATTTAAACTTTCCAGAAGGAAAACGGTGAATCATCTGTGAACTTGGCACTGTATCAAGCATCCACCATTCATCTTCACTCAAAAGGCCCTTCATGACCTATCCACACTATACCTTATTTTTTTCTGTTTTATCATCATGTCAGCTCTCTCCTTGGATTGGCCAGTGGTGCCTTACATCATCCTCTCTGTTGCACTTCTGCCCTTTCTCCCATGCCAGAGAAAAAGGGCAGAAGATTCTTCCATCTTCATGAATGGAAGATTCTTCCATCTTCATGGGTGGAAGAATCTCTCACAGATTCATTGTTCTCTCAAAAATGCTGCTAGAAATGTTTCCTTTCCTCAGATAGCCACAGGAAAACACTTGGTGCTGAATATAATGACTTTTTAAAACTCTGCTTATTCTTCCCTAATTACTTCCTCGTGCCTCTCTGTCTGTCTGGTACAACTTCACTATTTTAGTTCTGCATCTCCTGCTTTTATTTCTTGCCTTAGACTAGAACTGACTAAGGGTAGGAATTTAGTCCCTGTTTTTTATATAATTATATACAAAACTGGTTTTTATATATTTTCAGAGTACTCAGTATGAGAGGCTTCTGTGTAAAACTGGGAATTCTTAACCATTACTACTTTATTAATGATAACTTCTCAGCAGAGCTGTTCACTTTTATTTGCAACAGTGGCAACATCCAACCATATGGACTCAGTCCTATCACCATTGAAAAATGAAACATCCAAAAATTTTTATTTTTCTCTATAAATAGGATATTTAATACTCTGCCAATCAGTGTAAAATTAATCACAATCTCTTCAAATTATTTTAGAGGAAAAAATTAACATGAACAGAAGATCATAAACACCTCCAGCCACCTACCACCAATATAAGTTAATTTTCCTTGTGACCTGGAGATGCAGGTTGAAATCATCCATGTCTGGATGTGTTCTTGGTGAGCTGGACAGTTTCAATGAAGAGAGGCATTATTGCCACATCACTCTGGGAAGGGCACTAAAATCTGGCCCTTCTGTTTGCAGTGCTTTACCTTCATTGCATATGCCCATCATGGGAGAAAACTAATTTATTACTAGCTTAGGAAAAAGTTTTCTTTGACCAGCCTTGGTAATACTTGGTTTTCATTTAAATGCTTTTGGTTCTATCTAAACCATATTTTCAGACATTTTTCTCCTCTCACAGCCCTAATCTCAAGTAATAACTTAAGAAAAGCAGCAGAATTTAATATGAACCTTTACTGGTAAGACAGGTAATAATAATAACAGTAAAAAGTGATTTCCCCACCACCACCTAAGTTATTTGTCATTCTCCAGTGCCTGAGGGAGAAAAGGTGAACTTTCTACATGTCTGAATGTCATGAAATTCAGGCAGTTTCAGTGCAAGAAAGAATGAATTCCAAAGCTGTGAATCTGTTCTTTCCATTAGGGTTCCAAAAGAAATACAAGACCTTCAACAACATGTAGGGAAATAAAAATGTCTCATGGCTGTAGAGTTTGCTAAACCCCAGACACTTGGTATTTGTACTGAGCAGGTTATTGTGAAGTGTGTGGCAGTGGTGTCAGGTAAATATTTCTTGTTGTGCAAATTAAGAAAGACTCTAGAAATAATCAGTGATAACTAATAAAAAATTAAAGAAAATCAGACTTTTTTTTTAGTTGCATTCGTTTGTTTGTTTTTTAAATCATGCTTCATTTTGAAGTTACATTTCATCACTTCTTTCATGAGCTTGTAGCTGGGACAGTTGTGTGATGCTACATAGAAAAGAATGAGTAGAGGTGCCTCTCTTACCAAAATCAATGGCAAACACTCACTGACTAAACAAGCATGAAAAGAAAACTCCAGAATAAATGGAACAGCATCCATGAATTGTCAAAGGAAAGACACCAGGAGTTTAACTGTGAGCTGATGTTTTATAAGACCTTGGAGTGGCACAGGCACTCAGCTAACCGGCAAAATCAGTTTCTGTGAAAAAACAACCAAACAAATAAATCCCAAGCCTCCTAAACAAGGAGGAATGAGAGTCTCAGAGGTAATTTCTGTGTTTCTCATCACTGGTGGGAAGAAGCACAGGTTTACTTTGTGGGGCACACAGTCCTACCCAGATAGAAATGTAAGTGGGGTTGAACATCAGCCAGTCTGAGCTCACAGCTGTTCCTGCTACATCAGCAGACAAATCCAGATGTGCAGGGGACAAAATCATTTGCCTACACTAGCTGGAGATAAGAGACACTCATGGAGTAGCCACCCAGACTAAGAAATGAAGCAGAAAGTTTTCAATACTTTGAGCAATTTTAACACATTTTGTGGCAGTTTTAAGAGTTTTCAGGTGAGGACTTGGCCCTCATCCTCCCATTGCACAGATTGATGTGTTTAAATAGGGATGAACAATTATGGGTTTTTGTCAAGGCCCAGGATACCACATCAAACCTGGACCCCACTGTTTCACACAGCACTCATTGTTCACACCACTTAAAAGCCTTCTGTATGTGATGTGCCAAGGAACAGATGCAAATAGAGGTCAAGATACTGCACTAGACAAACTTCTGGCCTCCTAATGAGTGATTTTTTAATTAAAAGTGAGGTGGCACATGCAGGTTGTCATCTCATCAGTGGAAATTAGAGACACTGAGCTTGAGGTAATGGTTCATTGTGTAACACTTAAAGTCTTTTTCTTTCTTATAAAAACCCAAGGAAACACAGACATTTTATCAGCATCTCATCTGAGTGCAGAGCATACTAAATATCTTATATACCACAGTAAAATGTAACAGCCTCATGTTTAGTGTCCCAGCCAGTCCTTCCCACAGCCACAGGCTGCTTTTCCCCTGGCCTGGCATCCCTGGGAGCCCCCTCCAAGCAGGTGCAGCCCTGCAGACAGAGCAGGCTCACACTCAGCAGCATGCTCCAGCTTCCTTCAGCCCCTCTCTCTTAAGGCCCCCAGCTTGATTTCCTCCTAGAACAAAATACATAAAATAAATTCACCTCATCAGCCACGGCGCCTTTCTTGTGCCTGCCAAGGACCCTGCAGCCCCTCCAGTGCAGCACCTGACAAACTGCATTCTCTCCCACTCAGCCTTTCCATACTGCTCTCCCTGGAATTGTAGCCACCACTAGGGCACTTTTTAAGAGCCACCTGCTGGTTTTTAAAGACCTGACGACCAGGTGAAGGGCTTTAGAGGCCAGATGAAGCATCTAGCCCCAGCTAGGTGTTTAACTTACTGCATTTCAGAGCATGGTCTTATGCCTTTGTGAATGCCAGCATTTGTCTGATGAGGAATCTGCAAAAATCTTCCTTTACTGTGATTGCACATCATGTTTTTACAGAAGGTGGGCTTGATCTAGTGGGAGGAAGCAGAAAAAGGAAGCAGAGCCAGCAGACTCTGCATTGACATAAAGGATTTAGATCCTGCACATCCTGGTCCTGCCACTGCAGCAGGATGAATTTCACCTCCCAGCAGAATGGTGCTTGCAAGGGAAGAGCAGGTAAGAGGGCAGGAACACCTGGATTCACTTCTTTCCTCTGCCCAGATTTCAGTATATTACTCAGTCCCTCAATACCTTTCCTCCCCATCTCTAAATTCATCGTTTGAGAACCTTTTCCTCCAACCCCATCTGGAGATGTCAGCTCTTTCCCACTTCATTGAAACACTAAATATATATTAGGTAATGGGGTTCTCAGATGATGCTTGAGTATGGTGACACAGGAAACACTTAAAACAAGCTGGTTATATGTCCATTGCAAATTTTATTTTTCACATAATCAGGCAAGGAAAGATTAACAATATCAATTAAGCCTTTCCTTTTGACCACAGCCCCAAGTGATGGCACTAGCTGATGCTTCATTCCCTCTCCTGAGTAACCCCTGAACTTTTCAGCCATCTTCTAAATCCATTGTGTCTGGTTTCAGTAAGATTAGATGCACTTTTAGATGGCCCACTATGAGATTTTGATGGGTTACATTATCAATCCAACTTTAGGGATGTTGAATCAATGGCTGTACGTATTAAATCAGCTGGGGGATTATTTTATTTCTGGTTTTGCCAATTTTATAGGCAACACAACATTTTTATTACTATTACTCTCACTGAACACAGAAATCAGTGAAAATCTTATCCTTCTCTCAGGTTTTACCAATAATTTATTAAGACTATTTTGCAACAAGCATTAGTGAATTTTCTCATAAGAAATTAACAAACTGAGTAAAGATCAAGAGAGGACTGTAGAGTTTGGGGAGCAATATAACAGCCATGGCTATTTAGTCACCTGCAAGAAATCCTGCAGGAGATCAGGGGACTGCTTTTATCTGCAAACACAAGCCATGGTTGCCTGGCAGAACTCACAGCTATTTCCAAAGAAAAGCCACATCTTACAAACAGGGATCTCCTTAACCAAAGAATGGATGAAAGAAAGATTTCCAAGTTGCACCAATCCCACACTGAGCTTTTGCTGAAGGTGTCCATTCCTTGCAACACTGGGTCTAATCCTGCTCCACTAAAATTGAGGGAAGAAATTTCCTGTCAACCCCTTTCCTGAGAGGAGTGCAGTTGTCATCACAATGTTGAAACGATATTGCAAAATACTCGCTTGTGTTTCAAAAATATATCTTTCTTTTTTTTTTTTTTTTTTGTAATTGCCAGCAATTAAGCATGTTTATCAGATTTTAGCCTCTCTCCATTATTCAGAGAGGTAATTAAAGGTTTAGTCATTGCGTGCTGGGCTGTTTTCCTGTTCCATTAGCTGCAGAGAGTCTCTGAGAATGGGGTGATGCTGCCCTTGCAGCGTTGCAATTCCACAGAGAGCAGGCAGGACACTGCTCAGAGCACCTTCCTTCTCTCTCCTTCTCTTTAAATCCCACCTCCTGCAAAACCCATTCACCCTGGGACCTAGGCTGGAAAAATTAACGTGTTCCAACCTCTCTGAAAATTAAGCCATTTATCCAAGCGCCAAAGCTGGATTTGTGATTAATACCAGAATATTCTGCACGAGAGTTGGGCACTTAAACACCTTATCTAAGGTTTTATTCCTTCAGATGCCAAAAGGAAGAAACTGTTGTTGTTTCAAGCTGAACCCAGGTTCACCTTTTGTCCTGGGTTTAATCAGGAAGCCTTTCAGCCCAGGTGGCTGCTGGTTGAATCTTCATCCTGCTCCTCCAGACACAAAATCTCGATATTTCTGGGCAAAAAATTGATACTACCACTCACAAGGCTTAGCATCTCTCTTAAGGCTGTAGTGGAGCAGCTTTGTGCCTCTTGGCACTTCTGGTTTCTGCTTCCCCAGAGCTGTCAAACCAAAATTACAGCGAGTAGAAATCCAAAGCACTTTAGGATTCACTATTTGCTTTCAATTCTGCACTGCAGAGCCTGACTCCAACACATTCAGGCATCACAATTGCAATTTCTGAGGCTATTTACCTTGAAAAGTTTGTATTACAGTGCTAGTGGTGATATATGAAAATAAAATATTTACTCAGTGGTGGGATTCACTCCTCAGCTACAGCAAGAGGTTTGCCTCAAAAGAGACAGAGGGCTTTTTACTGACCTAGAGGACTGCCATTATACTGGGAAAAATAAACATGAATCTGTTGCCTACAAGAAATTATTCTACACTGCATAAAAGTTTTTTTCAACCCATTAACTCCATGTTGTCATGTTGTAAGTGAACAGAAAAATAATAAAATAATTGTATAATATTGTTGGGAGTCATTATAAAAAAAATTATTTTGCCATTTTGCCATTGTTTGAGACACCTGTGTCAAACTGACAGCTGAGGAATCTGGGCCATGGGATAGAAGTAAAGAAATCTGAATTTCAGTGACATGTATGCTGAAAAGGCAGTGCTACAATAAACAATATTAGGTTTAATGCACTCACAGCCTCACACCTGCTCTGTTGCTCTGTCCAGATTCTGTTTAAATCATCCCTATCACAATGTTATAAAGGGTCCATTTCTCAGGACATAGATAGACATAAAAGAAACTAATTTCTACCCTAAAATTTGTGTGTTAAAAAAAAGTAATTTTGCGCATGTTTTATTTTCCAATTATTTTATAAAATATATTTTAAAATCAGTAACTTTGCAAATAAAAAATTAGTGATTCCTGCAACCCTTGCTTAAGGGAAAAGTAATGATTTTGTTGATAATACATGTAAACATGAATTTATGGGTTAGTACACTTGTTCAGATTAATTAAATTATTTTCTTCATTGCTTAAGAGGTTTCACCTTCATTCTCATATGAACTTTTTCAGCATCATCTTCTAAGCATTAGATGTCACTGTACCTTTTTTTGCTAAAATACTGCATTTTGAGAGCAGTTGTTTCCCCCTGCAGTCATTTCATAAATCACCTTTTAATTATCCTTTGGATAAATAAAGCAGTATATTTTTTAATTGGTTGGTATAAATCATATTTTCCAGACTATGCATCACCCTACCACGTAAATCCAGAAAATTTCCCTGTGACATTTTCCCCCTTGACTTAAAAATGCACATTTCAGCCACTTGTTAATTTTCACTCACATAAAATCAAGATTTTTACTGGATTCAAGTCACGCCTGCTCAAATAAAAGATGAGATTTAGAGTCAGCCTCCAATATGTTTACAAATAACTTTTCTGCTGTTGATCAGGAAAGTGATTTGAGCCCAGTCCAGTTCTACCCACATTATTTCTTCTGTTTTCTCCCCACTTTCCCACATCATTAATGTACATCACAGCTCAAGCACATCCATCTTTGGTGTTCTCTCCAGAACCTCCCCTCCCCTCCAGCTCCTGTGTTCAAGTCATGATTTCTGTTTCATTATTGTTTTACCATCCTAACTGTGTTTTATTTGCTTCTACAAACTGCTCCAGCCTCTCAAGCTCATCCATTTTGTCCATTCCTGACACTGCTAAACCAATATTAAAGTTATTTCTCACTGTCCAAACCAGTTCTTCAGCTGTGTGTGCTGGACATCCACACCTGACTGCTCACAGCAGGCTGTGCACCCCTATACAGATTATTTACCCAAGTTTCTTTTCCTTAACTTTCAATTCAATTTAATTCCTCATCATTTAGGACAGCCTTTGTCCTTGAAGAAATTTAGATACATTAGAAAATAATGCTTTGCATGACTTGGATGGATCTTTAACAACTTCTGAAAAATATGTCTGCAGGAATTATAATATTATTGCTAAATTAATTTTCGTGAAATGCTTCTGCAGAGCATGCTTCAGGAATTTCTATAAGTTATATTTATCCCACCAGTGAGGATTATCTGACTTTTTATAAGCTAATCCTCTTGAGTGCTACATCTCAATCCTATGAGAAAGCATGTAATATTTTACATTACAAGTGTTTTAATTTTATCTTCATTAATTTCCACTTTAAACACATATAAGTGTTCCCAATGAAAGGCAGACAGCAATCCAGATGCAACATTCATAGGTTTTGGTATTTTCCATTATCATGCAATAGCATCTAATGTTTTTGAACAATTCCTTTGTTTTCACTCTTATTCCCATTGCCTCTTTTTTCACAGGCCATCCCCATATTTTCATGTCTTGGCAAGTATCAGCTGCAAGACTGATTCACCTTCTGATGATTTTTTTTGGTCTCATGAGAACAATCAAGGGAAGAAAAAAGCAGTTCTTTAGTATTTATATTGAATTGTGTTTATATGGGTGGCTAAATTCTGCCCTTTATATGAGTGTACAGCCCATCCTGTGAATTTTGCCCTTTAATGCAGTGATCCTTTATGCCTTGCACAAGAAAATGAATATTTTTATGCTTACAAAGTGAAGTAGGAGATAATTCTTCCTTCATTTCAGTGCAGTCATGCAGCAGCTATAGATCTGCTCTAAATATAGAGATGGTACTCATTCAAAATCCATGACTGGGCCCTGATATGTGATTTTTAATAATTGTGGTGCCTTTATTGGGATGTCCAGGATTATCTGCCAGGATAATTTTTCTAACACATATGTTTAAAAACAGAAAACATTACAACTTTTAAACGACTCACGGTTGTACTAATATATCACACAAATTTTCCTTGGGTAGGCTGAAAATACCAAAAGAGGGATCAGAAATATGAGTAAGCAGTAAGGCAGACCATGAGAAATTCACCAGATTTCAGGAAGGACATGATCATACACCGGGTGTTTGAACAAACACAAAGGCACAGTCACAAGCGGAGTTGTTGGTAGTGAGTCAACAGAAAATCTGACAAACCTGGATCTCACAGGTGAGGTGGGGATGACACTTCAATGTCTCATTGCTGCTTTCTGGGTAGAGCAGAGGAGTCACAGCTTTGCAATTGATGAGCATCCACCACTCCTGCTGTGATTCTCCACCCATTTCTGTCTCTCAAACTCTGCTCCTGAGACTAAGAGGCAGCTTTGTGCAGTTTTGTGATTTCTGTGCTCTTCTTAAATCTCACTAACACTACTGCAGGGATTAAGGGACACTGAAATCACACCTTGGCTTCTGTCAGCTTTCCAGAGACAGGTGACTTTCAAGAGAGAAAACAACACATTGATAAAACATGCAGTCCATTGCACATCACTTTTATCAATTACAGAATGTTCTGTGGCTCCTTTGCATCCAGGTGCCAAGCTCAGCAATGAACACCAGTGGCTGCCGTGTCAAAACCCAGTTTGGACTGACAGGAGAGGACATTGAAATCCACAGAGGAGACAAACACCACTACTGAATGTGGCTCAGTCTGTAGAAACACTCCTGAATTTTATAGACAGGTGTTTCTGTTCATTTACAATGCTGTAAAAGCTGTTTTAGCTACCTAATAAAGGTTTACAAGGCAATACCATTATCTATTTCTATAATACAATAACATCATTTGTTTCTGCAGAATTCATTTGTCTTGGGTGAAAACTCAAGTATTTCCTATAGAAGTTTCTCAGCACATTTCCCTTCAGAGACTTTCCTCCTTGTGAAATTGCAGCTGCAGGTCTGAGAGAAACAGAGCAATTTTCTCTCCCCTAACTGGAGCAGCATTGCAAACAGCCTGTCCTCATCAGAATATGAAAATGTTCCAGTTACATCTGTGACTCTCAGTGCTCCCTACACCACCGCTTTTCAGAGGCAGAGACAAATCCTCCCAGTGTTCCTGAGCAATACATTTTGCATTTGGAGCTCTGACTTGGCTGACACTTTTTAAAATATACATATATATTCAGAGTCAGACAGCTCCCTGGTGACTATTACACAGCTGCAGATGCTGAAGGGCACAAATTATTCCTACAAAGGTCAACATTACCTTACACTAAAAAATTGTCTTCCTGACCATTCATTCTTCCTTGACTTCCACACTGCGAACAAGTGATGAATTTTTATGATTTCACCACCAGCCATTGGTCATATCATGCACCTCTTGGGGAGAAGAAGTGAGGAGGTGGAAAGAGACCCCAAACCACATGTAGACACCTAAACATGTGTCCTTTTTGTTTCACAGGATGACATTAAACCAGGAGAGCCAAAGTTTCACTCATAAGCTGTTGTGGGACTCAATAACAGTCAGTGCGAGTGAGCCACAGAATGAATCTTGTAAAAGGGATGCAAGGATGTGTCCAGACAGCCCAAATTTAAACTCACATTCAAAGTCTACTGTTTCCTACTGGCTGGCCAGTTCAGGAGGCAAGGAGCCAAGCAGCAGATCTGAGACCTTTGTGGAAGTTGGTTAGGCAATTTTAATATCGCCCAGAGCTGCTCAGCAGTAAGTGAAATTCCCCAGGCAGAACCTGTGTGGAGGAGAGACATTCTGCTTCATGAAGGAATATGCTACTTTAATATATGATTAAATTCAGATGTGGGATGAAAGACAGAAAAATTAGAAGTTCCTCATGACTTTCCTTTAACTAACTGAAATATTATATTCACCTACATTGAAAAATTTCAGTTTGGTTATTGCAATATTGAAAGCAGCATAAATTTAAAAGATCTCCACTTCAAAAATGAAAGCAAACTTCATAAGAATCCCTTCTTACTTTATTCTTCTGTTCCATACTCTCCTAAAATCGATATCATTGCATCAAATGTTTTTATTTCAACTGAAGTTGGAAAAAAAAAAGTTCTCTCAAAGAGTTTCCTATTAGCTTTTCCCACTAACTACTGCACACACTACTTTCTCCAACAGAAAATGGACGAAGAAAGGATTGGCTGTTGTTTAATACTTTATTAAAAATGCTCAGCTCCTCTAATACCACAGGAGACGTAGAATGGAGCAGAATTCACAGGCTGCAGGCAAGAACTTTCTCCCCTTTTGTCAGAGCAGGCAGCATGTAGAGTCTGGCCCTAATCAGATTAGGTTGTGCATATTTATAAACATCTGAAGGCCATAAAGAAAGACTCCCAATTAAAAGATACTCTGGATTTGCTTCTGCAAGAGTTGCAGGAAAACATGGCGATTAACATTTCCATTAGAGCCTGGGTTTGGCACAAACCCCACTTGCTGAACTGGGTCCTCTGGAAATCTCTTTTCTACCAGAATGCATCCCTGGGTTCTTTTCAGATACATTGAAAAAACATGTCCCATTTGATCTGGGTGTATGAAATTACACAATGCCATGTCACACTGCAAGGGATGTAACCCCACGTAATGCAATGCACATTCAAGCAAAACTCTCTTTTCCATTATGGGCAGGAGTAAATTACAGATAGGAGTTTACCATAATTAACCACAAACTGGCAGTAAGGCCTATTTTCTGTCTTTGTAGATTACTATCAAGTTACCTAAGCCCTTCTCCAGCTTACTTTTAAAAGTAGTTAAGAATATAAAAGATATTTAAGATGAATCCATTCTCTGGATAAACATGTTGTGTGAACCATCCAAGCTACTTGGAATGGAGAATGAATCCAAGATGCTGATTAAGTGTGGACTGTTTGGTCAACAGCCCAACCCTGCCTACAGTTTTTTTACAGAAATATTTAACTGGGTTTTTTCCCAGTTATTCCTCAATTAAGATCTGTGCTGTTGTTACCTCTTAACAATAGCACAAGGCTGAACTCATGTCCAGCAGCTGCCCACAATGTGTCTCCTACAGCTGAAATCACTTCATCATTTATTATTCCAAAACACTAAATAAGGGCAGACATTTTCCTAAAGAATTGATTTTTAAGGGCTCAGTATCAATCAGTTCTTTTTGCCTTTGATCCTCAGTAATCAGGGAGCCAAAACATTTAGAGAATTCAATATGCAGCCCATTTAAATATATTCTAGACTTTCTGAATGCTCCCATGAACCACCCATTTGCTTCAGACAATCAGCAAACTTTTTATTAACGGGATGCTTTATCAGCACGCAAGGCAAGCTCACAGCAGCGTTTCTCTGAGGCAGATCTAGAAAAGTGAGCACCCAAATTGGGCCATTTGCATTTTAATATTGCTTCAGCAGCTCTGATTAGCAATACTTTGTCAAAGCACAGGTGCTGAGCCTTCCTAGAGCAAAGTCTCCACAGATCCATCTGCAGAGCACATCCATCCATCCATCCATCCATCCATCCATCCATCCATCCATCCATCCATCCATCCATCCATCCATCCGTCCGTCCATCCCTGGGTTCAGGCACTGGAGGAGCTCCAGTTAATTTTTCTGTAGGATTTTTTGTGGGTCAGTTTATCAATCAATCAAATATTTTAAATCTTTTTAAATGTCTTTCCGAATCCATTTCTTCTTGTAAAACTTCTCTATACCACCTCAGGATTTTTTTTTACTCATAACAGCCTAGTTTCAATTGTCTCTTATTTTACTTTATTAAATGAAGTAATCTCCAGCCACTAAAAAACATTGTCAGAATTTATTCAAATGCAACCTGCCCTATGAGCAAGAGCTAGAATCTCACAAAAGCAGCTGCATCAACATTTCACTTTGGAAGGTGCACTTTGACTGTCCTGGGATGTGTTCAGGTGGAGAGAGGAGAAGGAAGCATGCATCAGAATACAGAGAAAATACTACACATAAAAATTCCTGCAGAAAATATTTTAAAATCCTTTCTTGAACAAAAAAATACCTTAAAGTGTGGACTTCTACATTATTATGATTACTATTATTATTACTACTACTACTGGAATTACATTTCTGGACATGCCTCAGGAAGGAAGCACATCTGATCACACAACACCTGCAGAAAACTGTGTCAAACAGGATGGGAAAATCACCTGCTCACAGCACAAAAAAGACTTTTCTATCACATATTGTAAAACAAGATGCTGTAAGTGCCCTGGAGGAGCTGCCTTTTCATTGCTGAGCCCTGTTGTAACACTGTTCCTCATGTAATTCTCACTCAGGCTAATAACATATGATTTCAAGTCATATCCAGGCTATAATGAAAGTGGAAAAAAAAAACCTTGAAGTGGTGCCAAAGAGACCCAGTGGTTTTGTGGACCTTAGGCCCTGTGTTGTGGAACACAACTCAGAATACAATGAGTGAATTAAAAAGATAATTCTTCAGGTCAGTTTTGATACAGGAATTGAACAGAGTCAAGGGCAATGAAATTATTAACATTTTAGTACTGACTCAAAATAAAATATGTGAAATCTATCTCTCTTCTTCTATTCCACCAAATATTAAAGACACTCCTGCTACTTTTGATACCAGCAATCACTTTCTAAGAAGTGCACAGAAAATCAGCAGAAAATTGATTTGTTTCTGCCCCAAACCTGTTATCAACAGAATATCAAGAACATAAATCAATGTCCATAGATCTGTCCCCTTTCCTGAGCTGAACCTCATCAACAGCAAAAATGAAGCTTCAACCTCAGTTTCAGCTCCATGGGCATCTCTAGTGGCTCTCCAGCATCTCTCCATAACCTGTGGATTCACAACAATAACTCCCATTTCTTTTATATTCAATGGAATAAATATACCAAAAGAAGCCTGGAAATTTTGTGCAGGGTTCTTGAGGCTGGTGTGGGATGGGTTTGCCATCCAGTTGCTTTCTGCATTAGGTTTATTTATTTATTATTAGGTGTATTTCACAGACATCCAACCACCTCAGAGTGAGGACACATCCTTCTTTCTGATGATGAGTCTTCCCAGAGGAAAGTTTGGAGATTTAGAAGCAAATTCTTGTGACTGAATCATCAGCATTCAATTGTTCTCCATTAAAAATAATTTTATTATGTAAACAATTAAGCTCAATTATATGGATTTAGAAAGCTTTTAGTCCAGCTTGCTCTTGCAGTGACAAGTTATAACATAAGCCTTAACACCGCTTCTGAGAAGGCTGTACCCAAAAAAACACTTTTCTTAGGTTACTGTAATCCTTTGGGTCCGTTCCTGAACTGCCACGAAATCTGGTGGGACACGTGCAGGGAGCAGGGATGTGTCAGGAACTTCACTTCTTCCCTGTATTTCCAGCCCTTCCTCTGAAAGAACAACATCAAACAAAGACAGAGCCCTCCGGAAGGCACGAGGGAGCCTGACATGGGACAGGGTTCTTCCCTCCAGGAGGGTCACAGCCACCACATCCCAGCCAGAGGGACAGCTCTTCATTCAGGGAGCTGAACTCTGCTCAATTTGGCTTCACAAAGCCCCAACAAACACACATTGCCCCTTTTAGATGCCTGGTGTCAGCCGCACAGGAAGCTGAATTAGCAGGGACTTGCTTGGGCACTCACACTAATCACATTTCCTGGGGTCCAGGAGCTGCTCTCACTCACCAGTTTGACCACTCTTGACTCTTTGACCGCTCTGTGCTTCTCCTCTCACAGCCTGAAGGACTTGCAAAAAGTTAATTCAGATTGTTCTACGTTTGCACAAATATTTAATTGTCCAAAATAAAGTATTTTCATAAATACTTCCAGATTGAAGGCTTGTTGTCTCTGAAAGCTACTTTCTTAAAAAAAGAACTTCACCTCCACCTAAATTAATTTCAGCAGCTTCCTTCTGGAGTAAGGGGAAAACAATAATGTCACATCTGGGTAAATTTCTAAACTAACTTGGAGATGAGTCCTCCAGTGGACAACAGCTGCTTTCTCTACTCTCTCTTTACATTTAATATCATTGTATGATATTAACAGCTTATTTACAGCTATATTTACTACAAATTCCCTGTGAAGCTTTGGGTCATTCACTTTCTAAAAGCATAACCCAGAAATGCACACTCAGGGCGTTAATGCTCACCCTGGCTTGACTCACACCCACAATGGCTCCTTGGGTGATTAGCAGTGCTCATCATCAGCTCCTACAGGATTTTAAAAAAAAACCAAAAAAACCCTTAATGGCAATAAAAATATTGGGAGTCAGCCATTTCATACTAATGACTTGTTAATGTAACATTATTGCTGGTGCTTTAAGCACTGTTGTCCTTAGATGCTGCACTGCATTCATGAAGGACTTTGGGAAAAAGGAGAGTTTGGTGCTGAGACTTATTGCATTAAGAGATCGGTTTAACAGATTGTTTAGTTTTGGTAATATAATTTGACATCTAAACATAAGCTGAGAGGGATCTCCCACAAAACCTTTGATAATATGATTCATTGTCAAATGTTTGTTTTGCCTATCTGGTACTCATTAATTAATTCTTTTTAATATATCTTGGATTTACTGATTTGGAAAAAGAGAATTATTCTTATTGATGTTGCTAAAATATCCAGGTGGCTTGAATTTCACCAACTAGATGGTATAATCTAGCACATTTGTGTAGACCTAATCAAATCTCTACTAACAGATGTGAAGAGCCCAGCATGGGAGCAAATGTTTGTGTCTATATGATAATTAAATTACCTCAATAAAGAGAATAAATGAACAATGATGACTATAGTTTTTCTAAACCTAGGTTATCTTCCTCATGCACAGCCTCTATTAACCCCTTTAGCAATTGGTAAAACTTGAAATTTTTCAGAATGAACCATGGTTTTCAGGTAGTGCCTGTGATTAAATCTATTGACCAGGCAATGTTATTAAGTATTCCTATGCATCACTATCAATGAAAAATCAAATAAATACTAAATTCTGCACTAAAGATATGCTATATACAGTGTATTTCATTTCATGTAAACAGTTGTGGCACCATCAGTCTGTAGTTTAATTCATCTTTTAGTTCTCTCATCTTGGGGAATCACTTTGATGATTACCACAGCATTCTTAAACATCTTTGTCCAAATTTTAAACCTGCTCACATCTTTAACAGGCCTGTGTCCTTCATGTAAGCTGGATGTGGCTGGATGGGCATTTCTGAGAGCCCCAGCAGGCACTTGAGTGACCCATGAGCTACCAAGGATTTTCAAAACCTGGCCCTCTATATCCAGTTCACTATACAACCAGACAGAAAACATCATTTCAATGCCTACAAAGTGCACAAAAACCTCTATTGCAATACATTCCTGAATATTCATTTCCCTAGAATTCACTTTAGGGAGAAGTATGAAAACAAGTTTCACAAGATAAAAATATATTTAAAACCCATCTTTGTTTTGAAGGTGGCCTGGTGGCAATGAGATGCTTCCACAAGAGAGGGGAGCCAGCCCTTGGTAGCAGCATTGCTCCGAGCTGCAGCTGGAGTTCAAATCACTGCTGACCATGTTTTGGCTACAAACAGGGGAACAGTTCTCTCTCTGTTCACTCCACAGCGTGCTCTGACCTTGCTGGAGGCTAAGTAATGTCACCAGCTGCATGTGTAACGCGGTCACTGGTGATGAAAAGTGAACCAGCACGGCTCGCCTAGGGATGCAACCTCTTTTAACATATCTAACATTCCTGCAGGTGTGGTGGCTTTATTTGTGTGCTTTACTGTGTTTGTTTATTTGCCTGGCTAACTAACTCATGTCCTCCTGCCCAGTGCAGATAGAGCCTTCTTATTTAACATTCCTGAAACTCTGAGTGTTTAGGATATAGATTGTTTCCAGTCTCAGGATGTAAAAGACATGGGATAGAAGCAAGAGAGATTAGGGCTCTTTTCCTCAAAGTTAAACAACTGGATTGGTTTTCAGGCAATGGGGCCCTGAAACAGCTAAATAAAAATAGTCCTGTACTTACAAGGAACTCCCAGATTGTATTTCTAGAAGATCTGACCGAGGGGCAGGTTTGACCAGCAGCACTTGGGAATAGCCCAAACACATAAAACAGTTACCTCCTGGTCATAAAGTGATTTTTAGTCAGCTGAAGTGAGGCAGCAGCAGGTTTGGAGTAATTTGGGAGGCTAATTATATCCTCTTTGTACTTAAATGAATCTTTCTACTGAGCCTTCTGTGCCGTGGCAGAGAAACAAAGTCCAGTCACTCCCAGCTCAGTACATCCCAAATTGCAGAATGTTTCTGAGAGGTCCTGCAATGAGAAAATGGCTTTTGCTGGGCTTCATTGAACAGAGAAACAATGCTGGACCTGGGTGGAAAAGGGGCAAAACCCACTCAAAACCCCACAGAATTTGAAACAAACAAGTTCCCTTTCATGAGTCCCAGACAAAAATATTTTCTGATTCTTCACATTCACACAGAAATCCATCTCTTCCATGGAAAGTACACCTACAGATTCTATCAACCAAATTCTCTCTTTTCAATCTGTGTAGCTGTAAAATAAATATATCAACAACTATTTCCTCCTTGTCCACCTATTTAAAATATTAATAATATTATTATCTTTTGAAATGTTCTCTTCAAGGAAGGATTTGGGGAAGTTTGTCCTGATTAGGTTTGGATTCAAGCCCACAAAAAACAAGTAGAGAGAATGATCTTCTGCTGCCCCATAAATTTCCCAGTTGGAATAGAGGCACCGCCAGTGACCTGTGAAAATTTATCATAAAATAAATAATCTTGTAAGAGGGAAGAGGAAGGAGAGCTGCAAGTGTATTTGTGTCACCAACACAATAACTAAAATTATTTGTTCAGTTTGGACGATGGGAACAAAAGAAGGTGTTGGTGTGGATTGGTTTGGTTTAGTTTTTCTCCTTCTTGGTGGATGTAGATGATTTGGTGTGACTGAGTGTTCCACACCAGTGCCAGAAATGGCACTAACACTGGATTTTTCCCACTCAAATATCTCCTGTTGGTAAGAGGTCACCAACTCAGAACCTGTGGTAACAGGAGAAGGAAATAAAAATGGAATACCCCCATTTGCCATCTGAACATGACTCAGACTACCAAGTCTTGGATTTCTCTCTTCCTCATCCCAGGTCAACAACATTTGTGGAGATCTGTTTTGGCATGGGAGTTTGCTGAGGCAGGGTCCTACACTTCCTTCACTTTTATTTCTGCATCCTTATTTCACAGCCCGGGCACTGAGACCAAGTGTTAGAAGTGCATTTTGGGGTGCAATTGAAGGAGAGACACGGCCAGATACCTTCTGAGACATCAGCTCCCCTTCTGTCCTTCTGCAGTCATTTCAGTGGCTTGCTTCAAAATTTCTCAGACAGATTTTTGTTTTTCCATCCTTTCTACTTTCACACAGCTTTGTGTCATTGTGAACACTCAGAATTGTTCTCAGAACAAGAAACAGCTTCTGGTTTTCCCCTTTACTCTGCTAAGAGCTCCCCATGAGTCACTCTGTGTTTTCCTTAGCCACCCCTCAAGGTTCCTCATTGTGCAGCCAGGTTTTAGTGCAGGTTTTCATAAACACGTCTGAGTTACACAAGTGGGATTTTTTTTTTAAGTGGAAACAGGCTCAGTAATTTGTAAATATGCTTTGGTTGAAAAGGAGTTAAAAATACAGTCAAAGAGACTTTGCTTCCCTCCTTGCTCCCATGGTTCATGACCTTTGCTTTTTTCAACTTCCTCAATTTAGTTTCAGTAAATTGTCACAGAATGGCACAACACCTGCCTTGGGTACTTGAGAAATTGACTTTTCCTGCAAATTACCCTGATCAGTGACCTTGTCTGGCTACTAAAGGGGTTTGCAGAAGCAGCACAGCTTTATGTGTGGCCATCTTCCATCTTCTGATTGGTATTTAGCCCTTTGAAGTTTACTTATCTCCTTTATGTGCAGCTACCTTTTGGGGGAAAAAAAAGAATAAAAAAAGGAAAAAAAAAAAGAAAAAGGAAGAAAAAGTTTAAAAAAGGCCATGATACACTTGTCATACCTGAAACCAAAATATCAACAGTTACACAAAGTGTACTGCTTCCTGGAAGGTGCACACAGAAATGTAAGCTGGAAAGCTCCACTGATCCTCCTTTCCAGAAGAATGTCTATAATTTCTTTTTCTCTTTAGATGTTAAATGTTCAGATACTGGTTGTCATTGTTGCAGTTGAGTTATGTTTACTAGAAAGGATTTAACAGCACTGACCTTTCCTTCCTATCTTTTACTTTCCTTTTTTTAAAATCTGTTTTAAAAGTCACTTCTCTGAGGAAAAAGCAAATATCTGTTCCTCCCCATACTGCACAAGTGTTGGGGCAGAGGTTACTTCTGGGAACCTAAAAGGTGAATTTCTTTTTTTATGCTGAAGCTTTGATTTCACAGTGACATGCAAAGGGGTTATTTCTTTAATTAATTATTAATTGCTGTGGTGTCCAACAGGTGCCAGGTCTCAAGTGCAGTCCCTGGGGCCAGCAGCCCGAGGGGAAGCATGGTTCACAGCAACCTTGGCCAAATTGGCCCAGGAGAAAGTTCTGGAGCTACTTCCCATGTCCTTGTCAAATATCAAAGAAAAACAGTTAAAATGTAAACTTATATTAAGCATTGTACTTAATTCTGACAAGCTTTTAGGATCGAATTGCAGACTTTAGTCAACAAAGGGGAATTAGGCCGGGTTCTTCAATGGAGGGGAAGGTGGGACAGCTGTTTGAGAGCTCCTTGCATAGCTCTCATCTTATTTTTCACATCTGTTCTGTTTAATTTAGCTAAGCACTTTGAGTCACAACTTGTGGCTGAAAATTTGAATCCTATTTTACCTGGGACTCCGGCTGATATTCTAGATCTGAGAAGGAAATTAAAAAATGCCTGAAAGATTACATTATCTAATAAATTTTCCCCACCCCAGTCTCTTTATTTTTGCAACTGGTGAAGATTTATTGCTTAATTGCAATTTAAGGAAAAATTTAATGCAGTCAAATGCAAATTCTGTTTGCATATGTGGGATGATATTTCTTCCTCTCCTTCTTTTCCCCTTATCTTAAAAAAAGAAATTAACTGAAATAAAGTCCCCCAGAAAAAAAATTGAGTAAGGAAAAAATAGCAGAGAACTGTTTTCTTTATTTATATTGCTGTCCTTATCCTGTCTTGCCTGATCCCCTCTCAAGATTTGCGATTTTAACCTTCTAACATCATCCTGAACTGCAGAAACATTGCCCTTGGTTCTGAGAGAGGGGAATTAGGACAGAGGGCTCATAACCCAAGAGGTCCATGGCCATGGACACACTTTGTGCTTGGATGAGGAATTATCTCCAGGCTGCTGAGCCCCAGAAGAGAGCAGCCAGAGCAGGAAGGAGCAAACAGGACCCAGCACTGCTCTCACAAGGATCTGCGTGGGTTCTGCGGCAGCACAGAAGGAATGTGGCATTTGCTGGGTCCCAGGATGAAGGTGGAATTGAGAACCTGACTCCATGTTCTTGGAAGATTAATTTATTATTTTATGTACTTATATTATATTAAATAATATAATACTTTATGTATTTTAATACTTTATGTAGTCATATTATATTAAAGAATATAATACTAAAACTATACTAAAGAATAGAGCAAGCATACTTACAGAAGGTTTAACAAGATACTAGCTGAAAACTTGTGGCTGACTCCTCAGAGTCCAACACAGCCTGATGGTGATGATTGGTCATTAAGTAAAAAAACCAATTCCCATATTGGATAAGCAATCTCCAACCACATTCCAAAGCAGCAAAACACAGGAGAAGCAAGCAGAGAATTATTGTTTTCATTTTTCTTTGAGCCTTCCCAGGAGAAGAAATCCTGGCGAAAGGATTTTTCCAGAAAATATGACAGTGACAGAGAGAGCACCTCAAGAGCATCAGGACACCAGCTCCTCCATCAGATCCCTCCTCTCCATGCCCTCTGCCAGCCTCCCCAGCCCTCAGGGATGCTGCAGGACCTGCTGCTGGCAGGTGCCTCCCTTCCCTCTGGGGGTTGTGGGTTTGTGCTCCCTTCCCCTCCCACAGCCTCAGGATGCACCTTGGGATCTCCCTTAGGGCTGGACACAGCCCAGCCTGCAGTGTTGCACTAATGGGAGCTGATGAGAATAACAAACCACAGTGACACAGGGCTCCTCTGCTCTTAGAGAGGGCAGGGAAATGGAAGGGTGTGAGGTGAGAGAGCCCCAAAGTCTGGCATATTTAAATCATGGGGATTTAGCTGTGATCTCCCCTGCCCCAGGGTCAGGCATGGCACGAGCGCTGTCCCTGCTGTGTCCCTGCAAAGGACAGTGAGCTGCACTGGGAGCTGGGGCTGGGGCTGGCTCTGCACCCCCAGCACCCCAACACTGGGGTGTGGAGGCCTTGAAGGGGCTTTTCCTAAATTACACCCCATCGGCTCCTTCCCCGGTTCCTATGCCTGCACATAGGAGCTCCTGAGGCTCTCCCTGCCTTTTCCCTGACTGGGCCTCACCTTGACACTGCCTGGAGACCAAGGCCAGCCAGCAGGCCCCTGAGGGAGAGCACGGGTCCTTGGGGGGGAGTGTGTGTCTGAGGGGGGAACACCTCACTGCGCGGCTGAATTAAACTTCTATGGATATTATGCAAAAGGTTTTTGGCTTCTTCACCCTGGACTTTGCTAGCAGCAATTCAAGCTGCAACACTGGGGGATGCCAGGGCTGTGATGCTGTTCCCCAGCAGGAACCACAGCCAGGCCCTTTCAGCTGTTTTCTAAAACTGGTTGAGTGGCTCTGGTCAGTGGGTGGCTGGTTTGACCACATGGAAAGCCAAAAAACCTCACTGCAAACACAGGCTTGGACAGAACCCTGATTTGCAATTACCACAAGGTTTGAGAGACAATTGTTTGTAGTTCCTCACTGTCTCACATCAGAGATCAGCTGTACAGAAAATCAGTACCCAACACCATGTTTTACCATAATTTAAAACAATTAAAACACTAATCACATCTTGAATCTGTTAACTTTCAGATAAGTATAATTAGACCCCAAAATGCTTTAAGTAGTGTTTACACATTTATTTACCAAAAGACAATTATTAAAACAAAGAAACATTCCCAGTTAATTGATGGAAAGATAGGAGAAGATGTAATTAATCATCATTAGAATGTGCGGCCCTTTATTGTTCAGTGGCCTGTCGCTGTGGGAGCTGCTGACTGTGCCACCACTCTCTGTGCCACCACTCTCCCCTGCTGTCTCTGGGACTTGCTCTGGTTGGAAAAGGGAGGTAGTGGCTGTGGATGGGCTGGAATTACCCCCATGGTGCTCTCATTTCAAACCCTGATGCCCTGGGAGCACAGGGCCACGTGCCAGGAGAGGGGCACCAGGGGGAACCACGGCAGGGCAAGGCCAAATGGACTCAGTGCAAACAGATCTGGGGGAAAGCACAAGAAATTACACATGCCAGTAGAATTACACCAGCCAGGGAAGAAGAAAGAAGCCCCATGTCCTTAAGCTATTTGACTCTCCAAAGCACAATGCAGCAATATTAACTGTTGTGGGATAAGAGAGCTTTTTATTCCAGTGTGATGTGAAGTAGCTTTGCTTGAAAGATTTCTTCTGTGTTTTCAAAAATCCTTCTGGCTTCCCAGAGGGAAAATGGGGATTACACCAGTAAACCCTGAGCAAGCATGCCCATTGCAGGAGCATTTCTTTAGTGCAGAAACAACACTGGTTTTATTTAATTGCAGCAACTTGGACAATTACTTTACTCACAAAGCCTTTTGGAGCTGCATGAGCTGCCTTCTGTAAGACAGCAACCTTTGTAAATTTAGGGTTTATCCTCCAAACTGCTGGTGAAGGATTGACACAACTTCTTCCACTGTTCAGAAACAGCTTGCAAGAAAACTCATGCTTTAAAGTCCGAACTGTTAGCATTTTGCTGTCATAAAACTACTTTATTCTTAACTGAATGGGTTTCCAAAGGTATAAAATACAATTTAGAAAAATTAATCTTTTTTATCATTATGGTTGAATTTCACCAGCCAGAGCATCAAAGTTTGAAATCTCCTGTTCTTTGTTCAGTTGTAGGTGTGCAGGCCTTACAAAACACTACTCAAAAAAGGCCATGAAATTGCAATAGAGATGATAATAATATTTTTTCTAATATCTATGAACTTCTGTTGGCTAAGAACAGAACATATCCCTTAATCTATAGTTGTCCCTTTGGAAATAATTTCCACTTTTTTCTTCTTTTTCTTCCATCATTGGTTCTCAAGGTCTAGTCTTAGTCTTATAATTCATGACACAGCATTTTTTATTGCACCTCCAGCAGAAGCCTCTTTATGGTACAAATGATCCATAAATCACACCTGAGACACAGCAGCACCCCAAAACAACTGACACATTTCTGTGGAGCACTTTTTTCTTGAGGACAAAGCCTTTAACTTGAGAGACAGAATGCATCTGGAAGTCCTTAATTGAAAAACAGATACCTGGTCTGTCAGTAAAAGCCTTACCAAAGCTCCAGCAGGAATAAAACTGATTTATATGGCTGATAAATTGATAAATTGATAAGAGAACCACCTGAGCAGCCAGAGAGAGGCAGCAGGCTCTGCACAGGATGGAGCTCTCACTGTGATCACTTCCACTGCATGGCAAAATAATGAAAAAAGGAAACCATAGATAAAAGCTTTGGGCTGTTCCCCACTCCAGAGAGGGGCAACTGAGCTGGTCCTGGTTAGACAGAAAAGCAGGAGGAACTGAAAACAATTAGTAGCATTTGATGTGAAAAGTTTGATATAATAAAAAATTATGCTTTTTGTCATACAAATGCAGCTTTCCATAAACAGCCTCAAGAATAGGAAGCACATTGTTCAGATTTCCTGCTTTTCCTGGGTTTGGATGATCTGCTTGTGCTTTTCATTGAACACAAATGATTATTCTTAGAAGTACAAGCTATTTCACACATAAGTCATAAAGAAGAGGGCCCCCATATAATCAGGGCCTGGAAGGAGATGCAGTAAAACATGAACTACATTAATTTTATATACTGCTCTGAAATTATTGATGCTACACTGCTGCAGAGTTCTGTGGAGTTACTTGAACATCTTAATCACTAAACTAATTGAGGGCTTAAGTCCTTCCCATTTTGTCAGTTCTTTCATCCTCAAGAAGCACAATTCTGTAGCTGTGCATCAGTCAGGCCTGAGCACTTTATTACATACATCACTTGTGGAGCCTACATTTCATTTACAGCTCCTTTTTCCTTTGTCTTTCAAAGTCAGGCTCGCCTTACTCAGTTCTCTGTAACTATTTTTAATTTGCTTTTCCAGGCTTGGAACAAGGCATTAAAACAGTAAAACCCCTAAGAAGTTGCTGCAACATCATCATTAAGGAAAAAAGAAAAACAACTTCACCACAAATAAAAGCAAAACCTGACACAATTCAAGGAGCATTTAGAACCTGTAATAAGGAATATTTGCTAAGTGAGGAAAAATATAAAGCAACACATGATTGAACATGATTTGAATTTACAGTCCTATATATAGTCTTGTGCTGTGAGGCAGACCATGCTGCCAATTTTACCTATTTTAAGAAAACATGAATATTCTGTCTGTCTAGCTCCTGCTGACTTGGTCTTGATGGGACCACACTTTCCCCTCTTTATCACACCTGACAACTATATATATATATATATATATATATATATATATATATATATATACACACACACACACACACACACACACACACATATGCATATGAAGGGACTACCCACTAAAATGGAAAGAAATATTTGAATTTTGTCATCCTTGAAAACTCCTACTGTGGGCCAATTTCTTCTCTTTTACTAAAGGGCTCAGTTGATTTAAGGACTGCTCTAGATATAAACCAGGATCAGAACCAGCTTCCACTGCATTTGCCCATAAAACACAAGTTTTTCTCAGTGAAAACTCAGGAAAACATTCCCTGCAAGATGTGTGAGGAGGGGATATAAAAAAATCAAATTGAACTATTTTAGCACCTCATATTCCAAAATATATAAAAATAATTTTAGTTAGCAATGTGTACACACATACACACATGTATGTATATATATATATATATAGAGAGAGAGAGAGAGAGAGAAGGGGAAAGTCCACGTTTCAAATCTCCCAGCTAAAACCAGATTTTAAAAGGGGGACGGAATTTGGAGACCCCATTTTTCCATTAAAATGTGCATCATTTTAATAAAATAAAAAATTAGAATTATTAAACTATATTCTAGTTAAGGAGAATGCTTCAGTGGACAAATTTTTGTCAATCCTAGTCCCACCTAGCTTTTCAACCAGAGACAAAAAGCAATAATTTCCTTCTTTCTGAAAGAGCATGTAGATTTTTATCTCTTACAACTGGGTCTAGAACAATTCCTTCAAGGACTGAGTGAATGAACAATCACCCTGAGACCCATAATTTATAGCTGCCACAACATTCACTTACAGACCCAGCACCCAAAGAGCCACTCTTATCCTCACATAACTTCTTCTAAAATAGAATTTTCGTATCCACTGCAGTGTGCTGGTGGAGGCAATAAATTGTTTATTTGGTGGCTGGAGTCAGAGATGGGTCTGGTCATCCCAAAGGAATGGGTCAGCCTGTGGGATTGTCCAAGAAACCCCAAACAGGGCAATGCAAAGATAGCAGAGACTACAGAGTTAACACAGCAGTGCTGAGAGGTGTTTCAGAATCCATGCTCAGCCTTGCCAAAGCTTTCTGCTGAAATTTTACAGCCATTTGTCCTGTAGCACTGAAATATACTGGATATTCATGTTTGGGACTTGCATCCCTTTTCCCCAGCCTGGTGTATTGATCATAGCATGGGTCCTGGCACTCAGCTGGGATTTTGGCACTGCATCTCAGCTGTGATGCACAGCACACAGACATGGCCCTAGAATTCCACTGCTGTCCATCCCCTCTGCTGGGCAACAAGAACTGAGCTTGGACAGAAATGGGATGAGAAGATAAAGAAATAAAAACCAAACACAGAGGTAGATGGGGAGTAAGGCATGTCAGAAAAGTGAGTTCAGTCCCTGCTGCAGGGAGGATCGAGCACTGAGTTTGAGCCTTTGTAATTGAGTAAAATTGTAATTGAGTACAATTACAGCTGAAAAAGCACCTGAATAGCTGGACTGTCACACAGAGAGGTTTGCGGGACACTCCAGAAAGAATCAGCATTAGGATTTTACTGACATCTCTGGGGTGAGCTGGAAAGAGAGGATTCTTTTTCTGGATAAAGTACTATGCCTAAGTGTTCTGGCAATCAGGAAATTATTATTTCTGTAAAGGATCCTCTCTTGCAAGGAGCTACACCTCAATAAGCAATAAGCAAAACATCTCATGCAAAACCTCTTGCAAAAATACACAAGACAGAAAAAGTAAACTTTGCTGTATTTTTGTGTACAGGAAGTAGAAGCACTTCTTCAGCAGTGGGAAAGCTGAATGCACCTACAAGCATATTTGCTAAGGTTTTTTTTTTATGAAGATAGGCCCCTTAAAGTCTTCCAATCCCAGCCCAAAAACCAGAATATGATGGGCCCAGAGCCAGCAGAAACACAGAAGGGAAGTGTTTCCATGTCAGGGAGACACCTGTGTACAGCCCTAAGTCACTGCTCATTAGACTGGTGGCAAAAGTCTTGAAATTCTAAAAATACTTCACAAAATAAATTGCCAGATCCACACCTGCTACCCTGTGCAGAGGGCAGCCCCGAGCTGGTCACCCAAGAGGGTTAGTTAGATGAAAGAATCCATCTATTTTTACTGGGCGAGAAAACCAAGAGCCTTAATAACCTTTCTACAATAAGATTTTTTTCCACAAGCCAAGTGTCAATCTAAATTATGCTGGAAAAGGGTGGCAAAATTTGCCCCAAAATAGCAAAAACAAAAGCAAAACCAGCAAAAGCAACCTGCAGGTGCCTACAACATGAGCCAGGGAACAGTCTATATTTTTAGACAATGAACTTCATTCAAAATTCTGTTTCTTAGTTCCCGAGTGAGAAACAAAGAGCAACACACTTGCCCTCAGGGCAGGGTTTTTCTTTTTGCATTGTTTTTGCCACAGATCATTTAAAAATATACCTCTTACCGGGCCATTTTCAAAAGCACAACATATTCTTATGCGTCACAACATATCCCTACTCTTCCCTCCCTCCTGGGACAGGTATTTAATTGAGCTAAAACTTTGTTTCTACTAAGATGCAAATTTGGAAAAACAAGATCCTGGCTGCCTGGGGCTTGGTTAGCTGCAGATAAAAAAGGAACACCTGTTTTAGGTATGGCTCTGTGGAAATGCAGGCACTCCTCAGGCAACATACCCATGGTAATCAAGTGCAAAACTTGTCCTTCTCGTTTGCTTCCTGGAGACTACAGCACAGATATGGCTTGAGAAGTCTGTGTGTGACACGGATTTTTTTCTTTTTTAAATTTTAATAATATTGCCTTGTGAAATGTTGTTCATTATCATTTTTAATGTGACATAGAAGACAGCTTTCCATTTAAGTTGCCCGTTAGTCTGATTAATAACTTATTTTTATTTTACATTTTGTGTTTTATGCTGCCTGCGAGGCAAATATTATCAGTGTTTTCCTACAAGAAGTAAGACAATTCACAGAACACATTTCATGCCCTGAGATCAGAGAAATAAGTTTAGATTTATAATACCCAAGGACTGTGGCTTTTTATGAAGTGTATAAAGAGGGCATGTTTAATTATGTTTTGTTTATATCAGTGCTTTGTCTGCAAAAATAACATGAATTAACATATTTTCCTATCATCGGCAGTTATTTCTAATGATTGATTAAATTTCTTAAGTGCAGAGTGGATTAAATCACAATTTCTTGCAAATAATTTAGGAAAGAAAAGATAGAACTAACTACCCAATTAAAGTGGGCGAGATCAGAGTCTGACCGCTCCAGGCAGAGTCCTGTCCATCTTCTACAGTGACAACAACAAAAATGAAAAGCAAAATGCTTATTTGAAGCTGAAGCATTAAGTATGGAGAACTAGACCATAAAAACTGTATTTTGGAACCCCTGGATGTATTCCCAGGGGTGGCCTGGCTGGAGTAGTTTATAATATTTCTGTCCCCTTTGGGTTCCTGACCCTGTTTTGGCTGGGGCAGGGCTGAGTGTGCTCCTGCTGCGGCTCCCCAGCACTCAGCTTTTTAAAAAGTCGAGAAATGGAGTGTTCTGAAGTAAAAGAAGTCTTACAAAAGATGATGCTGCTGGGATTGCCATCCCTGAAAGGACACTCCGAAATTCTCTTGGTGTGAAAACCTGGCACGGTATCAACGATGCTGCGGTGCACAAAGTTGAGAAGCGCAGCATCCAACCCTCCCAAATCCTTGCTTTGTTTCAACCGCGCAGTACAACAGCATCTCCGCTCACCTGTGCTCTATCCCTGTACAAAATATAATTTAAAAAATATATATATTGGAAGAGTTTTATTGGAAACGGGGAGCGACCGTCGGGCTCGTTTTGAGGCAGGAAAAGGCGATTTAGGGGCGGCAGCAGACGTGGTGGACAGACGCCATCTAGTGGTGACCGCGGGTAGTGCAGGCGCTCCGGGACCGTCCCCTCTCCTTCCCTTCTTCCCTTTGCCTTCTCCTTCCCCTTTTCCTTCTCCTTTCTCCTTCCCCTTTTCCTTCTCCTTCCCCTTTTCCTTCTTTATCCCCTCTCCTTCCCCTTCTCCTCTCCTTCTGCTTTCTCCCTCCTTTCCCTTCCTCTTCCCCTTCTTCTTTCTCCTTCTCCTCTTTCTCCTCTCCTTCCCCTTTTCCTTCTGCTTCCCCTTTTCCTTCTCCATCCCCTCTCCTTCTCCTTCCCCTCTCCTTCGCCTTCCTCCATCCTTTCCCTTTCACTTCCCCTTCTTCTTTCTCCTTCTCCTTTTCCCTTCTCATTCTCTTTCCCCTTCTCCTTCCCTTTTTCCTTCTGCTTCCCCTTTTCCTTCTCCTTCCTCCCTCCTTTCCCTTTCACTTCTCCTTCTTTCTTCTCCTTCTCCTACCCAGGGATGCCAAGTCCTGTGGGAGCTGGCAGTGCCAAGGCTGGGCTGTCCCCAAATCCCTGGACACCCTCCCACCCCACCGAGCCCCCACCACAAACACTCAGACAAGCAACCAGGGCCGAAGGCACAGAGCCTGTGTGTCCTGCCACAGCCAGGAAATCACTGGGATTTGCGCTGAAATCACAGAATATTCCGAGCTGGAAGGGACCCAGAGGGATCAGCGAGTCCAGCTCTAAGAGGATGGCCCACAAGGGGATTGCAGCCTGACCTTGGTGTCACCAGCACTGTGCTCTGACCAGCAGAGCTGGCTCTCCCTCCCGAGGGTGCCTGGAGGATGCTCAATATGTCCTGACCTTTAATGCAGAAACACTGAAGATTTATTAGGCTGACACTCTTTTTTGTTTGTTTGTTTTCCCTGTGAATATTTTTATATTGGGAAAGGAAGAACAATGTGAGCCTCACATGCTGAGGTTTCAAGATTCTGAGCTGCCTGCAAATCCCAGGTAGTGACAGAGACTGTGGGGCTGCAGAGTTAATGCTGACAGTTCAACATTCAGCATTCAACCTGCCTTTCACCCTCAGGGCCGTGGTTTTATATATTTTTATTTTTTTATATGTTTGGGACATATTTCCCCATTTTAATTTTCATATTATTTAGGCTACAACAATTTTAGCATAAGAAATATTTTTTGTTCAACATAATTTAGATAAAATCACTCAGGACAGAGTCTCCTCTCTCTTTAGCTGCTTTTGGCTTGGCTTTGTCCTAAACATCCCCCCTGGTCATTGTTATTTCCATGCATTTCCAAAGTAGAGAAGTAATGCAGGAGACAGTCTGTGTTTATATGTGCTGGGAACACTTGAAAACTCCTGAGCAGGAGCTGGATGCCACAATGTCAGGTGCAATATAAGAACCACCTGTGTAGATTACTTCAGACTTACTCACTGCAAACGCTGAACTCCTGGTATTTTGCATTCAGCAGGAACTCTTGGGCTGTGATCCAGTATTCAGTTGCAAAGTTGGTAATTATGGCATAGTTAGGGAGAGGAATTAATCAACACAAGCACAAGGTAACCACTGCAGATCTGTCTGCCTTCAGTGCCAACAGGGCAAGATAAGTGGCCTTAGCAATGAGACCAAAAAATGCACCTGCAGAAGGCAAGGCTGGTGTGTGAGAGCAGACACAGAACCAAGGATTTTGTGCAGTATTTTGCACTGATTACTTCTCCCACAAAAAAATTGGAGCTCTCTACATTAGGATCACTTTTCTACAAATTAAAACTGGTGGGAAAATCATCCACAAACAAAAATGAGTATGAAAAAAAATCTTAATTTGCTCATTTGCGTTCAGTTCTTGCAGTACTTTGGTTTGGAATCTCTAAAAGCACATTAAACCATACCTCATAGCCTGCAAATCAAGTGCTAATTAAAACTGCATTAACCCTAATGAATTGGAAAGAAGAAATCTAATTGCAAAAACTTCTGTTTACCTAAGACATGCTGGAAAAACAAACCATCCCATATTTCTCTTCAGTCTGTTTTTTTTTTTCTTTCCCTCAGCATGCACACAGCGCTTCCCCTTGCTCTGTAATTTACTAAATCAACCTTTTGGGGAAGGTTTCCAGCATGTAAAGCCTCTCTCATAGCTCTTTATAACCAACCTTGTATTATCACAACTTCAAAATCTATCCAACAGCTCCTAAAATCCTGCCTGGAACAGGGCTGTGCTAATGAGTCACAGGTGCTGAGTGCTACCTGCCCAATTATTTCATTATTTTCCTGCACTCTGAGCACACCAGTTTGTGCTTCCTGTACTGGATGTAGGTGCTGCTCTCACTTATTGGTACCAGCTCTGCAATTCCATAAATCCCCTCTAGTTGAGGACTAGGCAAGCCTTGTCTTGCCTTCCTTGATTTCCCACATGGATGGGGCAGAAGCAGCACTGTGGAATCCATTTAATGATGAGAGCCCTAGGAGCACTGGTGATAAATGACCTGTTGTTTGGGGCAGGAGGAACCAACCACTTATTTTTTTTGTGGTGCTCTGATTTCTGTTTGTTTTCCTTTTAGGTCCTCACGTCCCATTGGATGGGAACATACCTAAAACTGAATTTCCAGCAGAATGTGGGCTTGGGAAGGGATGGGAAGGGGGGAGCTAAGCTGTAAGTAGCCCCCCGAGGCTTGTTGTCCTAATGAATACCAGGCCACAAATTAATGAAGGAGGTTTTAGGAAAACACAGTGATTTTCTTAGCTTTTCAAATCTCCCAGAAGTCCAGACAGCTGTTTACAGCTTGCTAAGATGTTGATTGTTTACAAATTAGGTTTTCTTTGAAAACCCTGCACCTCTCAGCCTGCTAATGTCACTGATTGTTGGACTGAGGGTCCTTCTCAGCCAAAGATGAAAGGCAAACTTTGGTGGTCTGGTCTGTGGGGGCCCTCCTTGGTTTTACCTCAGGAATATCCAGTATTTTTCCAACATCCCCATTTCAGATGGTTTTGCCCTGGATTTGCTTCAGCATTCACAAATTCATTTGTTTGCAATTGTTCCTGACTGAAACAGTTTCAAGCACAAGCGTCGCCTTTGCTTTTTTGCATATGCAAAATAGTTGTTGGCTTTTCTCTAGAAACAAAGGCTGGAGTCTGGGGCAAAAAAAAAAAAATGGTGCAAAAGAGGAGCTTCTGTATGAGATTTGTTTTCTCCCTGACAGCTGTACAGCCCCACAGGCAGCACAAATTGGCCAGGTTGTGAAGTCAAGGCCAGAACCTTCAGCATTCAGCAGCTTCCTGTGTCTTAATGCTTCTGTTTGGGGAATGAACTGCAATTTGTTTTCATTGACCCATAGCTGCAGTTGCAGAGTGTAGGATTACCTTAATGGACCCAAACTTGAGGCACATCAACTCTATTTATAGTCCTTTCTTGTGCCATTCGTGCCTGGGGTGTCTGCAGAGCCCACTGTGCTCTCTGCCCCATCCAGCAGGATCCCGAGGAGAGGGGGAGTTCTCTGGGAATCTCAGGATCCCGAGGAGAGGGGGAGTTCTCTGGGAATCTCAGGATCCCGAGGAGAGGGGGAATTCTCTGGGAATCCCAGGATCTGGAGGAGAGGGGGAGTTCTCTGGGAATCCCAGGATCTGGAGGAGAGGGGGAGTTCTCTGGGAATCCCAGGATCTGGAGGGCAGGGCAGTGCCCAGCACCATTCTGCTCTGCCTCTGGCTCTCTCCCAGCCCCATCCCAGGAGCCTGTTCCAATAACAATTAGCCCTGACTCAGGGCAACCATAAATCAAACCCTGAGCCCCCCAGCAACACCAGTTTTCTGGCTGCAAGGCAATGTGCTCCATAATTTTCTGTGTGCCATCCAGACCTGCCATTCAGCAAAGGCTGCAGGTTTTTCTTTCCCATGAGGGAGTGGTGTGGTGCATCCCTGTACTCCACATCACCTTGTGTTTACTCTGGACATGGACAGCAGACAGCCAGGTGAGTTATCCAGCTCATACAGAGCTCTCAAAGCAGTTAAAGTTACAGACCTGAGGAACAGCAGTTCTGCTGCAGACCTTGCCCATATTGCTTCATTATTTTGCGCCTCAGGTACTAGAATGGAGATAAAATTTTCCTTTTTTTTTTAAATTAGATTTACATCTCCATGGTACAGGTTGTATACTCAGCATCTGTTAAATGGGCCATAATCTCTTCTTAAATGCTCCCATATCCCACCAATAACACCATATTTTCAAAAACTGACATGTTCCCCACAATCAGGAAAAGAAGTGGAATATGTTTCTCACTTTTGAAACTCAAAGTGCTGCCAGCAGCTGTAACATCATCACTGACAAAACCTTGATTTTATTCCTTAGGATACAACTTCAAGCCAGAACTCTCCATTATAGTCAGACCATGTGACAGTGTTCACAGGGGTCTCAGGATGAGGGAAGAGATGAGGATTTCACTCCATGTTTCAGAAGGCTGATTTATTATTTTATGATATATATTATATTAAAACTATACTAAAAGAATAGAAGAAAGGATCTCATCAGAAGGCAAGCTAAGAATAGAAAAAGAAGGAATTATAACAAAGGTTTGTGGCTCAGACTCTCTGTCCAAGCCAGCTGACTGTGACTGGCCATTAATTAGAAACAACCACATGACACCAATCACAGATGCACCTGTTGCATTCCACAGCAGCAGATAACCATTGTTTACATTTTGTTCCTGAGGCCTCACAGCTTCTCAGGAGGAAAAATCCTAAGGAAAGGATTTTTCATAAAAGATCTCTGCGACAAGACCACAGTTGGACAGACCTGATGCAGCCTCTGGATGTCCTGGCACTGCTTAGAAGGCAGCTTTGAAAAAGGTCTTTGGATACCCTCAGTATCAATAGGTTCTTTAGAAAATATACTGCACCCTGATGAGGGAACTTGGAAGCTGCTGAGTCTCCTCCAAAAACCTCATGAAACACCAAGTCAACAAGCAGGGAGCCAGGGTAAGCTGCTACACAACTCTGAAACTGAGCCTGAAGCTTTTTGAAGGCATCCATGAGTCACTAGACTTGCACTGACTGTTTCATGCTCCATAAAAAACAGGAAAGTAATTAACAAGCAAATCAAAGTGTTCACCCAAACATTTTAAATAACTGTAAAACTGGAGTCCCTTGTAACTGTGCCTGTCAGATGTATTAGCCCTTTCAAAGAAACACACCAAAATTAACTGATTCCCAGTTCCTTTGCTCATCTGCCATTCAGCTCATAATGACATTGGTCTAGCAGAGAGTAAGAATTTGTATTCCTTTGTTCCAAAACTTCAGGATCCAAAAGAAATTATAAAGAGTCATCCTGGGACTTTATCAAATCTCACCTGAAAAGAATTTTCTTTCTTCCATGGGAAGTTCCTCTGGCAGGAGGGAAGACTTTCCTGCCATTTTGGGTGGAATCCAAATGATAAAACATTTTATCAAGGCAATTAGCATATCAACATGCAAATCCCTATTGAAAAATTCACTGTTGACAAAACAGCTAGAAGGCAGCTCATCATGACACAGAAAATGGAAGGAAAAAACCCAAAACCCAGCAACTTGTATCCAACCAGTCACAGAGGGCAAGATTCACAGGGTTTTGGACACTCCTCAGTCAGAGCTGCAAAACAAAACTGAAGTGTGATAGGAACCAGATTATCTTGGAAAAGAACCATAACAATAGTTCTCCAATTCTGTCTAATAATCAAGGGAACAATAATTAAGATATCCTTGTTTGTTGCCTGTCTTGTAAACTAGAAATGTTCACACACAATTTCCAGCTTTTCTTTTGCCTTGCAGGCTGGAGGGAGAACTGATGTCACACAATTAGATATCCCTGAGATTAGCAGCTGCATGACAGACCCATAAACCCCAGGTTTTGTCAGCAAGGAAGAAAAATGGATTTGAGCTCCACAGTGTGTTATTTACAAAGGGAGAACTGGTTGTTCTTTGGCTTGTCAGACAACAGAAGAAAGTGTTCTGGTTTTAGTTGCTTCCCTTAGGTCCTGTACAGTCAGTACAGTGGATGAAACAGGTTCCCAGCCCCAGGTGGCTCAGGAATGACAAATATTATGAGATCTTCTATAACTGCCACAGAGGAAGAAGTCCTCTTCTCCCCCAGTTGTCCTTGACACTCTGCCTCTTCTCCACCTGCACTGCTCTAAGAAACTTTGTTTTTATTAGTTAGTGCTAAAATTCCCAGAAGAAAAGTTTTTCCTTTTTTTCCACTCACTTTCAATACTGTAGGAAACTTTGGGTGAAATATATAAAAACAAATTATCAGAATTTCCCAAAGTGAATAGTGATTTCAGATGCCTCTGCTCCACAAACAGCTTTAACAAATCCAGTGGTGAGTCAGAATGAAATGTTCATTTAGATTGCAAGCAGGCCTCCCAGCACTCAAAGTATTTGAATATGCCTTCAGGAAAACAAAGAGTTAATGGAGTTACCTTACATTTAGTATTCATCTTTTTTCAGCTTTGTCAGGTAGCGGACAACAAGCCCAGGCTTGACTTGGAGCATCAGCTCTGTGCTAGCATAGTCTTGTGGGTAGACTAATGTAATATTAATTGAACTGACATCTCTGCTGAGATCAGTTTCAAATGCAGGATCCAAGTTATTTAACAGTTGGTGCAAATGTATTTGAATTTTGATCATAAAGACACATTCCGGGTTAACAGGGCCAGGGGCAGGGCCAGAATCCTGCAGAGTAGAAGTAACCTGGGATTTCTGTTTTTAAGGCAGATTTGTATAGGAAAAATCCCCCAGATTATTCCTATACGTTGTTTCAGAATGGATATTCTAGAGATAAGCAGGTTACCTAGTCAATTAATCTTAAACTGACACTCATTTAACTTCTTGAAAGATCTGGGAGTGTGAACATAAAAAATAACATTTGTGAGCCTATTCTACAAGCTGGCCTAATTTACCCTTCCTGAAGAAAGAGATCTGGGCGTTGGGCAAACCTGGGAAGGTCTTTGGAGGGGGAAAATCATGTGGATTTTGACAGTCTAAGTTACCTCACAGCACAAATGTCCAGAGCCTGAATCACTGAGAATTCACAGGAAAAGGGATCTTGTTTCTCTCCAAAATTGCTTCAAATATTTCCAGATTTTGCCACATGCACAAAACTAGAATTGAAAATTCATGTCTGAAGGGTGAGCAACCTTTCCATGCTCTTAGTAAAACATAAAGCCCACAATCTTACAAATTTCTCATGCAAATATCAGCTCAAAAAAAAACCCAACAAAAAACTACTCTATATTTTCCCTTAGACTTTATTTTTAACTAAATCTGACCTGGGTTTCTTTAGGCTCTCTGCTCTTTTCCTCTCAGTCTTGATCTCTGGAAGAGATTTCCATTCTCAGCATAGGTTCCACCTTCCTGGACTCCCATCCTTACTCAGAAAAAAAACCCCAAAACAACTTCTTTACCTGAGAATCTGTTTGCTTACTTGGCTGTGTAAGTAAAAATAATTATAGAAAATTAGACTTCAGACTTTGAAAGACAGGTCATTTTATCTAAGCTGGTTCAGTCTAATAGGAAACTTTGCTGTATACTGCAGTTTATTTTTGGCTTTTAGGGCCTTTTTTAAGAAATACTTTTTTAAAAAAGAGAAAAACTACTTGCTTCAAAGTGGGTACAGTCAAAATACATCGCAGCACTAAAAAATTAATTCCTTGTGCTGCTGCTTCCCTGCCAAAACCCCATGAATTCAAAATCGAATCCACTACAATTACACCAGTCCCCAACCACACACCATGCATCTGCAGGAGCACAGTGAGCAAGAACTGCATTTCCCTCAGCTAAGGTGTCAAGGGAACAGCCAGCAGGTTGGAATTGTATCCAGACATTTGCTCATATATATATATAGCAGTGAAACTAAAAATACTTTCTGCCCTTCATCAAGATCCAGCTCACAAAGCTTTGTGATACTTTATCCTGATGCCATTGTAACACTGATATTTTCAAGGAAATATTAGGTTGCTGTAGAAATTCACAAAAGTTAGCTGTGGGAACATCTTTTTGCAGGAGTAAAAAGCTCCACACAAGAATGTTGCTGCACCTTGATGAGACAATTGTCCCAGGCTGAGATGCTCCCCTACAGTGGGAGTCTGTGGAAATGTGCAAGTTTGGAAGCTGCATCTTCAGACCACAGGCAAGAAAAGCTCTTGGAAACTTCATCAGCAAAGTCATTGCAATAGATTTAGAGACTGGAAGGAGCTTAGAGCTGCCTGATTCTCACTGAAATGACAGAGCAAACGCTCAGATATCAAACCAAGGAACTCCAGTGCTGGCCCCAGGAGCTGGAGCAGCCCCCACAGGCAGAGAGCAGCTGGCCGCAGCAGGTAAATCACTGCCAAATTGCTCCAGCGGATGTTGCAGCCCCCATGTCTGCAAATAAGTCAATAATTGTGGGGGAACACCTGGTTCTCATCCTCCCTAGCATACCTGCCACTGGACGCTGAGGCACATGTGGAAAGCAGAGCAAACCTTTCTTTAAAATCATTGCAGAAAGCATGACAATATCTGGGGTCAGGGCAGCCTTTGTGCAGAGAGAGCTGCATGTAGTTATTTATTTTATGAACTGAAGTGCTTTTACACAGGATAGAAAGGAGCAGAAGCAGGTGGTCTGACAAGGCAAGAATGCAAAAGTCTATTTCCAGCCATAAATTTCAGATTGAAATGTAACAATACATTTCAATCACCTGGATGTAGCTGTGTAAGGGATAAACAATTCCTCTAATGTGCAAAATTCCCCATTTCAAAGTCTTTGCCCATTGAAGTCTGAATACCCAAACACTGTGGTTGTGACTGCCATATAAAGGGGATACACCTCATGCTGCTGAGGCTGCATTTTGCATTTCTGGGATTTGCTTCACAGCATCTGCCAGATGATCCAGTGAAATCAGATCTGTACTGTCCAAACACAGGAGAAAAGTGAGACCCACAGGCACACAGAGGCTCATCACTTTCCATCCTGTCATACTGGGGCATGCCTGTGCTTTTTGCACTGTAATATCCTAAAAACCTATCTGTGCTTCTTGCACAACCTCAGACACACCACAGCTGGTCACAGAGCTTGGATCCTTGCAGGCTGAAAGGGTCTGAGAGCCTGGCCAGGGAAATGATGGTCGTCAAGCTGAGAATTGTAATTATCTGAACTCTCATCTACTCCAAGGATGCGCACACTTTGTAGGAGAAATGTGGTAGAAATATCTAAGGTTTTGTAATTGAGAGAAAAAGGGAGAAATTTCTGGCGTCACATTATAAACATAAACAGACTTGCAACTGCTGCCAGCACACGTCTGTAAGAAATGAGAATATCTTTGCCATGTCAGGATTCAGTGGAAATATATCTCATTTAACATATTTCTGTAATACATGTAACTTTTGTTATTGTTGCCTCTCATTGTTAGGCCCAAGATTACCTTGCAAACATCTTCATTATGATTTTGAGGTCTCTTTTTTCCTTCTACAGATGGAAATGTGAGAAAATTTGGGCAAACACCTGACTTTTGCTCCCACTACAGAAGTAGTATCTTCACTGAGGACCATATTGTCATAACATGTTCCCAAAACTCTGGATAAGCTCTCACTGCCTAGACAGTAAAGTTTATTTTACAGCTGACTACCCACTCTGATAGCCAAACCCACAGCCTGGCACAGCTCCACTGACTTCTGTGAGCTGATAACAATTTGCAAATGGCAAAAATACAAATTAAAGCTCTTTTTGAAGGGTTCAGGCATGATTACACCAAGGAGTCAGGCACCTAGCTGCCTTTTAAAATCTGATCAATAAAAACACTCTTAATATCTTCTTATTAGAAAACCTAACTTCAGATAAGACTCTAAATCACAGTTATTCCTACACTGGTACAATTGTACATCATCCTTTATCTGACTGACAGCTATTGTCTGAAAATGATGAACAGCACAGCTGCAGGGATCTTAGTCAGGGATCATCTTGGATTCTGGACAAATGAGAGAGTGGAGATGACAAAGTGGCTTAACTTTTCAAAGGCTCTCACCAGTTCAGAGTTGAAGAAAAGCTCAACAAGTGAAGGTGCACTCTTTAATGTGGACAACACTCATTCTTTTATATGACCCAGATAAAAATCACACTCAATTCTCACTGTATCTGCTTTCCTAATGCTCATGAACAGAGCTTTTATAGTGCTTTGAATTAGATCTGTGATTTGTGAGCGACATGTATAATAATTAGACTGTGAAGATGTACAGTTAATCCATTTAAAGGTGTGAAGAAGTCCATTTAATGAACATTATAGTCACATTAGACTTGGAAACATCTAACTCTTTTGTTGAATAAAAAGAAGTTCAATGAGATTAACTTCTCTTAGTTGGTTTTAAAGAATACTCAAACATGTCCTACTCTGATAGTGTACTATTCCTTGGTGCATGGTTTCTGCATACCAATGTCTTCAGTGTAGAAGAGTAAGAATAAGACTGGGAGACATTCTATTTCAGTTAAATAATTACAAATTAAAGAGGATCACTTCTACTTTCTATACTTACTGTAGTATGATAAGAAGCTGAACTCCTTGAACTTGTAATTATATAACAGAAATGTTAATCTCCTGGTTCGGTATTCAGTTCTACTGCATTAAATGTATTCTTACAATTATCAAGTTTACTACATAGCACATAGACATTTCTATTGGGAAACCTATTATTTGATCATATCAGATTTTGACCATAAATACCATAATGGAATTCTGTTTTCAAATCTCTCACTGCCACAAAATGACTAATGAGGGTTAATACACCTATGTAGCTTGAGAACCTGAAAAAAAATCTCTGTAATTTCTGATTTTCAATTTGTAATGCTAACTGAGTTTCCGATTATTTTCCACAGCTTTGTGCAATTAAAAAAAATAAAAAGAAGAAGAAGAAACATATAAGTCCAAAATACGCTAAGTAACTTGTAATAAAGAAATTTAATTTTAAATATATGTACTTTAAGCAGCTGTTCTCCTCTTAGGAGAAACTCATTTAGGCTTAAGAGTTACTGGCCGAAGCTATCTTCTTTTCACAGCATAATTTAATGTGTGCCATTGGCTTTAATAGTTTGGAAGTACAATTTACATCCTCGTCCATTTAAATATATAAAACTATTTCAAGGGGTAGGGTAGCCAGTTAGGAAACAGGATCACTCACTGACTTCCACATATATTTTTAATGAAGCAAATTGTATCTTTCCAGCAAAATTCTGGCTCCCAAGGCTTTAATGAAGCTGTATCCCTGCTAAAAAATGAAGATAAGCTCTGCAGAGAGTCACTTCAGAGAGATTTCAGCCAGTGAAATTCCTGCTTCCAGTGGAGATTCCTGGCTTGCTGCTTGCATCAGGCTACATTCCTTTGCAGTTTGCAGAGCAAAACCTGATAAGATCAAGAGACAACATAATCCTGGCTAATGAAGGGTGACTTTTATGTACTGTATGGATGCAGCTGAACATTAGAAAGGCAATCCTTCCACCTGGGGAGGCTGGGGCAGGGGCAGTACCCTCTTGAGGGCTGACCCTGAACCTAAACTGATACACAGGTCTCACCTACTGAGCATGTTGAGCGTAAAGAAAAGTTTTACCTGTCCTAGGATCTGTGCATTGGCACCTCACAGCTCCCATCTGCTACTCAAAACTCCCACAGCACCATTTCCAAACCACTGTCATAAACACATCAAAACCCCCCAACTTTTTACTTCCCAAATGTGTACCTGGGAGTTTTATCAGTGAGACACTTAGGCAGAGGCTTCTACTAGCAAAAAGGACAGGAAGAAATAGAAACATGAGAGAAGAGCAGCCCATTCAAGGTTTGCTGAGGTTCTCAGGAGCTTATGCTGCTCGTGACATTTTGTGGGTCTTGTGCAGCGCAGGGATTTTGCAGACACCTGGGATTGAAGTAACTGGGTTCTCACTCTGAAAGTGAGCCTTTAAATGTTTCTGCAGCACCCAAATCCTTTGGCTGAGCAAGGAGCAAGCCCCAGGGACAGGCTGTGCCTGGAAGCACAGGCCTGGCTCCTGCTAACGCTGGCACCGCCCCTGTGCACCCTGTGGGCCTCAGATTCCTCAGCAGCCATGCTCTCCCCAGGCACTCAGTGCTCACTGGAGCAAACAGCTGAGATAAGGGTGAAACAGGCTTTGATTGCACTGCATAGAAAATATACTTCCCTTGAAATTTCCTGCCTGCCTCAGTTCCTGGCTGCACACACAATGCCCTGGCTAATGACTCAATCATGCAAGCTGAGCCACCCTGGCTGACCCACAGGGCCTCTCACCCGGCCCAGCCTGCCCTCTCACAGGCTGGTGGAGCTAAAGGGGGGAAATGATGCCTCAGGTTTTAGATTCTATATTTTTCAGATTCTGCTCTGCTTTAATGTGCACTTCTAAGCTTCATATAAGGGGATGGTGAGCTCTGTGCACAGAGCAGGGAGACAAAACAATTCCTGCTCTAGCTGGGGACCAAGGACAAATGATCCAAATCCTAAGCCCAAGGGCAGAAACAACATGGACTGAAGAGAGAAAAACAAGAAGGATGGGACTTCATAACCTACAGCTACAATTGGACAATTAACACCAATATGCAAATGAAGCAGAACTTATAAAAGTGAGAGACCCTGTGACCACTTGTCCATTTTGTGACCATTTTGGTTCATCTTGGGTGCAGCCCTGGCTGGGCTCTTGTGCTACCCAAAGTGGATCCATTGAGGCCTTTTAATAAATCCCTACTTTATTCTTTAGCTCTGTCCAGCCTCTGTTCTACATCAGCTTACACAGGGTATCACCTCTGTGTGTGTAGAGAGAATAACCATTTTTAACGCCACTAATCCTAAGCCACTGTGAGTTTGAAATTATCTTATTTTTTGTCTTTCAACCCTAGCTAGGCAGGACTTCATTTTCCTTCTATTAGTAGTGTGTTTTGGCTACTCTCTAAAAGAAACCTTCCACGTTTCAGCTGCAACATCCTTCTCATGTGCACTGTGGTCCTGGAAGATAACTTTCTGCCTATCTCCTTAGGTACCTCCTTAGGTACTCCTTACACGCATCTCTGCATTTCACACACACACTCACATCTGCCTTCTATCACAGAATCTCTCCCTTTTCTTCAACATGACTTCTTTACCCAATCTAGACTTCTGGTCATCCACACTCCCTTTCTCGCCTTATTTTGAAGTGTGGTTTGTCTGAACATGTTACTTCAGCCCCTCAGGGCAGACCTGAAGGATTATTTGGTATGTCCTACAGCCTCTATTTTTGATTAGTTTACCAATAACAGTGGTTGGCATTTCCCCAAGGCACTTTTACTTCCCTTCAATGTGTATACTGAGAAGCACCAGATCTTTTGTGAAAAATATTAATTAATTTTAGTTACTGGTTAAGGTCAGCATCCAGTGCCATGAGTTGTAGATGTCAGACTGTTTCTCAGAAAATAAACATTTATTATCTACTCCTATTTGTGGCATCTTCTAGCACCCTCCTTTGTTCTGAATGCACCTGAAAAACTCATTGGCTTTTATTCCAGGAAAGTTTTTCTCAGATCCCAGCTTGTCTGAGTCACAGCACTGGGAATCATGTCCCTTTCCTGCTGGGTTTTCTTGTTTTGTGAGTAGCACACTTCATCCTTGGAGGCCAAGTGAATTCACAGGTGTGAGCAGACCCCAGGACAGGAGCGTGCTGGGCTGGTTGAGACTCTGTGGTGGCCATGAGTGAGAATAACAAGGAGGGTGGAAGTGGATGACGCAGCATTGCTGTGAAAGGGCAGAAGCTCACACCAACTTTCCAAGGTGAAGCCAGAGCCTGTCCCCTGCTGGAGGGAGAGATGTCAGGGAGCAGATCCTTCCCTCCACCAGGACAAATCCTTCCCTGCTTAGTCAATCTTCAGAGACAGAAAATGTCGCCACTCCAGTTTAGCAGAGTCACATCTGGCTGCAGGGCTGTGAAATTGTGTTTCCTCAGCCACAGCACAGCCCCACACACTGAACAAAGAGCAGCAAGCAGGCAGCAGATATTTGTTTGTAAAGTACAGTTAGGAAACACTTGGAGGAAGTATTCCAGCCTCATTATCTTGCAATAAAATTCATATTTCCTCACACACACAGTCTTACTGTAACATAAATATATCTAAATTAGGTTACAAAACTGTTGAGATAATTAAATAGTGCACATAAATGTGAGCTGGCACATTGGGAAATATACTGCACTGCTGTTTAAATATAGCAGATAAAGCCATGGGAATGAGGCAAGAGAATATACTGCTGTAAGATTATAGATATAAATGCAAGTCCTCTGCTCTGGTGCTGCTAGGATGTAGGAGAAAGTTATTAGAAACAAAATGAATTCAGTAGCGCCTTGAACTCACTATCATAGTCTGGGGCAAGTTAATCACTTCATCCTCATCCACTAACACATTTATCCACCTACTAATTCTCCACCTAATTAGAGAGAAATTCAGAGCTCTACTGGTCAGGGAGGCAGGGATTAGGGTTAAGAAAACACTTGTATTTGAAACCCCCTACCTCTGCTGGTTAGTGTGAAAGATCCTATAAGAAACTCCCACCCTAGCTAATCCATGACCCTCAGCAGGGAGGAGTGTTAACAATTTGGTTTAAAACTCACACTCTCAGACAAATGCATCAAAAACGGCTTTTCTTCTTTGATTTATAGGTATTACTTGTTTTTCCAAGCTCCATTAAGGACTCTTCATCATGTACTGCAAGGGGCATTAAGCACTGAAAGTTGTTCCCAGCTCTGTATTATTCAAAGGCAATTTACACTAATTATTGGAGTCCATGGTGTTACCCATACTCATAGAATGATCCATCTCAGCAGGCTAAAGTACTTTTGAAATGTTAATTTATTACTGAGGTATAAAAACGTCCCTACATTAAAGCTCAATTCTTTCTTAAATGCCAAAACTTTTTCTATTACTGCTATATTACATACTCACTGTTTACCTTAGATACTAGAATAAAGATAGAATTTATTTTACTATATATTAGTGGCTATAAAAGCCACTATGAATACAATTATGCTGCATTTAAACTCAGTTACTACACACATATTATTCTTGTTTTTCTTGTTTAGTGATTTTTTCTAGGCACATGCAAACAGAACTACTTCATGGAGACAAGCTTTTCAGGCAAAAAGCTGTGCAGCAAAATGAAAAAAAAAGTTTTTAACTAGAGAAATATTTCACCGATTCCAAAATAATCTCATTCACGTGAAAGTACAGATATTGCTATGATATCACTGCTCTGAGGAAAATGCATCCACGAATTGGCATGACAGTTCACCTGTGTATCAAATGCCAACAAAAACCTGCTAAAAGCACCCTGTGTTCAGTTAAACCCTGGCACAGAAGCTGCTGATTTTAGCAAGAATTGTTTTGCCAGTGCTGAGCCACCGCTTGCAGGTTTTGTGTTTCTTGGTCGCAATGTGTGAAAATAGAGCCACGCCAACAAAAATTTATTTGACCTTGTGTTGACAAAAGCTCTTGAACAATCAAGGGGATTATTTCTTAACTAGCTCAATCAACAACTTTTACTTCACTTGAGAAGCCACTGGATTGCAGTCAGTGGTTGGAAGAATCCCTGCCTTGGAAGTGTCAGCGCCTTGGGATGCACAAAGAGTTTGTTGCAATTAAAAAAAAAATCCCCCTTTGCCTTCCTAAGTCCTCTCCAGGGCCCCAAAGATAGTCCTCATCCATTAAATGTACACTGTTATAAAGCAGACCATCTGCTTTATATCTGAAAAATCTAAATAATATCACATAAACAAAGCTTGACATGATAGGCTAAAATCTTTTTTTATCCAAAATTTTTTGGCAACTTAAAATTTGCTTGTGTAGCTGAAATACAAAGCACAGCTTTGGAATAGCAATTCTCTATTTTGAGAATTTGAGCAATTCTCAATTCCCAAACTCTGTCAAGATTTCATACAACCTTGCCCCAAATTTCATTTACTTCTCCAGGTCTCTGTGCGACCATGGAAAGCACTCCTTCCTTGTGCATGGCAGTTCCTGAAATGAAAAGAATTATGAAAGAGTTTTATGCCAGCCTAAATCTTGATTGCCACCAGCACAATCTGTTTACCCAAATAAATCTGAACTCCAGAGCAGCGACTTGGCTCTGTGAGCTGGTCCATGCACTGTAGGTGCTCAGGAGTGAGAGGATTTGCAAAGCAGGAGCAATTCCATGTGGGAAGCATTATTGTGCTCCTTTGCATGCCTAAATTCCACACACAGGGCTAGAATTTGCATGCACAACAGTTTGCATACATTAAGGATTTTTTCTTTTTTGCATAAAAGGCCCGGTAGATGCCAAAGCAATGACTTGTGTACAAAACCACAGTAATCCTACCTGCAAGTCAGACCTCTAGATAAACAAGCTTTACTTATTTAAAGCAGCTCTTAAACTATGAAAATCTGCTTTAAATGAACACATTTTCTCACAAAGCATGTAACTGGTCATGAAAATGATTCCCACCAGAAAAGGCAACATTCCACAAATTTCTCCTATAAAATTTGTGTCATGAATTAGAAGTGAGGCATATTATTATTCTGCAGCATAAGCAGGGGAAAAAAAAAATCTATACATTTCAGTCATATTTAATCTTCATTTAGTCACAGAGTATGTATTACCTTTGGTATATCTTTTATTTTGGGAATAGGTGGGCACAGCTAATCCCAGGCTACTGAGGCATGGATCACCACAAATGTTTTGGAAAGAAATCATCCTGATATAAACACCTATTTTACAGAGTAATCCCATTTTTCCATAACACACTGACTTTTTGCTATGCAGATATGCCTGTAGGTTATTCAGATTTCTATTTTATTCCTCACTGAAAGTTTGTCAGCCCTTGACAATTAGAGCCACGAGTTGTCTCCATATAGAAGTTACTTGCAAATGTGAGAACTATTTTGTTGCTGCACTCTAGTCCAAGCAATTTGTAGGAACTCTGTGTCCCAGAAATAAAAACAATTCTCTTCAACAGAGGAACAGTTTGGGAGATAAATATAGCTCAGGTGTCCTTTTAGGTAATGAAGTGAATTCCATGCTCTTCCAGACTCAGCTTTATCCAGATAAAAGTCTAGCAAAAGAATTTTTGTGAATTTTCAATTGTCACTGGCATTGGCTCAGCAGCACAAAAGGGAAATTTAAGCAATTTATGATGAGTTAGACAAATTTAGGATCTATGAAAAACATTCTTCAGATCCCTCTGTGGAAAATAATTTCTGCTTTTGAATTAGTGGAAATTCCCTCAGAAAATGACAAAACCAGCACTGGAACAATGTCTAACCAAATCCTCAGCTTTTCTTCTAAAAGTCTAATTTTAAAGATAACGTACTTTGTTTACTGGGAATACATCCAGGAGGTGACACACATCTTGGGCTGGCTAAACATTCAGCAAATTGTGAACTCTGGGACTTAGGGAACTTTAAGCAGCAAACTAAAAATCAATACCCTGTTTCCCCCTATAGTTATTGTTCATGGTTCAATCCCCATTTCCCCTCCCTTCCCTGGCCATGCTTTTAATATAAGCAATGGCTTAAATTTTTCTTAGAAACACCTTCAAGAAAACAAGATTCAGCTAAACAAAATGGAAAATTCTCCTTACTCCTCAAGACAAACAAGGAGCTTCTCCCAGACCTCAGGTTTATGCACTCACTGCAAGCAGTGCCCCACCAGTTTTCAATGGCCTTGGCTTTGTGCAAAGTAAAGATTTCATTGCAGGGCCATATGAAATATTTCAGAAGAGAAGAGGCACAGATGGCAATCTAACCTAGATTTCAATCAGTCAAATGGCTCTCAGATCAGGTACCTAAGGAATATATTTCATTTTATTAGACAGAACAAATCTTTTACAAATGTAGTCAGTAGGAAAAAAAAAAAATCCTGTTAGCAATCTTACCTGTATTCATTTAAATTTCAGCCAGAGTAGCACATTTCATTAAAAGAGTACATTTGCCTCAGACTGTATCAACAGGTTTGCCAATAGCATCAAGCATATATTGAGTATTTTGTAAATTCATCAGGATATTGCCATGATGCCACTCAAACCACATAGCCCCTGTGCATTATATATGCAAGGCTGGTGGCACCAGACAGCTCTTTTTCCAATTAATACATGTCAGAGCAAATTGTTTGGAGGAGCGAAATAAACCAAAAATGAAAGAAAAGGAGATTTCTGCACAATTGCCCACTGCAACATGAAAACTCACCTCATCTGCATAATATTAATGATATGAAATATGCAAACAGATGTTTCTCTCATTAAATGCTGTATGCAAATAACACTAGGAGGAGTGCTAATGTTGTTTCAGGGTTGAGAGATCATGGGGGGTAATTAAAGGTTAATCCAGTTTTCAGTTCACAGACTGTAAGACATGAGTGGTTGTAGAGAAAAATTGTCACTTAACCTTCATTATCCAGAGCATACGGATTTTTCCTCCAGAATAGAAAAAACATATATGTATTTATCTGTACTCTAGTGCCAAGTATGCTGCATATCATTAGAGAAGAGGAGAAATTATTTGCTGAAATGAATGTCATTAAGGAGGTGCCGGAATGGATTAATTAGGGAAAGCAGAATTCGGTCAGGAGTTCTCAGATAGCAATCTAAACCCTGCAATCTCACTAACTATATTTCAATTGCTGAGATCTTGTCAAATGTTAATAGAAAAGCATCAGAAGTACTTGTGGAACAAGTCCCCTAAAATAATTAAAAGCCTAATGTTTGCGATTCAGCACGGTTTCCCCGTAAGCCCTGTGAGGAGGATGGCTCCTTCAGCAGCAGGCTCACAAGCCTCTCTTTCTCCCAGAGCATCCTGCTGGGCAGACTGGAAGCAGTAAACATTTTAGCACTTAGATCTGAGTTCAGCACACCAGATGAGACATTCCCACTCGGTGCTCATAGGAGAAAATAAAGTGATAAGTGCCTGCTCTGCAGTGGAGCCCTGCTCTTCAGCATGGAGGATTTGTGCAGAGGGAAAGGCAGGGCCAGTGTGAACCACAGCAGCCACAGGTGGGAAAAAGTAGAAGGAAGAAAAGAAATATCTTGATTTGTGCAACCCTCTCTATATAATATCTGGGTGAAAATCGATGTGGGCTTGGGATGGTGAGAGTGAGAAATCAGAGAGGAGGTGAGAGCTGGTTCTGTTCAGCCTTGGGTCCAAGGACTGTAGCATTCTCTGTTTTCAAGACTGTATGACATGCTTGGATATTTTGGTGTCTTACTTAAAAAGTAGTCTTGCAGTATCTAAGTCATGCAAATTATTTCCTTTAAGAATGGGACAAGAGCAAGGGTTTCTGTGTGTGTCTGCAGTGTGCCTTTCACCACCTGGCTGTCCCCACTGCCTCTGACACTCCCTCCCCAGTAACACCACTAGACCTTCCATCCATGCCTCGCTGGTTCTTTGGGCTCTAAAACCATTTTCCCCTCCCTTCTGACCTCACAATTTCCTTTTTGTGCACCATACAACATCATAGAACCACAACCACACCAAGCTGGCCTCAATATTTACCTTGGTTTCCTAGGCTGAATAGCTCAGATTTGGCCCAAATATTTCAAACAGCACTGAATAGAATAGAGCCTCAACTTGAGCTAGCATGACTCTTCTAGCTCTAGAATTTCACAACAGAATTCAGTTTTAGAACTCCTCATTAACTGAGAGTAACAAAAAAACCAACTATTAAATTGATTATATGAGATAAATATCAGCAAACTTATATATCCATGTCTGCATTCATGTGACATCCTGTGCCATAAACTATGCTTCGTAGAAATTCCCCTTCTCAATGATTTTTCACAGCTATTTACAGCCTGCTCCCATTTGAAAAAGGTCTGATACCCAAGAAGGAAAGGCCTGTGAAAATATCATTTTTTTCTGAAGTTGAGCACTGCAGAAAGATTTTACTTTATGTTATTTTGCCATGAATGGCTGCAGTGAACATTGTCTTCCTCCCCTTGAATGTGGAAGAGCTCTACTTTCCCTTGGGTAAAAAGCTTTGTAAGGATATTACATTTAGCCAATTTAAGGGCAACACAGAGTTCATCAGCACCACAGAAAAAACCTTGAAACCAGCAAAAGGAAAAAAGGCATGAGGGGAAAATTCACTTTCCACCCTTCCTCAGAGTGAGCCATGGCTACCTCCAGCTGCACATCCGTGGTCACCACCGGCAGCTGCTGCCCCTTTACAGCCTCCTGAATAAACAGGCAGGCCTGGAGGATTACCCTGTGGTGGGGACACCCTCTGGCACAGCGGTTGTGTCACCCCAGGGTGTCAGGCAGGACGTGGCACCAGCACAAAGGAGCAGGGCCAGCAGGTGCAGGAGCCCTGCAGGGCCTGCTGCAGGCTGATAGCATTGAATGAGCCCCTGCTCTGAGCCCTCCAGCACAAAGGTGCTCCCAGCCTTCCCCTTCTCCTGGCCCTGGAGAAACAATTCCAGCTGGAAATGCCCCAGTCCCTTATCTCCAGCCCCCATCAGCACAAGGAGCTGTCGGTCTCATCTCTCGCTTATCACACCCAAGGGCTGTCCCGGCTCCCTGACTCTGGGAGATTTAAAGTTGCACTCGTGAAGTCTGAGCGAGTTCTGGCAAACCTGATCCTTATTAAAGCAGATTACAAGCATCCCCTTGAAATGTCAGTGTGCATTTACAGAGACAGCCGTACAAAAACACCCAGCCTTCAAATCCTTCCCTGCAAAATGTACGCTCAGGGAAAGTGAGCACAGGTAACTGTGTGAGCAAGTGGGGCCTGGAAAACACAAATTTAGGATTTGGTCCAATGCTCACAAGAGCCTATGGGAAAGTCTAACAAAGTTTGCATTTAAATGGCTCCGTGCATCCCCTGACAACAGTGTCTTACACACGTGTGTGCACACAGGTCCTGAAAAATGGAACACACTCCAACATCTCCAGTTACCTGCAAGGACCTGTGGCTGTAGGATGCAAGGCCCAGGATTTGGGCCTACAATAAGAGAATAAATAGTTATTAAAATCTATTTATTGTGAGCAGAGGTATGGACATCTAATTGCTGCAGTTTGTTAGAGAAACAAAAAGATCTTCCCTGGCTTCAGCCATATCCAAGGGGATTAATTTGTCACTCTTCAAAAACAACTCATTGGAGGAATGCCCTCTTTGATTCTTTATTCTCACATTAATTAGGAGCAATAAGTACACTAGATACACTCTGTACTTAAAAACATTAGTAGAAATAAATCTGCCACACATCTCAAGAGGGCAACAAAGATCTGGCTCTTTGGGGTGGGAGCCTCCAAAGCAAATATTATTGGGACAACCCATCCAGCTCCCATCCCCTCCAGCACAGCTAGTGCTGCCCCATCCCACCTGTGGTGGCCACAAGCTGGACCTGACTGTCCAGAAGGGCCCATGGTGGAGGCAGCAAGGCCATGAGTGGGCCCCAGCTGGTCTCTTCACCATTTTTAAGGAATATGCTTTTTTTCTGCACTGAGCCCACAAAGCACCACGTGCTCCTTGTCCAACCTCCCAGCCCATGTCTCATGCCCTGGTCCTTTGTGGTGGCTTTGCTTCTGTCAGTAAATTCCTGAGTGTAGGAAGACAGGGAAAAAAAGGAAGAAGAATATTTTTTGCTGAAATATAAAATTAAAGTCAATTTGTTCCTTATTCAAGAAAGAAGAAAAACACACCAAAAAAACAAGGCGACTGAAAATTTCTACAGAGAATTATTCTGAGAGGATTGAACCAAACTCTACCTTTTCCCCAGCTGATTTCCAGGATGCTTTGTGATTTCTCTCACTCAAGGACCATCAGTGGGGTTGCTCACCTGGACAAAGCCATCCACTGTTTCTGGGGACGCAAGTGCTGCAGTATCCCAGGCAGGACTCCTGCCCACAGGAGAAGGCTGGGGAAGCACAGGGATGCCAGGTTTCCAGGAGAAGGCTGGGGAAGCACAGGGATGCCAGGTTTACAGGAGAAGGCTGGGGAAGCACAGGGATGCCAGGTTTCCAGCCAGCTGTTTTGGGCTGGGAGTGCTGACATTTCCTCATACCCTTGGAGCACTGGGCTGGAGAGGCAGCTGCCTTTATGTCCTGCTTGTTTAAGGTAATTACTGCTTGTATTTCCTCCCTGCTGGTTCTGCTGGAGCGGAAAAGGCTTTGGCCTTCACTTCGCCATACAAAATAAAGAAGAAAAAAAAATCTGGTTTATAAACAGCACTTTTTCTATACTTTCAAAGGCAGGTTGTAGGGTGAGAGTCAGGAGAATGGTCCCTATTTGGGAAGCAGGCTAATAATAATGATGGAGTTGCTGCAGGGAAATCTCTTGTCGAGCCTCCCTGAGCACTCTTTGTTCCCTTGGTAGTAAACAATTATCTTTTAAAGATGCTCTGCTGTCTCCACCACTCACCCAGCTATTAGATATTAAACAACACCAAAAAGCAGCACAATTGTGTGCAAAGAGTGGATTTCCTTTCAGAAAGGGTGGGAATTTGCAACTCTTTAAAGACACTTAGAGTTAATTAAAACCTATGCAGCCCAAAGAGAAATATAGCACCGTTTTTCAAGAAGGGATGAAGTCAGTCTGATTAGCAAGTGTTTTGTTACCATGCTAAAATATGCTTTTTGATTCTTAAAATCCAGTGCTTACTACTGATGGAAAACAACTGTTTGTGCTCCATGGCAATGAAACTTCAAGTGATTTAAAAATACCCCACATTATGCTAAAAAAAAAAAAAATGCACCTTCATTTCATATTTTACAAGGGATCTTAAAAATAAGACTTCTTTTAAAAGTACATGTTGGAGGGAAACATATAAGGAATATGGAAATTCTTCATTTAAAATCTACCTCACAGTCAGCACTGTGTTGATTTGAAATGCTTTGCCTTTCTAACTGTTCCCCTCCTCCTAATAAGCACTGCATCCAATTTGTATGTTGTTCTGATGAAATGGTTTAAGCGAGAGAAAATGAGTAGTTTGAAAAATAAAGGAAAGTTCTACAGAAGAAATGAAGTGCTATCATTGAAATCTTTATTTATGTGAAAAGAAAGGGCTAAAACATTACCTCAGAATTCAAGATTACAACATCAGTAGGATATAAAGTAAATCCATTCTCGTAGTGAAACATCAGAAACCATAATCCTTTTTCAAAGACCTTTTGTTATTTTAATGTCTGACAAATTATGCTTTTTTAAAGGAAGAAAAACACTTAGATTTAAGAGGTTTCTTTTACTCCAGTAAAAGTAGTTTCACTATTTAAAAGTTTTAATTTTCTGTAACCAATAGCATTTACTATGCTGGCTAAGTATTAACACAAGAGCAAGGTTATTTTAGCCACAGTAGGACCAAATACAAAGTTGCCACCAAAGATTTTTGCATCAAGTTGTTATGGCAACTTAGTGTTCTAAAAAGTATGAAGTCTGAGCAAAAGGTTTTGTTTTTTTTTAATTTGGTTGCTTTTCCTTCAGGTTTTGAACTTGTTAAGTGTTATGAAAACGTTATATCATTATCATTCAAATGATGGGAGCTCTCAGAACATATTTAAACTTGTTTATGATGCAGGACATTCTGGGATGATGTCCAAGCACCCCCAGCCCTGCCTTTGGGGGGAAACCCTTGACCTCAGAATGAGCACAGGAGTCATTCCACAGAGATTCTAGTAGCAAGAAACAAGGTAAGAAGAAAAAACCTGCATTATTTGCCTCCAATGTACTAAAGGAGAGACAGGATGGATAAAGATACCCTTCCCCTGTGCATCCAGCCTCTCTCTTTCACATGTTCATGTTTAAAAGCATGAACAGTAAGTTCCTTGTGGTATTCTGGACTCTTGACATCACGTGAGGAACGGGAAGGGTGCAATAAGCTCCTGAGAGCTCTGCAAGCAGGGAGCAGGTTTTGACTGGTGCAGACATGGCAGGAAATTGCTGTGAGAAGCCTGGTTCAGCTCCTGTGCCACAGCTAGGGTAAAGACAGAATTTTGGGCTTAAATCCCTTCTTTTACCACATACAGGAAAGCCCCCAAGCCCAGTGTTAGGCAGCCAGCAGAACCTTTTGGCCACACACCCACGAGGCTGCCCAGGCTCATCAGCCCAGGCCACTCTGCACCTTGCCATGACTGTTCCTGCTCCTCTGGGAGAGCCCCAGTGCTCCCTGTCTCAACTCTTTCCTCTCCTAGCTTTCCTACGCATCTCTTTTTAAAGAGAAAGGTGGGTGGAAATAAACTGGAGAAATTTAAAAGAAAACCAAAATTTTCAAAATTAAAAACCTGACATTCACGTGACCACAGCAGATTTAGAGGACAACAAAATGAATTTATTTCTTAAATCTGAAATTATTTTGACACTTAAAACCATGTTTTCCTTCTTTTGCAGGAGGAGATCAATCAACTAAATACCCACCTGGCAAAAAAGCCGAGAAGCTTTCCCTGCCAAATTCTGCCAAATCTTGCATGAACTTGGGCAAATTATTTAATGTGCCAGTTTCTCAGTGCACTGTTTGTGCAGCGAGAACAATACCAACTCCTTTTTCTCATCCTTTTGTCTTGTTTATTGAGATAGTCCCTACTCCAGGGAGTACACAATCTCTAATTATGAGCAACCAGCACAATAGTACCCTGATCTCCAGGACCTACCGCAATACAAAGCACTCATAATCATCACAAGTCTTCTGTTCTGATGCGTGGTCTGCAAGAGTTATGAATACTAACATATGCTGGAAAGTTCTGTTTAATTTTATGTCTTTGAAAGAAAATAAGAGCCTATTTTTCCCATTGGTGCCATTTATAGAGGCTTCTGCTTTCCAGGAAGCTTCTGCCTCTCCATGTCTTCCTTCTCCCTTTCAAAACAGAAATAAAAGTCTCACTAAATAAAATAAAGATTATGAATGGCCAGTCTTTTCCTTCCTACCAGTTATTGTCACCCAGGAACATGCAGCAAAGGATGTCTACATTATCATTCAGTTTCACAGGGATCTGCCAGCTGCTGGCCATATGCTAAATCCTAAAAGGAATTATCCATGTTCTGTGCTGTCTGTACATGTCTGATTCCCTGTTTATGTATTTTTACTTGATTATGGCATATTATAAATCCAGCTAACTTAACGTTTATGGTTAGAATCCAAATCCTCCAGTTGTTGAGCATGGTTTTTTTATTCAAATGAAATTCCACTGCCACTGTGGAAAGTTTATGTGGCAATAAATGGGATGAAAACAGTCAGATTTCATGGAAATGCATCAAACACAACCCAGAAAGTCTGTGGGATTTCATTTACAATGACAGCCCTTCTTTAAAGTTTGCTTTTTAATGATGTGATAGCGTTTCACAGCAGGCAGAATTTCCCACCAGCTTGCATGGCCCTGCCCAGAACCTCTGTCCCCAGAGTGACTCTCACAGCTTCCCCTGTGGAGATCCCTGCCCATCCCAGGCACTGCAAGGCCAGGAACATATTCCTTTACCCCCTCAGCATCCCTGATGAGAGGGGAGTGTGGAGCAGGGGAGGATGAAGTGAATTGCTCAGTCAGAGGAAAATGCTGACCTGGGAATTCAGCTCCAGTTGCTCACCCCTCAAGCAGGAGCCAAACCACAGGCCATTGTTTGCTGTTGAAGCCTGTGGACATCTCCACATATTTGAAGTCAGATTTTGTGAGTGACCTCTCACACTCATCTTAAAATGGTACAACACTGTACAGCACTGAGGCAGGCTTTTATACGCCAAGACCATGGTAAATCTTTACTACAAAAGCATTCTAAAATGCTCTTTGCATAGGAGACTTATTTGTCAGAATGCAGGAACATATCCCTTGGGGATGCAGATTGTTTCCTCAGGACTCAAACATTCCCACGTGGTAAAATGAAGTAGGAGGATCCAGTGAAAGGAGCTCTCGCTTCTCATTTAATTTACTACCTAATACTCAGCAGCCCAAGATTTATAAGACACTACAGAACTGTCTACATGTTTCCCCTTGTGGCAGATAGCAGATAACTGTTAATAGACTTGCTCAGAAAGTTTATTTAAAGGAAGAACTTAACTGTATTATTTTTCATGGAGGTGTGAACATTGCTTAAGGAGCTTAAGTCTCCATGTATAAGTATTATCAGATAGGTTCATGAGGATGCTAATGTGCATTAATATGAAACTCCAAAACCAGCTTTCACTGGTGTACATAGATAGGGCCATTTTCTAAATAATGCCCTTTCTGATATTGCAGAGTTCTGGGATTGCTGAATGCATTATTATGTCCAAATATAATAATATTAACCCATACTGCACACCTTCTCTATCCTCTTTCTGCAGCTCCTGTTAAACCAACAACAAAGCCACTCCTGCAGAATCCAGTCTCCTCCACAGCTGCACCTGGCATCTGCCTGGATGAGATTGTGCCTGCCCTTCTACACAGGACCAGGCAGATGTTGTAGGAAAGCCAAGGTGCTGGAGGGGCTCCACATCACTTCTCATTTTCGCTTGTCAGATGAACCCACATATTTTGCAATCCTGCCCTGCTCCTAATTTAAATCCTTCACCACAACAGTCAGGAGCTCACCGAGTGGGGCTGGGCTCTGGTTTCCAAACACTGAGACAGAGATGCCTGACCCCTTTCCATGCAATTGAGCGCCTTTAGAACCTTTGGCCTTCAGGGAAGGCACACACAGCACACTGCTCAGCACTTTCCAGGATTTAACCCACTCTGCACATGCTGTGTGGTGATGAAAACGTGATTAAGGGAGAGTATGTTACATTATGTCCAGCTTTAGAGAAATATTTTAATGGAATAAAGAAAGAGCCATACATTTTCTTTTTTTTTTTTGGTTGAGATGTAAGGTTCACCTGGTGGTATTTACAACCTAAAGCTCTCCAATATTGGGTTAGCTAATAGGATCCAGACAATGAAGCTGACTACAGGGAAAAGCAAGAGACTGTTTTAGTTTCACCATCCAAGGAGAAGAAAAGACCCAGCTTGATAAATGGTGAGAAGTATATTAGATGTTAAAAAATATTTCATTTTTAATAATCCTAGGTGTTACTGACAACCCAGGTAAAAAAGCAAAGTTCATTTCTTCAAAATATATTTAATCTGACAGTATCCCTTTAATTAAGTAGCAATTTAGATTTTCTTCTCCTCCACATACAATGAAACATGAAAGCCACAAAAGAAATTTGTGTGTGTTTCATGGCGAGGCATGAGAAATGATTTTCTGTTTAAATTCACAGGCAGTAGCTATACAAATAACATTTAATATTTGTCAGAAGTATTATCTGCCTTTTTCCCTCCCAGCATTACATTACTAAGGTAATAAGTACATGAGAATACACGATTTCCTGGCTACTGTATTGAATATGCACCTTTAAACAAAGTTAGACTTGGGAATTTACCCATATCTTCAAATGCTAATCTAACACTAATTAAAAGGCCAGTGACTACGCTTTGATGGATTCGAGTTCCTGGGATATGGCAAATGAATTCCGATGGCATGCACGACTGCAGCAGAATGACAATGGCAGAGCTGCAGCCACCAGGGAAGGCAGGGCAGCACCTCCCTGCTCTGGGGGAGGCAGGACAGCACATCCCTGCACTGCACAGGGGCAGGCAGGAGGAGGAGGCCCTGCTGGAGCTTGCCACGCTTTGTGTGGGTGCTGCCGTCCTCTCAAGGTGTGGCCAGCCACAGCCTTTGTTTCCCGTCTCACAGCTGCTTCCAGGCTGTGCTGAAGCAAAAAATTTGGCTGCTTCTGCACCCCACCCATCCTCTCTCTGATATATGCACCTCCCTGCTGTTCCCTGTGCTGTGCTGGGCTCCTCAGGGAGGATAACAGCCGCAAAAAAAGCTCCTTTCAGAGACTTCTTCAACCGTACGCTCCACTGTTAAAGAAGCATAAGGAGATCAGATAAATATTTCTAAATGAGATTCTATGTCCAATATCTCCTGCAAATAGCTGTCTTGTTGATCTTCCTGCCTTAGAATTAGAAGAAAATTAAAACCCTGGTTGTAGTACAACTTGGAAGTATGGCCTATGAGCTCCCAAGTGCATGCCTCTTTTGAACTGAGTGCAGCCCTCTTCAGAGGTACTTATTGCATAATGTTATCGAAAAATTGCCTTTACATTCCTTCTTCCCACACAAGAAAAGCCAAAATTGAATTCATGCTGACTAAAAAGTTTGTTTAAAAAAATAAAAGGCCATATTTTTGAAGCAGTCTTCTTAGATGTCATTTTAGAAGGATTTGAAAATTGGGATTTCCACTAACCTTTACTTGCCTCCCTGGGTAAAGCAGACTCAATCTTTCTTGCACAGATTTTTGTCTAAATCATGGCAGAACTCCCCATGTGTCCCCCTTACAGAGGACCTGAAGAGCTCAACCATGGAGAAAACAGTTTGAGATTATACAAATAAACCTGAAACCAGGAAATTTGCTCAGACTAAAGAGGAGGTCCTTCCTCACCAGGGCTCTCCCTATGGGTGCAGTTGAATTTTGAGCTTCCCATCCATACTGGAGTCTGGAGGACGCCCTCCCCACAGCTAAGGAAATTCCCAGCCACTGAGGCACCAGGTACCCCAGGCTGACTGATCCTCCCCAAAAGCGTTGAGTTGGTTTGTGTAAATAATTAAATTCCCAGTGGATCTGGAATGTACTGGAATCTGTACTCAGAGGGTGATGTAGGAGTTCATTCACAGCCCCTGTGAGGCAGTGTCAGAGCTGGGCTTTGCACACATCCTCTGCAAAACCAGAGACTACAGCTGAGCCTTTAAAGGATGAGCAGCAGCATTTTACACTGGGCTCTGGGATGGCTCTGTCTGTCCCCAAACCTGGCTCAGAGCTTTCTCCAGGGTCTCTCAGTGAAGTGGTGCCAGTGCTGGATGCTGAACTGTGCCCTTCTGAGGAATGTCTGTCCAGATATTTTTTCAAACAAGGCTTAGGGGCTCTCAGAAGGTTTAATGGAGTGGACACAGCAGCACACAAATGGAGCTGCACAGACTTGGGAGTGGAGCTGGTGCTTGCTTGCCAGCTTGGACAGGATGGTCTTAGTCTGGCCTGCAAAGGACCATGGAAAAATATCCAGAGTCCCAGTCCATAAAAACAAGATCAGACTGTTGTTTCAAAGATCGTTTTTTTCCAGATTGTTCTTTGTTTATTTTTTGAGGGAGGATCTTATTATGAGCACAGCTGAATTTCTGGATGAGGTAAATTCTCCCTGTTACAAGTTCTGCTTGATCTCACCATCACAAACTGTATACACACCTCTAACATGTTCCTTGACTGCCACTTCTGTGTTCCCCTGCTCTTCAATCAGAGATAAATAAACGAAAGGCAGCATGATGCCTCTTATCTAAAAAGATTCAGGTAGAGCAAGTATCATAGCACAATCAGGGCGCTTGAAAATTGTATTTTCCTGGAAAGGACTTTTACTTGCCTTCTTGGATCATACACAGAGGAAGTCCAAGGTCTAGAGGGAGAAAATAACTCTTAGTAACCAAATGTTTGAACATTCATACAGGATTAATTACTTGCTTTATTTTTTTCTTTAATTTTAAATGACTGTACTGCTAGCAAAAGTGAGAAGTAAAGACTCTGATCTATGCCAAGCACTTAGTGCATGCAAATACTCTGCAAGTTTTTCCTATCTTGAAGGATTTCAGCATAAACTACAAAGGCAAAGTGGACTGAACTGATCCCTGGAGAAAACATGTGCAACTCCACTTACATAAAAAGACTGCTTTGCTTCAATAGATCTGTGCCCATTTATCCTCAGGACCAATTCTCACATTTTTTTCTATTATTAGATGGACATCCTATTTCTAATGGAGTCTATGTGATCTAAGCACTTAATTTTTTCTAGAAGTAAGATTCTGTGCTCAGAGGATGAATTGCATTGCTGAGCAGTGCTGGCAGGATCAATTGAGGTGCATTAACATTTGCAGTGCCATTATGCTCCAGCTGAAATACTGGGCTCTGTAAGAAATTTCAAACAAAGCATCTGCTCAGTCTTGGTAAAGCAAATCTTTTGTCTGTGGCATATCCCACCAGCAAATTAGTGCAACAAGGATTAAACAGCTCTTGAAATGTCATCAGAATGGATGAATTTCACAACAAATAACATTGTGCATGTCTATTAATTATTCCCCAAAACATATTTCATTGAAATTTTGCATCCTCTCTGTCATGATGGCTCATAAAGTTCTACTTAACATTCACTTAGGACAATAATGAAGTCAATTGAAACACTCAACACAAGACGTAGGCAGAAGGTGTAAGAGGGTTCTGAGCAGTGGAAAATAGGTGTGAATCACAAGAGCTGCAGCCAGGTTTTCACTGTGTACAAGTCAAATGTCAGGGTGCCTGTGCTTGGTTACAATTACGTGAGATCACCTCTCTCTATCCTGTGAGTCATACTCTCCACAGCCTTGGCCAACTTTCCTAATCTGTCTGAGCTATTCTTTGGGAAGAATAAAAGGAGGTTTCACCTCAATACTCAGGTCTTTGTGAGTGAATGGTCCTGACTGAGCTGTGGGCATGGCCAGTGTGACAGGAATGAGCAGCACTGACTCTGGGCAGTCCAGCTCCAGGAGAATTTAATGTACATCTGTGCAAGCAGCACATGTTCTGTCTACACCAGAGGGAGCTCAGGCACGAGGTTGTGCTACAGCTTTATTTTCCATTCTGCATGACCACAGGGAGACATTTACAGAATTGTTCTCACTAGATTACACTGATGACCTGAAAATTTTGTACAATCCATGAACTTCCTCCTTCTAAATTAAGGGGCTCAGCTGATGAAGGTGCATGCATTCCATGTTGGCACCAAAAAATGAGTCCTACAAGATCTGTCTGGGAGCTTTTCCAGCCCTCACCAGCCTCTCTGCAGTGGTGGCAGTGGTGACTGGTAAGGCTCTGGTAGCAGTGATCTGGTTATCTTATGTGACAGTAACAAAAGGGATGTGTCAGCTGCGATAAGCTCGCATTGAACAACAAAAAAGCATTTCTAGGTCTTTTTTTTTGTTATGGCAGCAGCAGTTGTGTTGAATTTCACAGAGATCACACACTCACAAGTATAAACAACATCCAGGCAGCTTGAGGAAGGTGTTTAGTACTGCTCTGTACCTAAGTAATACTAATTATGTGCCCTCAACTTGTAGAAACCAAGCTTTTTTTAAAACAAATTCTCACCGTTGACATCAGTGGAGCTGGAAGAGTTTCCACAAGACATTTGCCTTTATCTCTGGTCTCCAGCCTTTTCTGATCTCAGTGACTCCCCACTCCTACCCCTGCTTCAGTGCACTCCTTTCCTTGCATCAAAGAAATAGGACCTGCAGCCTGGACACCTCACAAGAGTCCCTTCTCCAGACCCCATTCCACTTCAGCTTCTCAAGACTGTGAGAAAGCAAATATTCAAGAAACTTCAGAGATAAGGCACAGATTTTTGACGGAGCCCCTTAAATCCACTGGGAATATAATTCTGAAGATCTGTAAACACCTGCTAGAACTCTGACAACATGCACTGCTGGGACCACTGAAAATTAATGCAGAAGAAGAGCTCAGGCACCTGCAGGCAGTTAAAATGTAGGAGAGTTCTTTCTTTACAGGCTATGTCAGCATTTAAGTGCTAGATTGTTTAGCAGCACCAAGTACAGCACTGCCTGCTTAATTTTCTCTACCTAACAGTTGCCTTCAGATTTTAAAGATTTATACACCCTTCTGCTGTCAGCATTGAAATAGCAGCTAATATCCACACCCCATAGCAAATGCAGGTCCATGTCTCCATTCCTTTGTTTTCATACAAATTTTGTCACCCTTATTTGTTCCAGTTCAACAAATTTTGGAGTAAAGGCTCTCCTTGATTGAGGGCAGCAGAATATGATCCCCAGAGATTGTAGATCTGTGGCTGAATTGTGCCACTTCCATCATGAAAGAATCTGGGAGTATATTCCTAGAGCTAAGGCTTTTTGATTGAATCAGAAAATTAATTACATCAGATAATTCTATGCTTCAAATCCATAATTATATTTAACAACAACAGTGTCCAGCATTATCATCAGCTATCCAAAACAATGAAGGTGACTCCAGTGGGAATGCTGTGAGACTGAAACTGAGCACAGGGCCCTCAGAGTACAGTATCTCCTGAGATAATGCCAGTATAAGACATTTTCCCCTCCCTCTTTCCTCTACTGCAGGAATCTCATCCTTTTGCTCTCACTTCTCAACCCATTCTCTACCACTCCCCCAATAAGCTCTGTGCAATTATTTGTGGATGCACATTCTAAACCAGACCACTGAAAAAGGACTGCTTAAAAAAAGACACTTTTCCTTTAGGAAGGAGATTGGAAAGGAAGCAGCAACTTCTCAAACACACCTGATATCTCACCTTGAGGCCGGACCCCAGGGCAGGCAGTGCACACCAGCCTGTGAGATGTGACGCTGATCTTTAAAAAGCCTGCTAAAAGTATGGCATGAAACAGCAGCCCCACAGAGCAGGGAAAAACGTGCTGTTGCTTAACAAAGTGCACCCAAATCCCTTCCCTGAGCTGATCTTTAAAAATTAAAGTGACCTAAAGCTAGGCATATTTTAAAGTGTTGTTTGTTAAACAAACAAACAAACAACACGGCAAGAGAAGCAAAGGCAGTAATTCTTAACAAAGAGCGTTGTGTGATGTCTGTGTTTGTGTGAGAAAGGCCCTTGGCATTGCTGTGCTGAGAGTAGAGGACATTTTATAAACGTATTTTCAAAAAGAGGAAGTGTTCCAATTGGAAATGCCCGTTTGGCTGACTCTCCCCCTTTGCAGTTTGTGTATTCCTCCAGCAGGTAACAGGGAGGACAGCTCTTGCTAGCAGGCTGCTCTCAACATTCTCTTCATTAACTTGCAAAAACTAAAAGCTCCATCCTCCATTGTTTGATGGTAATTAGGAGCTGAATCATGTGATACGTCACCTTTCTGATGTTCTTTGCATGTTTACACTTTATACCAGCACATTACACCTGGTTTTACTCAGGGCTTTCTCACAATCCTGTGCTATTACTGAGCGTAGTTTGAGGAGCTGGTGACATACTTCAAATATAATTGTGTAAAATATATTTTTATAAGTTCCACAGAAGACAAATTAATGTTAAAACAATCTCAGTGATCCTCGGTTATGCTGGGAATCTTTTCAATTCACAAAAGAATGCAATGATTTTTGATCACAGGTGCAGATGATTGGACAGAATCAGAGTAATCAAAGATGCAGATCCTTTTTCTTTCTCTTTGAGCAGTACTGGTAAATTCAGGGCACTACTAGTTTGGAATTAATACTGGTCTGTACCAGTAGAAGCCAACTGGCATTTCAAGATTAAAGATCTGACAAGGTCAGCAACCACTTCTCCACAGAGAAATCCCTAAAATACCATAAACACTATCCAGCTAAGAGAGTCCACAGGCAGCATTACACTTTGCTTGATATCTGAATTTGCTGTTTGGGCTACCTGAATATATTGTTCATTTCAGAGAGGCTGTAAAAAAAGGATGAACAAAATTCCCTCTCTGGCTACCAGAAAGCAGTCAGTTCTCATTTGGGTAAAACCCTTATTTGTGTATCTATCTTTTCTCGTATCTATTTTCCTCAGTTACAGCAAAAGCTGCCAAAGGCTGACTCATTAGAACACGTAACATGGAAATATAAATGCTCATTTCAATCTGTGGTCTCCTCATGCCAGCCTGAAGTCACTTCCATCTGTGAGTCAGGCAGCCAGCACACCTGGGAAACTCAAGAGAAAAGAACATACTATTAAAGTCACAATGATGATTCAGTATCAGAGAACAAGCATGGCAAGCACACTCACATGTAAAATAGGTAGAACTCCTTTTATAAAGCTGTCTGTTTTCATTTTTAGTGTCTGTTTAGCTCCTATGCTTTTTTTAGGGCAAAATGTTTTATTCCAGGTCCAATTACAAGTAAAGAAATAGAAACCTCTCAACTCTGTTACAATCCCACAGAAACTGGGAAGACAAGATTTGATGGTAAAATAAACACAGCTGGAGACAGATCAAAGCAATGCAGGCATTTTTCAACACGAAAAATGACAACTTTCCTCAAATGAAATTTGGGCTTTTACTCACTCTTGTGATGCTCAGAACATCTGCATTCAATATCGCAGTTCTTTTACTCTCTCGGTGGGAGAGATGGTAAGGAGGTGCCCAATTCCCAATGACTTTCAAAGAGGATTAGGCACCTGCCACAAAATTGTTCAAGACTGATTTCTCTCTGTTATTCTCAGCTTTGACAAAACAGCAAACCAGGAGATTCCTTCACTCGCCACTTTGCTGCCAGCCAAGAGTTTTCCCCTCACATAAATTGCTCAACCTTTGTACTCCTCTTTTTAGCCACCCCATTTGTGAAGTAAAAATCCCACCCTATTATTAATAAATTTAAGACTTTTTAAGATGCTCTGAGCTTGCACTAAAGGTACACTACAGACACCTCTGTACCTAAATTACCAATGCTCAAAAATAACAGGAAAAATACTTGTTGGTGGATTAGCTACATATGATCAATGCCAAATAAAAATCTACTCTGGTTTTGCTAAGGTCATTTAGTGCTGTGCAATTCTCATGAGGTAAATATTTTTGAAAGTGGGGAATGCTTTGAGATTAAGCAATACATTACAGTTTTTGATCAAATGCCAGAAGCCATAGGTGAATAGGAAACAGACATCAGTAATTACAGTTCGTACTTCAGCTATTTCAAAACCCTTTGCTTCAATGAGCAAGTATTAACTGGACAGACACTCCTTCACAAATTAGAGACTGCAAAGACTTATTACACACCACATTTATCTTTGAAACTTGTCCAACAGAATTAAACTAAAAAAAATAATGATACAGATTATAGTTGCAGGCAACAAACTATTAAAACTCTAACAATTATATATATGTTTTTATCTGTCAAACTGTCCCTGCAGCCACTCTTTGGTTAAGGAGCTCAGGAATGCAGTATTGAGAAATACAAGTAATTGTATTAGTATGCTGTTGTCAAACTTCAAACTGGATTTTTTTATCACGGGAGCTGATAAAAGTATTTCTCATGTAGGCCTTAAAACACAATAGAATTGCCAGAACATGAGATGGGAGCAGAAATGAAGACATGGCAGCCGAGTGAGAAGTGTTCAAGGAGCATCAACACTGCTCAGTGAAATGGTGCAGAGCCACTCAACCTGACATGGTTGGGGCTGCTGAAAACCCCAAGGCAAACCCCTCACCCTGGCACAGCAGCTGTGACAAGCCCAGAGCAGAGGGCAGACTGACACAGCCTGGCCAACAACAGAGCGAGGCTGGAGCAGGCCAGGATGCTCTAGAAACAGCCTTGCTCAAACAATTTCTACAAAGAAATTTTGAGAGCACATTTCCAGCTAGCTTCTTGGTTTACTCCACAGAGCCACAGTTGGGAAGTTAAACAATTTTTCCTCAAAAGACTTAAGGCTACTCAGGACATCCAAGAGAATACCATGAATGATGCTGGATGAAATTGGTGGAGAAAAAAACTGGGATAAAACCAGTGCATGCATTTATGTTTTTCAGGACTTCTGAGAGGGAGGAAGCACTTTGGCAGGGCTGCTTTTGAACTGTTGCCCAGTTCAAGATAGCATCAAATGAACTTCTAATAAATATTTGGCGTCACAACAGATTTGTACTGATATTTATAATTTACGTACATTCCTCTAGATCTGTAGTTTCACCCAAACAAAGAGAAATTGCAAACTTTTCATCTGCTAAAAGAATAATTATTACGTCTCAAATTTAGATCAGTGTAAGAGCTTGTATATTTAAGCTGATTATAAAGCTTTCAGTTAACTAAAACAAGCATTTGGATTGGTTTAACTCTGTTAAACATGAAACATATAGTTGCAGAATGCACTTTTACTTGCTTGGCCAAAATTTACATCGCAGACCAGATCAACTTAAAAAAAAGGTGTCAGCACAATGCAAAACTAAAAACAGATCACCAGTTTAGGATGATGATTATTAAAGATACAGTTCTGCATTCATTTATTTCTTATGTATTTATGTGAACTCTATAACGCTGTATTAGGCTTTTGTATTTTCCCTGTTAAGAGATTTTTGAACATGGTATAATTCTGGAAGTCCATGAGTATTTTAAGCAAACCCGTTAGGTGGATAAAGAGGTTTGAAATGTGGTCATTTTTAAATTCATCACACAAGTGACCCAAAGCAAATATTCTGCATACTTCCTAAACAGTTCCATTGTTAATGGCCTAACATAAAATTAATTGACTTAGTCTAAAATATTACAGGTAGCTGGGCAAGAGCTGTTTCTTGAGGGCTTGGGTTTCTGTTAAAGCACATTTTCAAAACAAATAACACTGATCTTTGCAATTACATCAAGATCTAGATTTGACAAATACCATTGCTCTTAAGAGCAATTACTGCAAAAAAGAAAATACTTATTTAATAAATGATACTTTAAAACGTTTAATGGAATGCTGCTGGTGTGTTTGCCATTAATTGTCAGCATCATTCTACTTTTCAGTATATAATAAAGGCCAATTGAATCTAACACCCATCTTCCAGATGCTTAAAAAAAGCCCCCAGAAATCATGGACAGATTGCCTGTAGCTTCTGGACAGGAACATTTGGAACCGAGGAAGATGCTGATGAAGGTCATGGTGTAACCTGTGTGTTTTCACATGCAAACATGAAACTTACCTTTACAATCACTTCACTAGAGATAGCATTTGCTTCCTTCCACACAAAAGTTTGCAAACCATAGTGTGAGATTTATGACGTTATACTGCAGAAACCTGCTTAGGCCCCAATTTACAATCCTGGCAATTGTATTCAACTCTGTCATCATAACTAATTACAGCTAACTGCAGATTACCATATTGCAAACTCTCATCTGTGTGAAAGAAATATGATGTTAAAAAAAAGAATCAAATATCCCGAGGGCTAATGAACAAAAATGCACTATTCCATCTTGGACTGCAAACCTGAACTCTTCGAATTGCTGCTGTAAAACTTCAAATTGCTATTTGTTGGCAAGTTGTTTTAGCCCCAAGTACTTCCACAGTAAATCACCATTACACTAATACCATACCTTTGGCCTGAAACATATTAATCTTGGTTAACAATAACTGACATTTACATTACCAATTCAATTCAGGCATTGTGGTGACTAAACATATATGCAAGAGCTTCAGGGAGAAAAGTTATTAGTTTTGAATGTGTACTTACTTTTCACTGAGAACAATTTTGAAGAAACATTATCATCAATTCTTGTTATAATCTTATAACATAAACATTCAAATCCTAATTGATCTGTAAAACATTTGACTTGGAGTAAAATCTGCATTTGTATCTTGGGTGCAGTTAACTGTACAACATAACAGTTCAGATAAATTTCCAAGATATGTATTTATTTATTTTTATCTAGGACTTTTTAAACCTGTTTTCTTAGGAAGGAAAGAAAACTGGGAATCTGAAATATTATGAAGAACATGGCACCAGGATATGACCAATAGTACCAGATCCTTCCAGGAGAGGGAGGATGGACTTCTTCCTGTTTTTTTTTTTAAATATTTATATTTACTAAGGCTATAAATGCCCTTGGTTTAAAAAAGACAGGTTGGGTTTGCTCTTTATTTAGTGTCTTTCCCCACCTTACAAGTAGAAAAGAAGTACTTACTGCATTAAGTCTGTGTAGCCCCAAGAAGCAAACATACCCCTCTCCTCACACCCACACACTATAATAGCAGTACAGCACAGAACACATTTGGACCAAGAATTTTATTTCAACTTCAGAGAATTCTCTGCCAGACTCCAAATTCATCCTGAAATGTATTATCTTTAAGTTTCATATCAAGGAGGAAAGTTTAACCCAGTATTGATATTTAGATAGTATTTTTGCTGTATTATTTATAAGAGAGTGACAAAACAAGATAGTGCAGTTTAAAAACATTAATATAAATACTAGGCATTTGATGTGTTGTGTTCTGGGGGATTTTATGTTTAGATTTAATAAGGTGCCCACAAAAATTCTTCAAGTAACAACAGGTATTCGACTCCTGAAGAAAACAGGATGGACTACATGTATCCCATGTTGCTTTTTGTTTCCCATCTTTTCTTGGCTTCAAATCTGAAACAGAGCACAAAATCCACATTAGGAATGATGAGAGTATGTGTTTTGGGTATTTAAGCATGTTATTCTTAACAACAACAAAAATAACTTATTTTTAATACTGTAATAAAGACATGAAGACAAATACAGCCACACAACCACCACTTTATTTCTGATAAAGCCTCTCTATTTAAGTCTGATACACTCCTAAAAAAGCCCAGCAAAACCCAACAAGGTTAAACTAAACAAATTAGATTAGCACAAGCCTATTTCAACTAAAAAAAAAACATTTAACTGAGATTGTATTGTACACACTTAGTGCCAATGAAACCACAAATGTTTAATTCCATACTCAAATGACTTACCCCCAAGCAAGCTTCTTTTTCTTTTGAGCTTCCTGGGCAGCCTCTGCTTCTTGCTTGGCTTTTACAAAGTTGCGGCAAGCGGCAGCTTTGGCAATTTTCACACCAAGCTAAGACATGAAAAGGAACAAAGGAAAACTGATTAGATGCAAATGGCTCATATGAAATTTAAGCCTCCCAAATTACTTGGACTGATATTGTTTCTCAAAATCAATAGATACCAAAATATTTCAAATATTAGGCTGATGATGCACTGTAAGACTGGACAAACAAGAGTGTCTCTTGAGGGGAACACAAAGGTGTAGGATCCTGGGGCAAGCAGTTCTTTTTCACCAAATCCCTCATTTTCAAAACCAAAACCCAAAGGCAACAGCTCACTGGATCCTTTTGTTTGTTTGTTTTATACAGACAGACATATCCAAATACACACTCTCCATTATCAGGACCAGTCTTGCTCAGATATGCCAACACAACACAATCGGGTCTTACAAGTGTCAAAAACACCCAAAAAGACATTTTGATACAGGAAGAGCTGCTACCATGACACATTTTTCACTAGTACCACTAGACAGGTTTTAATCAGTCTCTCCAAAAATACATGATGCAGTGTCCTTAGTGCCTATCTCCACATTACAAGCTTTTAGACTGCAAGGGTGTGATATGCCAGCTTTCCATGTAGGTGAATACCACATCCATAAACTGATGCAGACTGTGAGAATTAAGTTCACTTTAGTGAATGTGAAGTGCAGGAGGGCAAGGCAGGGAAGAGTAATGTAAAAAAAAATAGAAGACACAGTGAACTATGACCAGTTTATTTCCCTTAATCAACATTCATAACTTGTAGTTAAATTTTGTGGTTGCTGCCTTGACTTGACATGATTTGTGAAGGAATTCATTCTCAGAAGTTACTGCTATTCTCCAAGACAAGCACGCAATTCATTTACCCCAAATTGCTACAAACTGATGTGGGCAAACAGGTTTTCCTTCAATCCACACCCAAACCTCCTGGAATTTGCAGACAGTTATATCCAGCAAACTGGATATTCTAAATGTCCCCCAAAATGCCATGGGGGCATCAAAGAATGGGAGACCCAAGGGGAAGAACACTCTTTAACACCGTGGCTGAAGTTCCACTATTCATGGTAACACACTTGAATAATCTGCAGCATCTATGCAGACAAATATTTACTCTGAGAAATGCTTTACCCAGGTAAGATGAGAGAGAACTCTAGAACACATCTGCAGGTGAAGATGCACTGACACATTTTCCACAACTATCCCATCAAACACACAATAGGTAGGTGATCATTTTGTTAACAAAGCAAAAAAAAAAAAAAAAAAAATCCAAACCAGCACCACAACAAGCACTTCTACCTTATGGTCCTCTAAGGGTTCAAGAAAGAAGAAAGGAGCCTTTAAGGAAAGGCAGCAAGCACAACTCAGGCTGTGCTTTGTTTGATGCTCTAAATGCTGCCAACACAAGCAGACAGGAGCTGAGCATAACAGTTTGATAGGAAAATAGATATTTTCATAAACATACTATTTAAAAAGGAAAAACTGAACAAGTGTCTCACCCAGTATTTGCATGTGTTATAAGATCCTAAATATGTACCTTTGGAATCATCATCATGCACAAAATATTGTGATCAGCTACTTCAAAACTTTTATATTATCTATGTAATTTTCCCCTGAGCATTAATGGTTTTTATTAACAGTAATTCAATGCCAACATCTGAACTGCTAAATTTCAGGTGAAAGACTAAAACATAACATTCTTTTATTTGCATTGTCACTTAATATTTAAGGACAGCTATTAACCTTAATATAATTGCAGTATAAAAATGCTTAAGAAAACTCACCTAAAATATTCAAAAAATGTTTACTTTTAAATTGAAACAGGAGTAATTATTAGTTTAAACAATACAGCAATCTGATGGCTGAAGTCAGTCAGCAGAACCATGCCTTTATTAGAGGTATTTTACCTCCTAACACACTTGAAAATTAACTTTTACTGTGTGATGAATAACAGAATCTCCTTAAAATATATTCTAGTGGCCTACTGAGCACTTATACACATAGAAATATACACAAGGGAGCTCTAAACAAGTGCTGCAGAAAAATCTTTTTATCTGCATTTTCTGGAAGACAGAATGAGTTCTTCCATCTTTGAAAAGTACAGAAAAAATGGGATAATAAGAGCCTCTGCAGTGTATGTGGAAGTAAATGCAGAAACATTTTGCAGCATTGTTACAATTTCTAGGCTACATAGTCAAATTTTCAAGATATGAAAACAAATGTTGCATATAAACACACACAAACATTTTAGTCAGATTAAATGTCTTCTGCTCCCACCCAAACCCAGACACACATCTTCACTCCCTGCTCCCCCCCATAAGAAATCCATAAAAGCTTGGTCAATGGATTTTACATTAAAAAAAAAAAAATACTAACATTTCAGGTCATCAGATAACTCAATAAAATACAATCTTAAAAGAAGTAAGAAAGCATGAATAAAAATATATACAACAATTTCTTGTGTAGTCAAAGTATCAGCATTTTCCATATAGAACATCCAATATTTTGCTGCATTTTAATTAAGGTGTCTAAACATTATCACAAAGAACTGCAAATTGGTCAGAGCACGCAGTAAGGAAAATTAAGCTCTAAAGGCTTTTTATCACCATATTTCAGGAACCAAGGGTGTAAAATGTTCTAATTTGGGATATATTAAAAGCCATAAAAGGTCTTTCAAAAAGATTAATGGTACTTTGCTTGGATTTAAGATAAGGGCTTTAGCTGGTTGGAAAAGCAGGGCCCTGGCTAGACCCTTGAGGCATTCATCTTTACAGCCACTTGGAAGATTTGTAAAAGCGTCTGCATAACCTCAAGCAAACGCACTGCGACATTTTTTTTTTTTTAAATTCCTTTCAATTTTACAGGTTTAAAGTGTGTAAATCATACTGGGTAGTAAAGCTGATATAATGGTTCATCCTTGTAACACTATATATATTTGTATTTTGAGACAAACTTAAAAAACAACTTAGTTTCGACAGGGCAAAGCCCTTTCCATTTGGAAGTTGACCAATAATCATGTCAAATATCTTACTCTAGATGTTTAATGCAGCATAAATGAAAATTTCCTACTCATCTGAAATTGTTACCTTGTAACAAATATCTGAAGCTTTGCTTCTTTTTGAACACTTCCAAGGCGTTTATTTAAAAATACCAATTATCATACTTTAACTTTTTGTGGAATAACAGGTCTCTATGAAAAATATTTATGCCACTCTCTTTTGTTCTTTAATTAAATGAAAACAGATGTTTTCTGAAGTAAAGCGGAACCATTACTGGAGTACTTAAAGTGTTAAGGTCTTTAATTTTTATATCAGTTTGGTCTACAATTCCTGATTGTCTTTACTCAAGCTCAACATTAATGTCAAGCAAGTTACCTAGGAGACGAAAGAGATCAAAGAGACAAAAAACCCTCAAATGTCTGATTAATCAAGCCTGCAAACAGCTTATTTCTTTTAGCCTGCATGCAAGTATGAAAATGAGATTCTGGGAGCCGTACATTGTGCAGATTTGTTCATTCTTATCAGAACAAAGCCAGCGGCAGCTTATTTCATGGATCATTGGCACTGTCATCAGTGCTACACAGAACGGGTGACAGCTCCTCATTTTGAGGCTTGAACAAAATTAGCAAAAAGTCGGCACAAATTAGCCTCTCATCTTTTTAGTAATATGACATTATTCATTTACTTTTTATCCAATTTTTAATTTTTTCCTTGTCAGCTATCCCTTTCTAGTGTTTCTTGCACAGCATCGTAAAACACTTTTAAAACAAGCAAAGTAATGGCTGAAGTTGAAATAGAATGTAAAGTTCAGGCAGAAGAGTAAACATTTTTATTAAGTTCCAACAGAATTTACTGTAACTTCCAGAAAACTTCCTTGCAAATCAGGACATTTAACATTAAATATCACAAAGCAAAGACTTGCCTTTAAGATAGAACTGTAAAATGTAAATGCTGAACGATACAAGTACGAGACAACGGAATCAAGAACTGCTCCAGAAGTACTGAGGTATGAAATACAAAATATTAAACCTACAAAAGCTCCAACACAACATCTATATTCAAACAGGTCCTGAAATATCCTGTGATCATAGCAGAGAAGCCAAACAGCCTTTTAATATAGTGTTACAGTTTCTCATCAAATATGAATCTAGTTATTTCAGGCTTGCCTCTAGCAATGATTTTCTCCTTTTATGTTATGGAATGTTATCCATTGCTGACGTATATAAAATATATAAAGCAAACAAGAATACCGAGTGGATTTTGCAGTGAAAATTGTCCCCTTTCAATGATGTGCTCAACTTCCCCTTTAAAATACTTTGTAATACCTTTGTTGTATTTTTATGCTGTGTATTACAACACAGCATAATATTTGGACACACATTATATTTGGATGACACAGTAATGGAGCAAGGACAGGAAACTGTTCTAATATTAAGCTCTTTGCTAGACTTAAACATTTAAATGCAAGTAACTTCCTCCATTCACGAGAAAACACAGCATTAAAAAATTAACCATAAGCTGTTAGATGCTTTACAGAGCCCCCTTATAACAAAGGCAGTTTTAAAAAAAGAACTGTAGTACTGTTTTCAGCAATTTCTTTATCTCTGTTCTTCTAAGTAAGAAAGCTTATTAACAAGCTTTGAACTTAAAATCACATTTACAATAATGTGCCATCAACAGTTTTATAAGCTAATTAGAAAAAAAGATTAATTAATGACTGGCTGCTAATAAAATGGCAATCATGAAGAAAGAAACCAAGGGTGCTAAGCTTCAACTACCACCAATTAAGAGCTAATTACAAACAAATTATATATGTGTTTTGCTGTGGGCTTTAATTTACTAAAATGGTTTTAATTAAAAGAGAAAACATGCTGATTAATTGAACTGCAGAAAAAATCTACAGTATAAACTGTGCTTTGTCTGTCTCTTTAATTAGACTTGTAACATCTGAAATCTTTTTTTAAGGTTTGTTAAGGAAAAGATATACATAATTAAGGGAGCATAAGAATGTAATTCTAGGTGATAACCCTGCCATGTTCCAAAGGTTAAAAGAAAACCACCTCAATGAAGAGGAGTATTTGGAAGCACCTTCACCAAGGTAAGAAAGGAAATCCTTCACAGATAAAAAACCTCTTATTTTTTTCCTTTTTTTGGTGGGGGGTGAGGGGGACAGTTCTTCCACAACAAGAGTTCCAAGTTAATTTGTGCTTGGTTACACTCCACATAAAACTGCACCACTTCAGGTACCTAAAAACACTGAGAAATTGTGAATGTTGCACAGAACTTAGAAATTTCATTTTACCAACAGAATAGCACCATGTACTAACTCCTGTCCATCTCTGACAGTAATGTCACCACAACCAACCATTTCCTACCCGGATTCTCTCAAGGAAACCAGTTTCCAGAATGGTTCTCAGCAGTTATAACCAACAAACTGCCTTGTGTACTTCCCTTTCTAATTTATATGACTAAAGGCTACTTGCAGACAGGAGACACTAATTTGAGCATGAGAAAATGGTCAAAACTGATGCATCAAATTTTAAAGCCAACAGCAGGACTGATCTTACTGTAACATGAGGATGATATTCCAGTGAATAGCCAATTAATTTCATCAATTACAACGCAGATCTTTCATTTAAGTTGGATTAAATACCAGTGTCCCCATAAATTGCAGCTTTTTAAGTCTTTCCCCAAAATGCCAGAAGACACTAAGCCAGGCACTCAGGAAGTGCTGTCAAAAAGTCTGGGGTATTTAGAGACTGACATGTGCTGCAGCAATTTAGCACATTAAATTACAAAATATTTTAGAAGTTACTTTTGACAGGTAAGTCTAATATGGTCAAGATGATATAACTGTGTTCAAGTTACAGTCCTCAGGCTAATGTGTTCTTAGACAATGTGGCACCTGCCTACCAGGCAGCTCACACAAAAAAACCCCACCAATATGTGCAAAGTTTGGGCTTTAGTCAGATTAGTTCTCACAGTATTAGAGCCATAAGAAATCTATATTCTGCATTTTGTAGAATACAACCAAACCATGATTTGAGCACAAAAACACTAAGAAAAAAACTCTTTCACTAGGAGGAAAAATATATGTAAGGAGTGGTGGTGGGGAATCTTTTAAGATTTTTTTGGTTTACCTATGAAAAATTTTACAAGTATCACTCCAGATTGAAACTGATTTAAAGCAGAGTGAAATTAGCAGATATCTGCACATACCATCCATTCTCAAAGGGATAAACACATCCAGCTATTCACAGTCACAGTGCTCTAATTTATCAACATTTATTCTTTAAAGAAATCTAGGTGGATTCCCACTAACACAGTAGGAACAATTTAATTACATCTCAAGACAGAATTCCAGAAAAAAATTTTCACAAAGCATTAAGAAGTTGACATAATTCCAAGTGTCTGTTCCCAGCTCCATATCCCAAGAATCTGCTACTATTAGATCTCAGCTATCCTACCCTAAGGCACCACCAAAAAAATCTTGTCATTTCAGCCCAGATAAATGTTCACATGTGCTTTATTCTCTTTATAACTTTCATTCTAAAAGGCTCAGATTTTTTTTTGGTAACTCCTACATTAACATTTCTATTGGCATCACTCAAGTTAAATAAGTCATCCTTAAATGCAATGTTCAAACAACAGCTTTAGGTTTGCCAGGCCACATCTGAACAGCACAACTATAAAACATGAAGGACTCTGCCCATGCTGGAAGCCCTGGAATGTGATAACAAAGACAGCAACAGGATTACAACAATAAACACTAACTGTGCATATTGTACCATGCACACTGCAATGAATTGTTCATTTTTTAATACTAATAGTACTGTACTGAAGGCATTAAAGAAATAATTCAGTCTAACTGTGCTTGAAGCTCTACAGTGAATTAAGGAGTATGACCCACTGTATTATTTTGCTGCTCAACACATTTATCAAAGCAGTGTTGATCTTGGACACTGTAATTTCATCACAGCACTGAGGTGCTCCAGCCAGAAGCTGAAGGAGCAGAGTTACTGAAGGCCTAAATTATCCTCTACCACATAATGCAGAGATGCCCATATTTTTTCAGGAAAATCTTCACTTGTGTATAAAACAATGAAATCAACAACTCCAGGATCACCAGACCTCTCAGGGAAGCAGAACACTCCCCAAGAGAATGCACTGTGGGGATGGCCAAGGATGCCACAGGTAGAGATTTGCTACCCTGATGACTGACAGCA